>NW_024041484.1:10613902-11813902 GCF_014851395.1 Micropterus salmoides
ATATGTGTGTGTGTGTGATTTCTTACAAAGTCTGACTCTTAGATTCATAGTCTGTCCCCTGTGTTCTTTAGATATCAATGAGTGCAGGAATTACCCCGGGCGACTCTGTGCCCACAAGTGTGAGAACACAGAGGGGTCCTACCAGTGCAGTTGCACCACTGGCTTTCAACTGTCTCACGACGGCAGAAACTGTGAAGGTAAGATCACTCATCACTCATCTAAAAACCTATATACATATAGGTTTTTAGATGAGTGTGTATGCGGTTGCAGCACGCAAAACCAGGAATATTACTGAATTGGAGGCCATTGCTCACGAGCGCTGCATTTGTTGCAGCAGGTGATAACTGCAAAAGGGTGCTCTACTTAGTACTAAAGATGCTTGCCATGAAGGGGTTGAATAATTTTGAGACTGGAGAAGTCATTAGAAGTTGCATTTTCAGCTGAATTTGGGGAAACCACTTAAATCATTCATTGTGTTGAGCTATTTAAATTGCTTTTGTTGGATTTGTTCATTGCAAACAGCTGAAAGTTTGTAAATTTTGACAATAAACCTGATTTGCAGTGGGGGCCGAATAATTCTGATTGCGTCTTTATATAACAAATGCTAAGAAAATTTCTCCAAAAGAACGTATTCTACATGTTGTATCTGTGCCCTTATGCTGACAGATATCAACGAGTGTGACGCAAACCCTTGCAGCCAGGAATGTGCCAATGTCTATGGCTCCTACCAGTGCTACTGTCGCCGTGGTTACCAGCTGAGTGACATCGATGGGACAACATGTGAAGGTACTGTTGGACTTCACAGTGCTAAGTGATCACATGTAAAATCAACATTACTAACCATAAACTGTGACAGATATTGCTCACTTTTTATAATAAAGTACTTTTTAGTCTGGCATGTCTGTTTTTGACACTAACTTTTACTCTCTGCTGCGCTCAGATATTGATGAGTGTGCTCTGCCTACTGGAGGTCATGTGTGTTCCTACCGCTGCTTTAACGCCCCAGGAAGCTTTTACTGCACCTGCCCATCCATAGGTTACACAGTCGCCCCCAACGGACGCACCTGCCTAGGTCAGTAGACAAACCTTTGGTCCCTTGTTGCGATATAGATATAGAGAGAGATAGATGGACAGACCTGTTAATTACTAATTGCTGTGTTTATTTTTAATTATGTGTCTCACCTGTGCTTCCACCTGTGTTTTCAGACATTGATGAATGTGCAGCGGGGATACACAACTGTTCTGTCTCTGAAAGCTGCTTCAACATCCAGGGAGGATTTCGCTGTCTGTCCTTCAAGTGTCCTCCAAACTTCTCGCAACCAGCACAGGGGTGAGAGCTGATAGCTACTTGGTTATGGCAAGCTGTTTAAATGAAATGGGTGATTGTTCCCAGCTGAGCATGATGCATCTTACTGGTCTGTGGTTTAGTATTAAGACTCCATTGTTTGGTTTTGGCCTGGTTTTGACATTTGCCCGCAGTTTTTGGTCTCACACTCTCACTCTTCACCTTCCATCTTTTACTCCCACTCTGTCCATTCTTTTTTCTACCCATGTATGCAGCCGTTCCTTCCCTCCATCCAATGAGTATTCCATTTTTTTCCCTTTCAGCCGTTGCGAACGCGTAACTTGCGAGTTCACGCGGGATCCTGCGTCGTGTTTCTTGCTCCCTCTGAGAATCTCCTTCTACAACATCAGCTTCCCCACCAACACTCCCGTCCCCACTGATGTTTTCCGGATGGGACCCTCTAATTCCGTGCCGGGAGACAAAATACTGCTCAACATAGTCTCCGGAGACAAAGAGGGATACTTCATCGTGAAGCAGCAGGCTCATGGAGGAGAGATCTCCCTGCGCCGTGCCTTATCCCAACCCCGGGACTTCTTTCTGACTGTGGAAATGAGGCTGATTCGCTACGGGACGGCACATCTGTACATGGCTAAGATTGCTGTTTTTGTGACACACGAGCTGTCCATACTGCCCTCGAGAACATATTAGTCCGAAATTTAAAACAATAGTTTGGAGTGTTTGAAGTATATCCCTATTTTGTACTCACCACTCATGTATTATAGTATTGGTTTTCATTTTCATTAAGCCTTTCTTCATACTGGATTGACAGCTCCAGCTTTCCATCGAACCTTTAAAGCAGTTAATAAGGGGCAAATCTATCATTCAGCCAAAGCTAAAATGATGCTGTCCTGCAGTCTGTTATGATGAATCTCAATGGTCACTATTAATCAAATAAAGACTGCTTTATCATTCTGTTAGATATTGCTGGACTGTGTGTAAATGTGGATTGTAAGGTTGTGCCTGATTAATTGCTATTGAGCTCTAGATGGAAAGCCAGAACTGCGTGTTCCATATGAAGAAAGTATTGCTATTAAAGGAATAGTTTGACATTTTGGGAAATGCGTTTCGGTTTTCCCGCTCTCGTGTTTGGATGGCAAAAATGAAACGACCGCAAACAGCCGGTTAGCATATCTTAGCACAAAGACTGGCAACAGTGAAGGAGGTAGCCTGACTTCGTCCAGCGGATGCTCCGGGAAGTCACTGCGTCTAGCGAAGAAATATTCCAACACATAACCCCAACAAAGGAGATTAGTGAGCTGTTTATTTAATGGAGGAAATCATTGGTTATCAATGCAGAGACTTTGTTCCAAAAAAACCAATAAGACAACAAAATTATCCCTTGTTGTTCAACTGTTTTAATTTTTATTTATTCTAGCCTATGATGGAGCAGTAGATAGAATATCAAGACATTGTACCACTAGATGGGGCTCATTAGCTATGTTGAGGATGTACAGCTCTGTGACAGGATTGTTCATGTGCATTAATTTGCATTGATGGCAGCTCACTCTACCTCATATCTGTGTGGCAGCTTCCCGTTGTGTACTTTCTATGTGTTTGGAATTAAAAAGTGACAGATAAAAATGGCTTTTCGCTGTTTAATATTGAAGCACAAACCCACACATACACACCGGCAATGGCTTCTGCCACTACTCTCGTGCTTCCTCCGCTGTGGTCATTTCTAAGGTTGAAACCCATTTTTCCTATGACCTGTTCCAAGCGGCCTCACCATAGGATCAAACGGGCCTCGCCTTAGCGGATAGGAAGAAAAATAAGCGCGGCACTTATTTATGGGCACCTGGGGCTCAGCCAGCATGGGGGCTCAATTAGTGGTGGAGCAGCATTACAGCTCATATGATGGATGGTGCTTTTAGTGTTGGTATTGGGTGGTTATCAGTTAATTTGCTGTAAATGATACCAAAAGGCCAGTAGCTGTGTTGGTCAGCTGTGTAATGCAGCCACACAAACTTTCCACTGTTCCACTTGGTGGTTTTGGGGGGTTTAATGCATATTAGAGCTGATTGAAAATGCAAAAATATGAAATATTTGAGGTAATTATTCTCTTAAATCTTTGGATTATATAACCATCCACTTACCAACATGCTGAGTTGATTATTGAATATGTAAAAAAAAAAAAGAAAAAAAAAAAGTGAAATGCTCTATATTTTTTGGAGTCAGTACTTTACAGAGACACTGTTCAGTCATCTGGAAATGCATTTATGCGGATTCTGTCAAAAATGACACTTTTTCCTTAGTCTACCATGTGAATATGATGTCACTGGATCACATCAAATGACATTCATTCTTACATACCCTTGTGTGGTTTTCTACCATCCCGTTTTTCCTTGGTGGCATTTAGCTGGTGTGGAATACACCACACAATCATCTCTGTGGCTTTGGCCTGGTGCTCAGCGAACAACTTGGACTCACCTGCTTGCTACTAATTACATGGCTCTGCTCCCTTTGCAATTTCTGAGGTTATGTTTGAAAGCGCTACTGTCTGCACGTTGGGGAACCCCACAAACATGATTTTAGGTTGTGGAAACAAGGTTTGGCCTAACCACTCGTTCCTTGGTTTACCATGGAGGTCTATGGGGCTATTCAGGTGTTGCCAGGTTCTTCTTGCTCAACTCAACTGTGGAGCTTTGGTCAAAGCCTGAATCCTGGTGAATACTGTATAGGTTTCACACTTCTTCTTCAGATTGTATGTATTTATCCTGCCTTGGCACACGTCATATCTCCCTTTTATCCCCATTTCCTTCTATCCTTTCTATCTTGCCTCCTTTCCGTTGTCCTTTTCAGACCCAATGAAGATGCGTCAGTCAGTGTGCGTTGTGTTAAGACCTGCCAATCTAACAACATCAGCTGCATACATGATCCTGTCCACCTTATCACCCACACTGGCCTCTCCCTGCCAACCTTCAGAGACTTCAGTGAACCAGAGGGTAAGACAAGGTGGAGATACAGCAAGTTCGTGGGAACAGCTCCTAGATGTTTGTGAGGAAGTCAGCCTTGATGGCCTTGTTCACAGGTTGCATTTAAAATTGTACATTATAGCGTGCATGTGTTTGTATAAATCTTGAATGTAGTTATTTACATAAAATTTTCTTCATTTTCAAATAATCCTAGTTATTCTAAAAAGAAAAATGTAGCTATTAAGAGATTTTGAGAGGCTGTTATAGAAGTTTTAGGGGCTGAAAGAGTTAAGTCGTAGGTTGTAATGGCAAATTCTACAATAATTTGCAGCCTCATTGAAATAATACGTTCCACCCACAAATCTGCCACAGCAATTACTTATTTCAACCCACAGAACAATTGTTTAATCGTATCATAAATATCTAATTTGAAGACCCAAATGCACTTTGTGGTTTGCTTCTATCAGAGTAACAGACACTTTAAACCGATTCTTCCAACAGAAATAGTTTTCCTGCGGACACTTACAGCAGCAAACCCTGCTCCTCTACTCGGTGCCACTGAGGTTTTCTTTGACATCCTGGCTGCAGATGATCAGTCCTCTTTTGATGTGCAGAAGCGCCTCCACCAGGGCACGATCATGGGTAAGAGGAGAGTATAACTTGGAACCAGGCTGTCAATTCTTTATCAGAACTTTTATTACATAGTATATAAACTCTGCAAAAAGAGAAAGGTCCCCTCACTTTCAGCTGCTTTTATGTTCAGCAAACTCAACATGTGTAAATATGTGTATGAACATAAAAAGATTCAACAACTAAGACATAAACTGAATTAAGTTTCGCAGACAAGTGACTAACAGAAATTGAAAAATGTGTCCCTGAACAAAGGGAGGTCAAAATCAAAAGTAACAGTCACTATCTTGTGTGGGCTCCAGCTGCATAAAGTACTGCAGTGCATCTCTTCCTCATCAACTGCACCAGATTTGCCAGTTCTTGCTTTTAGGTGTTATCCCACCAAGGCACATGCAAGTGCCCAGATATTTCTCGGGGGGACTGGCCCTGGCCCTCAAGGGTACCACATGAGGGAGGAGGATATCTTCCCTGTAAATCACTGCATTAGTCCGACCATTACCCTTGGTGAGCCAAAACTGCGGCAGTCAAGAGCATTTTTTGCCAGTCCTGTCTGGTCCAGCGAAGGTCGATGTCTGATATGGACCTGCCTTACAACAGGCCTGCAAGCCCTCAGTCCAGTTTCTCGCAGCCTATTGCGGACAGTCTGAGCATTGATGGAGGGATTGTGCGTTCCTGGTGTAACTCTGGCAGTTGTTGTTGCCATCCTGTCCCTGTCACGCGATGGTGATGTACCAGTCCTGTGTTGTTACACGTGATCTGCCACTGCGAGGACGATCAGCTGTCTTTCCTGTCTTCCCTGTCTTCCTGTAGCGCTGTCTCACAGTATGGACATTGCAATTTATTGCCCTGGTTTGCAGTCCTCATGCCTCCTTGCAGCATGTCTAAGGCACGTTCATGCAGATGAGCAGGGACCCTGGGCATCCTTCTTTTGGTATTTTTCAGAGTCAGTAGAGATGTCTCTTTAGTGTTCCAAGTTTTTATAACTGTGACCTTAATTGGCTACCGTCTGTACGCTTTTAGTGTCTTAACAACTGTTCCACAGGTGCATGTTAATTGCTTTTGGTTCATTAAACAAACATGAAAAACATTTTTTACAACCTTTACAATCAAGTTCTGTAAAGTTGGATGTTTACAGAATTATCCTTGAAAAATAGTCACTTGAAAAAGGCCATTTCTTTATATTACATTTACTTGCATCTTTCCTACAACTAAATTTCAGTAACTAATCCCATTCTGTGTCGTTCCTCAGGTGTGATTCGGCAGGTGAAACGTATCATTGGTCCCATGGAGCTTGTGGTGGAGGTGGCTATTAACTATGTCAAGTCAGGGGTCAATTCCCATCGCAACATTGTCATCATCCATATCTTTATCTCTGAGTTCTGGTTCTGATCTGAGCTAATAAGTGAATGAAAATTGCATTAGCCATACAACACATGACTTGGCAATTATGATTTAAATATAGATTTGAATATCTGGAGGCCCTACACTTAGTAAGTAATTTCAACACAATGTATTTACCAATAAAACAAGAATTATTATTATTATTTTTTTTTTTTTACATGCAATGAAATAGACTCAATTCTTATTTGTTACATCTAGTTTACCTTTTACAAGAGTGAAATGAAGCAATGTTATAGATTAACAGGATGCTGTCATCGCCTTAACCACTGTCTACTGTGTTTAACTTGAATTCAGACTTTGTTGTTATGAGTGCCACTATGATCGATTGTTGGTTGACCTGTTGAATTGTTTGATTTGCTCCGTTTCATCTGTTTTGTCGGGCCAGATGTGACATGCTTTATTTGATTATAAAATGCATCATCTATAGACTTTCTTTCAACATTGATTGTGTTTTGTACTATCAGACTGTGCGGCCATGTGAAATAAAAACTACCGTATGTGGTTAATTGTGTTCATGTTTTTTAGTGAGATCCTGTACTACTGCAGACTAAACCAGCTGTCTTCTAGTTAGCATAACTGAGGTTTCCAGAATAATCAAAATCTGATAGGATGTCCTGTTTTTTCTGTAACTCAACTCTTCTGATTCCCCCTCTGACCGTACCACTTCCAGTTTGTGAGGATATTTCCAGTTATTCCACTCAAAGAATGAATAATGGGACTCCTATACTGGGAATGTTTGGATCTTTGAATACCTCATCTTAAAGCTGACAAATTGCTTGAGGTGGATACATGTTACCATCCATAATCAGCTCTCTTCCACATCGATCTGCATTTCACCACTGCTATGCTGTGCCTGGCCAGTGAAAACACAAGGGACAACCATATGGAGCAAAATCCTGTAATCTAAATTTCGCCACTCTACATGGAAATCCCAAAGCCTTGTCTGGTGGCTTTATTGTTACAGCTGCAAAAATTGTCCCCAAATGGACCCATGGTGGATATGGGCTCTAGCAAGAACAAAATGTTAAGTTGATTTATAGAACACTGTAAAACATGCTAATTACTAAGCATTTCACGGGACTATAACACTATAACAGGGCAAGATCAATCTCAACAGACAATGAAGTAAATTTCATGAAAAATGGTGAACAAAAGTGCTTAAAAGCTAGCGTGATGCTGGAAGAGAACTTATAACTGATCTATAAAAAATAAGTGAATCATTTGTGAACCTATTATGAGGCTAGTAATCACCATTTTAACTCCCTATTTAAATCTCCTTATTAGGAAACTGTAGGCTACTGTTTTATATTTCACCTGGCTGAAAAGCAAATTTCCTTTTGCAGACAATAAAGTTGAATTTGAAGTTGTCAGTAACACAGGAAGACAATATAGTATATCTAAATTAGTTTATTGGTTATATTACTTCATGAATTAATAGCTATAACTAAAAAAGGTGTAAACCTGGTGCAAACGCATGGAGAAAGCAAGGAAGAAGCTTCTTTGTCAGCCCAGTTTCTCCTAATAAATCACTAACCATCCCTGACTAATCAACCCTGACAAAGAATTACTAAAGTTGTCTGTGTCTCTTTAGTGTGTCTCTTTCTGTATTTTTGGCTCTGACAAATGTCATGTCCACAGAGTAGAGTGACTTGACAACAGCAGCACATGCTCTGACCCCGCCTTCTTCCTGGATTGAACCAATAGCGTGTTAGAAATGTATCCGGACGTCCCGCCCATGCGCACAAAGTAGGGAAACATGGCAGCTTACATCAACGGTAACTTGGACATCTCAGCGTCTATCGC
This sequence comes from Micropterus salmoides, assembly GCF_014851395.1. Lineage (NCBI taxonomy): Eukaryota > Metazoa > Chordata > Actinopteri > Centrarchiformes > Centrarchidae > Micropterus > Micropterus salmoides. The sequence continues at coordinate 10,621,994 of NW_024041484.1, forward strand.
TGGCATTTTTAAAGAAAAACACTGCCCTGGACACTTGCAGGTTTTAAAAACATTTACCACTGCCTTACGGGACAAGGAATACAGGTTCGGACAAATTAATTTACTGCCCTTTTGAATGGAAACTGACGGTTTTAGCTTATCGGCTAAGCTAGCCTGAAGTCCAACTGTCAGCTAACGTTACGTACTATCAAAGATAACGTCCAACGTAACGGGTCCTTGACAATTACTCAGGCCCGTTTGTTGTCCTTTCTGTGTTAATAAACAGTAAGGTGGAGGTTTAACAAGCCATCTAACCACAACATAACTCCGATATGTTCAAATCAATTTCATTGTAGTTATTTACAAAGACGACTGCAGTCGTAGCAGGAATATCACGGTTTTTTTCTTATAATATAGGCTAATAATAACAGAACATTAATAACTAACGTCAATAATAAGTAATAAATTAATGGTGACTCAGTACCTGCATTTATTAAAATGAAAAGCAGCAATTGATAATGTTATTAGTTAACACCTTTGTTTGACACATTTAAATGTCTGCTGTGAAAAAGTTATTGAACCCCAGCTCCACATTTCCCTCCTGGTTGCTCTCAGGCTATGGGTACAACTACACTACTAGTAACTGTGCTGCCTTCCTTTTTTTTGTTGGTCAACTTTCCCGTTCCAGAGATGCTGTGGAGGAGGAGGCGTTCTCCATTCTTCTAAAGGTACAGTCCCAACTGTGTGATGAGCTGCAGGCTGCCAGCAGTGAGGATCCTGACCTACAGTCTGTCCCCCTTCAGCTGCAGTTGGCTGCTGAGTGCTTCAGGGCTCAGAGGAACTCCTGTGTCCAGAGCGCTCGCAACCAGAGTCTGCTCAGGTAATTCCACGTACAATGCAGTGTCAATGAGATAGTGGGAACCATTAAGAAAATTTCAGGGTGGCCTTCAGCTGAAATCATTATTGACATGATTTAATAGACCATTTGATTAGTTGATTGAATTAAAATAAAAATGAAGTTTTTTGTGGCAATTATTTTCCTTTAAAAAAATTAATGTAGTCATGTAGAAGGATCTGGGATTATTAGATGGGAGAATATGAGATATATATAAGAACATCACAGACTGTATGGTGTCAAAAATGAATGTAGAGTTGAGTTATTACAGTGCTATTGTATTTGATTGCATTGAGGGCCCGTGTCCACCAAAGCGTTTTTTACCAGCTGAAAACGCCACCTGCTGTTCTGAAAACGCTTAGCTGGGAGCGCTAGGCTGCGTTTTGGAGGCGCAGTGTTGTTTTTTTCGAGACGCTGTGGTTGCTATGATACAAAATTTCCGTGGAGGCGATGTGTTGCAAGTAGGGTAGCCTACTGAATTTTAGTGAATGTAAAAATGTCACCACAAAGTATGTAGGCCTACTTGCTCTGGCCCTTGCTCTGCATGAAGAGAAGGCTGAAACATGAGAGCACAGACTGTCCTGTCCGTACGTGGGTTCATGAGATTTTGCGGGTGAGGAAACACCTCGGCGAGTAGGCACTTCGCTTTGATGTAGATCGGATGTGCTCGGTGCGGTGTTTGTCCCGCCCCTCCTGCACTGTGATTGGACGGCTGGGTAAAAAGTGACAGTGACGAGCGCAGCGTTTTTCCCCAAAGTTGAACATTTTTCAACTCTCGCGACCGGAAAAAAACGCTCAGCGCCCAGCGCCGAAAAGACGCTCAGTACCTCGTCACGCTCCTGGCGTTTTTACCAGCTAGTAAAAACGCGCTGCTCCAATTGGAATGAACTGAAAAAAGAGTTGGTGTCAGAAAAAAACGCTTTGGTGGACAAGGGCCTTTAGAGGTGCTCCGATCAGGATTTTTTGGGCCGATCACGGAATGCTGAAAGCAGTATCGGCCGATACCGATCACTGGGTCTATTTGGAGCCTTTTATTTATCATGTAGCATTATACAGTACACTGTATATTTATTTAATTGGTCCTAAAAACAATGTATTAAGTGTTAAAGTTAACAGATGATAAAGTATCATGAAATGACAAATGTTTATTTTATTGCCAGGAAACATGGGCAACAAATTCCACTCAATCTGTGTTAGGGACTTAAACCATAGCAGCCTTTGCCTGGTTACTGTGAACATCTTATAGCTTAACAAATATAGCTTCACTGTGGAATAAACTACAAAAACAGAACAAACTTTATAAATTTTTATAAATTTACTACAAACATAAAAACTGCAACAAAAAAGGCTGTAGCCAAATTATTTAGGAGATAAAGGAGCACAGGCATCATGAGTCGATAAACTCTGAAGTAGCTGCTTTTTGTTCTGGAAAGCTCAGGCAGGTTCTGTGGGTTTTAGGGGGGAGAGAGAGGAGTGGAGAGAGGAGCCTAGAGAGGGAGAAGGGCTACAGAGAGGAGTCATAACTGCCTTCAATGAGATTTGAAAATAAGGAAATACAATGGAAATTCCATATTATACAGTCAATTGTTAATATTACATAGGCTACTATATTCATTATAATTTCATATGGTTTGCCATTAATAGGCTATAGGCCTTATATCATTTCAGTGGATTGTTTTCATTTTTAATCCTTGCAGGAAGCACAGTCTACATATCTTACATGCTGCCACCAACTTTACCAGAGGGAGAGTAGCAAACACTTTAAATATGGCCAGAAGGTTTTTATTTGATTTCATAAAGGTTATAAATACGGGAGATTTACGGGGAAACATTTAACGGGTGGATACCAGATGAGAACGGAAAAATACGGGAGAATCTCGGGAAAACGGGAGGGTTGACATGAGAGGAGTAGAGAGAGGAGTGGGGTAATGTGAGGCTACATCCACACTGCTACGTTTTTAAAACAGTTTTATAACGAAAACGATCTTCTCCGTCCACAGCAGCGTTTCAGCTGCGTATCAGAGTTGATCTCTGTCTATATTAGAACGACTGAAAACACACATCTAGTGGCCGTTCAGGTAGCTACACTGGGAATGCGCGTGCCAGTGTAAACATGAAGCAGATGGTGTACTCCGCAGTAGCAGACAATTTAGCGAAAGAAGAAAGTAATACAGACCAAGAACCACACAGGCTTTTTTCATTGACCGACAACGAAGTTACTGAAAGTAACACGGCAGTACGAGAGATGGCGGCGGAAAACAGACTGGGAGTTGTCGCAAAGTAAATACAGCGACATGCACAGTAGGCTAGGCTAACTGTTAAGTGTTATTTACACAGTACATATATTTTAATAAAAATACCAAAACTAAAAATCTGTAAATCATCGTGTTTTTGCTTTGCATGACTAATAAGACCGACTCACAAGTCCAAACAAACATCTTCTGATTCACCGTTTTAATCTGGACGGGAGATGGAAACGTAGCAAAAGGTCTCCGTTTTTGTAATGAAAACAGAGAGAGAGATGCAGTCAGCTGATTGAGTGGCACCGCTCTTTGCATTAGGAAACTCACACTGAAGGATCAGTCTCTCTCTCTGCCTGATGCGCTGTGTCTATTAAACTCCGGTTGCGGGTGGCATGTGAGTGAGATGAGCACAGCTGCGACAGTTTCACATGATGGCTCCTGCGTGTTGCTCCACTTGTCTGATTGCTGCTCAACTGTAATTGTAAATGATTATGTGGGCGTGTTAATCCCTTCTTGTCTGAGAAGGACTTTGGTGCTAGCTAGCTTTGAAAACCGCTCAAACAGCGTAGTGAAACCATTTTAGCTGCCGATGAAAATTTGTCTGGCGATTATTGCATCATCTGATTGGCTTTTCATATCGGCCTTTTTAGCGACCACCGATCAAACTAGTTAAAGCCATTATTGGCCGATTATGATCGGTGACCGATTGATAGGAGCACCCTTAATTGCATTATAAAGTGTGTCCACCTTCTTTGACAAAGAATAAGCAAGAAACCAACTAAACCCACAGCATGTGCATAATATCATTCTCTTGTTTTTTCTAGGGAGCTTGGTTTCATTGATGTGTCCCTTAAACTCCTGGGCCTACTTCTGACCACAAATGTGGAGAGCAGAGATGACATATTCGAACGTAAGTCTTACATTAGGTCATTGATCCTTAATAAAATTACAAAAAAATTTTTGGTGATCTTTTTGATACTTTTTTAAATCACCCAGCTCTTCGTTGTGGGATCCAGTTCCTTGGTAACTTAGCGGTTGGAAACCAGATGTGTAAAGATGACATTTGGCGGCTGAGCTTCCCAAATCTTCTCCTGTAAGCTTTGTGTGCCACAGTTGCATTAAGGTTTTTTAACACAGTAGGCAACACTGTTACATAAAATCATTATAATTCACACTAGGATTATTGATCATAAGTGTTAATGTTATCAGTAAACGTTTTGTATGGGCATCCTGGTGGCCCACTTATGTAAAGAGTGTTTTGAAACTGGCCCTAGACTTCTATGTATATGATCCTCATCTCATGTCTCTTCTACACTAAAAAAACACTAAAATAAGTACTTTTTACACTATTACACATTCTGTATCAGTGTTTTTATTTGTGAAAGCTTACGTCGTATATCTATGTATCCAAGCACTTGTCATCACATTGAGTCAACCCCAACATGTGTGAACAGGCAGCTGCTCAGTGTTGACGATGAGAAGGCAGTAAGCTATGCCTCTATGGTACTCCACACATGTCTGGATGAAGCCAAGGTGGAAGAAGTGTCGGAGCCACAGAACATCCAGCTGGCACTCAGGGTGATGGAGCTCTGTAGGATTCAACCTGACCTGGACTGGACGTAAGAGTGTGTGTCTGTTTTGGTGTGTGTAAAGCAATTATTAGTTTACAATGTATGTGTATATCACCTAATGATTTGCTAACTAAATTCTACAACTTGTTAAGTTTCTTTATGGTCATTTACAGGGTTCTCATTGCTACCCAGCATTTCCTCAAATCTTCAGCTCTGGTGGAAAGCATGTACTCTGGGATGTCTCACCATGAAAGGTGTAGTGACAGAAAATAAACTAATCAAAAATCTTAATACAAGACTTTTCTGATAATGCAGAGTAGCAAGTTGGTTTACCAAGAAAAGCTAATACTACCTGCCAGGGAATAATATCTAGTAATAATACCTACACACAGAGGGTGGTAATATCAGATACTAAGAGGTACAGATGTGTCATTTAGATGTTTGTGTGTGTTTTTCAGAGTTACTCTATTAGAGCTTCTCTTTGCCCAGTTAAGAGAGGAGGACTCAGAGGAGTGTGGCATCCCGCCCAGCGTGGCTCGCTTCCTGGCTAGTACCTTCCAGAATGGCTGTGGTGCTGTGCTGACACTCGCCACTGGCTCAGCTTCTAGCGATGAGGTACAGATAGTAAACCTGACTGATGTTATCTTCCTCAGGCCTCAAAAACACAGAGAAGTGTGTTTAGCAGGCCTGTGGAACTGGTATTGTGTTTTTCATGAAGTTAGTAAAGCTTTTTTCAGTTTTAGTTTTACATATCATATATATATATATAAATAAAATTGAATTGAATTGAATTGAATATCCCTAACATTATCTCACACGCCATCCTTTCGCAATGTGATCGACACCTGTTGATTGTAATCCCCCGTAGGTCCTGCAGGAGGCACTGACAGTGATTAGTCTGCTAGATGTGCTGTGTGAGATGACGTCAGACCTCAGGCAGTTCATGTTCCTACAGAACCATCCTGACCTACTAGTGACCACTGTTGGTAAATGAAAACACACACTGACACAACCTCTCTGACTGGCTCCACGACTGCAGTTTGTGGGTCCAATTTGGCCGACTTATGGTAAATATGTCATCTGTACACAATATCCAGTCCTTGAAATGGTGCTGTGAAATACCCAGATCCTCATCAAGTCACCCACAGAAAACAAATAAAGAATTCTGTACACAACCCTGCACTGTGTTGACAAGCAGTTAAAACACATAAGTGTTTCACAAATCACCTTATTGGGTACTCAATTAAATCTAATTCCATAATTCCAAATATAATACAAAGTAATTTGCTGTAATTGCTTGAACTTAAGCGTAGGTGAATTTAATGTCTTTTTCTCTTTTGTTACATATTTTTTACTGTGTGTGCGCTTTCCTGCTTTTCACCTGTTACATTTTCTCTGCAGAGCTCCTGAAACAGGTGCACGCTATAGGGAAGGCCAGTAAGAATATTTTCAGTGCGGCACAAAACTTCTCCTCCTTCAGTGGAGATGGAGACTCCTCCTCCAATTCTCCCGTAATCAGCTTCAAGGCTCACCTCATCAGGCTGATAGGAAATCTCTGTCACAGCAATACCAACAACCAGAACAAGGTTTGCATGGATGGATGGAAATTGGGTTGGATGAACTGGTGCTTTCACATCCGAGTTTGGTCAGTTGGTCCGGACCAAGGGAAAAAAATTTATACATTGTTGCCTTTTAGTTCTGCTCCAGTTTGTGTTCACACTTACATATTACAAACAAACCAAGAGCTGCAAACATGAACTCGTTTAGTCCATGACAGAGTTTGATTGACAGCTGTAACACTAGTGCAAACGTTTAAACCAAACAGGTAGGATGTGAAATGCAACCTAATAAACTGATGGCAGCATTAATTCATTCATTAGCAACCTCATATTGCACAAAAAAATCTACCTTGTGTTGGCTTGTGTTTATGGTGGTTCTGGTAATCCTTGGTTTCTGGTCGTTTTGGGTGCAGTTGCTTTTTTTGTTTGTTTGTTTGTTTTTGTTTTTTTACTAATTAAATCCACCACAGACTCAGTCATTGATGTCACCACTGACGTGGATGGTGGTGTCTTGGAACGTGCTCCAGATGGCGTCGTGTAGTGCAGACTGAAGGGCCTCTGATTGGCCGGACCTCTTCCTGACCTCTCGTGTCTTCATTGTTTGTTTACATACTTTGAGCTCAACAAGATGGCTGCATGGTCGCTCTTCCCGAACATGGGGTAGCGGTTCTGCTCTGTAGTCGTTTTTTAATGGTGTGTAGCAGTGATCCAGAGTATTTATTCCCCTTGTGGCTCAGTCAATATGTTTAAGTCTCCACCAACGGTGAGTGCAGCATCAGGATTACCAGTCTGTAAGCAGTCCAAAGGGCAGCCTCTGTACTTGGCCTGTGGTGGGATGCCTGTGATAATGACCAATGTAAATTCCCTTGGTAGAAAGCGGATAGCATCTTAATATTCCCACTGTCACACCAATCCTTATTCACCATAAAGCACACACCTCCTCCTTTTTTTTGCCAGTCCTCTGTCCCACCACATTGGTGTATAGAGAAAAAGGGTCACCTGGATGAATGGTGCTGTTCGGTATTCCGGGATTTAACAAAGGTTAGGTGACAAAGGACATTACAGTTTCTGATATCCCGTTGGCAACTGATGTGGGCATGGACGCTGTCCAGTCAATTTTCCAACGCCTGCACATTGGCTAGCTGGATGCTTGGCAGAGGGAAACATGTGGCCGGGATTGCAGCAGTGTGTAATCCCTCCATGTTTACCTCTGTGTTTCCTCTGATGTTGAGATGGATGCAGAGATGGTCTTGCTTGTCTATGTGGTCGGGATCATAGCTGGTGGTTATCACCTCCACCTTTTCCTCCATGTTTACTTCAATGTTTACATTTGAAAACCTCCACCGGCCAGTTCAACAGCTGGCTGGTTGGAGTGAATGGATATTTGTGAATTAATATGCTTAATGTTAAACACACAGGCAAATACTTGGAGTACAATATTGTTCCTTTTCTTTAGATATTGCTCATTTTAACACAATGGGGTCGAGGTCTACCCTAAATAAGCATTTCTGAGTGCAGGATCTAGTAATGGGCTGTTTTATCAAACCACAGCTGGGGACTGCAAATAAGTGTAATGTCTAATGAAGTGTGAGGTTGTGTGTTCCTATGACTGCAAGCTTACGGGTTCTTTCAACTCAACAACTTGGTTTTGCACTGAAATGTGAAACATTCCCTCCCATGCTTTAGTGAGTTTATCAGTTTCACTCCATCGCCATCTGTCAGCATCTCACTATTAAGATAAAGCACCGATAGATAATAGAGCGGATGGGGAGGAGTTGGCCTCTATCTGTGGCACATTATAGACTCAGTCGTACTTAATAGAAACAGATTTGTGGAATGCTTGTGGGATGGCCACCCTCAGTTGGCCTCTCTATAATATTTATGGATGCTGATCTGTGGTCTGTCCGTGGTCAGAAATCACCCCATATCTGTTTTCACTAAGATCTCTTCCAGTAAACCAAATGTCATTCTGTTCACCTTTGGGAGAGATTGTAATTTCAGATGTGCATGCAAAGCGCTGCCCTGCGTGTACCGGGCCGAAGTCAGAGTCCAGTCGCTTGTTATTCATCTCTTTATGGGTTTGGACACAGTGTAAGCAACTTCAGACAATCATTTTGAAAGTGGAAAATGCAGACCTGGGTGCTTGTACTAGTCAGCGACTTTGTTTCTTTGACATTTTAAATGACATTGCAAGTTTTCTGAAACTCAGCACTTCGTCTTGTTCTGGAGCTCCTACCCATATTATTTGGAGGATAACCACAATGGCAAGAGGAGGGCAACAGCAAGCAAGGACCTATAGAATCACACACACGAAACAGAGCAGATCACCCTGTGTTGTGACGGTCTGAAACTAACCCACAACCACACTGCTGCTGATTTGAAGGATACTTAAGTTTAATACATTTCTGGTCTTCAAATTAATTTGTTTTCTCTGCCTAGACTGCACTGCTTGCATATCATATTTTCACACCATTGAAAGAATGGACATCAGAATTGTGTGCTGAAAAGTGAAACCTGTCATTGCTTTTAGCACTACCCTCAACTATTTCTTTAAAAATGCAATGAGAGGCTGTCAGAACTTACATTTTGTTTTTCATAGTCATTTCATAATTTCATGTTTTCTGTTGTCTCAATAATGTTTTATCAAGCCAGTCAATACAGAAAATTACACATGGTGTAATATAATCACAAAGCAAATAGCATATAAACATACTCGGATTAAACATTTTGAAATGAGCTTTTATTGACAATACTTTACATTATAGAAGTATTGTTCCACAGCTAGTGTTAAATTGTTGTAACTATTTGAAAATTTTCAGAAATAACAAACATTGAAAGTGACTTTACCAGTCCATACTTACATTTCACTGAACTTGTTTCCTCAGGTGAGAGAACTAGAAGGCATCCCCCTCGTCTTGGACAACTGCAACATAGACAGCAACAACCCATGTATCCTTTGTTAAGATATGTTGATGGTCTGGAAAGGCAAAAACCATCTGCGTTTTTGTACATATATTTCAAGTTTATCTAAATCAGTGTTCATATATATGCCCAGAAGTCATTTTAGTCATTGTGTATGTTATCCTGGCACTTCAAGAATTGAATTTGGCATGTTTGCACAGGAAAGCGGGACCACAAATAAGTGTTGCATCAAGAGTTGATTGCTGCAGTGCGTGCAGGCTGGCCAATCAAACGTGACATTTTCTCATACGCTGTATTCAAAACCGCCTACTAAACTAGCAGTATATAGTGATTTGGTCTAAATGCAGTGTGCAGTAGGCAAACAAACAGTATGCCAAAAATATCCGGATGTTGTACTGATGCGGAAAAAATCTCCAATGTGCATAGGATCAGTCTACCTCGCGTACTGTGTCCCATAATGCATTATAACATTATTTAATCAGGCAGTCTCAACAACTTGTCATTGTTGAAATGGTGAACAGCACCATCCTTGCATCAGTGGTGGACAAGGAGGAATATATCCTGCTCTGTCTCTGATAACAAAAAACATAACTCAACGTTATATTTAAGTTATTTATGTCTCATTGTTTTCTTATTGAGAGCTTGCTAAGGTTAACATTGCTGTCTTCATGATATCAAAAATAAGCATAGAAGGCTCAATAAGCATTTCTTCTTTGTTATGGTTCGTAGGACAAATGCAGCTAGTTATAACGTTACGTATGTTACAGATCGGCTCAGCCTTGATCGCCTTACACAAGATTAAATTTACTTACATTTATAGTCCTCCTATTATTTATGTTCGCTTTCCTAAATCGGAAACTGGCTAAGCCTGGACCTAGCATAACCTAGCATAGTTTAATACTGCATACTACTAAAAAACAGTATGCAGTATGTATTACATGCTGCCACTGGTAGTATGTAGTATAGTGCTTCCCACCTCTCAATATGTCTTTGCCTACAGCTGGTCAACACCATCAACTGATTGGTTGTATTATTTTTGGGCTGCTTATAAATGCTGCTCTTTGTAATGACGAGCGTTCAAGTACAGTCTGTATCAGATCGCGTCTTTTTTATGGTAATTATTTAGACCACAGTGGTGCTTTTGTATCAGATTGCATTTTGATATGTGTTTCTAATGTTTGATTATCCCCCATTTACATACATGAGGTGTACAAAATATTATAAGCACCTCTCAATATCATGCAATCCAGTATAACAACATCACTAACTATAGCCTCAAAAATGACACTAGAATCACATCTATCTGACACATTGTCGACAAAAACAGTGTACGTTTCACAAAGATAGGATTTATTGAAGGACAGTTGTATTGGTTTGTCGAAAACACTGCCCCCACTGGCCTGCTACCAGTTGGAATTAGCTGGCTAAAGTCAGGGCACCGTGCCAGGTTGGCCTTTAACCCGGTCAATAGTCTGAGCAGAGCCTTTGTCCCCATGCCCCTCTTCCATACATGCTTACACACACACACTCTGCCCTTTTTCATGATGGTGTCAGCATTCGTTTCTGTTCAGGAAAAGACTGTGAAAGGAAAAAACTTTTTTATGGATTTATGTGGGAAACTTGAGCGGAGTGAGTTGAGAATGTTTTGTATCACAAAATATAACCTGTCTGCAAAACTCATTTGTTTGTTGGGCTGTCTGTGTACTCCGTGTCTTAAAGCAAATACAAGGCACTCATGAGTTTGGCATGCTGAGTTGGACATTGAAAATTTTTGGCCTGTGTTGCAAATACCACTGTTATAACCTCTCTACCATTCTACCTTTCACCTACCTATCTACTTTTTATTAGTAGTATTATTTTTTTTTCATGCATTATTATTAGTATGCATTATTTCATGAAGCCAATTTTTGAATTCTGTTGGGCATTACAACTGCTTACACATGCTCATGTCTAACATTAAATAATTATTTAAAAGTTCAGTGTGGAAGTTTTACTGCCATTTAGTGGTGAGGGTTGCAAATTGTAACCACCGGCTCAGTCACCGCTCCCGTCTCCCTTTGCAAGCGCATAGGGGAAAATATGGTGGCCGACACTCTTTGTCGGCTCTTGTGCTAAATAATATACAGGCCCCCTCCCCCCTTTTTTTTTTTTTTTTGTTTTTTTTTTGTTCGTTCACTGAAGACAATTGGGTTTAAGATCAAAAGATGAGTCTGAGTCAAGAGTTCAGAATTTCAGCTCTCATTTCCTGGTATTCACATCTAGATGTGTTAAACAACTCAAAACATTTCACTGTTTGTATTAGACCACAGCATTCTTAGGTGAACAAAAGTAATGGAACAAATAATTTTAAAGTAAATAACATTTAATATTTGGTGGTAAAACCCTTGCTTGCAATAACTGCCTCAAGCCTGCGACCCATCGACATCACCAAACTGTTGCATTCTTAAACCCTACTACTACTATTACTGCTACTATTACTGCTACTACTACTAATACTTCTTCTTCGTATGTATTCAATGTAGTGACGAAACGCTTTCTGTAGAGCAGTTTGACTGTTTTGGCTACTGTTGCAAAATGGCAGCGCAACATGGTGACTTCCATGTAAGAGAACCTGCAGTGTATGTAGAGAAATGTCTCATTCTAAGGTAATAAAAACAGTTCATTATGTAAGGTCTTTATACAACACTGAAAACATAATTGTTACAGTTATTATTACATTACATTTCTGTCAATAGATCCTCCTAAATATTACACACCGACCCATTTGATTCCTTGTTGATTTGGCGACATCTAGTTACTGGTGGTAACAGCAAATGTTAAAGTTATTTTACTACGTGTCCCAGAATTCTGGGGGCAGCAAAACAAACTATTTGTCGCTGAGAAGTTGGAGGTGCACAGCCTGCAGCTCTTCATCTATCTGCTCACTGTGGCTGCTCCTGACTGGTCCATTACAGGTGCTGGTCATATAATTAGAATATCATCAAAAAGTTGATTTATTTCAGTAATTCCATTCAAAAAGTGAAACTTGTATAATGTATACATTCATTCCACACAGACTGGTATATTTCAAGTGTTCATTCCTTTTAATTTTGATGATTATAACTGACAACTAATGAAAACCACAAAATCAGTATCTGAGAAAATTAGAATATTGTGAAAAGGTTCAATATTGAAGACACCTGGTGCCACACTCTAATCAGCTAATTAACTCAAAACACCTGCAAAAGCCTTTAAATGGTCTCTCAGTCTAGTTCTGTAGGCTACACAATCATGGGAAGACTGCTGACTTGACAGCTGTCCAAAAGATGACCATTGATACCTTGCACAAGGAGGGCAAGACACAAAAGGTCATTGCTAAAGAAGCTGGCTGTTCACAGAGCTCTGTGTCCAAGCACATTAATAGAGAGGCGAAGGGAAGGAAAAGATGTGGTAGAAAAAAGTGTACAAGCAATAGGGATAACCGCACCCTGGAGAGGATTGTGAAACAAAACCAATTCAAAAATGTGGGGGAGATTCACAAAGAGTGGACTGCAGCTGGAGTCAGTGCTTCAAGAACCACCACGCACAGACGTATGCAAGACACGGGTTTCAACTGTCACATTCCTTGTGTCAAGCCACTCTTTAACAAGACACAGCGTCAGAAGCGTCTCGCCTGGGCTAAAGACAAAAAGGACTGGACTGCTGCTGAGTGGTCCAAAGTTATGTTCTCTGATGAAAGTAAATTTCGTTTGGAAATCAAGGTCCCAGAGTCTGGAGGAAGAGAGGAGAGGCACAGAATCCACGTTGCTTGAAGTCCAGTGTAAAGTTTCCACAGTCAGTGATGGTTTGGGGTGCCATGTCATCTGCTGGTGTTGGTCCACTGTGTTTTCTGAGGTCCAAGGTCAACGCAGCTGTCTACCAGGAAGTTTTAGAGCACTTCATGCTTCCTGCTGCTGACCAACTTTATGGAGATGCAGATTTCATTTTCCAACAGGACTTGGCCCCTGCACACAGTGCCAAAGCTACCAGTACCTGGTTTAAGGACCATGGTATCCCTGTTCTTAATTGGCCAGCAAACTCGCCTGACCTTAATCCTATAGAAAATCTATGGGGTATTGTGAAGAGGAAGATGCGATACGCCAGACCCAACAATGCAGAAGAGCTGAAGGCCACTATCTGAGCAACCTGGGCTCTCATAACACCTGAGCAGGGCCACAGACTGATTGACTCCATGCCACCCCGCATTGCTGCAGTAATTCAGGCAAAAGGAGCCCCAACTAAGCACTGAGTGCTGTACATGCTCATACTTTTCAGTTGGCCAACATTTCTAAAAATCCTTTTTTTGTATTGGTCTTAAGTAATATTCTAATTTTCGGAGATACTGAATTTGGTATTTGGAATTTGGAATTTTCATTAGTTGCCAGTTTTAATCATCACAATTAAATGAAATAAACATTTGAAATTTATCAGTCTGTGTGTAATGAATGAATATAATATCCAAGTTTCACTTTTTGAATGGAATTACTGAAATAAATAAACTTTTTGATGATATTCTAATTATATGACCAGCACCTGTACTTCCCGCAGTATTTCAAAGCCGCAAATTATCACTTTGTTCTGCAGACATTTTTGATGAACCATAACATTGAGTGCTAAGCTCACTGAAAAACACATTGCATTTCCTGTGACTACTATAATAAGTCAACTCTAAACCGATGTTGGGACATGACAAATAATGTGACACCTGACAAGTGTATTCTTGTTTTTTTAAGCTATGAACTGTAGCTCTTTTTTTGCTACTTTAGATTTTTTTTTAAATAACACAACTTCATTGGAGAAACCAACTAGTCCAGGAAAACATGCCTATTAAACATGCTCAAAAGTGCCAGGAAGCACAGTGTGTTTTGTTCTTGTTGTTGTCCTTAACCCGATGCCTCTAGTTATCAGCCAGTGGGCCATCTTTGCCATCAGGAACCTTCTAGAAAACAACAGGCAGAACCAGGAGCTGGTCGCCGCCCTGGAACGGCGTGGCACCGCTGACTACTCTGCACTCAGGGAGTTGGGTTTCCTGGTGGAGGAGCGAGATGGAAGCTTGCTGCTCAAACCTGTGAAGAAAGACTCTTGAAAACCTTAGAGGGTCAGCCAGGAGAGGGGAGGTCCTCAACCCGCAAGCAGGTTTTCATGTGAAGTATTTATTTAGAAAGGAATAAAGTACATGTGCACACGTATAAGCTTGTGTGAACATGCACTCATGTTATGTTACAAGCCTCATTTTATCATTACCCTACAGTTAGCTAATACTTAATTAACCTTCATCTGCGGGTGAATGACCTGTCCTCAAACCCATACATTTTGTGCCTGTCCAGAATAATTGACAGCCACACTGCCGATAGATTAACCAGACAAGCATATTTAAATTAATTATTTCTATCAGAGAAGTATGTATAACTTACTTTTCTACCTCAGTAATGCTTGCACTCATGTCCAGATGGAGTATTCTCGATATACAAAAGGCCCATGGGGTTCCCCTGGTACATAAGCATGAGCTCTTGTTTTGTTTTGACCTGAGTCAGGGAAATGAAGGGTCTTGGAGAGGCGAGCACATGCTGGTACCTTTTGGCAAGGCTGATGCTTTGTGGTTTAATCCAAAGACAAAGAGCACCACAGTGTCCCGGCTTTTCACTTTTCACAGACACTGATGTTACCAGCAGGGGTTGGGTTTTAATCCCAAGCCCGTAGTGACTTCTGCAGTAACCGTGAAACCGAGAATGACCAAAACATGATGTAATCAACCCCTCACCGCCTTACCTACTTAAATGTCTTTGCCAGAAGGACAAATACTTGTTTTACTCATTCAAAAGCTTAAAATAACTACAGGCATAATATTATTAAATCATAATCTAAGGACATCTAAGTGTGCAAAATGCAATACTAAAACCAATAATGACTGAAGCTATGCATGTTTTGTAATTTAAAATCAATGCTCAGTATACAGTATGGGCTTCTCCCTGTATCTCTACTTGCTTTTGTCATTCTTCTTGTATCAAGGTTACTAGAGCAACGAGTTTTATGCTCAACATAGTGAATTTTATCCTAATCTTAACCTTCAGTTTATATCCTATAGATAAGGCATGAGGGCTAATGGCTGGCATCATAGGTCAGTAAGCATCCTTAAACTCACAACATTGAGTTCATGTACACTTTAGACCGCTTCTCTTCGCTCTGAGCAAACTATGTTTGAGTTTTACAAGACTGGGTAGACTTATTTTGGTTTTTTTTTTAGATTTAGTAAATGCTATACTTCCTATTTAGCTGTAGTTTGTCTGTGTGTATGCGTCTTTTGATCAGTTAGTGATTCTGGATCAGTAGACGATGGATGAGAGCATACTGAAAGTTTACGTCCAAAGAGTGAGTGAATGAATCAGACCAGAAGCATTAGTTTGCAGAATTACATCCCTCCCTGCTCCTCCTGTTTCTGGATAAGCTGAATGATCCTGACACCTCAACAATGCAGTGCTTTACGTGCCTGCCCACACCCTGCTCCACCCTGTTTGCTCTGCCTCTGATTTTTAATGACAAAATGTATTGAAACAATCGGCTGGATTCTCCCCTCAATCCGGCGGCATAGTGAAGGGAGCTTATGCGGTTCCGGTCCCCAGGATTTCAGACGGCTAACAAAACAGCTGTTACTTGCGCTCGACTGGCTGGCTGCAATGCTTTTCAGCCCCACAGGAAAGAGGCTGTGCGAGTCAGCCGGGCTGAATGAGGTGGCAGGGCCGCGGCGGTCTGTTCACCTCCTGACGCTTTAGTACCACATCAGTCACGGACAGAAGTTCTTCTATTTCCCATATCAGCGTTTTATACCACAGGCCTCTACTATATTGTATTTGTGCCTTCTGGTTTGATATTCTCCTTCAACAAAACCCACTTTGTCAGGGTGTAAAGTAAATGCTTCATGTTGGGTCAAATAATATGCTTAATAATGCTTAATAAAGTGTTGTGTGTGACAAACCGCTTTTTGTAATGATTTTAATGAAGACAATAAAGGCCACATCTGACATAAAACTCAAGAGGCGTTAAAAAAGGATGCTCAAATTTTATTGGTAAAAAAGAAAAACGTACAACTTCATGTTTGTAAGTGATGCAGACTTTGATTTTTGCCACAGAACAAATAAAGAAACTGTGTTTTAAGTTGCTTTTGGGAACGCAATGAGTTGTTCCTACTTACAGAAAGAACACTGGAAACACAGAAATCTCTTCGAAAGCTGCACAACTGGTTGTTTGCCAAAGCTTCCAATTTATTTTCTACTCACAATTCCATGTATTTGCTCAAACACTTAGCAGTGGTTGCCACAACATTTCCTGGAATTTCTAGCACTTGGTGAATCACACAGTTTTTATGAGCTACACTGAATTGTGAAGAATCGTACCGAGACGGACAATCTGGTGAAACACGTGGCGTATTTACAGTTTAGGAACTTTGATCAAAGGCGTAAATTCCAAATAATTTATAGCTCTCAAATCTGAAAACAATGACATTAGAAAACACTTGTAAATAGTGACTTTCCTTTTCCATCTATAAATGACATAAAGTGCCACGTTCCTCATATAAAAATATACTCTTCAAATTGTTTCGTAAGTTATATAAAGCCTAAATAAGCAATTCTGAATACATTAAGGGTGCTGTCCAAAAATAGCTTTGGGCCTTTGATCCTCTCATACCCCCTTCTGTGTGGTTAGGGCACATGCCATCCACCCAGGCAGGCCTAAACCGCGCTGGAAGGCCTAGTGTAAGCAGAGGCCATCATGTGGAATTCCACGTCTCTACCGTTCATGGGAATGTTGGTTGTATCTGAACCTGATTGCACCTCTATGGAGTTCCAGTGAGGCTTACATGCTTTTCACAGAAGTCAAGAGCCCTCTGAAAATAAAACAATGTACATGGTCAGGATGGAAAGTGCCGTTCAAACTGAGAAGTTGGATGCGTAAAATAGAGATCTTTTTGGCTCTTGGTGTAACAAAGGATCTGGACGCGGGGGGAGAGGACATGTCCATGAGAGATATGTCAGCACAGCACTCAATACCACAACCCCTCAACATACTGATGTCCAATGAAAAACAGAAAGCAATGTGAGTGCACAAGAAAAATAACTAATCTATAGCAACATATGCCACTGATAATGGATAAAAATAAAATATATGTAGAGGATTTTGCAGTTTAGTGGCTGTAAATTCCACTCCATAGGACTAAAAATCAGTTACTCTCAGTTTAAAATGTGTCAGTAGCAAATGAATGACCATAAAAGAGAGGGAAAATGTTAGAGTGATTGAGTGTGCTATCCATGTTAAGGCTTTGTGTGGTTTGAAAGATATTTTTACATAAATAATTGTGTTTTATTTTCAGTGTTCAAACAGAATACAGTGTGAGCGTACAGTTAAAAGTATTCCTCTGCTGTCTTCCAATCTTCATCAGGAGCCTGTCCTCCTCTCATGGCAGTCTGAAGCACTTTGCTGTCGTAACATTTCCAGTTAGCGTGTTACGAAAAGTCAAGATCCAACAATAGTCCTTGTTTTTACTCTTGTGCATGACATCTGTAAGCTACATCTTGTAGATGTCAGCTATTACAAAGAGAACATCGAATCCTTTCAGCTGCAACATGTTTGCATCATGTCACAGTTTTGTACCAGCGTGCAAGAAAATATGTTTTTTTTTTATAATGAGTCAAACCTCATGTCTGTCTTTAAAGAATTCCAAAAGAGGTTGTGAAAATGTGCAAATTGTTAAATAAATACTTCCTTATAAGTCCTTTCCTCATATCTTACTTGCAGGTGAAAACTTCTGATTTCTCACTGCAGGTGTTGCACTTGACAAAACAACACCAGTGGAACTTGCAGTTGCACTGCCAGACGCGCGTGTAGTGGTGTGTGTTGTAACCCCGGCCGCAGCACATCACATTACAACTGTCTGTGTGTGTCGAGGTGCCGTTGCACAGTCTGCCCCGTGTTCCTGCGCTTCCTGTGGCTGTGTCCTCTTCGCAGTAGTTGGGCGAACGCTCCAGGTACACCAGGTCTGTGTCCGTTGGCTTCTGGTAGCCCCGAGCCTCTTTGAGTCGTAGGAATGAGGGTTGGCGGAGCCGTGAGGCTCGCACCGGCTCTACTTGAACCGCGTCACTGTAGCGTTCCTTCAGCAGGTAACCAATCTCTCTGAACTTTGGCAGGGTGATCCAGCAGGTCTTAGTGGTGCAGGACCCAGACACACCGTGACACTTGCACTCCAGCTTCATCCTCTCCTCTAGGATCTGATCACACAGAGAGTAGAAATTAGATCTGTATGAATTTAAGGAGACAGTTAAGAGCAGAAAATATATTGTGTGTACACGTCCATGGCTTGAATTTGAAACAGTTAAACCAATCGCACAGCCTTTAAATCTGTCTCTTTTGGTAAGCTGGGCTTTCTGTGGACACTTCGACTTTCAGCACACCAACCAGTGTGCCAACTTTATGTCAAAAACCTGGGGAAAATAACTCACATCCCAAGACTGTAGTCTCTAATTAACTTTACCTTTCCTCAGACCACATAATGGCGTGACAGCCAGAGAAAACTGACCAGAGCAGTTGTGCAACCATACACATATAGAATTACATTGTGGTTTGAGACAGATTTATATTATAATGCCATACAAATATTTTCAGATGACAAAATTGACAGGTGATTGTTTACCCTTGTGACTGAGCTTGATGTTAATTTTTTTATAGTAGATACATTTTACATTGTAATGAGTTTTTAGCGACTAAGCTCACGAGCTAAGAACTAAACTCAGGGACATCTTGTAATTTGTTTGTCCAGAGCACCATAGTCATGGGTCTCAAATTCTGGGGGTGTTTGTGCTCGGCTTTATTTGGTTCAGTGTGTGCGGTGGTGCAGAAGCATGGTCTTTGGTGCTAACACAGAGAAAGGAAGAGAGAGAGAGACTTGCAATAATATCCTCTTATCCTCACTTAATGCAGACTAATTCAGTGAATGGATTCTAAGGCTATGGCACAACTCCATGTTGGCAGCTGTGTCTGCCCAGTTTTGCAATTTTGTCACACATACACACTCACACTTGAATGAAAACACTACACAATAAATAATTTAGTCATGTTTAAGAATTGTGGACAATCTATGTCAAATTATACATTTTCCTCTTCCCTACGGTGTTGTATGATGTTTTCATTAGTGAACCTCAAAAGTTGATTGGGTGGATATCATTTTATACAATAGTTCTTTGTGCAGTCAGATCGATTTTGCTGGCATTACCTTTCGCCCTGCCTCGTTGTTGTGCAGGTTCATCAGCCGACGGGCGTTCTTCTTGATCTCGCGGGCATCTACAAAGCGCCGCGAGAACTCCACGCCGTACTTGACATCAGCTGAGCAGCCTCCCCACTTCCAGCCCTCCTCGTGGTCGTGGTAGCCCTGCTTCTCGCGGTCACAGCCGCACTGGCTGAGGTTGCCTTGGCTACAAGCTGTGGTCACCGCGTGGGCGACTCCGGCTGCGGTGATGGCATAAGTGAATGCTGCCTCCCTGCTGCCTAAAGAGAAAAGAGCAGAATCGGAAGAAATTTGAGCCGTACTAGAAAGTAGTGGAAAGTACTAATTATTTCAGTTGAGTCGCTTGATCACGTACCTATACTTTTTACAGACATTCTAAAATCAGTAATTATAGTACTTTCCAGAAAGGTTATGCTGTTACAAGCAGGAGGATTTAGGTTTGGTTTGACCCTCTTCCTTAATAAAGGAATGTGTTGAAAAGCATTCTTTTTAAAGGAACACTGCACAGATTTTACACATGAATTGCAGCTAGCTTTTCTTGAGGAGTACTACTCTGTCCAAAAAAATTGTTGTCTTCCCCTGATGATGTCATAAGGGTTATTCCAATTTGGACTTGAGACAGTTTCTAGCAGAAAGCCTGCATTGCAAACTGGGAGTGTGGGGTTTGAAAGAACTGTGCATAGGAGGCCTGTGGGTCAAATGAAAGACGCTAATGAGTTGCATTATGGGAAAATTTAGGATTAAGCATTTGTGGAGCTGGAGCCATTATGCACTGGAGAATAAAACTCAGATTAACTCAGCTTTTGCTGCATTGATTTGTTTTGTTTCTTAAAGGCCCTCCACATAGGTTTTAAACTTATTCTGGCTAATTAAACCCATTCTCTCTCACGTACCTGACTTTCTGTCTGCATCTGTAGACAGTTTTCCAATAAAGGCAACATGCCAAAGAATAATGTTAAATAATCGAGTTCTCCATCTTAATTAAGTGCAGTAGGATGTTGCTGGACTGCTCCAAAGATTCTGAAAGGATATGTTCTTACCTTATATTTGTTAATGTCAGGTATCAGCACTACAACTTCAGTAGGAGATTGTAGTTAGTAGTAGTAATTTACATACTGTATGAGGCAGATTATAGGTCTGGATGTCAGAAGTTGACTTTGAGGAGCATCACTATAAAGAGCAATATTAATAATAACTTTTTTTTTCATTATGCCTTGTTTCATATCTCTGATCTGCATCCGTAGTCAGACACTGTTAGAACAATAATCAGTTTAATAAAGAAAACACAAGTGACATCTACTGGCTGACTAGAGCAGCTTTTTTCTGGATGTTTTTCATCAATGGAATTTCTCACGCGGCTTAAGTGTCATTCTGTGTCTGTCTTAGGCGGTCCACATTATTATAGCAAATGATATCGCTGTGTTGCATGTTGAAATAATCTGTGGCCAGGCTTGACTGAGATGCGCCCATTTCCAAGCTTTTGTATGTCACCATTTGAACTTCAGAATAAACACATTTATATTTATGGCATGGAGGGGGAAATGAATTTATTGGCACTACAATTGGTAATAGGATATCCTCCCTCTCCAATCAGGATAATGCTGGGCCTTGGTTCTTCTCAACAGCCCAGAGTATTAATGCATGGCGTCTCTGGTAGAGGCGATTCTAATGGCGCACTTCCAACCTGACAAACTCACTCGCAGAAACCATCGGGCCTGCGGTTCACCCGGTCCATAACTCATAACAAACTCTGAAGTCTTCTCTCATCAGGCTAAATCTGCGACCCATTCAGATATATTGTATGGTGAGCATTTCTCAAGGCATCAGGCGCATGCAATAGCCAAACAGCCATCTCCTCGCCCTGTGATTTGTTTTGATTGTACAGCAGTGCATGCAGGGTTCCATTGTTGCCATCCAGCTGCTGGAGCTGACTTCAATTAGTGGTTAGCATGGATCTCTCTGGTCTTTCTCAATGCTTAATGAGTTCACAGTGCCCGGCAGGTCAATCAGATGAAGTGGTGGATGGTACATAAGCGAGAGGGGTTATTGACCTGGCTTACATTTCTTTTTTTTAGAAACAGCAAAAATGGATACGGAGATGGCAAAAGGAAAACAATGTCACTGGGAATCCCTGAGGATAGAAGGAAATCTGACATGCTCAATATTTGTGTTTTCACATTAATTAACTGTCCAACTTCACTACTCATACTTTTTATACAGATCTAATAAGGTATGTAGTCTTCCAGAAAGGTCTTAATTGGTACAACTGTCTACATGGAGAGGACATGAGGATCAAAACTGGGTCCAACGTGTCTCTCTGGGCTCGCTTACACACCACAAGAGAAAGAGACATTTCCTCTGACAAAAGACATAAAGGGATCCAGACGTCTGTCTGCCTGTCTCCCGTGTAGAAGAAAGTGATTGCTCCCAGAGCTGCTAGATTAAACAAGGATCCAAACCCACAGCAAGACCGCAACAAAACATTTCGGACTGAAATACAATTTATGTAAGAAGTTCACATTAGGAGCAAACAGGCTTCTGTGAGAAATAAAACTGGGAATAATTTTGACTACAAGCGGGGAGACGTGTTAGTTTGTGTGTTTACAGATTGTGCAGGTTTGATATAAATGCTTTCAGAAAATGGCATACCCAGACAAGCATTAGACCCTGCTTCATAAGGAACTCACACTCCTTTTATGGATGCTCTGCTGTGACAATGTGTGTTACAAGCACAGTGATGTCACAGAAATGAACTACAGATTGACTTTCCTCCTGGCGAAGCTAGCGAGGCCTTTGAGTTGCAGTTTTTTGGGGGGTGGTTAGTGTATAAACGAAGCAGAGAAATTGTTGTGGTTGTTGTGTGTGGTATTCCAAAAATGCTTTCATTAAAGTTTCGCCACCCATCTCAAAGTCTGTTTCACGCCACTGAGAACTCTGTTGAACTATGCTGCGGCTTTTTCTAATGCCCGCTGACAACAGTTCCAGGAGGCCGAAGGACAATACAAGAAGAATGAGGAGACAGGCTGATCTCAAACCACAGCACTCAACTCACAATTCTGTCAACTTCAGTGATTGGAAGATCGGACCGCACGGCTCAGTTTGTTTTGGCAATTAACATACCTGCTGACACACCTGTGGACAGACACATCAGTCCTCACTCGTGCCTCAAGGATAAGATTTCCACTTGTAGTTCTTACTGACTGCTGTGAAAATGTCCAGGGATTTCTTTAGCTAGTGTTTAACAATAACAAGTCTTCCCCCTGTGGGAGGGCCTCCTGGCCGAGGGGTTTAAAGCCATGACCATAAACCTCGACATCCCCAGTTTGAGTCCAGCTGAGGACCTTTGTTGCATGTCATTTCCCTTCTTTGTCCCTTCATTTTCTGTCATCTATATAAATATATAATACAGGAAAAAACATATTTAAGACACCTGTCTTCTGAACCTACTTTGCTGATTCCCATGATTTATACGAGACAAATACATTTAAAACTCCTTCAGAAAATCTAAAGAGTTTCAAACAGACTAACCTACTCTCAGCTCTTGTCCAAAGACAGTCCTCTCGCCCAGGGCTGAGCAGTTCCACCGGCCGTAGCGAAACTGGTACTGACACTCATTGATGCCCAGCTGGGCGCCTTCGCCAATGACGATGATGGCATCAGGGCGACTCTGACAGAGGGCTCTCTGACGGGGGGCCAGTCCCGGTATCTTGTTGCAGATGATGTTAGCACCTAGAGCTACCACAGAGGACAGCGCCCTGGGCAGAAAGAAACAGGGATTAATGAGAGGGACTTTAAAGAGGGATTGTTTTTACCAGGAAGAAGTGAGAACAGATAGGAAGCAATGGAGAAACATACTCGACATAGAGTTACTCTGTGCTCTGGTTGAACATTACCTGGCTACGATTAGGTGATCTGATGAAGATTTGTTTCCAATAAGCAATAAAAATCTTGCTAAACTTTTCATTACAGGTGCTAGCCTATAGATCATAAAGATAAAACCAAATGAACAACACCAAATGAGAAGATAAGCGCTCCCTGCAACATTCATCCTTACCCCAGATCACATCATGTGTAATGGACCTTCATAAACACATGAAAGAGAACAATGGTTAAGTATAGATACAGGTCCAAATCCAGTTCATTTCTCTCTCTCTGAACCACCACAGCTATTTTAAGTTTCAGGCCTGCCCTTGTTATGAATGAGAGGCATGTATGGTGCAGCAATCATTCTCTTTGTGAGGGCCTGGGTCTTTTTATGCCGTAAGAAAGAGCTCATTACATAGGCTTATGCCTATAGGCAGAGCATGAAGTAGTCCAATATGACTCTTTTCCACATGCTGCTTTCCAATTATGGCCCTTCTAACGAGGTGCTCCCATGACAAAGTGGTTCTGGTGTAATGTGTAAATCCATAAGAGCAGGTTATCTCATCAGCTGTGCACATATTAGAACATGTAGAAATCATGTAGATTAAATATTGGCTTCATTCAAGTCAATGACCCTTTATAACTACTCAGTTTATGACACAATATTTGAATGAAAATGACATAACTGCTCATATCATGGTGTAATAAAATGAAAATGATTCAATAACACAAGTCACGCATGTTTCCAAAATTTTGGTTGACTGGATATTCCAAGTTACAGCTTTCCATTTCCAAAATAAACAGTTTTACTATAGGCAACATAAAATTGCACCCTCCTTTGGAAACAAAATTTTTGTTAATTTCTTATTAGCTCTTGTTCTTGTTGTAATAAATAAACATGCAGTACTTTGCTTTTTAAAACTGTTAATTAGTTTTGATTGTAATATCTGAAAGTATAAAAAATAAATAAATACATTTGATTCCGCTATAAAATTATATTCAAAAATCTTTTGGGGGGATGCCAGGGGAACCTTGTCTAAGGCACTAAATGTGCTAGGTCCGGCCCTGTTTATACGACACCATAACAAATTACAGCCACATTACTTAATTTAGCAACGTTAGAAGCTGACCTGCTAAATGTAAAAATCATGTTAAGCGCATTTCCTCGTCGTAATAAAACACCTGCAACAAGTATCTGATGCTTTCAGGCGCGGTCTAATTTTACTATCAAAGTTCCCGATGCGTAATTGAACAATTTGCGCATAAGGCACTGCTGCTTGCTAGCAAATCCAACCGATTTGTGTTTGAATGAATCAAGTGCATTGATAAGAAACCTACAGGTAGCTACCGCTGGTGAGGATGAGGAAGATCTGTGGGTAGTAGACGGACAGCAGCGCGCTGCGAGAAGAGATGATGAGCATGGTTGCGCATTGAACACAGCTGGTTCTGCTCTCTTGCGGTTTGAAAAGATAAGAAATGAAGTGGGAACCAGTATATCCTTTTTATCCTACGTCCAGGAGTTAAACGCTTGAGTGCCGTCTCTGCCTTCCGCTCTTGAGACGCGGTGTCTTCAGCTAGTGGAGCCGTGGCGCGCTGCGGCAACTCCAAGCTCCGCTGTCCATGTGTCGGAGATGAGAGGCTGCATCCCACGGCCGAAGTGCGCTCTGCCACCTGGACTGATAGGGGACTGGGTTGGGAAAAAGAGAGTGGCGGGTGGGAGCGTTGTGGGGGAGGGGGGAGGCAGACGGGGTTCCGGCTGTACGATACGAGCCGCTCACGTCTCCAAAAGTGAGACTGTTTGTGGCATTGGAAGGGTGGGAGACAGTGGCCTCTCCCGGTGCACCAGCCCCCGGGATGAGTCTGCAACCCGCATCCCATCGTATCCCCACCCCCAACATACCTCTTACCCCTACATCTCTCTCTCTCTCTCTCTTAGTCAGTGTTTTGTTGAAGCCTTCAGTTGTGAAGTTCATCACTAAAGGTAAAGTTGTACCATCGTCAATATTTGCAAATATATATTTTTATATTTTGCTGCTTCTGACGAAAAAAGTGGAATCCTATTCCAGCTCTGACTGATGCCCTGTTGTGGGATCCAACCCTTGACCCTCTTGGTACAATTATTAAAATGAATTTTATATTTATGAAACAATAAAAAGACCACCTTTTGTTAGCATTGTCCACCATAATGAATACACATCTTCCTCCTTTTCTCTATTTTAAATTCCTTTTAACAAATAAATTTATTGATTAAAGTAACTGATCGCAAAAAAAGGGTGGGAAAATGTAGTTTTCTAAGCTGGTACCTAGCACTATAGATGACCTAGCAACTGAGATGATCTGTTGATAATTGCATTAGTTTATTACAGAAGAATTATTTGAAATATTGATTAATCATGTAATTTACAAGCAAAAATTTATTGGTTCTAACTTCACAAAAGTGATTATTTGATGCTTTGTCTTATATGATAGTAAACTTAATATATTTGTGGTTTGCACTGGGCTCTGGGAAATTATCATGGGTATTTTATTTTTTTTTATTTTTATTTTTTTAAACCTGTCCTGCCCAGCAGCCTGGTATAGAGTATAATGACCTGGATACCATATTGTGCCAGACAGATTTTACTTTAACAAGAGAGTATTAAAATACTCCTTTGTCTGTTTTATTATTTATTTAATTATAATATTTATTATTTGTCACCGGGCCGGACAGGGGGGCAGACACGGGGATGGGGGGGCACAAACAGACAGCACAGAGAAAGGACAACACCTGTAAGAGAAGGGGGAAAGGGGGATGGAAGGTGAGGACAACAGGGAAAAGCAGTGGGAAACACCAATTGCAGAAAGCAACGAAACCTGCAATAGAACAGAGAGGGGGGCTTGGGGAGGAGAAAAACAACAACAACAAACAAACACAAACAAAAAAACAATAAAAATAATAATAATAGTAAAAGACAACCAGCCGAACAGCAGCAATAAACAGCTGACATATTAAGACAACTAAGAGAACAATGAAAACAAGAAACAGTCACACACACTAAATAAGCAACACAACACAGCCACGAGAGCTGGAATAATAATTAATTTAAATAAGTAACTGAAAGAAAGGCATCAGGAATAGTTCTACCAGGGACAACCTAAGTTTGTTTGTGTCTGTGTGTGTCTGTGTGCGTGTGGGTGAATGTGTCTGTATGTGTGTGTGTGTACATGTGTGTGCGCATAAGCCTGTTAAAGAATGTAGTTGGATATTTTTTAACAACAAAATGGTGATAAAATAACCACCAAATAAAGTGATACTATTAATAATTGTTAGTTGCAACTAATGACTAAAGCTGATGATACACGGAGAAACTTTTAGAGCAATAGCGCTGGGCAATGTTGCCATCAATGGTAATGAGTAAAGATTACTACCGTAATCCCCTTCCCCCACCACTCCGCCACCCTCCCTGCACTACCGCTATCTGTTCAAAACATAGTCGGACTTGCCACCAGCAACATTTCCCAGGAACATTGCTCAAAAAGTTGCCCCGTGTATCATCAGCTTAAGATTAATGTGTGAAAGGATAAACTTTTTTGTATGCAAGATCTTTGATGTATCACCTGATGTTATGCATTATTAATCCCAGGAGAGAAATTCTCCTTTTCTTTGTTCAGGTTTAGTACTGTATTGCTGGAGCCTCAGTTCTTCTCTTATTGGCATGCTTCAATTGTCAGTTGATGAGATTCATTGGTTTTCCAGCTCATATGCATCACCAACAATACGCCCTCATGTGGTAGTTTGAAGGAAATGTAATCACCCCAAAACATCCGGCTAAACATGGACACTGAAGTGCACAGCATGTAGTGCAGTATCTGTAAGCTACAATTTATCAAGTTCTTCTTTTTAATGAATGAGACAGACTTATTGCAAGATGTCTTTAAGACTATTTTCCCTTTTGGAGAAGCAGCAAAGGTTGCCCTTTTCAATTAATGACTATGTCAGAATGGATAGCACATTTTTCTACATGGTTTATATTGTTGTTAAACCCGTATAGTCTTTCAAGTGCCCCGGCGTAATCAGATGGAAAAGCCAACAAGGACGACACAAAAGGACTTTATGCTGTTTCTCCCTTTTAAAGATGTTCGCTGCAAACAGCGCCCTGTTTGCTGTGGGACTTTAAAGAGAGTGAAAAAAGTACAATGGGAGGGGACCTTCCTGTTCAATTCCACGGGGTCTTCAAAGGATGAGGAGTTTTATAGGTCTGCAAAGCAGAGTGGACAGAGGACAAAGTACGTTTGTTCTTCGCTTGTTGTTGACATTTTGGAGACCGAACATTGAGGAATTCCAAGCTTTACTTGAGCTGAGCAAATAACCACAAGGGGATTATATTAATAAACTTTTTTTCCAAAATGAGATATCAATCATCTGAACAAAAGTGAGACCTTCACTTAGAAAACGATTGAGGCTAGTTTTGTGGAAATGAACCTTTTAATTTAAATTCCCTGTTGCTGCCAACAAAGCAGTTTGAGAGATAGCAGTGATATGGATTATAAAAGAATACAATACCTTTCATTCTTTGGCTGTTATAAGATTGGCCTGATCCTTACGCCCAGTCAGACTGTGTGTAACCATAGATGCAGTCATATATACTCAGTACTGTAAATTGATGAAGAGCAGCATTGCCACTAAACTGCACCATCTTGGCTGCTGAAAAATTGTCACAGGATGTCAATCTACAGCTATTTCAAAGGACAACTCCCAGATAATGTCTCTGGCTCGTGGACAGCAGATTCAGAACCCTTTGTGTATATGTGTGCGTGTCCTGTACGCCTCTTAGTCTCTTTCTCGCTCCCTCTCCCTCTCTTTTACTGTCCAAATAATCCTCCTAAACCACAATTTCCAAAGCCAAGATTGCACTTAAGCAGCGTGTACTCACTGTCCTGGCGCTCGCACAGCGATATCTGTTTCTTTTCATATTTTGCACAGAAGACAAGGTGAACACGGAGATTTTTGGGGGGTTGCGCAGGAATTCTTCTGAAATCAGATCAGTGGTGACAGTGGTTGTAAAACTAACGTGACTTTGTTTTCTTATCTATCGGGACAGCTATCGGAGTTTTGACAGAAAATGTTTTGATAGCATCATCCCCGTGATGATGATGAGTGTCAAAGCTGGGGACAGGCAGGGAGAAACTGGAGCAGTGACCCAGAGGGGCCTCAAGCTGGATGCAGCCCTAAAAGGTCCAGATTAATAATGGTGTCTTATGGCCCTGTGGGCTTTTGGGCCTGTCTTGTGCTTGAGCCCAGAATCCCTAGCAGGATCCGTGAGTGGTTGTCATGGAAACAGTGTTGTTGATCATAATAATAAACATCTGATAATTCATCATAAGTGATATTTTTCTGTAAAAGAGCAGGGCTCATAGGTGAAAGTGTTAGACTTGACAATCCCATGCACAAAGTGGAAAGGAATGTAGTACACGCAGGTTCATCAACTATTTATGAATTTGGGGCAAAAAATAACATAGCACAATATGCTAATATTTTGTGTGATATCACTATGTCAAAACAGAGATACCAAAACTATACATACTTTAGAAAGTACATTGAAGCTTCTTTAGAATACATTGAGTATAGCGTTAGAGGCAGAGCACTGAAGTCACACTTTATTAGCTATTAGCTGTTGGCATCAACTGTTCCATTCATGTTTCACGATTACTGGCTCATTCACAGCTGCTTGGCTACCAGCTGACTAATAACATCCACTCACAGGACACTTCTTATCATTACTCTGCTGATTAGCTCATGCTAACACCATTTTGCTGTTTATGTTTTTGGTGTTGTTGAATTTAAGAAATTTAATATTCATGTGCGCAATGATTAAGGGGGATCCATTCTGCCAAAAAAATCTTTGTTGCTGCTTAAATTCTATGAGAGCAGAGCCTTTCCCTTTAATAGTCAATTCTCTAAAGTAATCTGACCAAACTGAAGTAGATTAGTTGACCATACACGTTAAGTCTCCATGAAATGTTTTGAAATGCTGCTTTAAGAGAAATGCTTTAATCTTAAATTAAGAAAAACATTTTTAACAGTGGTTTAGGACCTAGTCAGTAATCAAAAATGCAGTAAATCAAAATATGCAGTATATAAATATGCTACTCAGCATATTACAAACTATAAACAATGGAAATATTATCATAAAGAAAAGTGTAGGTCTTTTTTTGTCCTTGAAAGCCAATTTAGTGTTTTATACAGTAGTCAAAAATGGATAGTACAAAGAATAAAAGAATTCCCAATGCACTATTGTCATCATCACTATTACCGAGACCATCTGAGAACAACATGCAAAAACACTCGGGCCAGCCGGCATGTTGACCGTCATTGCATATGACATGCAAAATTACACCACATTTAAAAGGCAATAGCTGACAATAGCAAAACAGCAGAACGTGGTGAATGTTACATTTTTAACAGGCGTTGTTAACATTAAATAATAGGCTTAGCTTCCTTAAGTAAAACAATCTGGTCTATTCTTAGGATTTGACAATACAAAAAAAAAATACAGAAAATACAGATAAAAACCAGCCTTGTTCTTCTTTAGTATGACATTTGAGTTTTAATTAGATGGGAAAAGACGTGCATCAAAGGCCTCTGGCTTGTTTATCGTGTGTGTCTGATCCACTAAGACACCCTGACGGGTTTAATTTTGTTTAGGTCAGACAAGTGCATATGGGCAATTTTTGGTACACAGCGACATGCAACTCAAGTGGCTTTTCGAGCCTTAACAACGTCAGAGGCATTGTTTAGACTGTAATATGGCAAGACAAACACATGGTGCTTATATGTGTAATGGGGTAAAACGCATGCTGGAATGCACAAGAAATGTGAGTGTGGTTGGGGAAATGAATATCGGCCCCTGCACTGTGAAGGGATTACAGAGTGTTACAGATAAAAAGCAAAACTACCCCGGGGGCGAACTGGCAAGAGAGTATTTATGACACAACAAAAAGAAATTACTTTGTAATCAAATCTAATTTACACTGTTTAGAGTGTCCATGAAAACCGACAAAGCTGACATGGGGAAATTGTTTCCATGTTGGCGAACAACAATTCCACTTTTGAGCAATTATTGTCTTTGAAGTGTCCTGAACCTTTTTTAGAGCAGATGAAGGAAGGGCCATATTTTCAACAACGCCATGAGGCACATAAATGTCTTCAGAAATTTGTCCTTTTATGTAAACAGGATTTATGTTTTTGGTGTAGAAATACAGATTTAGAGTCGTAAACATGTTGCAGATGTTGAGAGAATGGATACACGGCATCACCAGAAAGGGCTTTGAATTCAACACCATTGAGTGACTAAGCTGCTACTTAGACCTGGTGTTTTTGTAAGCTTAGGATTCATCTGTGAAAGAGATTCACAGTAACTTCAAACAGGCTGTTACTATCAGTTGTTTATTTGTTGTCATGGGTTTAAATGCATTTTAAGGGAGTTATAAATGCATAACTTACCCTAAATGAGCTTTTCCTCCCAACCATGTACAATCCAAGCCCAGAAATAAATAGATTTTGAAGTACAACCTTCTTACAAATTAAATTATCACCTGAAGTGCCTAATATGCAGGAAAACCTCTATCTTCTCTGTTGTTCCAGTTTACTCAGTTGTAACTGCAGAGGGAGACAAAGCACCAGAGAAGGTCTTGGTTCAGCTCAGACTCCTCTGGTTTGAGTCAAGCATGTGCCTTTTACGCCAGAATTTTATCTTTCATGGCATGAAAATAGTAGCCGTCCTACGCTTTATCACAACAGACACTAGCATTGCATTATCAATACAGCTGATAAAAGTTTCATCATCAGGTTGGGATTTCTTTCTTCCTTCCCTTTCAAATATTTTTTATTTCAATCCTGACGTGAGTTTGACATTACCTTGTCCCAGCATTTCAGAGTCACAAGTGTATAAAGTGAGTTAATTTGGAGATCCTCAAGGGGGCTCTTTACTCCCATGTTTCAAAGTACAGGAGGCAAAGCTGTACAGCAGCCCGCAGTTCCCACCACCCCTCTTTAGTTCCACCATCTTGGTTCCTACCATTGAAATTTCAAAATGTAACCGTCAACGTTTGTTCAAACACGGGACGTGTCACATTTTTCCCGTGGAATCGCTACCCTTTTGGTGAATCTCAAATCAAAATGTAATTGTATTCATTGTTTGTTGCTTTCCATGAATCTGTAATCCTAAGGTTTTGAGAGCACACAGAATACAGAAATGAAACGGCTATTTCTGAACTCACTCCCACCATCATCTGAAGCTGCTAGGACTATTTTACATCACATGTGAAAAAGGGAACATGTATACTTCCATACTGACAGAGTTTTCATTTACAGTACTGGAAGTGTCTTTACATACAAAACGAAACACAAGCCAGACATTAGTATTTAACAAAGAGATTCAAAAGCCTTCCAAGTCTCCACAGACACTACAAGAACACATCTAACATACTGTCATGTGCTGACTGAGTGCTGAATCCTGTTACACTATAATTCCACATTTGTCAATTTTAACATGCGATTTCCTAAACAATTATGCCTATTAGTAAGATTTACTTAAACGATAATCCCGAGTCGTGCGTGCAAAAATAAATAAAAAGTTTACGTAACTTCAGGATTTGGTAGAAGATTGCGTGGTGGTCATCAGACTCATGATCCCATTCCCACCCCTGTGTAATCCTGGGTTCAAATCCCATCTGCTCCATTCTGCGATGCTATCTGAGTTGAAACTGCCAAAACAAAAATGAAGCCACTTCATATCCTCCTGCTTAAGGTCAACTGGCAGCAAATGATTCAAATGTACTTAGTTGGGGTTATTTATCTTTAAATATAGTTTTTATTTTTCATCATGCATTATTTCAAGAAACAGAAAAGAATATGAAAAATGTGTTAGAAACAGGTTTTTAATCCTGCTAAATATAGAAGAAAACCCATTTTCTTCTTAAAGGAACTTGGTTAATTATAGACTTAATTGTATTTGTTCATTTACATCACCAACGATTGTTATTCCACTGCAGCTGGTTTGATCCAGTACAACTTGATTTGATCTGTTAGTAATTCATATGTGAAGAATTATTGCACTGGAGCTATGGGAATCAAACATGTGTTATACTTCTGTAAGTTTCTATTCCCTTAAGAATACTTGGCCCTTAATGGGTTGGGCCTTACTGTCGAAACACTCTAAAAATCGCTCCCACTCTCTTTCTCTTCCTCTCACACACACAAATTGATACAACCACAACCTCTTAACCGGTTTTAGCAGGCTCTAATAGCTCAAAGTTGGGGGAAAAAAAACTTTAGTTAAAGTCACATCATGTTAGTGCTGACCTTGCTGATTGAGTTTGCTCACAATCACATGGGTCAAGACTAGGGTCAGGCCCATGGATCATTTAGTTTAATGGCTGTTTCCTGCCTGCTCAAATGTACGTGCCACATTGTAGGAAACGGCGAGATGCAACCATATTATTACAGGACATAGTGCAGCAGGAGGGTGGATTGAAGGTGTGCATTGAAGGTGTGCAGGGTAAGAAAGAAAGGGGGCGTAAGGCACCTATAGAAAGAGGGAAGAAAGAAGAAGGAGGATGGGGCGAGGGAGAGAAAGATCAACAGCAAAGAACTAACTGAGAGCCACATAAATAAAGAAAGAGATGGTGACAAAGGCAGAGAGCTCTACTAATTTTGTGGCCTGTCTGTGTCACCAGCACCCTGTTGGGACGACAGATGTGCAGATGATGTCATGTAGAAAGGGGATAGGGCGGGAGGGGGGAGGAATCAGAGCGCGGGAGGACAGTGGACAGGCGGAGCCTCGATCTGAGAGAGGCAAGGGGGATAGAGGAAGGGAGGGAGAGAGGGAGCAGGACCGTGGCAGTCCTGCATTGCCCTGCAGTCACGCAATTATTCAGTTTTCATAAGATGTGAGTATAGTTTAGAAAGCGTGAGCACTTTCCAAAAAGAGCTACTTGTGCTTCTTAACTTGCCGTTAGTTGTATATAGTAATGTCTTTGCATGAATGTGACCAATTGAGGAAACCGAAAACGTCTGCATTTGCCGCGCCGTCGTCATTTTGCACTGCAGAGGCAACAAATGTGCTGAACTGGTGGTTTTAGTTGCAGGACCTCTCACAATGCGCAGCCTCTCCAAACCACACAGGCCATTGGAGCTATAATTTACTTAGTGCAGTCATTGCTGAAGTTTACCCTCCCATCCCCTGACCGGCCACAGCATAAGAACCCAATTGTTCTCATGGTCTGCAGTGACAATGGCTGTTTGTGGTCATCCAGAGAAAAAGAAAGTGAGAAAGAGAAAGGGAGAAAGTGGAGCCATACGATCCAGTAATTTGTACCGTTCACTGCTAAAGATATAGTCAGGGTCAAGCTCAGAGTGGGGGGTCAGGGTGACCGCTGAGCCCTGCCGGGATCACCTCAAGGACACAGTTTTCCCAACGGTCTGCCCCATGCCTTGTGCTTTAACCCATCCAGCCCTCTAGCAGTTAGAACTGTGTGACCAGCTTTTAGCTTGCATGCATTTCAGCAAGAAGCTTCCCAGCCTCCTCTGCCCCCCACCTGCGCCCTTTCAGGCCATTTGTGCTGGCATGGCAGAGGGAGAAATTGAATGAATTAGGCAGTCGGATGTTGCCTAATTGTGGTCCTGCACAAATGCAGCCATTCCTGGCATTGTTATGTGTTCGAGTGAGACTGAGAGGGATTGTGCTCCTCGGTCCAGCGCAGGAAAGCAGCTAATAAGTGAGACAACCTGTGGGAATCGGCCCAAACCAAAAGAGGACTGAGGCACTTTTTCCCCACTCTGTATTTCTGTTAGCTTTGCTGTTTGGGGCTGCTTGTGAACGTTATTGATGTGAAGTAAAGGACAAAGGTCCAGTCATTGATTCATAGATTGAATCGCGGCTGGACACGTGGCAGCTCTGTATTTAAAGCGACGCAAAACAAGATAAACATCAATGTAAAAATGGAGCCCGCCCCCCTCCTTGGTTTAATTGACCAGCAGCAAAAAAAAGGATCACTTACTCACACACCTCGACACAGCCCGCACACACAATGTGAACACAATGTAGCTTTTCAAGCAGATAAGACACTGATAACTGCGCAGGCCTAGAGTTACAGATGGCAGCTGCAGCCCACTGTTTTCCCTCTCTCTCATGGGGAAGTGGTTCTGACCTGAGCTAGAGGACACCCTAGGCCCTCCGGGTAATCATTGACCTGTTACCTGTGGCAACCAAGCCACAACATACTGTATAACCACTGGACTGCTGATAATAAAGTGATAACGCTGGTGCACTGACACAGTCTGAATGTGCGTGCATGTGTGCTCGCACTATGAATTGACATCTGATTTCTAAAATTAACGAAAAGTTACACCAAACTATTAGTGGCATGTGCTCTTCTCAGTAAGCCCCAGGAAAAGCTATCCTTTTCATTATTTCCCTAAACAGGGCGTTGCTATAAAAACATGCATGCTCAGCCAACCTACACTGTGTAAACAAAACTTTCATTGAAAATATTGAGTGCATTCCAATAATGAGGAGATGTACAAAGAGAAGCTTTAAAGCAGATTTGATGTCCCTCCTACTGACTGATACTTCAACTTCAGGTATCAACTGGCCAAACAGAGCTGCTCAAATGTTTATTGAACTTCATATACATGGAATACTTATCTGGAATCAGATTTTGCTCAGAGTGACTTAGTAACTAAAGGTGGTGAAGGTGAAAAAGGTTGTGATCGGCTCGCCTGGTCAGAGCAACGCTATTGATCAGATCTTGAGTCTTTTAATGGCGCTAGGTGGGGCGTGGCACTGCACTGCAGCACGTTTGTGGGGAACAGGCCGGGGTACCATCCGAGGAGAGGAAGAAGCAGCGAGAGGAGGGTCGGGTAAGTGAGGGCGGTGGGGGAGAAACAGCAGTTTGGCCCTTGACAAAGCCTCCTCCCACTTTTTTTCCACGCCTCTCCTCCTCTGAAACTTGCTCCTTCCTACCTCTCCTCTCACGAGCTGCCGTCTTTGGGTGCTCCGTGCAGAATTGTCTGTGTCTGAGAGCAGTGGCCTGAAATAAAACTAAGAGGGGCCTTGGGCGGCGGAGAATGCTAGCTTTGTCTCAGCACAGTCTGGAGACATAGTATGGAAAGAGCTCAAAGAGAGTGGAGGGTCTGATTGCAAATTAGCAGTGCCAAAGGGAACACCCTGGCCACCTCCTCAACATTCAACCCCCTTCTCCTCTCCTCTCCTCATCTCACCTCCTCAGATATGTTGCAGATAGACGTGACAGTCAAATTAGGGAAGAAATTAAGGTTAATGGTGGAGTCAATACTTTCCCCTTGTAATTTTTTTTCCTTATTGATGTGAGGGAGTTATTGGGTGAACAACTTGTATAAAATGAAAGATTGATGAGTATTGAGTGCTGAAGTCCATTTAGGTGTAAGGTTTTAGATGATAAGTGCTTAATAAAAGATCTACAGTATGTCCATTAGTGGGGCTTGAAGTGATATTTCACTTTATATAGAGATATTTTCTGGTGTATTTGTTTTAAAGTTTGACATTTGCTGCTCAGGGGAAGTCTCAGTGGGAATTGTCATTTTTT
This sequence comes from Micropterus salmoides, assembly GCF_014851395.1. NCBI lineage: Eukaryota > Metazoa > Chordata > Actinopteri > Centrarchiformes > Centrarchidae > Micropterus > Micropterus salmoides. The sequence goes on from NW_024041484.1 coordinate 10,657,924, forward strand.
AAAGACCACATAAGTAACTGCAAGTATGCACAACTATTTCTAAAAAAAAAGTAGCAAAGAACAATACAAAATATAACTTTTGCCTTATGATAGTTCTTATATGGCTTCAGCATATTCATTTACACATACAATAAACACTAACAACAAAAATCTTCAATGGAGAAGGAACAGTTGAAATTCAAATAACAATCAGCTTTATTAACAGGGCTTTGTTACAAAAAATATTATCTAAAAGGAACAAAATTATATTTATAGACTCGTATTATGTTCCATAATGTGTAAAGTATCATATAGAATTATAACAGATAGAAGCTCTAATAATAGGCTTTTATGTATATATCTGTGTTTGGAACAAATACAGACAGCTGCATAAAAAATAACTGTTTACTGATAAAAAGTTATATAAAGTCTTTATTAACCATTATGTATGCTTGGAATAAATAAATTGGTTTTACAATGTTAATACTTATTTTTCCTATATAATATTAAATACTGCCATAATTAATTACATACTGATAATAATTTGTTTAGAACTGGCTAAAATAAAAGCAGTGATAATAAAGTGTACACACAGCTTTCATTTATAAAGCAGTCTTTCTAACCAGTGGACATACGAGTTTTTAATACTTGTTAACACTCGGCTTCATTTCACTTTGAAACACTGGAAGAATATTTGGATGAAAAAATAATGTGTGTATTTGTCTCGATGAGCTGAATCTCCATCAGTACGAACTTGTGTCACCTTCTATCACATGCTCAGCCTATATGCAGCCAAACTGTAGGAACACACACAAACATGCTGTCTTAATCCTATAGTATCTTTCTGTGCTGATGGATATAGGCGTACAGTACACACAGCAGTCACTGAGTGCAACTGTAAAATCACCTATCAATACCGATTGACCACCACTCAATACACTCGCATCTGATGTGCAGGTTCACGGTTGGGACTGGTGCTTCGACTCATGTGCACAGAGCCAGAAAACACACAAGCACTTGAGCTTGAACAATGGCATAAACAAGCCTGTGTTCAACTGAACAGCAGAGCTTTGCTTTTTTAAGTAAATTATTAATTCTGAGTAATGTGTTTCTTTCAAAGATTAAAAATAACTATACACAAACACATTGTGTTTTTATTTGCTTCCTTCTCTACAAACCAATTTTATTTTAAGGGACAATAAAGTTTTTTTTAAATAAACTGAGCTCAAATTCCATAAAAGAATTTTAATTGTTGTTTTTTAAAGTAATAATCGACTTTTAGTTACTTATTTACTCATTTGCATCACATTACTGGGAGGGTGTGTTCTTAAACATTCCAGGGAGTCTATATTAATAGTTAATTTTTATCCATGCACTTTATTTAACATGCACTTTAATTTATGTCTCTGCATTGTAAATAGTGACTCTGCAGGGGTCTATCCTGGAGGGTCAGATTTAATTTGCTCTCTATATGTTGTCGGTTATTATTTGATGTATTTATTCTGCTGGAAAACTCAGCTTATAAAGTTGGTAATATCTCTCTAGCCTATCTATCTATTTGTGTGTTGCATTGTGTGTGTGTGTGTGTGTGTGTGTTTAAAAGCAAATTTTAATAGAGAAGACAACGAACATGCAGATGGAGAACAATCTGCTCTAATCTGCTCTGCTAATATTCTCATCCCCTTACAGGCCCAATTCAAGTCCAAATTGTTTCAGATAGCCTACATTTACATGTGTATTGTCATCCACTTAATTCATAACCAGCACAACAGGTTACATGCATCTCTAAATGATGCCACCTCGCCGGGATTTGATGTAGGGGGTAATTTTTTAAATATCTTTTGAATGACAGATCGGTCCTGTAACGGCTCCGTCTCTTCTCATCTCCACAGCTGATTAATCAATAAAGTGTCTGTGAGGCAGATCCGATAACCCAACAAGCCTGGGCTTGTCTTCCAAATCACCTGTGGTTTTCTAACTGGATTTAACTAGACCTTCATCAACTTACAGAGGAGACAAAACTGAATCAAGCTCATCAAGGCAGGTACACAGGTGTGAGAAAAGAAGCCTTAGGTCACACATGAGTGTGCTTTATTAGCTGGCATAAAAAGAAAATAATTAGGTGTAGTGCTAAACATGTAGGCAGCAGGAGAAATGAATTTAGCTATGTGTTTTTGCTTTTGTCAGAGCTGTTTTAGCACTATTGGAGGGCGATGCAGTCACTTAGGGCATTAAGTATTGCTTTTTAATGGTTCATTTTCTTTAACAGGATGCTTGCAGCTTGTTTGAAATGCATATTTTAATGTGAATAAGACTTTCAAGCTAAGCCACGTGGCCAGCTTGCTGTTAAATAGGTGGGGGATGACACAAACGAAAAAAAAAACCCGGAATATTATTTCTACAATAATCCAAGATGGAGTTTGTGTACAAGCTACAAGTGTGACTTTATAGTGACCATGGTGTGCTTTATTGAATTTTCTATCAATTAAAAACAGCAGTGTAGGCCTATTAGTCCCGTGCGGTAATGAAGTGCAGTTTATAATGTCGCGGTATTTTGTGTATTTGCAGCCCTGTAAAGTGAATGACATAATGAAAATGTCTTTTTCATAAGGCTGACATCAGGTGAGTTCACAGAATCAGATGGTGTTTTTTAGAACCGCGGAGGGGGCATAAGGAGAGGGGGGGGGGAGTCAGCCCTTAATAATCAACTCAACGCAGCCTAGTTTTTGCAGATATTTCAATGTGATGTGCCTTTTTCTTTTTTGCCTTTTAGGAGACACTAAATAAGCAGCGCGATAGTGCAGCCTGCCGCACACCCAGGCTGGTTGTATAACAGAGCTTTACCTCAGCTGAACTTGATGCATCTGGTTCATCGGCGGCGGCGCAGGACGCGCGGCGCAGTCTGCAGCCTGCGTGTCCCCACTGAACCGAGCTGGATGGCCGCGGAGCGAGACGCAGAGAAGGGGGGGGAGAAAGACATTTCTTTCACGGCCCGGTAGCCGCTCACGGAGACCGACTCCCAGCACGTCCAACGTGACGACATTTTCTACTTCTAAGCCTCCAAATATTGTCGCCTTGTGCTTTTTATTTTCTGCTCTTTTGTGGGCCCGGACACATAACAGAAGAGAAGCCACCGTTTAGAAAACATAAAGCCCGCGGACTTGGGAGTTGGACACCCCGGAGGAAGAGACCATCCAAGTTGAACTTGAGACCTCTCGGTGCGTAGTCTTAAATTTACTCCTTTCTCTTTGTGAGGCCATTTTTTTTACCTTTGCATTTGCGTAAAAAAAGCGGTGTTCGTTGTCATTTTTAACCGTACTTTATAAAGCACAGGCATGTAGCGGTATATTCCCCCCAGACTGGGTCAGCGGATATTGACACTGTTACGACTGAACCGATTCACAGTCTTTGGTGGGGAAGTTTCCTGGGTGCGAAAAACAACCGCGTTCGGAATAACAGCTTCACGTAATCGTCTGTAAATTTGAGAACAAGTCCCAAACATCTACCAGTCTTTACGTCAAGATAAAAAGGTTTGCCAGACTGTAAATTCTCTGTCGCAGTACTAAGAAAAGAGGTCGCCTTTTCGTGCCCTAGTTTCCCTTTACAGAAAGGCATAATCTTTCCCTTTGTTGTCCCCGATGCAAACAAAGATAGGCAGCCGGGCAGATCACGTCAATCTAGCGGAAAACATCACCGCTCTCCAAGTGAGCAATTTATAGGATTTCAGCAAAATGTGCATTTAATTAGAAAAGCGAGCTGAGATAATCAGTGTATGTAAGACACGAGAACATATGGTAGAGCTGTGCGGTTTCCCCTGATGTGTCACTGTGGTTTCCCTCTGAGAAGTTTTTGATGAAATTAATTCATTGAAATCTGAGAGGAGCTAACTCAGCAGTAGCTGGATGTATTTTTAATGGTTAAAGGCCTATGTGGGCTTCCTGTCTGTTTCTGGAGTGTACAGTGAGCATCTTTAAAAGACTTAAAAATGTTAAATTCAACTTAAATTCCACTGAGAAATTAGAGCGAGGATGTATGTGATAATATTTATTTGGCATTATATGTGAGTGTGTGCTGAAACAGTTATAACAAGGCATTCTACAGGTAGGACATGTAGGTTTTTACATTAGAGAACAGAACAAATAAGTAGCTTTTAGGTTCATATAGAGTTCACTGTGCATCTTTAAATCTTTTCTCCTTGTGGCTATAGATTATTAATTGATAAAACTTTGCATTTATCTAAAAAATAATAAAAAATACATACATTTTTTTTTTCTGAGCAACTATAGAATAAATGCAACAGTGCATTTAATGACGTAGACAGATAACTGCTTTGCGATAGAATCACTTTTTTTCTCCACTGCGTTAAAACGCAGGTTTTAAATTGTGAGTGTGCTGCTTTATGGCACATTTCAAACACGTCACCTTGTTATTTGTGAGGTTTAAAGATAATCTCTTTATAGTTTAGTATGAGATATGCCTTTATACCACAGATAACCAACTAAAAGTCAAAGCAGCACACACACTACACTTTATCAGTTTATCGGAAAGGGTTCTTTCAGTTCATCTCTGGCATTGTGCACATCTGGCCGTGTATTTTTCTATATGTGTGTGTGTACTCTCGAGGCTTCATCTGCAGGCTGCCGGCCAGCCAGGTAAGACTGTGCTCATGCTGGAGTGTCAGCCGAAATTGCAACGTAGCAGTATTCCCCGAGAAAAGATCTGTGTTGGTTGACAGAAACACGGTGTTGTGCTATTGCACGTTCTCTACCCCTCCATGTCTCTTTTTCTCTCTCTGTCACTTGCATAGAGGAACTCAACTGTCAGGAGCTGAAATACGAAGTGGATCAGAATGACCTTTCGGCCACAGCCCTCAGACACAAACACACTGTTTTATGAGATGTATTAATACCTTGATATTGCATGTTTATAAAGCGCACTCACCACTATAAACAGGAAGATGCCATTGTGCCTTCGAGAAAATGGTGCAGAAACACAGGTGGCCCTCAAACAATGGACTGGGGTACATTTCTCCACTATGAGTCAGCGGGACAGGAGAAAGCACATGGCTGCAGAGTGAAAATTGGCGTGATTATCATCTGATTTACCCAGCCACCCTGTAGCTCAGAGCCTCGTTGTGGGCCATATTGGCACTGGCCAATATGGAGAGGAGAAGAGGCTTGGATTCACCCAAATTTTCTCTCATTTGCTTTCAGAACAGCTTCATCCTACCTCCCACACTCCCTCCCGCTCTCTCATATCTCACGCAATTGATTGAAACCTTAAACGGCAAGATCAGGCCGAACGCAATCCAGCCTTTCTATGAATAGTTGATTGGATGTGATGGTGATGTGGTGTGTTGTTACTTTAAGGGCATTTCAGGTCAGGGGTGGGAGGCGGTGGGGGGATTTTTGGTGCGCACGGCTGATACTGCAATGTTGCGTGTTGTGCTGTCTCATCCTGTCCTGAGCTGTGTTGTAGCGCCGCACAGAGACTCCTGTCACTCCCTAATCAGGTCATCTGGCATTTTGAGAATGCATGTACGAATTGCTTTAGTTTCTGCCTGTGAAGGGACTTAGAAGGTGTTTTCTTAGCCTTTTTTAAAATACACATCATTTATTTTATTGTGTGTGTGTATTTGCATAGATGGATGGTGTATTAACAGTAGGAGCAGTGGGCGTCTGTCACAGATTATTTCAGTTTAGGAATTAATATTGTGGCAAGCCATGAGCTGACAGTATGTGTAGCTGGTGTGTATTTCCAAGTGCAACAAGCATTTGTGTGCGTGCATATTTGTTGCTCTGGTATGCCTTTGCTGTCCCCACCAAACACTTCATGTTTTAAATCTCTGTGCATCTCAGTGCAGGGCATTTAAGTGCTTGACCTAATTTCTCTGGCAGGGAAGAATCCACTAGTGAAGGCCTTCCTCTGTGTGTATTTGGGTGTGTGCGTGCATGTGCGCACGCGCATGTTGCTCTGGGTGTTTCCTCCTTGCCTTTCTAACAGGAAGCTGATGTGGAGTTCAACTGAGGACAAGGAAAAGGCCTTTTCTTTCCACTGAGAATCATTTGAGAGAGAGAGAGAGAGAGAGAAAAAAATGAAAAAAAGAGTAGAGGAAAAAAAAGAGAGACCAGGCCACTGCATTGATTCAGCCCTCTGCAATCTGGCCTGCTTCTCTCGCTCTTATTCCCTCCCTCTCTTCATTCTCTAAACCTTATTGTCTATTTCAGCTTTTTTTCTCACTCTTTTGTTTTATATCTAGTTCTACTGATGTCGGATAGACAGCAGCGTTCTGGAGGGAATCGGCGGGTTTATGGAGAGTTCACGAGTCCTGTGAGAAGATGGGGGTGGGGGGGAGGGAGAGGAGAGGAGAGACGAAAAGCAAATGAAGCAGGGCTCTGTGGGGAACAGTGCAGGTTCTTCCGGTTCAGTTTAAACATACCCGCAGAAAAGGTTGTCCGTGTTATGTATTTAAATGGAAAAAAAAAACATAAAACACATACACAAATTGTACCACTGGCTTTATTCTGAATCGCTTTGTATTCCTTAAAGATGTGATTGTATGGAAAGAACAAAAGCCAAAAGTAACTGATAAACCCTTCTGGGTGAGAGGTAAATGGTTATGCTAAGTAGGTTTCCTGTCACAGCCACAATACCAAAGAGCAAGGATGAGTGAAAGCTGCTTGTATATATGTATATCATCTTACTGACATCCCAAACTGTAATCCTTGATTCGGTTTGAAGGTCACTGAGTTTGAATTTGTTCTCAGACACATTTCATGTTGTGACATATAGTGACACAAGAATCAAATACAGGCCAAGGCAAATGTTAGAAATGTCGAAACAGCATGACCTAAACCCTAATTGTACATAATATAATTTTCAAGGTTTCGTTTATATATTGCAGTAAAAGGAGATTTTTAGGAATTAGAAAGACCACATATTCTAACTGAAAACCACCTACTCAGCCTCTTTCAATGTGTTTGTAAAATCTTCTGTTTGATTTGTGTGTCTGCAAGATTGAACTAGAATGCGCTGTGGTAGGGCAAGCTGCTGCTGCACCTCCATAGAAATATTCGTGAAAAGATGTTTGGCAAAGAACGATTTTTAAATGAATTGTACTGTATAATAATGCACTGGCCTTTTCCTTACCTTTACTCTGCCTTGTTCAACTGTCCTTGAGCCTGAGACAGACCTCCTGCAGTGTAAAAGCCGAGACCGTAACTTTTACATGAGTTTTTGCTTTGACCTTCCTAAAGGGCAGAAAATGAATCAGTGAAGTGTTTTATTATTGTACAGTCTGAGTTTACACAGTTTTAATGTTGAATGGATGATCCCTTTTGCACAATCTGCATCTTAGTTGTCTCAAAGCAAACATGTCTGTTTCTTTTTACATACATCTTCTCTATTGTTGTTTCTATTTAATAAAGGAAAGCATACAATAGTAAAAGTTTTAACCTGGATTCTGCTCATTGTACTTACTGAAAACAATAAGTCTTTCATATTTTATACGTTAAAAAAAATGATAAAACAATTATGTAATATAAATAGGATTTATTCAGTAATTTCAATTATTCTCAGTAGGCCGAACACCATAGGCTATTTAACCGGACTTTTGCAGCATGAAGTCTGTAGCGCTGTTCCTCCAAGAGGCTCCAGAGGCCTTGGAGCAGCAAAATTCACCCCGTTTAGTTAGTTTTAGTTTTGTTATTTTCCAACACCAGCCAAGCCGCTACCATTGCCCTAGTGACAGACACACACAGCTACTTGGGGTTGGTGCATAAAGCAGGTTGTTAGGTAGAACTTGTAAATGTTAATGAACCAAGTCAATGAACGAGGAAGTGACAGATTGCATTTTGATTTTGATAAAGAGCGTGGTGACATGTAAATGCAATAGACTGGGGGTGCTTTTTTGCATATAGCGTTTGAATATTGTCCACTGTACAGCAGGTTAAGTCTTTAAAAATTAAATGTCACATAGCAATTTTTATTTTCAAATTTTTAGAAAATTGCATTATCAATTCCATTTTGACTTAAATATGGCTTGCATAACTGGAAATTCATGGTTACATTGTTTATATTGCAAATTGTAACTAACATCATTATAACAAAAGCACATCAATCACTGATCTCGACTCATTTTTCACAATGCAGGTTGAAACAACTGTGTGATGTTTAACACTTTCTGTGATTTGAGTTCTTTGTTTTGTGCTTTTGGTGCAGGGGAAGTGACACAAGTGGACGTGGAACCACGAAGACCTCAGATACTGCAATGCTGGGTGAGCACATGGTCATGCTAACACACACCAACATCCACTCAGAATTTATACAAAAATACTGTGTTGCTTCCAATTTCAATTGACGTGATTATGGTCACACTCTTACACAGCACAATAACATGAATATCAAGATTCGTGGCTGATAGGCAAAAGGGTCAAAGCTAGTGCAGCCATATGCCTACAAAATGTTGCAATGGTGCACATTTTCTTTGTAAACAAAACATGTATAGTGCATCAATTGTACCCATTTGGCTCATGCTTCTCTCAGCCAGGCATCTCTTGAAAAATGAATTGGACAGGGACTAACCTGGTTATAGAAAAGTATAAGCAATAATAATATAAAATTGAAAACTTGATGTAGAAAATCAGCATTTCTTAATAATATATCTAGAGTTCTGAAGTAGATTGCGCTCAAAATCTAATGCACCGACCCTCTGAGCATCGTTCCTCAGCTCTTGTGAAACTGTGAATGAGAACAAGACAGAAAACAAGATGATTAACGCTCAAATTGACAGTCTGTCTGTTTCAGTACAGCTGAGTATATTTTGATGGTTTGGCAGCATTGTTTTTGAAACTCTTATGCCAATAAAGCCCTTTGAATTTAACTGAATTACATATTTTTAACAGACCATGATAAACTGAATCAGATTTGAGCAATGAGCCACAGTTTGTCCAGCAACACTGTCAGCACACAGATATTTTCAGTGATGGTGAAATATGCCTGCCTTTAGTTTTGGAGTGTGGTAATTATGTAGGAGAGTTAGGGGGATTTGATCATAGTCGGTTTTATGTAAGGAGACTCTCCGGGAAGAAATAAAATACTTGTGTGATAATTTATGATTTTTTGTTGATCCTAACAACATGATGTCTTTGACTCCTCATAAATCAGAACATTATGTTTTAGTTATGGAATTAATGCTATTTGAAAATGTTTGTAGTGAATGATTAATTTACTCAGCAAGGACAGCTTTGTTTCCTCAGCTTGAAAATGCTGGTATAAAAATTAAAGGAACTATTATTTACTTGTTATTTACTATGAAATTTCTAACAATTATGTAAAATTAATGTGCATGGACTATGAAGGTGACTTAATGAATAGTATTCTTGACAAAAACGACTGGATGAAATCCTGGTTGCTAGTAGTTCATCGTGTTTGTTTTAACTCGCATTGACTACCAGATGGGAGGAGTTAACTGGTGCAGTATAATTCCATTTGTAAAAGGAGTTCAATATCAGGCTCAGAGTTCACTTAAGCTGCTCAAAACTTGAGATTCTATTTAATCTTAATCTTTCTCCTAGGTAAGAAAAATGATCTTCCTGCACAGATAAGACAGTATCACATACATACAGTATTCCTTATGAAGGGCTTCACTGAAGCCACAGTATTTTATGCTTGTATTGAATTATATATTCAACTTCAACATGCTGTCTTTTAATGACTCAACATCACATAAAATGGAAAGGTTTTGCATGTCTTGCATAAATGTATACCATTTCCCCATAATTCAGCATGATATATTTAGTATTTGGAAACATTAGGAGCTTCACTGGAATGTGAAATAAAGTTTTGCGGGTCTGAACAATACTTAGGTTATGCTTTTGACTGATTGAGTGGGACAGAAGAGTTTTTAACTTGTGGTAGCTCAGCCGGCTGAGACCTATGTCATTTCCATGTTCGGGGTAGTGATTTGACTCGGGACCCTCAGTGCACTTAATCCCTTTTGTCATGTCCAGCGGGAAAGGTGTATTCAAAGGTATTAAATCATTTGATGAAGAGTACTGCCACAATGGAAGACGTATGTTAAAATTCTGCATGCTAATTTATTTTTGTAAAACTGAAGATGAATTCGCAGCAAACTATTCCCAAAAAGGAATGACTTATTTTGAATAATAGACCCCTTCAGTTGAATAATGGACATGTAAATTGTTAATTAAAGCAGATTTTTAATATTGTAGTTGATCTAGGTGGAACTAAATCAGACAGTTTAGCAATGTATCCACCTGCATCATGTAAGATTTGCAAGTAAAACCTCAAACAGATAAATGTAGAGGAGTGAAAAGTTTGAGAAATGTGTTGTTGTGGAGTTGTTGTTATATATAGAAAACTGCTCAGTCCATAAAGTATTTGTAAAGCTAAAGCTGTTCGACAAATGTCTGGTCTGTCGTCTCTCTGTCTCTCTTGGGTGTTTCTTTCTATTCACTTCTCCCTGCTGAGTTTTAGCTCATGTCTGACCTCTGCATGTGTCACTCTACATACAGCATGGCGACCAGACCCACTGTAGGATGTGGGATCAGCTTACTTTTCTTGCAAAACTTTTGCCACTATGAAAGCAGCTCTTTATGTAGTGTTATTAAAGTTCTGTAACATGATGCACTTATTAAAAACAATAATATTTAAGGTTTTATGGATGAAGGATTTTTCATGGATAGTTTATGCCAAATAACTTTAGCCAACAACAAAAGTTTACTTAAGGTTAAAATCAGGCAGGCAGGGGAGACTTATCCAATAGGGGATCAGGCCAGAGAGCAGAAGTCCAGACAGAAGGCAGGGGGTCATAACATGCAAAACTCGGGCAGGCGGAGAAAATGGCTGGAACACTAAGGCAGAAGCACAATAGATAATCTGGCTGGGAATGAATGGAAGTGGGCTGGTATGTATGCCACTGGGCTGATGGAGAAGTAGGAACGGTGTGCAGGTGAGCGGAGGAGGCCAGTTTATAAAGAATGGCGGTAACACAGGTTACTGCAGGGCAGGTAAGAGTGGCAGGATCTGAAACAACAGGAGAGTTAGCACACATGGCAGGGGGAAAAAAGCAGTGAAGGAAAATGTGAGACATTGTGATGTCTCCTTACGTCCCTCCAGGCAGTCAGGTCCAGGTGAATGTGGTGAAACTCTTCAATCAGGAGAGGGTCCAAAATTCCCCGGGCTGGAACCGTGGAGCACTCGTCAGACCTTACTCCAATCGACCAGGTACTAGAGAATCCTGCCAAGCTGGTGGCACTTTAGGAGGCACCTGGGAGAGGGCTGAAGTCCTTATAGGCTTGACCTGGGAGACATGGGAAGTGGGGTAAAGCCACATAAACTGGGATATTCAAAGACAGACTGCAGCCGGGTTGATCACTTTGGAGAAGGGAAGGGGTGTCAGTACCTTGGACTCCACCCTCAGAGGTTTCGTGTAGCCAGCCAACCTCTGTCCTGGGACATTGAGGCAATGGAGTGCAGTGCCAGTTGGTACTCTTCTGGTAGAGTCTGGAAGAGTGTGGACCGGGCCCTTATGCAGTTGCGGTGACAAAGAAAAAAAAAGCCTGGACAGAGGGGACACTGGCCTCCCTCTCTTGTTCAGGGATGAGTGCTGGTTGATTGGCAAAGGAGCACTGGAATAGAGAGAGGCCAGTGGCAGAGCTGCCCATTGGACTGCAGGTAGAACCCAGAGGACAGGGTGAGGATGGCACCTAAGAGATTGCAAAACTCTTTTTAGAAATGAGAGGTGAATTGAGGTCCCTGGTCACAGATGGTTGTAGAAATAGTTTCTTTGGGTGTGGGTAACTTGGGCTGAGGAATGTATTCCAGGTTCTCAAGGTTGATCCAGATCAGGAATCAACTAATTTGCCTCCTCCAACCAGTGTTTCCACTCATCCAGAGCTTGACAGCTAGTGGTTTACGATTGACAATGTTGTAGTTCCTCTCTGCTGGGGAGAGTTTGTGACAGAAGGGGAGAAGATTGAGGACAGGAGCTGTGGTGAAACAATGCTTTAAGTCCCTGAAGGTCACATGCAGGGAATATTATGAGAGGTGAGGGCATTGAACAAATAGGAAGGAATAGTAAATATATATGTGTACAGTGTCCTTTACAAAAAAAAATTGAATGGCACAAAGCAGTGCAGGTGAAAACAAATAAATAGAATAAATGGAAACATAACGTGATAAAATCATTACAATATTTAGCCTAGATTTAAAAGTGGTCAAAGTTGGAGCATATTCTAAGCTCATCTGGAAGTTTGTTCCAGGTAGATGTGGCATAGAAACTTAATACTGCTTCACTGTAGTTTAGTTTTAACCCTATAAACTCTAAGTAGACGTGGTCCTGATGACTTACAAGTTTGTGGGGGTTCATATGGTATTAGCATATCAAAGATATATATTTTAGTTCTAGGCCACTGAGTGCCTTGAAGACAAGCAGAAGTATTTTAAAGTAAATTCTCTGGTGGACTGGACACCAATACAACAATCTATGAACTGGAGCAATGTGATCATACTTCCTTGTTTTTGTGAGGACTTTGACTCTGAGAGTTGTGCAAGGGCTTTTTTAGGTATATGCCAGAAAAGAGAGCGTTGCAGCAGTCCAGTCTACCAGAAATTAATATGGAACACATGGACAAGTCTTGTTTGCAAAAACATCTTCTAATCCTAGTTTTTGAGATGGTAATAAGCTAGCTTTGTTATTGAGTTGAAAAAATTTTGATCAGCATCCAGTGCCTAGATCTCTGGCCTGCATTATTAAGATATTTGTTGATGAGAAAGCGAAGAACTATTGTCTAGCGTTCTTCAGTTCTAGGTTGTAGACATAGGTGTCATTTACACTGGGGACACTGGGGACATGTCCCCACCACTTTTTGAAGTGGCTGATTTTGTCCCAAACACTTTTTAAAAGCATAATTTGTTAAAAAAAAAAAACGTTCTGAAATATCGCTTTTGGTTAAATAACAAATGAAAATGCCTTTAGAAAGGTTTGCACATTAAACGCAGTTTCATTAAGAAAACTGCAGAAATGCAGTTAAAATATAGAAGAAACAAATGTACATTGTCCAAAAAAAGTAACTTAAGCCAAAACAAACAAGCTACTGATTTATAAAATGACCCCAACACGTGCATGCACCAATCAGCAACTTCTGGACACAATTTCTTTTTGGCCATGTTTTTCGTTTTCTCCCTGTTACCATGACAAAAGAGAAGGAAAGACTAAATTATGCCTACATATGTGTTGCCTCAGCAGGGATGATATTACATGAGAAAAGTTGATATACAGGAAAAACAGACCTGAAAGCTACACAAAATGCCTGAGATTAGATTCTATTATATTTATAGATTTTGAAATGGCACATGCTTCCTGAATTTTGTGTTTCCTTTAACATAAATAAAAACATTTCCAACATAAATTGGTGCAGAAACTTTCACCAGAATGTAGGAAATGAAGTGTTTAAAGATCAAAATTTCCTGGGGGAGGTCCCTGTGAAGAGAATCACAGTAACATTAATAATATTGCCACCTTTGGTAATAAACCAGATAGGTTGTGGCCTCAAAAACTTGCAGAATATCGAACACCAAACAAGTACACTCACATTTTTTCCATTTATTTAGCCTTTTTTTTTTTTTACCATTGCATAAATTAAATAGTCACACTGAGTAAAAAGCACTGAGTAAAAAGCACAATGGTTTTCAGTGTTTCCCACAGTATTTGAAGAGACTATGGTGGGTGGGTCCGTGGCCTAAGAAGGTCCAGTAAAGTAAATTACATGTGTATGTGTGTCCATTTACTTTTAATGTACACATGATGTAATATGTTTTATACTTTCTGTGAATATAATCCAATTAATCTTATTTACATCCTGTATAGACCTTATTTTGAAAAACGAAATTTTGTCCCGTGTATCCTCGGGCTAAATTCATCAAGTCCAACCCAATTTGATAAATAAAGTTCTTGTATGTGGTTCCCATATGGCGTAACATGAAGACTTCACAGCCTGTCTTCAGGTAGGACTCTCACACTGCAACACTTGTCTTTGAAACTAACAGGATAAAGTCGCTAACCTACCTGTCAGCTCGCACTGGTCTGTATCAGTGGATTTACCATAAAGTGTGCACTCCAAATGTAGGCGTGGCTAGCTTCATCGCCTTATCAGAAACGAGTGACAGAAACACTCAAAGTGGGTCAGACTGTTTGTTGCCTTTTCTAAGAAGTCAGCCACAGATGGAGTGGATGTGCTGAGAGACAATTCAGCAGAACAGTGTCTGCAAACAGCGATATTTGCGTCTTTCTCAGACACTTTAAAATACTTCCACACTGCCGTCATATCAACGCAATTGTTCAGTAAAATTTATTTGGTCTTTAGATGTATTAGGCCGAACACCAAAAGTGCTTTTTGTGCTATTTTTGGCTGATTAATTTTGGTGGCCGAACATTTGATGCATCCCTAGTTGTGACAGAACAAAGGTGTCCAGTATAATAGCCAGTTTGGCATAGTTTTCAGTAGTAGCATCAATATGAATTTTAAAGTCACAGATGATAACTATACAGTTAAATTCAATACAGTAAATAGATAAAACTATAAAAGTAATTCAGAAAATTGACTGTGTACTTAGGTGGTCTATAAATGTGTACAAATAGGATTTGAGGAGATAGGCTTAATATAACAGAGATATTCAAAGGATGAAAAGTAAGAAGTAAGTGTCTGCTTGCACTGAAATAAATCCTTGAATAAAGCAGCTACTACACCACCTTTCTTGCCTTCTCTAGTTACATGACTGAACTTAAAATTTCGTGGAGTTGTTTCAATGAGGACTGCCATCCAAGTATTATCCAACCAGCTTTCAGTTAAAAACATAAAATCAAGGTCAAAGGAGACAATAAAATAATTGATTAGAAGGGATTTGTTGCTGAATGACCTAACGTTAAGCAGTGCTGGATTTTGGCAGTCGATCTATGAGAAGTTTGAGGCAGCATTAATGGTCATAAGGTTGTTAACACAGCCACAGTTGGACTTTGTAAATTACAAGATCTTCCGTGATGGGCTCAGCCACCGGCTCTTCAAGATAAGTGGTATATAATGGAAGGCAGCATAGGATCCTTCAACACACGTGTACCTACTGTCACAGAATCCTGGGAGAAAGCAATCCTCGTCGCACAGTAAGAGGCATAAGTAAGTCATCCATTGCTCCAAGAATTGTTTTGGCTTTGTTAACCATTGTTTTGAGTGTGGAGGGCTATGTGGAGTGTGTGTGCTGGGCCTGGGTATCTGAGCCTTGAGCTAGAGATAGTTTTTCCAGGCATTCAGATACGAAGACAATGTCAGGGGCGGGGGAGGGAGGGAGAGAATAAGGGCCTATGAGTGTCCTTGGCGTATGCTCTAGTTATCTTCACATGTATCCGCCTTGGCGTCTTCATCGTCATGTTGGCCAGTTGTACCTGACGTTAGCGTTGCGATTCGGCTGTGTTGGAGGTTTAGCATTAACATCTGTGTGATAAGATAACCTTCCACCACCTTCCGTGTGGGTATGGTTCTGCCAGCTGTGAATGTGTCAGGGGTGATCACTGAGCATTTTCTACCTGTTTGTTTGGGGGAGTCCTATTGTTGGTTTTCTGTCGGTTGCTTGGTCGACAAACAATGTCTGTCCACTGGGTGCTAACAAAGACTGCCATGCTCCGGCACCAGAACAGCATGCCCTACCAGAGATGGGTGGAGGCAGTGAAGTGAAGGTCCAGTAGGCAGCGAGCCACAGATCAGGTGTTGTCCAGATGTGCTGGTGAGAGACATCCTCAGGCTCCTTCTAATCTCTTATTTGGAGCGAAGAGATGGAACAAGTAAGCCCTCCGTGACTTCCAAGGGCCTAATGTGCTGTATACTGTTAAAAAAAGCTTTTTCTTTTAGTATCAGGTGAAGATTTGTCTTTTACAGAAGCTGCAACCTTGTGTCACATTTACACGGAGGCTCTGTCCGAAACATAAAATGTCATGTTTCATTTAAAAGTGGTTTGCATTTTTGATACATTTTCATCCTGAAGACTCCCACAGTGCCTTGACTGAATTCATTTTTAGCATCAGTGACTACATTTACATGCAGAAGAATTTTGTTTTTGTAACCCAGTTAACCCATTTGTGGCTTGACTCGCACAAATCTCACATCTCAGTTTAAATAGCTCATACTCTGATTATGGAAAACCTTGAGTTGTCTGGCTTTCTTCTATTTCCCTGACATGTAAACACCTTCCTCACATTTTAGTTTTTTTGACATGCACACAAAATCATACTACAGTATTATGGCTGAACTACTCATCATTACTCGCACTACTGGGATTATTTGTTTTCATGTATTCGAGGGAAGCTGCTCTTTCATATCGTTATTTGTTCGTTATTTATTCTCTCTGTATGAGATCATGTAACAGGAACAGTTCAGTGTCCACTAGCGTCCAATTGTATTACATACAAGGTAATTATGGGGAAAAGTTTATTGGTGTAACAGTGTTTGTGATAAAGCCAGAATTACTACAGAGGTGGTAACTTTATTGTGTGTGTGTGTGTGTGTGTGTGTCTCTGTGTTTGTGTCTGTGTTCATAAAGGAGAAGTACAGGTAATGGGAGTGGATGCTTGCTCTCACCAGACAACCAGAATAAACTGTGCAATGGCTAAAAGAATCTCTGTCTCTCTTCTGTCTCAGACTAGGGACTGCCCTCCCTCCACTGAGCGCTCGGCCACTGCTGCATTGTGGCCCAGGGCCTCATTTGAATGGGCCTTTAGTATTTTGTGTGAACAAGTCAGCGCCATTTGCATTTGTTCCAGTCACAAAGGTTTAACAGGTCAATAGGGACTCCCTGGCAGAAAACTAACACGCTAGGGTACCTTTTTTTTTTCTTTCTTCCTCCTCCACGTCTGCTCCATCGCTGTGGTTATCAAGCGCCCGGCTGGCTTGTCCTGGTAGTATGTATGTAACTCAAGCATGTGGTGTCTATATGTGTGTTTAAGTGTGTGTGTGTGTGTGTGTGTGTGTTTTAGGACATGATTGGTGACTGGTGAGCAGGATGCAGGGTCAGAAAACAATAGCAAATACTCTCCAGGTTATACTGACAAAGGTTTAATTAAGATACAACTTATAGCAGCGGCTTGTTTGAGTGGAAGAGAGGGTTGTTTTATGTGTGTGTTTGTGTGTGTAATAGAAATAGAGAGCAGAGACTTTCTTTTACACATACACCAGCACATTTGTGCCTGCGGAGTTTCATCTCCTGATCCTGGAGTATTTACACACTTAATAAAATTGTAACATGGTGTGGAACAATACGTGACGATATGTGGGAGCTAATTGCACCTCACCAGCTTCACCACAAGTGTGATGGCAGGATAAATGAAAAAGCATTGTGCCATTTATAAAGATATAAAGTAACACTGTTGAAGTTTGATACTTCTCTTCTCTGCAAACTTGACACATTGTAGACAAGTCTCCTGTTTTCGTATTTAAAAGCAAACAAAAAACTTTTGAGACTGTTAGCTTAAATATGTCAAGCTAGCTTAGGGCTAACAGTGCTCATAACCTTTGAAAAGAGTACTAACTGCTCAATGCAGTGATTGTCAACACAGAAAAATCTTTCAATTCTGTTTCCAATATATGTTAGCATTATAAAAGCTTCTGCTGCGTCACGTTAAAATAATTTCATATGTCTAAGTATAATACTAGCTTGCTAATCTGTGCGGAAGTGCTTTTAGTAAAAACAGCACATGCCGTATTGTTCCTAACATTATAATGTGTAGTTTTTTAAATATTGTTTTTGTGCCAGCAAGCCTATTTGTGGAGAACAGAGAGAATCATCTCATTAAAGATTTATTGTGATTGTGGAAAGATAACTGAATTTACTTTTTATGGTTTTTCTGAGTGTGGCCTCTGTCTGGCTTTCACAATTCAAAACCAACATCTCAGTGAACAAGTATGTTTGTCTACTAAATGCTTATAAATGTAATGATTTAAAAAAGTTAACTTAGTGTAAGGACTGGGCTATGCATTTGAAATAATTAAAATAATGCTGGTCCACCACAGCATTTTCATCCACATTATGTGGGTTTTAAGTGCAGTTAGGGCAGCAGAGGGTCCTATTGCTCAGAGATTGTCCTGCATTTAAAATGTCAAAGGCTTCATCCTCCTAACAGAAAGGTGTGCAGCTGAAGGGTCCTCACACAGGACAGCACCACCCCACCACAGCTGCTCACTCACTCTGTGTAAGAGCTCCTACCAGAGTACCTCATGAGTAAATATACTATAAAACCGTAGAACCAGATTTTACATATTATTTACAGCTTCCACATTGTACATGTCTGTTTTATAACTGCGAGCAATACTACAATATCACACATCACCCTCAGCCTCTTCTATTACTTTATCTATTTACAGTGTGGTTTTATCAAAATCAACCTCCAACAAACATGACAAACAATTGGTATTTACCACAGTGACATTATCCTGAAGGCTTTTTTTTTTTTGTATATACTAAAAACTGCAGAATGAAACTTAATGCCCTATTCAAGGTCAAGTCTTTGTATGGTTTAAATACAGGCATAGGAGAAGTTTTGTTTTGCAACACATCATTTGAGCTGTATACGTCTGGATTTGTTTGCATCGATAGCAGAATCCCCATTTGTGTAATCCTTCACAATGAAATAAACTCTTCCATTGTTTGTGATTGAAAAGATTAAATTGACCATGTAAAGCTTAAGAAAGTTTTAGTTTTCAATGTGTATAACAATGTGTAGTTTTATGTCTGAACACAGGTATATGTAAAAAAAGTAGAGGACTCATTTCTGTAGAGAAAAACTGTAAAAAAAAACATTATCAAACCCATGACTTTCTTGCTTGTGAGAATCTGTACTCCCATAAAGCTTGTTCCAGGCTACAGTGATCACTGTGTACATTAACATGCACACTATAAGGAACTTGCCTCAGAGACTTGGCGAACGTAGCATAAATATAGCAGAATATACAGACACAGTGTATATAGTAGGATACAAAACTATGTACACATCATGCACAACTGTACACATGATTAAAACATGCACTTGTTGTATTTATATCAGCACATTACAAGTAGTCTTCAAGAGTATTTTGCAAGGGTATTGACAGCAGAGGAGCAAAAAGATCAAATATATTTGGTGGCAGACCTGAGTGGGAGGCAGGCTTACAATTGCTCCTGTCATGCTGATCTGAGCACGCCTGGCTTCAGCTCTGTGCTCTGCTTTGCTATATTTTGTTGCGATTGTTTGTGTTGAGCTGTGTGACCCACTATTTGGACTTCTGTTCCATTATCTTTTAAAACTTGAAGCACTTGTGTCCCAAGCAAAGAAAAGCAAAGTGAGAGCCCAGCGTCAGGTGCTTCAAGCTGCTAGCTAGGCCTGTAGCCAGGCCCAGAGAGCCAGACCTGGCAGCTCCGAGGCTGCGACGTGTGAAACGCTGCACACAAAGGAGCTTGCTCCATCTGTATGCACCCTACATAGGCAGGCTTTTGTTGCAGCCGACAGGCACATGACTGCTAGCATCTTAACCCCTGAGAGCCAGCGTCTCTTTTCCCCTCTCACTAGACAGGACACAGCAGTAGAGACCACAGTGAGTTAAAACTTTAAGGAAAAAACAACATAGTAAGAGCTAGTTGTTTATTAGTGTTTGATATTTCTGCTGGACATTTAGCTCTGTGAAGACTCCCCAGAAAATGTCTATAAAGAAAAGTATAATATAAAATCAGAGTATAGTTTTAGTATAATGTTTGTTGACTCATTCTTTAAATTCTCTGAAATATCTGTTCATGTGCAGGCAAAACTTCGTTAAAACCAAATGAATGTTATACGTTGTTTGAACAATTGGATCAAGGCTTCATTATTAACAATGATTTGGGGGTTACTATCGAGGTCAGCCATGAATAGGGAAAGACCAGAGAACAAAACAAAAAAAAGTGTTGAGTGTATTCACATGAAATATATGTAAAAATATGCAGATGAATATTAACTGTGCTGCTGTGTAGATTTACGAAACAATAATTATGCAAGTCAGATGTAGGAGGGTTTTCACATTTCAGCTTTAATTGCATTTTCTGCTTACTGCCAGGCCAACTTTGCTTATTTGTCTGTACATTTTGCATAAAGTTGTAGGAACAGTTGAGAAATGAGACCGCCGACTCCCGCCGGGAGACCCCTCTGTAAAATCCAATTAAAGATAAATCACTAGCATCAAGACTCGATGGCTGTGGCAGTTAGGAGACGCTCCGACCTATTAGCGCTCTTCATTTTTCAATTTTAGCGTGCTACGTGGACGTCCTTGAGTAGATCATTAAATCACACACATACACACATGTACACACATACACACTCTTTCTCTCTCTGGGAATATTTTCCTTATTAAACCACAGCAAACCAGCAGAAAAAAATTATACAAATTATCTTCTAAAATCGGAACCTTTTCTTCCTGCTCACACAAATAGATACTGTTGGTTTCATGTAGACGTACTCACGTGCCTCGTGTTACCTTGTGTCACCCAGACAACTCCAGACGTGTGCTTGCGTGTGTGTGTGTGTGTGTGTGTGCAGGCTCTTGCTTGATATGAAATCAAACAAACGCTCTCTTTGGAGCTTTCCTGAACATGCTGTCACTCGGTCAAACGCCTGATTTTTTGGAAACGAGAAGAGAACAGAGGGGAAATCACAGGGAGGACAGAGAGTTTGCAGTTAAAATACAACATGGATTCCCCCCTTCTGCCATGCACCACCTTCCTTGTATGAAATATGGGTGTACGGTCCCAATGGGGGCTGGGGTGCGAAGGGCTCTTATCTGGGCCGAGTTAGGTCACGCAGGCCCATCCAGACTGCAGTGGCTCTGTGACGTGGCATTAAACTAGAACCAACAGCAGGTCCGAACCCTTTAAGAGGTGGTACCACTCCCTGAGAACGCCAGAGACCTACATGTAAGCTGATGTTTGGAAAGAGCTGCAAAAATGGTCATTTATTAATGCAGGATGGACCATGAAATGTGAGCAGCAAGTAGCTGGGAATCAGGAGAGGGGTGTGTGTGTGTGTGTGTGTGTGTGTGTGTGTGTTTGTGTTGGGAGAAGGGAAGAAGAGGGGTAAGTTTCAAATATTAAAAAAATGCATCTGGAAAAAATATTTTGGATTTATCTTTTTAGCCTGTCTGCAGTTTCTAATTTTTTTTGTAATTGTTTTTTGCATTATTATTAACGAGTTATTCCAAAGTAACTGTGTACAAAAATGACACAAATGTCTGGGCTGAAACGTTGCAGCCTTGAGAGCACTTGACTTAACATTCAGAGCAATTTTCCTGTGTCATCTAGCATTGGGAAATATTTCAATACATGAATAATTCCAAGCATTGCAGCATCAGTTTAGTTGTAAATTAAATGTTGCCATGCTCCACACTGTTATTACAAATTATAAAGGGAAAAAAAGCCCTTTCTGCCAAAGATCAGAGTGGAGCTTCTTTGTTCCCTGATAATAATTCCTTGTAATTGAATTTTTTAAATGTCCTCGAGATGGGCAGTGCATTCTGTTAGATAAGTTAGAAACTTTTCCAATAAACCTGGTTGCAAAATGACCTAGACAGGGGAGTCTCATGGTTAACTGAAAGTAGGACGATGACTCTCCCAAAGCACTGCCCTTACTTTATTGAGAGAAGAGCTGCAAAAAAGGACGGGCTGTGAAGCTGTCAAAGTGCTGCTTGTTTGGGATTTATTGTCTGTTTGGATGTTTTTAAAAGCTGTTCAGGACACTTGTCTTTAGCGAGCGCAGGTCCATTTTGTCTCTCCTCTTTTCCAACCTTTGCTCTGCTCTGCTGCCGAATGGGCTCCCTTCACACAGAGAAGATCGGTTTTCAGAGGTGAGTGGCTTAATGATTATCAAAGAAATACATTTGAATCAGAGTGCTCTGTTAGTGCCCTTGATAAGTGTGAACTGTGTTGGGAAAACACTCGAACCTTTTTTTTTTGACCTTGCAGGCTTATACCACTTTATTTTGAGTTTCAGTCACCTGCTTTACCCTATTGTACATTTGTAATATAAAGGTTTAAAAATAATTTATAGAGTAAAGAACATTTACACTTGAATTTAATACTTCAAGTTCAAGTGTGAAATGATAAAAAAAAACATCTACGCAGTCTGAAGTAATGATAGCTGCATTTGAAAAGGACACTTTTTAAGTACACATTCAAAATGTCTGAAAGTGATGATTTTTATACACGCAGATAGCCGCTTATTTTATTGACAATTATAGTATAAGTATTTTTAGAGTCCCACCTTTCTAAAGAGATTAAAAGAATCATGAGAACGTATTGTGACACCCTGTATAACAGCCTTCTCAATACACTTTTAATTTCACAAGCTGAGGGAGAAAATTCATTCATTCATTTTAAGTGTTTCCAACTGAAACTTGAAAGCTTGAGTAGTTTACAAAATTACTGTTGCCTTATTTTGAAAACAATAATTATTATGCTATTTTAATTATCATTCAGTCAAGATTTGATGGAACAGAAGTACACTACATTTTCAACTTTGCCATTTTACAAGTTAAGTTTATGAAAAGAGGTCAAAGTTAAATTCTTAATGAAATCCTGTCCGGGTGAAAACAAAATTATCATCATTTTAATGTTGAAATATACTGAATCTTTTCAGAATGAATGTTTGTCTTTTTGAAAAAAAAAATCCAACTTGCATTTGTCTTTTTTCTTATTAGGTCACTTTTCAAATTGAATTTTCCAACTTTTTCTTTTAAATAAAGTCCTATATTCTGTCAATAAATTCATAAATTCATGCAGGGTTTGTAAAATATATCAGAATATCCCTGACTGAATTCACCTCTTTTTACTGCACTTAATGCTGGTTATGCTGGTTCACATTACCAGTTATTCACAATGTCGCTTTTATTTTGAGTCTTAAGTAATTATACTGTCAAGATCAGTATTTATTTATATATATGATGCATTTATTTTACTATTTTTCAAATAAATGTAATAGTAAGACAGAAAGAAATGCTCTAATTGTTTAAACTGTTTTCATTCTGGCATGAAATAATTATATTTCATACTTGTTATTGACTTTGAACCAATTGAAATATTTTATTTGTCCCAATATCTTTTGAGCAAAAAGAAGAAGTCATTAAATATGTTATGAACAAATCAAACTGAATAAAAAGCGTATAGTATATCTATGCACTTTGTCCCCGGTCCTTGACAGACTGCAGGGGGTTAACCTCTGTATTTGTTTGATTCCAGAGTGACTAAAGGAATTCGTATCTCCTACAGTCAAGTCATTGTAGGTTTCTGTTTTGGAATTTGTTAAAAAATTATTTGGCATTTGGTTAGAAGCAGTGTGTGAGTGACAGCATCACCGGGGCCGCCATGTTGTTTCCTCTTGTCCTCCATTTTGTGATTCTGTCTCTCGGTTCTTGCTCACCTGCTTTTATCGAAGTTTAGCCAAACTCTCTCTGGCTCTTAATCTAAGTGAAAAATAATAATTCTATTGATTTCACATTATTTTCAGATGTACAGGAAAACTGTTACAAGACCTGGCATGCTTTTGTTTTATTTCTGAGAAAGCTAATATGATGGCTGATGACTCTGCTTTTTACCTTAAAGTACCTTCCTAAAATTCTCTGTGCCATTTACTGCAACAACACTGAATCAGCCTGGACAAGCAAAGCTCCTACAAAAGGAATACTGTGTCCTCTTTGACAAGGCGTTTACCTTTCAGAACAATTTGTCTATGTAATCAGCAGCACCCGTGTTAGAAGTTGCATGCGGTGTTAGGTTTTGCAGCTCTGCAGCATGAGTGACTGTGACCCGTAGCCCCATAATGGCCGCTGGGGGTCATGGAGGTTAATAGAGACTGATGTATGAGGCCCCAGAGTGACATCCCAAAGGGGATGGCCCCTTAATCCTTATTAGGCCTCTGTGTTAGTGATCCTTACCTTTCAAAGCAAACAGCACGCTCCCTTTGCCGTGGGGCCCCGGCCTGCCCCCGGCGTTACACTTCTGACCCAGAGGTCGTGGCCTTTGTTCAGAACCCTTCAGAGAGTGAACTTAGGGGTCAGGGCTGTAATAGAGAAGTTGTCGAGGCGCGTGCTGCTGAGGGGCCCCTCCGCAGACCACCTCGTAGAGGGAGCCGGCGCACCACACTGGTCACCGAAGAGAGGAGGAAGTGTGTGTGTGTTCGCCAGAGTGTGAACGTATAGATGCCTGTAACTTTTTAGGTGAAAATACAACAGGGGTTATGCGTGTGATTTACTACCTTTCAGGACAAGGTCTTTTAAATAAGACCTGCACTTTGCAAATGCAATAAGTCATGTATTCACAGAAGTAGCTACTTCAGAGAGGGTCACAGCTCTCTTTACGGGCATTCCCAGGTGGTTCTACTTATTTAACTGCATTTTAGTCACCACTGACTAAAAGCTACAAGTTATACATTGTAATATTAGCATTTTTTATACAAAAATTGATTATATATTTAAATGTCTTTTTGTTTTTATGCTGAGAAAGCTGTTTGTTAACTTATCCTTTCTATTTCCTGTAAAAAAAACGTGATAATTTGTTATTTAATTACAATTCATTTTGTGTTTTATCTATATTTACACTGTTTTTTGACTGTTAAAAATATTGTGGCTCATATTATTTTCAAGTCTTGCGTGTGTTGCCTGTCCCAGGGCAGTACAGCACCGAGGAGTGTGTGTTTGTGCTATAAATTTAATCTGTGTATGTTCATTGGTTGCGTTTGACGCAGTGGATTCGAGGGATGATTCATACGGATGTGAAGGTGCCGGGGGTCTGATAAGACCACTGAATCAACAACGCCATTGTTTCAGCTCATGAGTGAACCATAACTCACTTTGCCTCTGAGACATTCACTGCCATGTTGCCACTATGCAACATGAGTTGTGCATCATTGACACATTCACTGTGGTCGGTTTATTTCGGTGTTTTGTATTTAATTCCCCTTTTTTGATTTTAACAGATTTGAAAGATTGTGTGGTAAAAGCTAATGACTTTGCTGCAGCTTCTCTTCTTTCTTTACCTACTGTGTTTCCACTGAGATACGCAGAGCTTTAAAATATCGCTCGCATGCTTATCAAATATCAACAATGCAATACGTTTTTACACACAAATGTGCAGTAAGGCAGCGCACGGCTTGGATATAACCTGGAGGGGAAGGAGCTTGATGAGAAAATTGTGGTTGTGGACTCTTGGAGGTGTCATAAATGAGGTTGTTAATATTGGAGTTTCATCAATGGCAGCATTACGCAGGCCGCTCCTGCAGGGGCGAGGCCGTGCTGAGGGCTACAGTGTCAGAAGTTGGCAGCTGAGCCAAAACCAGAGTCGTATCCTCAAGTGAACTCTCCACGACGTACGGTGCAACAGGCTCTGCCAAGTTTTTTGAATTCCTGCCACATGTTAGATGGTAAACAACTGACTAGCAGGAACAGTGTCTTAGATAGATGAGGAGGGCTAAGGGACTCTTCAAATTGCTGATGAAACATGCATTTGTTTACACAATTGTTTGATTTATATTCAGCAGGCTGTTGTAGTGGCGTTTTATGCTTAGAGCAATTGCAATTGGTTCAAAGACGTGGCGAGATGTGACGTCACAGGGTTCAGTCTGATGACTGTTTGGTGCTTGTTTTTCTCATCAAGGCACACAAGTGAATATATATCTTGATAAAGTGCACTGAAATCAGCGGCTGCCTCGCGTCAAACCTCCGTTGTAACCTGATTTCTGTGTCTCTCGTTTTTTCACGACGGGAAGTTTTCGCGTTTGGGCGCTGTGTGTTTTTTGATATGCGGATGGTGCAGCAGTACGCAGAACACAGAGAATCTGAGTTTCATTTGAGGAGCATTAGGCAAGACAAGTTCACTCACTCTCTGTCTCTCACTCTCTTTCTCTCTCTGGGTTCGTCCTCTGAGGTAGAAACACACACAGCAGCGTAACGCCTTTTCTTTCAGCTTCCAGGACCGAGAGTAAGGAGGTAGGAGAGACTGCAACTAACCGAGCGGCCATATTAGTTTGCTGTTCAGCCGCACATAGTTGCTCTGGTCTTCGTCTACTTCTCCACAGTAAAAAAACACACATGATAAAAAGGGTCAAGTGTATTTGAGGTTTTCCCACCTTTATTTGTTTCAATGTGCGCAATACCTCTTTAGACTGCGTGAGCAAAATAGAAAGATTGAAATCAAGACCAGCTAGCCGTGCTCCCTGATGTGAGATCTGTCGTTTCTTTGGACAGTTTTCCCTTTTTCCTTTCTCTTTTGTGCGGCTGCTACTTTGGGGAGAGAGGAGGGGAAAAAATTTGCCAGTATTGAGTTCTGGGTTTCTTTTGGGAAAGAGAAGACTGGAGGGGAGGGGAATGGCGTCCAAAAGAGAGGAAGTTGTTTTTTTGCCATGGAGGAATCTGTTGCAAAAAGCTATGGGGCATTACAGCACTTTGGCCACAGAGAGAAGGGAGGGAAGTCGGGTGGAAACCGGACGGGTGTGAGTAACCTTCAGCAGGCTGATGCAGAGGTTGGTAGGTGCGCATGAGACAGGAGGGAGAAAGACAGCAGGGGTGGTATCTGGCACAAAAAAAACATAAAGATCCTCCTCGTGCAGGCTTAAATTAACACTAGCTTCTCAGAGCAGGGCTGTTTATTACTGTAGGCTTTAACAGTGCTACTGAAAGGACAAGAAAGGGTGGGAGACAGAATAGGCTGGACACTGAAGGGGAGGCGGAGGGGGAAGGAGGGTGCAGGACACGAGCAGAGTCATCAGCAGAGTCCATTTTATCGTTCAGTTACTGCCCGACATTTCTCCTGTCCTTATTCGCAACAGGACCGCTGCTGCCAATCGCAGCAAGGCGAGGGTGGCCTAGTAATGGCACATGGCGGGCGCACTGCGGTAAATATTACTGGGTTTTACAGCACGGTTCACTGTTGCAATCATGGCAGGGCAGTCGCACCCAGGTGCTTATCTGGCTTTGATTGCGTGCCAAAACAGTCAATGTAGCTTTTCAACTCATTAACGTGTCTGTGGTGGAGAAATAGAATTCGTAATCAAGATGAAACTCATCAGTGATGGTGCCAGACCTTTTTTTCTGCCTTTATTCGAGGAACGCCTTTGCTTCCATTGCCCCCTGGACTTTTTGTGATAAAGGACATGTAGGTCAAAGACAAATGTCTGATATTAAACTCAAAGCAGCAGCTCTGAAATGAAAAGATAAATTGTGAATCTTTCCATGAATTTCCAAGTTACGTGTTGCAAGTTGTCCCAGAATCCTTTTATCATTTGTTTGCTGTGAGTCTCCTCCTCAGGAGAAGTGCACTGTGAACCCCCCACCCCTTCAAGCTCCCTCCCCACCCCGCCTCATGCACACGCACGTCACGCCAGTGATGAAAACGCGCAGTGCGCACTCACTCCCACACGTCCCTGTTTCATCATCAGCTGAGCTCTTTCTCCTCCACTCACAGCTCTTCTCCCCTCCCTCTCTCTCCCCCTCCCCTCTCAGCTCTTGCTTCTTTTTCTATCCATCGCTCTCCTCCTCCTCTCTCCCTGGGTCCCGGCCACATGCGAGAGGGTAGACTAGGACGCTGCAGCTCTGGAAAAAAAAGAGGGGAAAAACGCTCTGCTGCTATTTCTACAGGCGGGCCCTCCCCTTCAGCTAGTCTGTGCCAAAAGAGGGAGGGATTTTTTACTACTCCCAGTCCCAGGATTTTAACCCTCTGCCTGCTCTCGCTCCTCTCTGCAAGATCTGCTCCTCAATATCATGCAACAAGTGGCTTTGCTTTAGTCCTACTTCGACATCACTGCGCCATCCGCGAAGACATTTTTCGGGACCCCTGTTTTCTTCACTTGGCGGGCATGCACTGGGTCAGTTTTTCCTGCTTCTGTTTTTGTGGTCAGTAGAGTTAAACTGGATTTGGTAGAATCTGTGGTTTTGGCATTTGCCCTACCGTGATGCGAAGGCTTTTCAAGCACGTGCTTCGTGATTGCTCGCCATGCTTCCTTTTCTCATGAGTCCTCCCTGAAGCTGAGGACGAAGACAGTCATTTGTTTTAAGCATGTCGTGTTGACCAGCTGCTTGATTTCGTGTTATCTGTGCATTTATCTTCATTTCTCTTCATTTTCCAGCGCTCTTATCTCGTTTGCTCTCCTCCTTCCTCACCCTTTCCATCTCTTAACCTCTCCCTCTTTTGGGTTTTCTGCCCCACCCTCTCTTCCTCACCCCCCCCCCCCCCCCCCCCCCCCCCCCCCTCTCTCTCTCTCTCTCTCTCTCTCTCTCTCTCTCTCTCTCATGTGAAAAGGGAGCAGGAGGGCGGAGCAGCGATGGGGCTTTTTCTGGGACAGGTGCCAATTCCAAACAAAAGACACAAAAAGCCAAAAAAAGAGTGAGATGGTTCTCAACGACAAGCAAAAAGTGGCACGTTTCAAGAGCTGATCTGTAGTGATAACATGTGTGTGCATGTGTAGCTATTCTCCTCTTGCAGTACTTTTTTTTTGTGTTGCTTAAGTGAGTAGCAGCAGAGATCTTGAATCCTCTCTTTCCCCCCTCTCTGCTCTCTTGCTCCCGTGAAGGCATTTGAGTTTCGAGCGGGGAAAAGAAGGAGGGGCAGGTGGAGTTGGGAAGGGGCAGTGGGAGGCGGAGCCTTGCCCCCTCTCGTCCCTGTGAGTCTTCTGCATTATTCATATGCCCGGGCCAGTGCTGCAATCTGACTGGCTGCCTGGCTTAGCATTCACCCGACATTCAGCGGCTCTGTTTGCTAACATTCCTCATTCAAAGCCTTGTTAACTGCCAGACGGGAGGAACACGCGACTCCATGGGAAACCCACATGGCCTCCTTATTGTGGCGGGCCCTGACAGTCTCAGACTAGGAGGTGGCAGACAGAGGAGAGCAAGAGGAGTCGGTTTGTAAATATTAAGAAGCAATGAGCTGAGGTTAGGCAGGTTACCCAAGGCTTAGAGACGGGTTTGGGGTAAGGTGGCCAGATTGACAGGGTAAAACCCTGACAGACAGACAGATGGGCAGATGGGCAGACAGACATATAGGCAAGGCATTGAGGCAGACAGTGCTGGCACTTACTGGGACTCTGAAAGGGTCTCTCGTTGGCGTGCCCGCCTACTCCTTGCAGGGAGTGCAGAGCTGTGTGACTGAATCCGAGCTCCTTCTCCCTTCTCTACAGAGAGGATATGTGGACATACTGAGTACAGCTACGGAGGGATCCAGCACAATGAACGGCGGAGATTTCGGCACTTCACCCCGGATAGCTGAGGAGTGTGGCGTGTGTGCCAGTTCCCTCAAAGTCCCAGTGGGTAAGTCGGGTAGTGTGTGTGTGGGTGTGGAGGTAAGTGTATGTGTGTGTATGTGCATGTATGCCTGTGTGTGTGAAGCATGTCCACATGCAGAGGTTTTCTTTTAACAAAACGATGAAACACAAATAGGAAACAAACGCCACAGTGCGGCGGCGTTTGTCCAGATCTCCATGTTGGTGTGTCTAAAACGTTATGTCTGGGTGTTGTTTCCTTCAGGGCGACGTGACTATCGAGAGAGAGGAGGCTTAACGGAATACAGGCAAACCAGGGGGGAAACGTGGCATGGGCTTTGAATTTCAGACAAAACTGAGCTAATCTCGCTTTTGGTGCGTCCCTACCTGCAGTTTTGCACTCCAGGTTGGCCTTTTGTGTGCGTGAAAGAGACGGTTTTGGAGGGAGCAGAGAGGGACTAGGGCTGTAATGTTGGGCCGAGGGCCAGACAAGGCCTGCTACACAAGGCCGAGCCCCACCACAATGCTCTCGCTCTCTCTTTCTCTCTCTCTCTCCCTCCCCTCCTCTCTCTCAGTCTGTCTCTCTGTCGATCTCCCTTTTTCTATCCTGGTCAGCATCAGAAAACTATTAACCGCAATTTGAGTTTTTCAAATTAAAAAGTGAATATGCGCAGGGTTTTTGATTCATAATACAAGGTTAAACATGGGAAAACGGGTGATTGCTGACACGTGGCCACACGTAGCTTTCATATAGCTCGAACAGGCCTTGAGGATGAACCGTTTATTATGCGTTCATTTTCATTGTAAAATTTTTCCTTTACATGCGTTAACAAGATAAATGCGTCAAGTCATTACGCTGTAGACATTTCTGTCTTGAGTTCGATTATATGGTTTGAAGATTTATTCAAAGCAATGTAACACATAGACGTATTTCGTTGTGTATGCGGACCGAATTAGAGCTTTATAAAGAATTAAGAAAAGTCATTAACATTAGTGTCACACCTGCTTCACCCCTGAGGGAGAATATCGGCTCTAATTTTATCTGTATAATATAATATTTTCCACATAATTAATACTTACATAAAAAAACTCTATACGCCACACCCCCCATTGATGCCACCTAGTATGGCATCTTTTAATTATCGCCCCTAAATCAGTTTTTTGAACAAGCGCTAATTTAAAAAATCTTTTGTCCCCCCCCACACACACATTGCCTATCGATATGACTTCATGTTGAACACCTCAGCACATCAGAGTCTATCATGACCAATAGGTAGGAGTGGAGGGAGTGTGAGTCATCACAGATAGCTCTAGTCATCCCACCTACATCCTACGTTACACACTACAAGGCCTGGTGCGAGCTCCGCCATCGCTGTCAGCCCCCGGCAGGTAACCCAGACTTCGCTTCCTACATTTAGGTGTGCCCGAACCCCTCATCTGAGTCCCCCAGCCCGGTGAATTTTGCGCGTTACTACGTCAGCATTTAGAGAAGGAGCACGTCATTGGCTCACGAGGTGCAGCAGGAAAAACTGCAGCAGAGTCAAATGAAGGATGTGATTGTTTTTTGAATTTCCCCCATTCTTCTTTTCTGTTTCTTTCCTTTCTACTTTATTCCATCTAGATAAAAGGTAATATTTTCGGAGAGTCGTGCTGCTCTTCACGATCGCGCGCCCTTTAAGGAAACAGGAAGAAATGTGCTTTAATACACGTTTCATAACTTGGGACCTGTCGATCATTTCATTAACTTTGGAAAAACATTGAAGATGTTTAACAGCGTTTGCCTCAGAACGGTTAGATCTTTTTCAAAAAAATTAAGTTGTAAATTTGTTGTGAGCTTTTATACACTACTGCGCTTTAAAAAATATGTCACATTTACTTTGTATAAGATAGACCATTTCTGCGTTCGGAGTTCGGCATTGTGAAAAAAGTTATTGTAGAAATTGCGGATTTTACCTCCACATTGAAACTACAAGGCTGGTTTATTAAAAACATCCTATGATGTGTTACAGCATGTTAGAAAACAGCAAAACTGAATGAAATGTTTCTGCTACCACAAAGACCATCACACCACATCTTGAGCCAGACACACACACACACACACACACACACACACACACACACACAGAGGCAAACACCCAGACACATTTGATGCTATGTACCCCACAATGAACCCTGGCTCCTAAGATGAATGGGGTTCCCACGCCTCTCCCAAGGAGTGCAGGGCACAGCCTCCTCCTCTGAGCATTCACATACACACACACACACACACACACACACACACACACACACACACAATGCACACACTACAGATGGCCACATAGTCTGACTCAAACACACACAGGTGCATTTGAGTCTAATACAGAGGCATACACACTTGCAGTGAAAAGGCACAATGACACATTTTAAAAGGCAAACACAGACATACTTAAAATATTGATTATCATTCAGCGCACTTACGGCCATGATGAGCACGAAAGAGACACACAGCAATCTTTCTTGCAGCCGCTTCAGCAGTTTGCCATAAACAGCAACATTTATTTTGTTAAGCAGCAAACAGGAAGGTAAATGAGGTATGACACGTATTTGGGGTGTTTTTCTTTCAGTTACATTTCGGTTACACCTCCTCTTGTTTCAGTGTGTGTGTGTGTGTGTGTGTGTGTGTGAGAGAATGTGCGTCAGTCATAAGGTTTTGCTTTGCAGGGAGAATTTAAATGAAGCAGAAACAAAAGTTCGTGGGAAAATCTAACATTTCATTTTCTAAGGGTTCAGAAACACAAAGTCCTTCAGTGTGAGAGTGTATGTGTGTGTGCGCGTTTGTGTGTGGTTTTCACATAGATATATATGTGGCTTGGTTTCAAACTCTAAAATTTGAATGTTAAATTAAAAATGGGATATATTTTGATATTTGTTTTCTGTATTGTTATATTTTCACAAATCCACAAGGCTGTTTAAGAATCACATTTGATTATTGTTTATTGATATCAATTGTTCATTCTTATATTTAATATATTATTTTTATATTTTATATTTTTATGTTATAACATGTATGTTATATGTTTTATATGTTGAATTGAATTTCTTTAATAACGCTTTATAATAGAAGACAATATTTTTTCTTCTTTCACCTTGACACTGCAGTGTGTGTGTGAGAGAGAGAGAGAGAGAGAGAGAGAAGTAAACCTATAATATTTATTTATATAATGTATAACATTGCATAGTATATTTAAAATTATTTGTTACCATAAAAGTTTTTTTAAATGTGGATTTTATTTGTAGTTTATATCTACATGTTAAATGGCTTTTATGTTTTTAATATATTCAAATGTATTAAATAGAAATTTCAGCGTTTTATTACTAGAAACTAAAATTGGACCATAATAAATAAATAAATAGCTTGTTACAGAAAATCTAAATAAATGTAGAACAAAACGGTACATGTTAATATGTAATTCTAATAACAGTAATGTAATTCCCACTGGTCATTTTCTGGAGTGAGTGCTTTTCTGAGAGATGAATCTTAAGCTTCTTTAACACTGGCCAATTTTTGGTGATATAGTTATCCAGTCTAAATTCGGCTGCAGCATTCTGAGCCATGATCGCTCTAACATGTGTTACATCAGTCTTAATGATACAGTCAAGTAGCTGCTTGGCAGGTTTATGACCTGAGGGCTACATGGACACCTTGGTGTGTGTGTGTGTGTGTGTGTGTGTTTTGTGAATATACAGTATCTGCACAGTATTTTGTGTTAGAGTGTGTGTGGATGTGGATGTGTATAATAAAACTATATTTACATCTCTGTTTTTCTCTTTCATTTGCAGGCTCGTTATTTGGGAATGACATCATTTTCCTGCTCAGACCTCAAAGTCAAGGTTAGTTTCAAGATTGTATAAATTTTTTGAATTTTAACATTTATTTTTATTTCATCTAAGTATATATTTACTTCACACTCAATGATGCGTTTAACTTTGTGTGTGTGTGCGCGCGCATGCCACCACGCTGCTGAATTCTCAAAGTCAAATTAATTTCAGTCCGGTCTGTATCCTGGAATATGCATCTTTCAGAAGCCCCGCAGGCACACAACACAATTAACGCAGTTGTCGTTAGTTTATTGAACACAGTCCGGCTCACATTGTTCCCAGCACACAGCACTGTGGCAGTGAGTGACTCGTCCCGTCAAAACCGGCCCAGGCGCGTTGTGTGTGTCATGTCATCTGAATCTATAAGTCTCTGGTGCGGCTCAAAGATAATCTCCTCAAAGGAAATTAGTTGGGAAAAAGGGGAAAGAAAAGCCATCAGCCTAAAGGTCAAATGAAGATTAGAGGGAAACCGTACACGAGGGCACACCGGCTGGCACCCGGAACTGCACAAAGGCCTCATTGTCACGGGAGCCCTGGGCTCTGCATACACTCTCCCTGCGTACTTAGGGAGACATGACACCTGTTGGTGGCTTTGGTTAACTGCAGGCAGCGTGACCATTCACCTTCACAGGGCAAAAGAGGTGCTCAAACTTTGATTTTGTCTTTTTTTTTTTTTTAAAGCACACTAAAATAAGATGTACTTCCAAGACACACAAATGTATTAAATAATTGTGGGCACAGCTCAGCAGACACAGCCACGGGTTTGATTCCTGGTCACCAGTTTGTGTCTCATGTCATATTATTTATATCTTCCACTGACGTCACTGAGTGTGCCATTACATAAAAGTTAAATTATAAAAAAATAAAAAACACCAAACAGTTAAAAAGAAAAATAATTGCTTTGATTTATATTTGCAAATTTTACTGTTTTACTCCAATCATCCAGGCCCACGGGGTCCACTCACTTCAAAGAGTCAAGCGTTTTCTCTCAAATAATTTGCGGCGCAGCTGCATTCAAAACGCTGGACGAATGTTCTTTTGGAAATTTGTACATGAGTTCATGGCTGCAGGGTGTTCCTCAGTTACACCTCTCATTTGTTAATAATACCATAAAAAAAATTTACAGACTAGATACAGGTTTTTTTGGAGTGTATTAATATGATAATACACCCTGAACACATTTTATATTAAACATAGTTTGGAAAATAATTTAAATATTTCTATAAGTTTCTCATATAGCAAAATGTGGAGGATTCATTTTACACTCACCAGTGTGTAAGTGTACACCAGCAATTTAAATTTAAAGTTTGAACACTGTGCCAGTTTAAAAGGGTGTGTTCACCTAAGTTCCAAAGACCTTGTATATATTTGTGTATATTTTCTGTATATATTATAGATTTTCTCGCTTACCAGTAGTTTCTGGCCATACAGATAGTTTTGCTTTAATTTGCCCATGTCTTGAGATACCTGCCTCCACTCTGATTCAGTATAGGAATATGGAATTTTTTAGCACTCGCTTCAGTTAAAATATTACTTTTAAAAATGTCTTTCCTGAAAGTTGTCCCTTGTTATCTAGATAATACACATACCAGCCAATAATTTTTTTTAAATGTTATTTTTCAATGCTTTGTGCATTCACCTCCATTGAATTAGATGGAGACAGATATTTTACAATATCTGTAATATATATATATATATATAACACAGGACGTAAATGAGAAAATATGTTTTCTGTAATTTGCATGAATGGACTCTTTAAGTAACAAGGCTCGTCCTGTGTAAACCTGATACCTTGCTGTACACACATTAGCAGCGTAAGTGAAGAGCGGCCTGTCGTATACCTTACAGGCTTGGACATTAAGTGGCTCGTGTAGAGATTTGTGTGGCATTTATGGGATAACCGACCTGCAATAAAAACAGCCGCAAACTGGTGCGTGTGCGAAGAGTTAAGGCAGTGACTCACTTTTATAAGTTGGACCCCACTTCGCTTCCTCGTGCCTCCCCCGCCGCTCCCCAGCTGGAGGGGAAACCGCACCAGAGCCGCAGCCTCTCCTGTCTCACTCAGGAAACTCCCTGAAACAACCACAACCTGTCTGCTTGACCTTTCAGCCAAGCACACACAGACATACAAATGTATGCTCATTTTCACCAAGATTTCCTGTGACACACAAATTGCCTACAGATGAAGCATGATAGGTTATCTTCAGAGGATTTAACTGACTATTTTCAAGTTAATAGTATAACTTGTATAACGTGTGTGTGTGTGTGTGTGTGTGTTCACTATAGCGACACCAGGTAACAAAACGGTTTCCCTGCAGATTGCCAAACAAGATCCTCATAAATAATCCAGAAAGAAAACACTCTCACTCTCTGTGTTCCTGTGCATGCTAGCACCTGCATGTGTGTGCAGTGAAGGTAGAGATGCTGCTTTCTATGTATGCTGTGTGATGCACGTGCGACTGTGCAGGTGTGAAACGGGAGGTGAAAGTCCGACCTTTCGACACCCAGCAGCGGTTCACTCTCTCCTCTCATTTGTCTCTATCAGGACGAGGAAACCTGAGAGGAGGCGAGCCCACAGACCACGCACACAAGCATGAGTGACATCCAGGAAGTATTATTTGACAATTACCATGAGCAAATGATCTCAGTTTATGATACTGGATTAGATTCACTTTTAAAATTTCCTGTAAATGCAAGAAGCAATAAAAAAAGACCACAAATAAAATAGAGAACTGATCTTACCAAAAATACAATAAACCTATTTCAGCATCGAGCAGTTTAATTTAGATGAAGTTATATAGGTTTTGGGGATTTGTTTTAATGTAGGTTTTACCTTAAAATGTACTGCAGCAAGTCAATGAATCTGTATGTCCCTGCCAGAAGGAACACATCACATCCTGACAAAGGGTTTGTGCTGATGTGGCCATAGTGTTCAGCTAAAAAGAGAATGAGGTGATAATGATGCATGATTTATCAAAATAAATCATTATTTTTTCATTTCTTCGTTACTTTGAAAGTTATAATAAGTCCCTGAGGCCCATGTACTTACAGTATATATAACACAGTAATAATACATGAGCATGCAGGATTATTCTAGACCCCGGGAACCGTATGTGTGACAAAATGTCTCAAAAGCCCACTTACTAGCTTTTTTTCAGAGCTTTCAACTGCAAATCAGTATTCATCAGTGGATACATATTTCATAGTTCAATCCTCAAAAAAGAGTAGGCTTAAGTATCTTTTTTTATCCCATTAACTTGTGTTAGAATTTGACATCACATCATATAAAACACACTTTGCACTTTGCAGTTGATCTTTAGTTTTGTTTCATGTGTCGGTTCTTGAGGGCCTTTTGTCGTTTTGAGTTTGTGTGTTCTCACAGGTTGCCGCGTGACGTGAGAGACACCTGCAGGAGATAAACTGTCCTTTGGGGTGAGGTAGTAGGTTGTATAGTTTTAGGGTCATTCCCAAGCTGTCAGATGACTATACAACTTACTGTCTTTCCTGAAGCGACTGTGATGGCGGCGGCATCATTACCATCGCCACAACGGAGAATACAACTTCACCACTGCGGATCCTTTTTTTATGTATTCATTTTTTCCTTCAGAGTTGTTTAACAACCACTTGTTGATCTGCTTCATTAAAGTTAGACCAATTATTCTGAAAGGAGGAGACATAGAGGAGAAGCACAGAAGTTAGAGTGCAATGTTAGAGATGATCTTTTTCAATTAAGATGTAAATGTACAAATAATCCTTATCTATCTACATTCAGCGTGTAGGCTATACATTTTGATGGCCCTACATCTATTAATGTGTAAATCTGAAATATAGGCAATTTTAGGAATTTTAAACAGAACATTTGGTGCTTTTTTGGGGCTATTAAAGCATAAGGAGACTGTTACTTCAAATGTCATTATAATTGCAAATGCTTTAACAACATACCTCCCATTAGCTAATAATGTTTTTTACTTGTATTGAAATGCAACATTTTAACTGTTATCACAGACCTCGTTGTATTTGCTGTTTGTAGCAACAAAGTAGTCCTGTCTTCATATACACAGCGACCACATCTGCACAAACCTTCACATCCAGATCCTCTTCCTACCCGCCTGGGTGACTTATGGTGTTCGTACAGGGTGAGGTAGTAGGTTGTGTGGTTTCAGGGTTGTGATTTTACCCCATCAGGAGCTAACTATACAACCTACTGCCTTCCCTGGAGGGCAGCAATACATCACAGGAGCACACATCTTTGTGCCCTTTCTACTTAGGACAGACTCTCATTAACTAAGCACAACAAAGAGCTGGCATTTGATTTCAAAGGTTTCATTGAATAGGTGAGTGGTGCTGATTCACAATATGCAACATTAATCACTTCCAGATACTGTAGAGATAGCATGGAAAGGGCAGTTGGCTTTAGAAAATTATATTTTTGCATCATTAGTAACTTTGTACTGTTTCATTAATAACCAAATAAAGGCTTGATAAGAAATAATATGAGAACAAACTATGGCTGTAGTCTGATCCTTTCAGTGTCTACCAAGTACTGAGGTGCAGCAGTAAAGACTTCTGTAATCCTTGTAAGGAGCTCATTATATTTCAAAATACGAATCTTAAAAGCCTCTCTAGCTTAGGCTTTAACGTGTAGACATGTACTGTATCTATCTACTTAGAACAATGGTTTAAAGTTGTTTGTACTGTAACAAAGGCAATTATTTGGGATTTTCCCATGCAAGATGTTGATAATGTCCTGGATCAAAGGAAAAGAAAAGTCTAGAAAACAATTTCAAGCTACAAAAACAAAGAGTCAAATCATTTTATTTGAGAAACAAAGGTGTCTGACAAATGTTCAGCATTTTGTAACACACTTCAGAGTGTAGTCAAAGGCATTGAGCTAAGTTTTAAAGTTGCATCCTAAACTTCATCAAAGCTGTTATCTGGTTCACACAATCTATTCTTGATTGAGCTTCAGACTGTCTGTAATTCAGAAAACATGAGCGTGTCGGTTTCCCCTCACAGATGGAGCAAGAGAGCAGGTGCTGAGGTACAAGCAGAAAATCATAAATTATCACCCTCCCACTTCTGTGTGAAAGCACGCTGAGCATCCTCAGAAGAGTTTTGTTGTCTAGTTTCTCTGTGGAAGTCAACAGGAAAGGATTGTGGCCAAATGTCCCCAGACAGTCTATCGCCTCAGGACGGAGACACATTGCTGTGCAGTCACACACAGTAGATGGCGCCACATATTACATGTTCTGCTGTACTTGGGACGTTGGCAGTCCGCACTTCAATGCACATTTGCAAGATCTATTTAACAGCTATGGAGCAAAGACAAAGCAGAAGTCTGTAGTATCTACTATAAGTCTCCTATACGCGAAGGAGAGGATATATGTCAATGTCAAACAGAGAACGATGCAGTTAAGATAATTTTGCTTTAAATGGTAGAAGAAAATTGTGTTCCCTGAGGTTTATGGTTTAATAACTGCAAAATGTATTGGGTCGAGAGAAAAAAATTGCATTTTTTACCAGTGGCTAATTTACTACATGCAAAAAGTGCTGTAAGTTAGTACTGAATCATTTTTTCACATTTAAATCTTGTCATTTAATATAAACACGTTCATTAAAGGTTACATGCAAATTTCACAACGATAACTACAGACCTTTATCTCATACTGATTTCTTTTGGTAGAGTATACAAATAATGAAGAAAAGACGTAAAGAAGAGAAGTGCACTCATCAAAGAAGGGTTTTTAAGATGTGGACTGTGCAAAAGCCAGCTGCAAAGGACTGTCAGGGATATGCACCTGATTATTATACTCCACTAATAGGATACCATATGGCTAATGGGATATAGCACTGAGCAGAGCATGCCCCAATGTGTAGGTAATGTTGTGCTGCTTACTGCTAGTCCCTAAGAGACCAAATCAGGAGTTACAGGGAGAGGCCAGGACCCCACCCTGCCCTAACCAAAGGACACTTTTTATAGATGCACAATGCAGTAACCTAATGTTCAAATATTACACTAATATATGTATTAAAATGTACATTTTTATATGACTTACCACATGAAAACACCTCGAGTAGAGTTTAATTATGAATCACATTCTCTAACATATATGACATATAGTAAGCAGTGGTGGAGGAAGTATTCAGAGCAACACAGCAAGATAAAAATTCTCCCTTACAAGTAACATCCCCGCATTGAAAATGTCACTTAAGTATTGTTGAAAAAAAAATCAAATAAATATCAAAAGTAAAATGGCGCATGTGAGTGTTATACTATTCTATATAATTATTAGATTATTACTACTGATGCATTCACGTGTAGGTGGCATTTTACAGTAGGTTGTCGAGGTATAGCTACTGTTTTACACACTGTAAGGTCATTTAATCTATAGGTGCATCATATTTTATAAGTGTTAAATAAATGTGTTGTAAAGGAGTACAAAGTTCAACATTCCCCTGTGAAATGTTGTAAAGTAGAGGTATAACATACAATTGATTTACTCAAGTAAAGTGCAATGTGTAATATTGAGTAGGCAGCCTTGTACTAAATTGTTTGGCATTTCATTTATTAAGTGAGCATTTTTGAAGGCCTAATTATCCTCTAATATATGATGTTCACTCACACTGAGTGATTTACAGTGGCTCGTTTGTAAATTATTTATCAGCAGACACAGAGTGTTGTGTTTACTGACATCCCTGCCTTTTAATTAAGGAGACAACGGAGATGAGAGCACGTCACATCACACGTCCTCATCGACCCGTGACGTCTTGAGCCACCGGGAAGTGATTTCGTCCTGCCAAGAAAAAAATCCCTGCACGTCCATTGGTCGAAAGCATAGGTGTGTCAGGGGGGTGTGTGCGCCATGTCGCCGTCCGTCGCTACGTTACTTCCTGCCGAGGATGAACGGAGCTTTTGACAGCACGCAGGAAGGCGACGCATCAAGTTTTCAGCAGAGCAGATCGGTCTCAGTGTGTCGGAGCGTCCCGTGACCAAAACACCTCCTTCTTCTGATCATAGACAGATGTCCATCCCGGCACCTGGAAATGCTTCGGATCGCAGCCTCTGAGGTAATTCATACGCTTTATCTCAAAACTGTTATCTCAGTTGGATTATAAACCTTACAGGGCCTGTTGTTGTTTTAAAGACTTTACAGCGGAAAGTAATGTTTATCTCGCCTTCAAGACAGCATTTAAGTGAAAAGGGCTTTCTTGGAAGACTAAACTGTTAATCGTACTGCACTGTAGCTGCTGACTTCTGTCTCCTGCTTCTGTATAAAAGCCGAATGCAGCCGATTGTTCTCAGTATCTTGTTTTATTTTGTGAGCCCCACTTCCTGGCTAGTCATGGCTTCACCTGTTGTTGTAATAAACACACACACACACACACACACACACACACACACACACAGTGTCAAGGAAAAGCCACTCCAGTCAAATGCAAAGCTAGTTTTATGATCTAGTTTCTCAAACTGGGGAAGTAGGTTTTGGGATTTGCTCTGAGGCCGATTCTTATGGTCTGTGTGTCTCACGGATGACCTTGCTGCAGAGAGGTCAAGATCCTGATCTAGCAGAGGGGACCACCGAATGGGGTCTTGATCCTGCTTCTGTTGTGTCCTCGCTGTCATCTGCTAACATGCTTTGTTGATTGCAGCTGACAACAGTGCAGCTCCTGTTTCCTCTTCTCCTGTGACCTAAAGATAGAGCCGCTCTGTCTGAAATTATAGTTCCTCTGGGATTTAAAACACAATGTCCTCTGAGGTGATGGGGAAACATGGGGTGGGCCATGGGAAAAAAGTAGTATCAACCCAGTTAAGAGGTTATTGTCGGCCAATTTTATGTATATCAACACGGAGACCCAACATATTTAAAGAATAAAATAGGTTGAAGTTACAGACAGGTGGGTTCACCAGAAACTTGTGACCGTCAACTAAATAACTTGTTGAGTCTTTTTAAGAGTAAAAGAATGTCAGAGGCAACATAACTTCAGAGCAGATTTTTATCATTCAGTTAGGGCTGCAACTCATTTTCATTTGTGTTGTTTATTATTTAGATTAATCCACTGTTTGGTCTATAAAACGTCAGAAAACAGTGGGAAATGCCCATCACAAAATCAGCAAATGTCTTGTTTTGTCTGAACAATAGTCCAAAACCACAAATTATTAAATTCACTGTAATGCAAGACCAAGAAAAGC
This sequence comes from Micropterus salmoides, assembly GCF_014851395.1. Classification (NCBI taxonomy): domain Eukaryota; kingdom Metazoa; phylum Chordata; class Actinopteri; order Centrarchiformes; family Centrarchidae; genus Micropterus; species Micropterus salmoides. Next base: position 10,699,260 of record NW_024041484.1, read on the forward strand.
ACTGAATTCTCACATTTGAGAATTGGGGACAATCAAATGTTGCTTGAAATATGACTTCAACGAGTATCAAAAATCATTTTATTAACAAAAAAGTGATTAACTAAACTAAACATTGCAATGAAATGGTTTGGCTTGTGTTGAGATCGAATCCTACACATTTTGGATACAACCTGTGTTGGAGATGTTGAAAAGACATCCATGCCCAGAGATAGAAGGGAAAACATGAGCTACGTGCGTTACTTGAGTTTATTGTGTTGCAGAGAATTTGCCAAATGTACCCTTTGATGGAGAAATCTTTGTCGACTGCCAGGACTGAGTTTGTCTGAGGGCAGATGTTATGCACCAAAGCAGCTCGACAGACAAGTTAGACAACAGTTAGTCAACAGCTATCTCAATCTGTGTCTCGACGACACACACTATATGTTACAGTGAACAATAAACTCCAGGCACAGCCCTATGTCTTTTTACACACACTCACAGATTTCCCCCCACTTGCACAATGTTGGAATAATGTCAGGACCTGTCCCCTGAAATGCTGCAACCCAAAAACTAGATAAACAAGAACAAGCATTCTTTGATCAAACACGTACTCAGTGTCTGGCCTCTGGAGTTGACAGAGTGCAACACGTTCTACCCAGAGAGATAAAGGCAACATTTAACCTAATTGTCACATTCAACCAGCCCTCTTTAACTTCCCACTCTCATCTTACTTAATGTTTCCTCTGTGCTCAGCTTACAGATGTATGCAGCTGTGTAAACTGAGATTTTGCATTGGGATTGCCCCATAGCCAAAAATCTCTCCATGTATTAGATCAGAGATACAGCATGTTAGGGATTCCTGCCTAGATGTAATATACCTTTTGTTAGCATTATAACACAGATACAGTTGTGTGTAATAATGTAAGAGCAAGTATTTAGGAGACTCCTGTTTTTCTGCCTTTATCTCACACTTAAAGGCTTTACAGGCTGCATGCTTTGTAAAGTTGTCATCTGACAAGCCAGCCAGACTACAGTCTATAGAACAACAGCGGCAAACATCTGCCGCCATGAATTACTGGAAGTTGGAGGGAGCGTTACAGAATATGGCCATGGTGCTATGATGTTGTGTGATGGCTCAAACAGATGTCCTTTACCCTGCTGTGAGCAGCTGGGAGCTCCACCAAACTCCCTCCCACACATATACTTTAGGAACCATTCTAAGAGGACAGACAGCCAGAGACATAGACAGAAACTGACTTAAAGCTGGGTGTCCGTACACTGAAAAGCTATTCATACAATGTAAAACAGCATGTATGATGGTACAGCATCGGTCTATAAATCAGAGCTTTGCAACAAACTGCAGTTTGTGTACTTTGGCTATTCAGGTTGGAAATTAATCTGTGAGTAATGTGCTACTGTTGACTCTATGGGCATGGTTCCCTTTTTTTAACAATCACCTTCACATTATGAACCTTACCTCTGGCATTAGTAGCCTAAGTGTTACACCTATAGTAATAGTTTGTAATGTTTTATCTGAAACATGGGAAACCTACAACCAGCCAAATCCGAGAGCAAAAGGCACAAACAGATAGTGGTGTGCTCAGTGGTAACTCTTGGGATGCACATTCACAAATTCACAAAACAAAACGCTAACAGAAAACTCCTCAAGACAATAAATAAAAACCAGGGAAATAAAGCAGCTCTGAGCTACCCCTATACATGATGTGTTGCGTCTGTAGAAATGTAGTTAATATAACTAATAGTATAATAATATAATAAGTTGCAGCCTTATTGCCCGGTGCATGGGCTCTTCCTCTGTTGACTGATGGTTCCAGTAAACATTAGTTGCCACACAGTATAATTTTCAGCCAGTGGAGCGTTAATGGTCAGGCAAAATCTCAGACAGCTGACAAACGTATATTGTCTCGCAGTATAAATCGTCATATCCGCCCCAACACTAATCCACACTCAAATGCGAGGCTGGCATTTTCAGATTCTTTCACCCCAGAGACCCTTTTCAAACAGTTCCGTTTTCCAACATGACAACAACTAACAAGCCCACAGCCAGAGTTCTGTCTGATCTAACTCAGGGAGGTTTGGAGAAAGTTAAGCTCATATGTTTATGTTTGAAATGGGCGGAGACATGACAGGTTTTTGTTTTACTTAAACAAATGAAAAGAAGTTGCACCTGATCTGAAAGCTAACTAGAGTTTTTTTCTTCCGGAGCTCTGGATGTTTTGAAACTCACAACCAATCTAACGGTTGCCTCATTATCACCCACTGTCCTAATTCTCTCTCCCCTTTCATCCCAGTCTGGTGAGTGAGGGGTTGTTCCTCCCAGGTTTGGTTTGAGCTCCACCATGGCAGGGGATCTCTTTAGCCCCCCATCCCCACTGGGGGATTCCCTGCTGGACAGTCCGCTGTGTGGAGACCTGATGGAGGATCTGCGTGACATCTCCAAGACTATAGGAGGTGACACGCTGGGATTTGATTTCCCAGAGTACCAGAGCACAGGCTCGGGGTCTGAGAGCTCCATTGCGCTGGGTGAGTACTCAAATTGTCACAAGGTACATGAGGTACATAAAATAACTTATAAGTAAATGAATAAATTGACCACCAGAAGGTCTCTAGCTGCTTTTAAAATTGTACTGAACGTGTCATTCATGAACTCCTGCTGACAGGTGATGTGGAGCATTACAAAAGTGACCTTCTGGATCCACTCTGCCACATGTAAATGCACTGACGGGACCAATGTACAACACTGTGTGTCTGATAACAGCAGATTAGATACAACTCAGTTCCTTTCTCTCTGTGTCTCCTCCATGATGTTGTCTCCAAATTCCTGAGCAGCACTTGAACAAATGGCCAGTGCTGTTTATGGAGACCCATCAACTAAAAGTCCTTAAGTGTGCAGGAGACACTTACCCAGTATACTCAAGCAGACAAAGGCAGTGGCGTGTTTGACAGAAACCATCAGGGTACGAAGTGAAATACAGTTTCTGTCAAGGAAAACAGGTGAATTTATCCTGATCTGTGTAACAGATATCTTGTTTTGCCATCACTGTGATGGTTCATTTGTTAAAGAGTCCAATATCAGGGTTGTTCCAATTATACAGAAATAAATAAATAATAATTTAAATCCACATTATAATGCAGTATGCAAAAATAGAAACGGGAGCTTGTTCTCATTGTTATAACTAGTTGTTCAATATGTTTTCTTTGTTTTACAGATGTTTGTTGCATGTAGGTATTCCCAGAACTGCTGTTACAGTACATAACCTTTCTTACATTTACCTTCTGCTCACTGGCTTATTTTATCACCCAGTATATATGGTTGAAAGGTGGTTGTTTTTTTCGTACTTGTGAATGACATTCAGCCCTGAAGTCAAAAATAATTAAGAGTATTATTGGGAAGTATACTTACTTGCTTTCATGCCAAGAGTTAGCTGAGAAGATCGGTGCCACTCCTGTATCTGTATGCCCTACAGCAAGCAGCTGGTTAGCTTAGCTTTAACAATGGAATATCTAGCCTGGCTCTGTCCAGCTCTACAGCTCACATATTACACCAACATGTAACCTGTTCCTGCTACATGCCTGAAGCTAAGCAGGTGTGGGCTTGGGTAGCACTTAGATGGGTTGCTGCTGGAAGTAGGGTTGGTGGGCCAGTAGCGGGCACTCTTCCCTCTGGGCCTAATTAAAAAAAAAAACAATTCCCAGTGACGGGGATGCTGTAGGAGATACAGTTATACAGATGAGATAAGTTTCGACTTCCTGACTCACTGTGGTCATTAAAGATCCCATGGCTCTTATCGCAAAGAGTACGGGGTTCCCTGGTTTCCTGGCAAAATTTCTAATCTGGCTCTCTCCATCTGGCAATCTAATCATCCCCCAGTGTAGTTAGCTCTATGTTTTCCTCCCTGTCCATCTCAAGCTGATGTGTGGTGAGCGTCTGCCATGCATCACCCTAGTGGGAGATACACATTGGTGATTAAAGGTGAGTTTCCCCCCTTCACTCTTAAAGATTCAGCGTGTAAGATTAAAGTTCTCTATCTGCAGAATATGGCCATAAGATTCAATTAGAATTGATGTTTTTGTCACCTTCGACTGAGCTCTTCATATCCAACACGCTACTCCCTTTAAGCGCTTTGAGTATCAAGATAAATCTAATGGTAATCCTTTACATATTATATCTCGTTTGTTAAACCTGTTGAAAACATACATGCTAAGCTAAGCTAACTAGCTGCTGGCTGTAGTTACACGAGTCATGAGACATACTGAATGAGTGGTTTCGATCTTCTCATCTTAAAAGTGAATAATGTGAATTCTTTTTTAGTAAAATTTTACAATAGGATTGAATTGATTCAAAGCGTAGCCTAGTGAAATCATACGCTGTTGTCTCCTTTCTACTTTGTTGTTGGCTATAGACACCTTGACCCCAGCCTCCAGTCCATCGTCCGGGGTGTGCGGAGCAGCTCCAGGCCCAGAGGAGAGCGTCACTCCCCTCAACCTGGACTGCCGGGTGTGCTCAGACAAGGCTTCAGGCTTCCACTACGGGGTGCATGCGTGTGAGGGCTGCAAGGTATGCATGTACATAGTTGAACAAAGTGAGAAGGGACATAAAGACAGAGCAAATGTTCCCGTGTGCTGCAAAGGTAAATGTTGTCTTTCATGCAACTGTATCAAAGGTGAAAAGACACCACACAAACACACTTGTGTGTATGCACGCGCACAAACACATGCACGCACACCCAAACACATATAAAGCTAGGCATGCAGAGGTGCTTGACTTAGAGGCCAGTGGAAGGTTTCTGAGACACGTAGCCAGATCATGTGAGGTGGGGGACATAGTGGCCTTGGCTGACTCGTCACCTCTCCCCTGCTTGGCACAGAGCCCAACTGAGTGACATTAATACACACACACGGAGATGCTGCTGGCACAGATACCTGCTGTGTTTGATGCTAAATATTCCCTTTTTACTGGGTCATCTTTGGGATTTAATGATATGAGAAAAAGGCAAATCCATCAGGCCTGAATTAGTCTTGCTCACCAGGACATTTCTGTGCTGAAATTCCTTTTAGATTTTAGGGAGCACAAAAATGTCATTAGAAAACAGTAACAGTGAGATCACTTTGTAGCTGATGCTCAGTGGTCAGTTCCTTGCGCTAAAGGCTCATCCCTGCATTGTTTGTCAAGTCATGTGAGCTTGTCATAGTCTCATACCTCTCTAAACCGATGGCAGGTTGTTGCTGCTAATCTGAGCCGTTGTTTGCTATTTCTGCATGACTTTTTAACTTGTGACCTCGTCCGCTTTAAAGTTTTCTCCCATAAGCCACAGCTGCTCCATCTTGACATTGTGTTTATTTTACGCAACAACAGCAACATAATGGCCAAGAAATCAGACAGAGTTGTTTCAGATGCTACTGGTGCGCTCCTTTTTCTGTTTCCTCAATAATCACCCCTTTTTTCCGTGCTGGAGAGAGAGTTTTTTTCACTCCTCTGATCTGGCGCTCCGAGACAGGGAGAAGGCTAACAATGTGCAATTTTTATTTCTCTGTCCAGGTTTTGCAGAATGTCCTGTCAGTTGCAAAATGCACATCTGGGTGTTTTTAGAGTGCTGCCAAACTGGCCATCTCCCTGCAGGGCTCTGGTTTCAGACTCACATCTCATTCATCATAATTAAAACAAAATAATGCTCATCTTTGTTTGCCCTTGCGTCTGACTACTGCTATTCTAAAGCAGGGACGTAATGACGCTTAACTGTTTGACCCTGCACATGCGAGGGGTGTATTTTGACCTCACTCCTAAAATCTGGCTTGTGATGTGTAGGAGTCACAGTTGACGGTTTCTATGTTGAACAGGCTCTGTCATATAATTTTCAACACATCGCTTTAAGAGAGCCGCGCTCAGTAGTGGGAATGTGAATGGAATGTGCTTTGAGGCTGTGGTGGTTTAAGTCTGCTGTGATGACGCTATGGCATGTGTATGGGAATTTTAGAGCCGCTAGACACTCAGAGAAGTCCTTCAGTAATGGAAAAGTTATCAATAGGTAGAAGTTAATATGAACAGGTGTGCCACAAATGCCTGAATTGAAACATTTTTTCCCATGTGTCACTAAATGACGTTTGCCCTTAAGGAAGCATTGCACAATACATTTTGTAGTCTTGTTACTCACCTCTCATATCACAGCAAAGTACTGGCTTGACATGCAAAGACATGCATGCTGTAAACACACACATCTCTTTTATCCTCCTTGTGCATTTCTGTTGTTTTGTAATGTATTTTTAATGATCAACTATGCCTCCAACTTAAAATATCTCTCTCAACCGTTTTCGTGAAGATTACACCTATGTCCCACCCGCAAAACTAGATTTCTTGGGTTAAAAATAACACAAAAAGTGGTGTGTGTGACATATGATAACTTTTTAATAACAATGTGTCTTCAACATAAAGGCTCTCTAAAGTATCCGTTTGAGGATGGCTGATTTATTGCGTGACCATGTGGCTCCAGATAAATTGTCAGAAAACCATATTTCCTGCTCGACAGGACGAGGAATGTGTTCGTACGTCAAAGGATCATGTTCTGTCATATGGGTGACAGCCACGTCAGAGCTTACTGTACACCTTGAAGCATATATCTCTTAAAATATAGATGTAATTTCACTGTACTGTCCAACTCAAAATATAATATGACACTGGTCCTACCGGGGCATTAAATGCACGGAATGCATGTACAGTATAAAAAGTTGCTGCAGATACAGGTCTCTGAAATGCTAATGATGACCTTGGTGATCTGATGTCATGGATAAATACTAATTAATCCGCCTGTTATTTTCATGAACAGAGGAATGACTTGTTCGTGAGTATAACAGGAATTTGAATTCTGAGCTGATGTTTTATGTAGAGGAACACACAGCCTAATAACAACACTTGAGAGTAGGTAGAACAAGGTCCAATCTCCCCATGAAATTCAGAACTGAAAGCTCACTAAGCCAGAGTGGTTGGGAAGCCAAGAGCATTGTTAAATAAGGCTTAAACATGTGGTCAGACACGGGTTGGGCTGCATGCTTGGGCAGGCTCAGATCTCTTTGCACTGTGAAGTAGTTATTCTCTCTAGTTATTCTCCAACTTGCTGAATGGCAGTCGTTGTTTCTTCATGCAAAATTGATTTCTTCTCTAAAAGTCATCACAGAAGTGTCGCAAGAGTGGGTCATTTTTGACCTGGAAGGCAAGGGGAGTGTGCAGAACATAAAGACACCGATTTTAATGAATGGCTGAAGTAGCAGGAGCATTTCTGTGAGCTTTTTGTGTACTTAAATCAGAATGTTTACGTATGATCTTCAAATGAAGTTGATGGCTATAGTATGTGTCCTTCTTTCTCAACCAGGGTTTCTTCAGGAGGACCATCAGGCTAAAGCTGGAGTATGATAAGTGTGAACGCAACTGCAAAATCCAAAAGAAGAACCGCAACAAATGCCAGTACTGCCGATTCCACAAGTGCCTCTCTGTGGGCATGTCCCATAATGGTAAGGCCTGAAACCTCCAAAAATGTTGAACTTTGCTAACTTAGCTAAATAACAGACACAAGTCCTGAATTACAGAATAATTGTCCAGCACAGGATAATGGTAAATGTAATAATAATAATAATAAATTTTATTTATAATGCACTTTACATTTCAGGGAAATCTCAAAGTGCTACAACAACAAGGGGTTAAAAACAGTTCCAGAAATTAACAATCGCAATAAAACACTGTAACAAAAAATTTAAAACCATGACTGTTAAAAGGCCTTTTGAAATAAAAAAGTCTTTAGGCCCTTCTTAAAAAAAAATGTAAACATAAGAGTCATAAAATCAGTAAAATGGACTCACTAACATCAATGACACAGCATTAACTAGCTAAAGCTGACTAACATTAGATAACATTAGCCACAATAAGCTACTGGTGATACCATACCAAGTTAAGCCGTACCATAAACTGTATAATACATGGACATAGTCTCTGTGACGTCACCCATACGTTTCTGACATAGGGTGTTTCTCAGTGTTTCTCATTCTGCAATTGGAATAGCAGCGAACTTGATGAAGGCAGGTCCCGTTAGCGGGCGGGACCTCACATCTATGAAAACGTCTTAGCAAATTTTCCAATCAGCTGTATCTTGAGAAATCAAGACTCCACAAATTTCGAATTTAAATGACTGTATTCCCCCATAAAAAAGCTCTTAAAACTGCATTCCGTGACACAATAACAGCAGTATTATAACTTACAGTTGTAGGGCTGTAGAGCAAGAACACATCCAGGTATTTGACTGTACTTGGCTAGATTACGGACTCTTGAATTGGAACAGTACTTGGGCTGCGACTGATGACTTTTCACAAGTCCACAAAAACACAAGTACAGAAAAGAACGCAGATTGAGAAACAGCTAGACTGGATAAAAGAAGTTCACGTAGTCAACGTGACGTCACCCATTGGTTTGTGGACTGCCATTTTGAATCCTTGGGTTTGGCAGTTTGGCCACTGACATGTTGGTTTTTGCAACCAGACACTGGACGTGACCATATTTGGGCAAGACAGTGGTGCTAGCAAGCTTGGTTAGCTAGGTTTCTGAAGAGTGATTGTGAAGCTCAACGTGGGTAGCTCCAGCCGTTGCCATCTTGGCAAATGAAGCGTGGTTTCTGTACCCACCTGTCATTTAAAGGAGCCATTCTATTAATTATGTATGTATATTAAAAAAAAATTTTTTTTTAAAATATATATATTTATAAATAAACATGGGGGCTTATGGGGATTGACCGGATTGACTTGCTTTTGGAGCCAGCCCAAACTGCTGAGTCTATTCATTTAAGCAAGAGTGTGTTTTTATGGTTATGAATTCAACTTTTAATACATTTTTGAGAGCAAAATAATCTGTAACACTATCAGTCAAAACAGCTTTGCTTTAAAACATATATTAGCAAGTGCTAAAATCATAATACACTTCTATAGCATTGAAAGAACTTGGATATAGGCAAAAATAAGTAATATAAAACTCTGCTCATAACAGTTGACACACCATAGTATGTGTTCTTTACAACAACAGCAGGGCGTGTCTTTCTGTGATTTGGCTCCAGTTCAACATGTTTTACATTGACTGAGTTTTTAAAGAAAAATGTCCTGCTGGATCCTGCTTGACACTGAGAAAATACAGGCCCATATACTTTCACATCTGGCCTGTCATCTGCACTGACTGCTGAGGGGTCATTGGGTTTGTTACGATGGCCTCCCACTGCAGGCAGAACAGTGTCAGAAACCTGAGAGGAAGACGACACGCTGTCCTTAGAAGAGAGGAAATAGAACAGAGCGCACCAGATTGTGGGTGGATATTTGTGTGTGTCTGCACACATGCATGTTTGCTGTAGCAGGATATGTCGGATGTCTCTGTAGTTTTACTGTAAAGTAAAACACCTAGCGAGAGTCTCACCTTTGAGAGTCTTTTAGCTGTTTCTAATGATTTATGTTTTTATGCACAAGCCATCCGGTTTGGTCGGATGCCTCAGGCGGAGAAGCTAAAGCTAAAGGCAGAAAGCAAGATGGTGGAGAAAGAGGTGGCAAGTCCAATGCTGGCGGACCACAAGATTCTGGTCAGGCAGATCCACGAAGCCTACATGAAGAACTTTAACATGAACAAGGCGAAAGCTCGGCTCATACTCACCGGAAAGACCAGCACGCCGGTAAAGGATAAAAAGAAGCTAAAGTTAATATTCTTTATTCTGTCTCCTCAACTACCAACATCCTCTCCCTCACCTGTTTTCCTAGCAGCCTTTCATCATTCACGACATGGAGACGTTCCAGCTGGCAGAGAGGACGTTAGCGGTCCATATGGTAAAGGGTGACTATGCAGAACCCGAGAGTGTCCCTCAAGCTGGGGGGGTTGTTCCTGCTGTGGGGTGTGGGGAGCTCCAGCAGAGGGAGGCCGAAGCCAGGCTCTTCCACTGCTGCCAGAGTACCTCAGTGGAGACGGTCACAGAGTTGACGGAGTTCGCCAAGGCGGTGCCAGGTTTCCAGAGCCTGGATCTGAATGATCAGGTGTGTTAAGGGATGCTGCATCTGTCATTTGCCTTTCTTCTGGAGAAGAAAGATTTTACTTAACTTGAATGAAAAAGGAGCTGTTTCTTTTGTAATTTTATGTGAAAAAGGAGTTAGAGACACAAAAAACACACGTGAGTAATGCTGTGGCCTTCTCACCTGCCCGTTTAGGTGACTCTCTTGAAGTACGGCGTTTACGAAGCCCTCTTCACACTTCTGGCCTCCTGCATGAACAAAGACGGCCTCCTGGTGGCACGTGGTGGAGGCTTCATCACCAGAGAGTTCCTCAAGAGCCTCCGGCGGCCTTTTAGTGATATGATGGAGCCCAAATTCCAGTTTGCCACACGCTTCAACTCCCTGGAGCTGGATGACACTGACCTGGCGCTTTTTGTGGCTACTATTATCTGCTGCGGAGGTAACCGACATTGTTTGGAAAATTATATTTAATTATATTTAAAAGAGGGAAAACTGTAAAGAAATGGAATCCTCCTTCTTCTTTCTCCCTCTATCTGATCCCTTCCCCATCAGATCGCCCAGGCCTGGTCAACATGCCTCTGGTCGAGCAGCTGCAAGAAAGCATTGTTCAGGCACTACGGCTCCACCTGCTGGCCAACCACCCCGACAACAACTTCCTCTTCCCCAGACTGCTGCAGAAACTGGCCGACCTCCGGGAGCTGGTCACCGAGCATGCGCAGTTGGTGCAGGAAATCAAGACAACAGAGGACACATCACTGCACCCGCTCCTGCAAGAGATATACAGGGACATGTACTGACAAGATAGCACATGGTCATGAACAGGGACATGTATTAAAATATTAATGTAAGCCACTGAAAACCAGATGTACATAAATATTACTAATATATACTATTCATGCATATCAATGTACTGTAAGTAGCGTATTGTGCAGCTTCTATGGATGCACGCTGCTGTGATCTGCAGAGGCTGCACTGACCATGTGACTTAAAACTTTCTACCAGCAATAAAATTCTTTTTGGGGGGGGGAAGGCAGCTCTTGTAGGTGGCGTGACTGCTTCCATGAAAGGGGAACAAAGTGGAGAACAAACCTTTTGATCTTCTTTTAATTATTATTTTAAATGCATCAATTTGAACTTCGAGCACCCAGTTGCTATAGGTTGGGTCTTAGATGCCAGCTTTTCTTCCGTGGACACAAGAACTGAACAAAAACTGAATAAGGAGTAGGCTATGCAAATTTGCATAGTATGTAAAATGGGTGCACACATATTAGAGATACCTGGACATGACTGCTGCTGCATGCACTGATGCGAAATGTTAATTTTGCCTGTGAACAAGATAAGTTATAACATTTTGAATCTACTGAAGTGTTGGTTGTGCAAAAGGCCCTACAACTAAATGCCAGACATATTGCTAATATTTTGGATATTTAGTGTATATATGATGTGTTAATTTAAAAGACATTTGGGTTTGGGTCATATCAATGTCATGTCATTTTATCGTGTACCAGTGCCTTATTGAAATCAGCCAAACCTCCCTTGACCATTGTGAGATTAGGTGTTAAAGAACCACCTGCATCTGTATTCACCAAGTGCCATAACGAGCTCACGTTTCCTCTACTTTGGCCACATCTCCTACCTTTAGCACATAACAAATACATAGAGTAGCTTTTCTGAAAATGGGATGGATGTATAACTATTTAGTGTTGGACCAGAGAATGTTCTCACATTGTATTAAATCATAAATCATGCACAATAGTGCATTTTAAGCAGGCAAAGAACTAAAAGGAGACATCATCTCTGTGTTATGTATTTACTGAGTAGTTCTTCCACCTTCACCGTGAAGCACTTTCAGTGTCTAAGATAAAGTGCTATATAAATGTAATCCATTGTTATTATTATTATAAAGACCAACGCAACGTGATAGCTTACCTAACAGATTTTTTTAAAAGATCAGTGTTACAAAATATTTCCTACAAAAAAACAGTTTGGGCCAGTACTTAATATTTTGACCACAAACACAATAATCTGGTTTATGTTTTATTTTGTACATATAACAAGGATGTAGTAAAATTTATGTGTGTATCTGCAGACAGCAAAACAGGCCTCAGAAAGAGGAGGTAATTGACTAATTTGCTGTAATGATACTTCACTTCCTAATGTAGCATTGAAACATTGTTTCTTGTCATAATGAAACAGTTTATAGTTTTTATCGTGTACAGGGCAGTGTACAATAAAAATGCATTCACTGTTTCAATAACATGAATGAGTGTCATGTGGTAGCCTAAAATAAACCAATATATTTAACAGTTTGATTTGTAATGGCCTGACTTATTTACCTGCCTAATGGTGCCATTATTAAACATCCATCTGATTCAGACTCCACTCTTTACATGAATTAGCTAATAGGCCTTTTCACTGCATGTATTATGAGTTGTCATAGCAGGAAAGGCACAGGTGGAACTAATAATGTTAATGATAGCTTTGTTCTATTTAAGAGTCCCAGTAAGCCATTAATGTTATTAATTACATCTGTGCTTTCCCTTCAATTACAGGTTGCTGTAAAATCTGAGTTTGGTGGTTTATTTAATATGAAGAGTTGACTAATCATTTAACCATAAATATTCAAAAGATAAAGCTATGGAAGCTAGAATCTCTCTATATTTTTGTTAGTGCCATTTGTAATTAAATAATAATTTTAAATTGTAGCCTATTAATTTATTACAGCCTGCTCTACACACAGTTTATCGTTGTACTCCCCCAGTCCAGTAGGTGGCGGTAAAACTTCATGAAACAAGATGGCTGCACCAACATGAAAACCAGGAACTAGCTAACTCTGTCTGCTCCTCTGTTCTGAACGATGGAGCGCACCACAAGTGAATCCCCTCAAAAAACATTTACCTGCCACTTGTGTGGGTTGAGTAGCCCTTTTACATACCACGGCCAGAAACCACCAAACACCAGAGCCATTGTGTAAGTGAACATTAAGCAAAAGGCTCCTTTTAGTGTTCGGGAGCTAGCTATGCTAAAGCTAATTTTGTTAGCTGCTACGCCAACGTCTAACGTTGGATACACAGCGATTTGTGCGTTGCATTTATAGCATTAACTGCCTTGAAATACATTTATGGTATGTCTCTGTGAACGACATGTTCCTAAAGTAATTTATAATTCAGCTTAATTTTATGCCTACATTTCTGTCGTGCATCAGGTTGCTTGAGGAGTGTTTTGTGACCAGGGACCCCTTCAGTCCGGACAAGGAAAAGTTTCTTGTTTTGGGCTCTAACTGTAGCCTGTGCAACACGTGTGTCTGTGTTGGATCGGTAAGATGTCCTCAACTTGAATTGCTACAGTCTTTTTGCCACAGACTAAATATGTCATCATGTAATTCAGTTTATCAAGTGATTAATGTTGGCATGCTCTTCCAGGGACAAACGACATCATATCAGCAGATACTCTGTGTGTGTGTGTGTGTGTGTGTGTGTGTGTCTAAAGGCAACTGTGAAATAATTTTTGGAACAGAGAAAAGAAATCATTTGAAAACCAAGCTGTGCTCCTGGGACAGTTTTCCACTTGGCATAAATTGACTTTGTAGATCACTGTGCATCTGTGGTTTTGATGTTTTCCTCAGATGACTTTGTAAACATGTGGCACATCTATATGATTGAAATTTAATTAATCAGGTTTCACAAATAAATAGTGTTGAAAACTAAAAGTCAGTGTGAGTTAGGCATGTCCAGTGCTTATGTGAAACTGGAGCCTTGACGCTGGTCTCTTTTGTCAGGACTGCAGTATTTTCTACACCAAGAGGTTCTGCATGCGGTGTGTGAACAAGCACTTGGACCAGTTCCCCCATCAGATTCAGGCCGAGCTGGCCAAGAAGAAGCAGAGCTCCAAGGCTGCTGTCTCATGACATTGGAAAAGAGGTCCATAACCTGCTCAATGATAGAAGACAAATGGTTGAATGCTTATATAAAGAGTCCCAGATGTGTCAGATTTATCAAACCCATACAGGACCAAACTGCAAAAACACCGTACCAAAAGTCAAAACATCCTGTAATTTATTAGCATAGCTCTCGCTTATTATTAGTTTGGTGGAAAATGAACACCACGCATCAGAAAAATACTGGTTCATGTTTGTGGCCAGCAATGTTAGGCTGCTGTATTAGCCTACGGGTGTTATTTGTTTGTTGTTTATTTGCTGAGTTGTATAGAAGGAAGCAACGGGTGTGACTAGAGTTGCCGGATCTCCTGTTGTGGTTGCAAGCTCAGGATCGGACACACTGGTTTGCAGCAGTTAAAAATGGCTACATTTTCAAATTTTTATTGACGGGAACACATTTCCTCATAAATATGGAGGAAGAGCATTAAACTTACTGCTAATATCTGTTTTCCCGCCCAATTCAGCAACAATTCTCAACAATATTATTATAATTGTGTGTCTGAAATGAAGATGTGGAATTAATAACATTTCTCAAGCCCAGTTTCTGGAAAGATTGATAAGATACATATACAATTTGTCTTTGATGAATTGTGCAATGCTTTATTACTCATTTTTATGAGAAAACACATTTTATTACTTTTCAGTGACAGATTGTAACTAACATTTATATGAGTAATTCTCTAACTGCAGACACATGTTTGTGTTGACGCTGACACCTGCTTTTTAAGAGTGCATCATTGTTCTGTCATTTCTGTCTCCATGGTCAGAGGGATCGATGTTGACTTCTGTGGAGTCCAACACTTTTTGCCTGTGTTATCTTAAACTATAAACAGATACATACTATGACCTTCCTCTTGTTTTGTGGCTCTTTAATCGTGGATCACAGTTGTGTAAACATTAATTTTACTGACAGAATCTGCAACAGTTGAATCGTCCCACTAAGTTACATTTATCTGTGTCTTTCTCTGAAGCTAGGAGAATGTGCCCTAATATTTCCAACTGAAAACCCAAAAAAACCCATTGGTTATGCATGTTTGACCCAAACAAAATGTTATTTTGCCTCGTTTCTCAGTTGCCTGTCCAATCAGTTGTATCAAAATCTGTTTTTATTTCTGTACAACACGGTGCACAGTTTGCAGCAGCATAAATGCATTATGGATTAAGTCTGATCCCGGCGATAACATGGATTTAACAGATGGCCTCGTTGTATTCATCACGAGATGTTTGACTCTTTTCAAATGGTTAATTGAAACAGCATGGCCTTAAAGGCAGGCCCAGTGATTTTACTGGCAAATTCTGTGGAGGAATGCAAAGCAGCACTCGCTGTAGAGTTTTAGTTGGGACATTGTGAACTGTACACCAGCAGTGCATAGCCGATGCATTCACTCAGTAACTACAGGATTCTTCTTCAGCTCAGGGATGTCCAGGAGATAAATTTGATAACTTAAGTCTTGACATGAACAACAATTCAATTCTTAAGTCAGGAATTTTCAGGATACAAACTTACTACAGTACTTCCCAGAGGGAAATGGTGGTAAATTTCAAGGTCTTTTTTTTTTTTCCCTTTTCAAAGCTGCACCACTTTCTGTTTCCTTGGTGTTTAAATTCTAAGCACACACAAGCAATTACAACCAGTGAAGCACACAAACCACCCCTGTGGCACCAGTGGCAAAGTCTGACAGCGATAGGCAGCGTGCCAACGATGACGGAAGGCTTTCAGCTTCAGAGCTGATGTCATTGTATGCCAGGAGGCACGTTTGTGGCTTCTTTTTTGGGTTTTCCTGCAAAAAACCCCCCTCATTTTAGAGGTCTCCTTGTCCTTCAGTAACCTGGAGGCTGTAACTGAATGGATTTACACTGATTGAATCAAGTGTGCCTGAGCAGTTTATGTGACACCAAATCAGATCAAGTAGTGATATGTGTCAGCACTCTTACTATCATTTGATGATTGATGATTTTTATCACCAGCCTGGAGCCAAACCACAGAGACTAGTGCTCCTGCTGTGAGATAAATCTCTCTCCAATGTTGTTTTCTTATCAGGTTTTAGCCTACACCTAGCACCTTTATACCGGGGGCATCTTAACTGTGAGTAAACACAGCGACACTTCATAATATCAAATGATATATTTGACCTTAAGGTGTTCAGTTAAATATCTAACTTGATAAATGGAGTTAGGGCTGTGATAAAACAGGTGCTAATGGAAAGACTCACGCACTCCTCTATAACCACAGCGTCCCTTTCTTTTGCTCCTTCTCACGTATTTAAGTAATCAAACAGATTAATTAGGCCATATTCATGTGCGGAGTTAATCCAATGCTGCCCTGTGTTGTTGCCCCGGTTCGACTTTAAGAGCTCTATGGGCGGTCCTAGTGCGCAGACCAATGAATCGCGTTCTCTGTTTAAATAGTCTTGATGTCAACTTTTCTTCTTCAGTCACAGCTCCCTCTAACGCCATGTTGGCTGTTATGACTTGACTTGTTGTTTTCATCTGCCTTACTACGGACTTGACAGGAGTGGCTTTCTTAAACCCCCCCTGCCTTTGGAGAGGTTTTATTCCATTTTAGCGCGTACGCGTTTTGGATGATACGCGCGGAGTATGCATGCGTCATCCCCGCGACTTTGCATTTGAAAGGAATATTACTTGGAAATAGACGTTTGAAGGGCTTTGGTTTTTGTTTGTGTATGTTTTTTCCCTTGTCATATGTGCAACAAAATGTCAGATGTTCGCCTTTCTAATGCGAGCCCGACAGTGGAGAGGGTGGACGCCCGGCAGCCAGACAACATCAGACTTCCGGTCCGCAGAAACCTTTTTGGGAGACGGGACCCTGAGGAGACACGGAGGGATTTCGCGGCTTCGCTGCAGGAAGACGTGCAGGCTTTTATGGATGAGTACAATTTCGATCCCGTCGACGGAAGACCGCTCACTCCGCGCAACTACGATTGGCAGGAGGACAGCAACGCACCGGAGTTTTACCTCCGGCAGCCTCACGGGATCCAGCGGCCCCAGCGAGACGACGATGTGCCCGGCGAGAATACCTGGCAGGATGGCGAGGGGAGCAGCGGAAGGCAGTCGGTTCGCCAACCAGGCAGGCACGGTTCGAGAAAAAGACGTTCAGGAGCTTCAGGTGACTTAAATTGGGCTAACTTACTAAGGGTGTCACGCATGTTTATTTCGCTGTGCCGTGCGTCTCTGCGGTGCCAATGTGCCGCAATGCAGAGGCGCGAAGCAACAGTTGTGTCCGGTGTTCAACCGTAGGCTACAAACAGATGTGTCGAAGGGGGACCACCGAGGGGGACCAACTCAGAATGCCTATACATGTAAAAGTCCTTTGATCTCTTGTTATAAGTGAGAGTAACAGTGTAACGCACACTTTCTTCTATAGGGGACTACACTGTAGTTTGCACGTTTTCACAATTCGGGCTATTCTTGGTAGTGACATTTCTCAGCAATCTGCCGAGGATGTCAGGTGCCCCCCTTTTTTTTCTTTCTTTCTTTTTTTAAGTTGACGTGCAGCTCTACACAACAACACCCTGACAACTTTTTCGCGTGCTTTTTCTTTTCTTTTTGTTGTTGTCAGGTCCCTGCTCCAGCGAGTGTCAGAGTAAAAGGTCGCGTACAGACGGAGGTGATGATGGTGATGAAGACGAGTCGGACGGTGCAGCAAGTCAGGCGCTAAAAGCCGCGGAGGAGAGACCGAGCAGGCCGGAGAACAGCGCGGAGGTCCAGTGAAAAACAGTGCCAGGTTAGAATGATCCTCTCATTAATTCACTGTTATTAACTGATACGGATAATAACATATGGGCTTCCACTGTGAAAAATAGCCTACTATAGGCGTTCAACAGAGTTTCCTGCAGCCTACTTGTTTATCACCAGCATCAGTAACGCTTTAATGACAGCTGTAAACACACATTTATTTCCTGCATGCGGCACTTACACGTCATCAGCCTTTTAAAACTTGCATTCTTTCTTTATTTTCAACCCTCTGCGTGTGTGCGTGACGGAGATCAAGCATGAGCAACTGCTTTTTCAATTGCACCATTCAACAGCCTGTTTCCTCTTTATGTCCCACAGACCGAGGAGACCTGTTGCTGGTGGAATACTGTAGCCTTTCTCATCACCTGACAGATGAGGGAGAAAATATAAAAGCGGCCTTTTCCTAAAGAAGGGAGGAGGAGAGGCTGCACAAGCACTGAATATGTACACTATCAAGTTTTGGCACTCATTTCAATTAAATAGCCTCAGAAGCAGCAGACAATGTAGCAGTGTGCAAATGGATTTTTGCTCATTTTATTTTATATACTACCTATATTTCAGATGTAGCACATAAAAAAAAAGCATATTTTGCTTTTCATAACTTTTGTTAAATGTATTTGAATAAGTGTGAATTCGACTCGGGGAGTTGCAGTGCAATTTCCAACAGAGAAATATTATTTTAGTTGTCATATTGTATCATTTTTCAGGTAATTGATGTAAGTTAAAAATGCAGATTTCTAAAAGTCAGGGTTTTATGGAAACAAAATGTCGTCTTTTTCTATGGCTTTATTTGTCCCAGTGTTATATATCTTGTGTTTGAAGGCCCAGATGGCCAAACTGTAAGTTGAGGGTCCATCTAACTGGGAACAGCCAGGACAGATAAAGTTTACATGCAAATAATGTCTTCTTGTTTCCCATTTTAATAACATCCTTTAAAAAAAAACCAACAACAACAACAACTCTTTTTTGCCAAAGTTTGTGCCTTTTGCTCTGGGGGGAGGGGTGGGAGGGGGAGGGTGGCTAAACTGCTGAGCAATATCCAACCAAATTTTAACAGTATTTGCTAATAACCCTAAGAATTAGCTGTTATTTTTAAATTAGGTGAGTTAATATTTTAGTGGTTTTTAGGTCACATGTCCTGCCCCTTGTAATAAGTGGCGTAGTCCAGGTTAACAGATAAAATATGTTAAAATCCCTGGGCTACTTATGCAAATATGTGAATCAAAGATTTGTCTTTGTCGTGTGGAATTCATGTGGAACATGTAATTGCACTATTGTTAATTTCTCATTTTTTATGGCAGAAAAACAAAGTGACACTGCCTCATTTGGTGTAAAACTTTGAAGTGTACCTGTGTGCCTTTTTATTTTTATTTTTTTGAAAAACACTGAAAAAATTATAGTAACTTATTTATGTTGAACTTTTTGTTGTGGGTGTATGTATAGCTTCCCAAAGTGAAATTTTTTGTAAATATATATTTTCATTATTGTTTTTAAGATAAATAAACTGTTGCAAAACTGAGCCTAATAATCGATTTTATATCCTGTGCATTTTGTATATTTTCTTCAATCTGCAATTTGATTGATTAAAAAGCAGTGCTCGTGTAATTAATGCATGTGCTCACTATTTTGATTGCAGTGCACACAACCACCCCACCCTTAACATACACAATTTAAGTTTAAAATGATCCGCCCATGTAAACTGGCGGACTGATCATAGTGATTAAAAAGACCAAATGGAGATTCAACCATGTTATTAAAGAGGTTTAATGGGTTCTTATTCTTCTGTCTGAGGAATGACAGTAGCGACAGGATCAGCTTATTTTTGTAGTAACCTGACTTCCAAAGCAAAAATAGTCCCAAAAATTACTAATAGCAACTCTATTTCCTATGGAGTTACTGGTTTACCAGTAATATTTGATACAATACAGATATATAATGTGTGTTGTTGGACTAAAATCCATTACACTCAGTCCATCTAAAGTGCACATACATAGTGCAGACTGTGACTGTGCTGGATCGTCTCAGCCCAGCTCTGTCTCTAAAGTTGAAAACAACAAGGGTAGGTCTTGAGGAAAAGAGGGGGGGGGGGGGGGGGTTTTAGTTATTGGCTTTGCCTGGCTCCAATCACAGCAGAGAGAGGAAAAGCAGACCACTTAGGAGCCAGCCAGTCAGAGAGCTGTGGGAGGGAGCTCGGGACAGCACAGGCTGTTCTTTTCATAAAACACACACCACCCAATTAGTTTCATTGGCTACCTCTTTCCTGTTGATACCAGCCTGTAGGAGTCAAATACAGAGTGAGTGAGAGAGAGAACTATTCCTATAATATCTCATACTGGCTGTGATGGCGTCTGCAGTAATTACTAGTGAGCTCATGGCCTTTATGCAAACTTTCAGAGAGGATTGTAACACTGAACACATTGGTGTTCTCTTTTTTGACAGTACACATTTGTTACTTTTGAACACATGTCAGATGACAGCATTATGTTAAAATGTATCAGCATTAAAACAGTGCTGTCTTGGAACGTGGTGCAAATAGGCTATGTGTTGTCATAAAGAAAATAATTTCTGTAACTTCCACTTTGAGGAAGTTTTCAGTTTGTTTGTTTGTGTGTCTAAACTTAGTTGCGTGTCTTTGATCAGTCGAATTTGGTGGAAACAAATCATTAGTTTTTTGTGCTGAGCTGGAAACAATAGCGCTGCCTTGTGGCATTTTATAAAGGACTTGACATTTGAGCTTAACTGATTGAAGAAGAATAGGCCTACAATATCAGTATACATCAACTAAACATTTTAATATTTAATTCAACATTCTTCAAATGTGTTGCATAACACGTAGATGAACAGAACAAAATGTGGATTTGTAATGAAAGGCATGGCCTTTATTTGGCATAAACATAATTCCTGAATCCAATTTTGTAGTTATCACCAAATTTAGATAATTTATGCTCACACCAACTGTCGGAGCCTTTGTTCACAGCACCATCATACACATACAGGGAAATCTGGTACTTACCAGCATGTGTGTTATTCTCATAT
This sequence comes from Micropterus salmoides, assembly GCF_014851395.1. NCBI lineage: Eukaryota > Metazoa > Chordata > Actinopteri > Centrarchiformes > Centrarchidae > Micropterus > Micropterus salmoides. The sequence continues at coordinate 10,720,009 of NW_024041484.1, forward strand.
TTTTGTTCGTCAAGTAAACACAAAAGTAGTCCCCTGGGAATTCCTGTTGCTATTGTAGTGAGCTGCTTAAAATAGCGGCTTTGAGATATTTATTTGGTAAAATATAATGTTATTTAGGTTGCACTAACAGTAAAATTAATTTACTTGATGGAGATGTAAAGCATAGGTGCATTACTGGTACATAACGTATACTCAATTTTGGATATCCTATGTACAGCTTTTACAGAAATACACAAAGTGCAACTTTACTCTAGCATAAATTAATAATTTGCAATTAGAGTGTGCTATGGTATGTCCAATGTATGCTGATGATATTGTAATGTATGCATGTAATAGAACTGAAACTGAAAAAGTTGTTGATTAACTCACAGATAACACTTTTTATTGTTGGCTGATTCGCTGTTGTCTGAAACAGCAGGGTTTGTCTTTGTTTTTATTAAAACTAACCGTTTGGCTAACTCTACATTTCCAGTATGCACACTGACCCTATAAACAAAATAAAACAAAAAAGTAAATGGAAAAGCCTCCAAATGCATTTCCAGTCAGGGTTCATGCATAGAGAATGCATGTAGAGTACATTAAATTAGCAAATTACAACCCTCTCTTGTCTTGTTAAATCACGCTTTCACTTAAGGGAAAGACTTTTATGTTTAAGTGAGTCATGACATTGAGCTGATGTTTGTTGTAACTGACAATGAGTTCTTGTCATTGAAATGTCAATTTCCTCTTCTTTTTCTCAGGTTTCCAGCTACAGTATAATGAAAATAATACATGAAGCAGTAGCAGTTTCACAAAGTCAAAACCGCTCAGAATGATCTCCACTATAGGCAAATGGTAAAACGTTATTTTGTTTGGTAACACCAGCGTATGTTTGTGATAAATTATCTTTCTGAATCCCGCACCATGGCAGAACATCATGTGACCATGCGGTCCAGCTTCTCAGATTAGGATCTGGCTGTTTGGGCCTGATGGGGCCCAGAACTTTCAGGTGGTTACAATTACACTGTCTTGATTGGTGTCCATGTAAAGGCAAATATTGGTCAACAGTCCCAATTAAACTGAATGTCAGAATCAGAGTGCTGGTGGCCAGGGGGGATACGTTATCATTTATCATTTAAATTTGGCATCATCATATGACTCATCTTCAACCTGGGCAGAGGTCTAATTAGCTAGCACTCAAATCACTTGTGTAAATGTGCAGTGTTTAAAAAGTGACACCATTTCAGAGAGAACAAAAATAACTGAGAAATTTTTCGAATCCAATAGAAGAGAAAGAGGTTAACCTTTGACCCCGAGGTGGTGCAGGAAGCAAGGCAGTAGCTCTTACAGTACGCCATGATGCAGATACGACATCACCAAGTTAAAAGATTTCAGAGAACTGTGCCAGGCATGACCACAAAACTAGGGCCTATAGAGGGTGTGAGTGTCTCCCCAGAGTAACCTTTTTTCTTTATTATACTCTAGCTTGGTGAGACACCTATAGCGCACAAAGACACAGCCTCACACTGACTTTTACCAGTCTCTCCTACATTACAAGAAGTATTAATGGGTTTAACCCATCTGTGTACACACACAGGTTCAGGTTGAGCCATCCTGAGTTTGCTTCCAAGTCAGGAAAACACTTCCATATTTCCAGCATTAAATTCGCAGGCCCCTAATTGTTGCTGCAGATAACGAGAGGAGAAATTGGTCATAAAAGTCTGACATCTTGGAGCTGACACTACGGATAGATATTCAGCAGAGGGCCTACAAAGTATGAGATCATAACTTGGCAAACTCTGTAGGGGGGTGGTGGTGAAAGGAGAGTGTTTTTTTTTTTTTACGAATGTCTTGTTATATTCTGGAAATACAACTTCCCCATCTGTTTCATGTTGTTATTAATTTGTCTGATTTTTTTTTTTTTTTACTTAATTTAAATTTTTTTACAAGGGCAGGGCTGCTTTATTTTTCCGCTTCATTTTGCCTCATGGTCATGTGCTCCTGGCAGCGGTGAGACTGGGAGAGATGAAGTGGAGATAGTTAGGAGGAAAGAAAAAAAAGAAGGAAAGAGGCAGAGAAGGATCGAGTTAAAGGAAGGAAAGAGAAGACTGGCTTTTTGGCTGTGCCTTGCTGCAGCCTGGCCAAATCACGTCCAGTGCAGGATGTAAACAAACTAATCTGCCAATGTGAAGTTTTTACACATTTTGGTTTCTCTCTGGACTGTGTGACTCATGCAGCCTGGCTGTGTGGCCTCTGAGGCTGGCTGGCTGGCCTGCTGCTACAGTGCTGGTGTGTTTAGTTTGCCTTGCAGCAGGGGTCACCAAGATGGTGCAGGCCTGCTATGTTCTCAACTAGAACATACAAACGCCCTTTGATAAAAGTGGATAAAGGCAAATAACTTCTGCCTTTTGAAAAATAAAAGTACTGTGAATTTTCTGTGGAGACTGGCAATGTTTAGCTTTACAATTAAGCTCAAAACTTAAACGTAAACTTAAAATCCTGAAGTGTTCTGTTTTGGTTCATTTGGCGACACCTGTAGTTAGTTATGGTAACAGCAGTAAGTGCGGTTTAATACAACAGCAAACACTCTTAAAAGAGATGAGCAACTGGTGTATCTGTAATAAATAAATAAGTTTTTCACCCAACAACAAGATCTGACAGTATTTTGATTTTTAAACTGATCCACCATCAAAAAAGTTTTGACAAACAATCAAAACTTTGTTTTGCTGATACTGCTTCACAGTAAAAGCCACCCTGTGTTTCACTGGTTGAATATTTTTAAAGTGAAACAGCAGCAGTAGGAAATTTTCAGTTTGCATTAGCAGTAACTTAATAGCTGTGACACAGTGTAGAGCATGAACAGTAAACAGTGAGGCTGATTTCAATGAGATCAAATTACACTGGTTTACGCGGGATGCTTCCTGTGAATCCCTAATGCGTGTAAAGTAATTTGAATCCATTGTGCGTATGGCAGACTCTGACACCAAAAGTAAAAACTACCATGTAGCGAGGTACAGTAAATTAAATACACTGAATTAGAACTGTAACGATTAGTCAATTAATCGATTAGTTGATTGTCTGAAAATTAAAAAACTATTGTGATAATCAAATTATTATTTCAACAAAAATGCCAAACAATTTCTGGTTCTGTTTGTCATTATATTTCTTACGGAATGAATCCAGTGTATTTATGTCATGGAAACAGTTTTTTGACCTCAAGGCCGGCTAAATGTTCTCTTTAGTTTTAGACCTACACATGCACACAAACACACATGAATGCACCATCATAGCCTTTTCCATCCCTTTGCAGGTCTTTACTTTCTTTCAGTCGTGTCTAGGTGGTTACCCTAGATTTGCGATTGTACACGTTGTTCATTGTGCATTGGTTGTCATTGTGTACCGCGTTGTTTCTTCCATCAGATTAGTCTATTCTGTAGTGCAGATGTAAGATTGCCGTGCATTGCAACAAATAGCCAAGTAGCCTACAACAGAATGACTTGTCATCATCTAGGCTTGTGAATGTTGTCCGACGTCCTCCAGAAGACCCTCTGATTTCTCTATCAACACGTCCATGTAGTTTTTGTGGTAGACCTTGTCTGCCAATTATTAGACTACCACACTTCTGGCTCTCCTGTGCTTTTGTTCTGGGGTTGGTGAGGACTGTGGATTTGGAGGATGGGGTTCGGTCACTGTGGAGTGGCAGCCTGTATATGATGGTACAAAGGTATCTGAGCCATCATGGTCTAGGCACACCTCATCGAGCACAAACAGAGGGCTCTTTCTGTATGCGAGGCACAGACTATCCCAACTCCAGCCAGGTCCCAGGTTGAACACTGCACAGAAGTGCTTACATGGGAGCTGTCTTTTATGCCATGTGAACAATCTGATTCTCTGATCCAAAGGACAAACTGTACAATTGTGGCATTGTCTAACCATTGACTTTGAAGCTGGCCTCCCCTTCAGGTGTTACTTGGCATCCAGCACATTGGATTTGAAATTAAAATGAATGAGCATGGTACATTAAGTCCAGACTATTCACAGCCGTGTCTTTTGAGTACATAATATAACAGAAATGTGTGTCAGAGAGTCCAAATATATTTATGTAGCTTACAGTTTCAAAGTATGCATGCTTTGAAACTCGTGTAATCATTAATGTTATGTATTAAGTTATCGTTAGTATTTAGTACAAGAGGGTCAGAGGATACAGTGAAATCCCTCCAAGTACATTTATTCCACTGAACAACATGTGAGTCTAAACAGTTGTGATAGCCCTTCAGGTCTGAATGTTTGAGTGTTTCATTTTGTTTCTCAACTCCAATGTTTGTGTAGACAGACACTTTCAGGTCTTCCTTCTTGCAGAAAACCCTCTCTTATTCAGGAACAGTCACAAAATCATATTACAATCACATTCATAAGGAATTCAAGGTGAAACACAAAATAGGTTTTGTCTTCTACCTTTAAAGGGATAGGGATTTTTGAAGTGGGGCTGTATGAGGTACTTATCCATACAATGTGTATTACCTGCAGTAGATGGCGGTCAACACATCCCCAGTTTGGAGAAACAGAGAATTGTAGTGGAAGCTAAGCAATGTACTGTTGTAGACATGGCACGTACGTCAGCAGCACATATTTTAGTTATCTAAAAGAAAGCCCACTGAAAAAATCAATATCAGTTCAAGTGCACGCTATATTTAGAATATTCTCCAGCTATTTACTTTATTTAGGCTGAGAAAATGTAATTCCAAATTTACCAGTTTTTCCAAACAATTTGTTGCTCTTTAGTATAAGTTTTAGTCTTGGTTTTCTCCTTGTATCAGCCATTGCTAGTATGTGCGTGAGAGTTTCGCAAGTCTAGGGTTACCAAATAGACACAACCATTCTTACATCTGGCCCTCAGGGTTCAATAACATGTCTGAGAGGAGGGAAGAAGAAAAAGTCATTTGGCGCAGGGCCATGATTTTACCTTGTATACATCAAGTTTAAGACAGCTGGGAGATGCCACGCGAGCCTCAACCAGCAATCCAGACAGCCACAATGTGTGTGTTTGAATGTTTGAATGTGTGTATGTGTCTGTGTGTGTGTGTGTGTGCTGAGGCAGTAGCATAACTTTTATATTTACCTTTGCTAAAATCCATCCTGGAATGCACTGAGGGTGAATTTTCCTCTAATCACTACCTAGTTTATGTAATTGTACACATGTGTTCGCATGCTGGTATGTGTAAAAAGTTTCATGCAACCATCTAGATTAGTGTATATCAGCATGCATTTAGTAGTAAAGAGTGTGATTCACAGACCTCCATACTTAATGCTTATTCTTTATTGTTTGACTTTGGTACAGAATAGCTGCTTACTGATATGGATCAGGATGTGGTTACCGTGGTATTGTATTAATGACTTATATATATAGAGGCTATTAAATGCTGCCAAGATAAATTTGTGATTGGAGAATGTGCAATGTATCTGTCAGTGTGTCCCCTCAACAACACATTAATCAAAGTGTTTGCAACTTGCGAAAAGCTAAACAACTTTGAAATGAAAACTGGCAGTGGATGGTGTCTGAACACTTGACCCCTAAGCTGAGGTTTTTGGCAGTGAGTAATGTTTGACCTGAGGACAGACGTGTGGCAACAGGAAGTATCAGCACTCTCAGGTCAGGATGAGGGCAAACCAAACTGCTCTAATGTGTGTTATTGGTGCTGTGATGGGATGAGTTTGGGTCACGACCCTTTGAGGGGGCAGATGTTAGGGTTAAATCCCAACACGAAGGCTGCAGGGAGATTGTGAGATAGTTTTCTTCTAAGAGAGGATGAGGCTCAGAAATCAGGTGACAACATTTTAGTGGTATGGGTTTTTTTTAATCATATAAAAGGACACTCTGCCAGCCTGTAGTTTCTCTTCAGTAGAGTATGGAAATCATACTATGGCTGCAGCCTTAAAACTTACTTGGGACAGGAAATTCATCACAATGTACATTCATTATTGTTGCTTCCTAATGCAGATGGAAGAAAGGAGTAGTTTGAAACCTCTCCGTGCTCCGTGGTGTGTTCAACAACTTTTCAACCTCCCAGACTAGACTGTCAACTCTTGAAAAACATCTCAGTTCTAAATTATGTTGTCATAAAATCAAACCCAGAGGAGAAACAAAAAATCTAATGTCAGCATTCTAACATGGTCAAAATCCCAATTCTAACAGACTGATGTTTAGCTGGTATAATTTTTTTCATCTTTGCTTAACAATCTTTGTTTAGCATGTTAGCATTCTAACATTTTCTAATTAGCGCTAAAGGCTACACAAGTACAGCTGAGGCTGATGGGAATGTCATTGACTGTGCCATAATCTAAAATTATTTCAAATCAATTTGGATTAAATTTTATTTATATAGCGCCAAATCACAACAACACTTATCTCATAGCGATTTTCACAAAAGAGCAGCAGGTCTAGACCATACTCTGATATAATTATAGAAACCCAAAACTTCCTTTAAAGAGGCAGAAACCTCGAGCAGAACCATGGCTCAGGGTGGACGGCCATCTGCCTCGACTGGTTGGGGGTGAAGGAGAGAGAGAGAGAGAGAGAGAGAGAGAGAGCAAGAAAGGGCACGAGAGAAATAGATAGCCATAAAGAGGGAGAGAGGGATGGAGTGGTAGAGGGGAGAAGCCTACACAATATACATATAAATGGTACAGATATTTATAGTATAGTATGTATAGTATGTTTATGATAATAATCGTAACGTTAATGATAATAATAACAACAATGATAACAATAGGACAACTAACAATAATTGTAGCAAAGGGTGTGGAGCAGGAACACGGGGGCAGCAAGTGACTTGCAAGCACAGATCCAGACTCCACTGCTCCAGAGCCAGGAACACCTGCAGGAAGTGACGGGAGGAGAGATGAGAGGGACGAGAAAGCACAAGACTACGGGAAAGAGAAGAAGTCAAGTTAGTAACATGCATTAATGGGATGAGGTTGCATACAGAGGGAGAGTGCATCATGGGAAATCCCCCGGCAGTCTAGGCCTATAGCAGCATAACTAAGGGATGGTTCAGGACTCACCTGAGCCAGCCCTAACTATAAGCTTTATCAAAGAGGAAAGTCTTAAGCCTACTCTTAAATGTGGAGATGGTGTCTGCCTCCTGAACCCAAACTGGAACCTGGTTCCACAGGAGAGGAGCTTGATAGCTGGACGCTCTGGCTCCTAGTCTACTTTTGGAGACTCTTGGAACCACAAGTAACCCTGCATTCTGGGAGCGCAGTGCTCTGGTGGGGTAGTAAGTTACTATGAGCTCTTTAAGATAAGATGACCATTAACAGCTTTGTAGGTGAGAAGAAAGATTTTAAATTCTATTATGGATTTTATGGTGTAGCTAGGCTAAAAATATTGAACTTTAATTTTGAGCATCTTGTCCAAGGTCCTTTTCAGTATCCATGGGGCATTTTAGCCCTGAGTTAAGCCTACCACGAAGAACTTCATCTGACTGCATACAAATTCAGACTCCTTGGCTTAGCAGACCATAACCACAACAACGGCCTTGCGTGTGACCTTTACCCCCTTCATTTTCATGGAACATGCTGCTGTTAATGTGATAAAACCTGTAGATAGGACAGGTTATATAATTACTAGGCTGCCCTGCTGGGCCACAAAGCACAGTGTATGAAGGGTGATTTTCAGCATGTGACTGTCATTACAGCTTCTGCTTAGGTGGTACAAGTGTGATAGCAGAGGCTATCACCACACATCTGTGCTGAATGTCAAGACTCATGTGACTGAGAAAGTGTGAATTCGCAAAAGGGTTGAGAGACAGTGAAATGCTGTGACTCAACAGGGGCATGATGTAGGAAATGACACCACTTTGTACAGTGCATTTCTTTTGTTTTCCCTCCATATTTTTTCCTTTTGTTTCTTTGTCTCTTTCCTCCACACAAGAACAAATGGATTAGAAAGCTTTAAAGATTTTCAGGTTAATACACACAAACACATTGAGGTTTTCACACAAGGGCAGGCTAGGTGAAAGATGGTAGTTTACTGGTGGGGGATGTTCTGTATCTGAACTACTAGCAAGTCCTTTGCTTACTACAGGGAACTGACCTCTTCCAGGGAAGAACAACTCTCCCTGCATTTGACACCATTGTGTGTGTGTGTGTGTGTGTGTGTGTGTGTGTGTGTGTGTTTTGACTGTGAATAAAAATGCATGAACCTAGCTGAGCAAAAAAATGAATTTGCCACCTCTCTGTATTTTTATGGGGAACTTCATAATCCTATTTTTTTGTTATTATTGTAACACTCCTGTCCTTTATTATATAATTTGAACTTGTTTAGCACAAGAAATACTGCCAAGATTTTTGTGATCTTTAAACAAGTCTAAGGCAAGAATTATACTTTTGCGAGGGTCAGAGAGGGTCCGCATGACAAAAAAAACGACATACAGAAATTCATGGTTCATGAACAAAAAATTTGTGCCAATCCATCAAGTAGTTGACCGACATTGCCATCCCTAGAGCCACACTGCTAGCATGGCTAAAATATACATGTTTTCTGGTCACAAAATAAAGCGGTCATACTCTTATCATAGAAACTGTGATGTTTGATGTATTCAGAGTTCATTTTATTATAGAATGGGGGTAGTACTTTATTTTAGCATGTGTCATGAACATGGCTCCTCCTCATTTCCTATATTTCCTAGAATGCATTATGTAACACTGCAAGACAATGGGTGTGAGTTGCATCCACTTGCTTGTTTTTACATGTACGTGGAAGGAATGATAGTAAGAGTGAGCCATTGCTCTTGTGTTCTCAGGAAATGACAGAAAAAGCCTCAGATTTAGCATTGCGTTAAAAGTTAAAAGATTTCTGCTATATCTCTTTCTTGTAGCTGCACTGCAAACATCAGTTTGACCAATTATTCAGAGATGTAGATCAAATTCATTTTAAACATCACAGTTGGGTGGATATATCTTTAACACACTAGACCATATCTCAAACAATACATTGATGATAAGCTGCTCAGTCACATTTTTGGCGGCATTTTTTTTGTGGAAATTTTTGTTACTCCCTTTAACTCCCATGAAATCAACCACACTCTCCAACTTTCAGTTTGGAGGAGTAGTTACACATGCAGAAACACAACCCACGCTCCGGCCTGGGAGCTGCCCAGTGCAACCACAACCACAGTTAGGAGTCCAGGTCAACGAAAGGCAAGAGCATCCTGTTCACCTCCTCTGCCCGCATTTATCCTGACTGAGTTTACCCGGAGAGATGATTTACAGATGTTAAAAGTCCACATCTGCAGCTCTAGCTCCATGCTGCTGATTTGTATCAGCATTTTGCTGCAAGAGAAGATGAGCATTAGTCATCGTGACTTGTTCGCTAAGTTGAAAATTGATATTGTAGACTTTTCTCTTGATGTATAATTAACTGCAGCAGAAAGTAAGATGTGGGAGTGTTTTTTTAAACTTTATCTGATGCTTTCATATTTAGCATCCTCTGATGAGTGAGCAAGTCTGGCTCAAGTATGCTTTGGCTATTGCAGGAATTAAACTTGCAACATTTTAGTTATAACACAACCTTGCAATGCAACACTGCAATGTATACTTATTTGCTTGTTGTTCCTTGCTGTGTGCCATGACCATGAGATGCATTGCTGCATGGTGAGAAGTGGACAGACACATGTGAACGTTAGAGATTGTTTTTTGGGAGTGTGAGAGAAAAACAGAAGAGGGAAAATGACAGACGTCTGTCAGGTTCAGTTTCTGTTTTTTTTTCTTCTGAAATTCTGTGATATCAGGGTCATTGATGGCCCACACATTTACCAGGCCCATGCACTTTCACACATGGCCTAAAGCTACCACTTCCCACACACTCTCACTCTTGAAGCAGCTCTTTTATCTGGTTTGTAGTTACAGACTAACGTTTTGAACCACGCGACACACGCAAAGGGGACATCTTGCATCGATCAGATCAAACAAGGGCAAAACCTGCACCAACGCTTTGCAATGGTGAACCCTCTTGTGTGTGTGTGTGTGTGTGTGTGTGTGTGTGTAAGAGAGAGAGAGAGAGAGAGAGAAAGGAGGAAACGGTGAGAAACAGAAAACAACATCTCTGTCTCCTGCTAAACCACAAGCCAAATGTCGCATCCAGTACATCACTGCTGAAAGGAAAACCACTGAACTTAAGTTATTTTTCTCACAAATAAACAAATATATTTCACTCATTTAAAATGTTTTGAAACAGTTACCTGTGTAACTTCATAAAAGTGTTTACCAGGGTGAACAGAAGACACTTTGGATTTGGCTGCTTCCTTCCATTGAAGAAAAAAAGCTGAAAAAAAAACTGATGTTTTTAGTAAGAATTGTATGATGTTGTATCACTAGTCAGGGGAAGCAAATCAGCATTTTCAGCAGCAGCCACCTATCTCCCCTCTGGACATTAACCATCTGTCCACACAATCCACTGTGAAATCAACAAGACACACCTGTGTGCATCTGGACCTTATCCAAAAGCATGGCCTCCTTTTTTATGATGCATTTAGCCTGCGATAATCTGTAATGCGTCTGCATTGGTAGATTATTAACTGTAATTAAGCTCCAGGATCACACGTAAGCAAATGTACACTGTGTTTGCATCAAGTGTTCTGGCTCCTTGGGGAAGTCTACCGCACACAATGGACAGATGGACAAAAAATCGAGTTCGAAGTTCAGGTATAAATGGCAGCAAATTGTTTCTCGGATAAAGTTCCCAGTAACAATGACAGATTTTAATCTAACTAAAAGAAATGTGCTGTAAGCTATCTACATTCAATAATTTCACTCAGATCTAAAATATGAAAAAAATTATTTGAAGTCTTAGATTTAAATTTCAGCTTTTTGAAATTTTTCTCTACTGTTATTGTAAACTGCTACCCACAAACATTAGCCGCTAGGTCTTGAATAAACATTTAGTTTAAAGTGCTTCCACCAGGTAGGTTGACAATTGCCGGCTGTCAAGTAGTTGCAAACAGTTGAAGCTATCTTTTCCATTAAAAATGACTTTGTATCGTAGCCTAAGTAATGTGTGCAAACTTACATCTTTGTAATTGTAACCTCAGCTGTGTTTACACTGGTCATACTAGTTGAGAATTCAATAGCTGAGTTAAGATAAAAGCAACACTTTCCAATTCAGGCAGTACTTTAAATTATATTTGCTCTGTATTTACATTTGAAATATTTCATATTTTCTTATTGTCAACAAATCCCACCAAAAGACCAAAACCAACAAAGTGTTCCCCAGCCTGTCTGTAGTTCTCAGCTCCAAGCTCTTTCACTTCTACTGAAGATGTAAATCGTCACAAATACATACTTTCATCATATCTGTAAGAAAAGAGAAAAATAATGCATTTGATGGGGACTATTCTCAGCTACAGATTTGGTGAGTTATTGAGTATTTACAGCAGCAGGACTGTGCATGTAAAACAGACTCAAAATAAACTACAGTGTCCATGTTCATGGTAATGGAACAACATGTCATCCAGTGCAACAGTGTTGCTCACTGATTTTTTGGTCAATAAATGAGGGCTATGGCAGAAAACATGACATCATTAAACAAAATAAACACCAGAAGCCAGAGCCACAAACATAATGCAGTCTTAATCCTGCATTTCAGGAATTTTGTTGACAAATCAATGATAAATGTAGAGCATATCCACCGCACTGAAGTCTTGGGAAATAAATATCTTGAGATCAGGTGAGTTATCGTGCTTTATCTGTGAACTTGCATCATTTGTGGCCAGTAGTCTTTTTGGTGCTGAATCTATAGGAACATTCTGCACATGTGTGTGATTAGCAGAGGAAGTTCAAAATTTTAATGACTTGTTTTAGCTTGTTGGTATGCTATTGTATGGGTTTGTTGTGCTTATAGAGATTTTGACAGGGCAGTGGTAGTTCATTAACACTCACTCACTGACCTTTGCAGGCATCAGACCCTTTGGTGTCACTGAACTCCATTTTTCATTTCAACCATAGTAAGAATATGTTTTGTCTACAGGCCACAGTGGTTAGTGAATATTGAAACTTTACTGCCCCCTCCACACTTTTACCAGCTAACCACATAGAAAAGAATAGGACCACTGAATATCTATGTATCTATCTGCCAAAGAGATTGGTGTCAAACCTACACAGCAAGAATTTAACCAGAGTATGAATGGTGGCTGTTGTTAATTTCCCAACCTGTCTGTCACCCAGGCCATTTTTGCAACTGAGTGAATTCTGAGCTTCCTCTATGGCTCCAAAGAGGCCTATAAAATAGCCATAATTGTTATGTAGATGAGCGATGAGGTTATGTCCTCGGGTGTATAAATATATCTTTATATGAGAGTATGCTAGGTAATGAGCAGTCATTATGATAGGGGCTGTCTTAGATTACAAACTGAGTCACATCCCAAGGGCTCCATGCTCCACACACAGACACACACAGACACACACACACAGACACACACACACACACACACACACACACACACACACACACACACACAGTGTTGGCAGTTTTCTCTCTGGCCCACAAATGGATAGAAGGAAGGAAAATGAAAGAAAGTAGGAGAACTACCAGAGAGCAGATAGCTGAAACCACAGCTTTTCACTGGTCTGACAGAGAAAGAGAGATAAATGGAGAGAAGCAGGAAGATTCAGAGACAGAAAGAAAAGGCAATGAAAGAAATCCTACCACCCAACTGAAGGAATGTCTTAGCTTTTGCAAAACTTCTGCCATTACTAGAGAAAGAGAGTGAGGACTGGTGTGTTTGGCAGCAACAGCCTCTAAATCAAAAACATGATCTACAGCGAAGGGAACCACTGCAAGGAAACCATGAATTTGATTTTGACGTTATCAGTGTCAGTTCTCCTATCTTGTGTTCCACTACTAGTTTCTGTGCCTTGTGCAGTAATCTTACTTTTACACACTTCTCTGGAGTCTGATAAAACCATAAGGCCACCATTATCATTTTCACCACCAGAAGCACACACACAGATTTGCACATTAGCCACGCCCCTCAACTCAAAAACTTACACCAAGCTGACACCACAGAGCACGCTCTGAACTCTCAGCCACATTTGTACTCATACCAAAAATACAATGCAGTCATTGAATGCAAAAGAACAAGTAATTATAGTCTCTTTGTCTTGTAGTGTTTATGTATAATTAACTGAAATCTGTTTCTGTAAATTGTATTTTCCTGCATTTTGAGGCTAGCATTGCAAAGGTTACTGCATAGTTGTAGGACAACAACAAAACACTGCAACACAAAGGCCATTTTAAAGCTGCACTAATCTTTATTTATATATAACAACGAATCAAATGAATTAGCGTAAACGGTGAAAATGGATTCTTGTGACAAACCCACCGAGAATTATCACCTGACTGTAGCGATTTTGCATCTTTCAGCTCATTGTTTTGGTTTTATGGTCTGCAAGTTTACTGTTTCGGTTTACTCTCACCTCTCTCATCAACCTTGTTTCCACCCCGCAGCTCGTAGCTGTTTCAAAAGCTCTGATAAACTGACTGTCTATGTTACTGTCCCAGCACCAAATGACAAGTTTGTGAACATAGTGGAGCATTTATCAGCTAAAGAGCTAAATGTTAGACCAAACAGACTGATTGGACTTACATTTGTCACATAGCCAAACATGACTCCAAATGAAAACTAATGTAGCTGTGTCTGTTAGATGAGTAAATAGATAACTGTTAAAAATAACAACTTTATAAAGTGATAATATGTCAATGTGGTGTTTATATCTTGTTGCACTGCCCTCAAGTGGCAAAACAATATAGAATAGAATCATAAGCAAATATTTGGTAAGCAGGTCTCCATATAGTTTGCACCTTGCTCTGTGCCCAGAAACATGTGGATGACACATTACACTTTCGTGCTAACTGCAGAGGGTGGTAATTCAGATGAGCAATGCATGCAAGTCGTAAAACACAAAGGACAACAGGTGATATTTCCTGACTGGAAACATGTAATCAGTTGCAAGTAGGACTGTGCATCACTGCTCAATTTAATGGTAAATAATTCACTAGCACCCAGAGACTGGCCGTGTCTGACTTCATTACATTCCTTAGTTTCACATTACCCCACAGATTGACAGTTGGTGGCAGTGGTACCAAAAAATGTAGAAAAGGATGCTAAAAATGCCGGTTTCAAAATGTTTAAAAGATGCTAATGTGTCATGAAGAAGGAAATGCCACAAATATAAAAGTTAGGCCTCCAGGACATGAATGTGTTTGCTCACATGAAAACTACACAGGGTACCTTTAAAGTATTTTGGAAGGTGCAGTGCTTGAAGTAGGCCAGAACGCATACCGGCACTTTACTTTTTGGTTTACCTTGACTTTTTCTTATCAGTTCTTCCCACCTGCTTTTCTCTCTCAGCAGCTAAGTAACGTTACATTACCTTATAATAACGTTGGCCTTGCTCCAGAAGGGTACAAAGGGTCCAATCCTCCCCAACCAGTACTAAATGCAGGCCAGGAGCAGCAGGCTAGCGTTAGTGCCACTCCTAGATGTGAAGAGCCTGTTGATGTAATATTAGCTTCAAACTCTAACTTCCAACTAAAACATTAATAATAATGTCAGTCAAACTAAATGGCCTGAAGCATTTGCTGATACCAGCCGCATAACACGTGAACCAACAACCAACATGTGAATAAAGGCTTGTGCAGACTACACGATTTTCAGCGTCGGCTGATCGCCGTGCTGTTCTGACAACACAACTTGCCGTTTTGTGACGGGAGTCTTGAAGTTGTTGTGACATTGACACTATGTGACTGATTGTTGACAGGGGCTCACACACAACACGAGCTATGTCACCCAACGCTGGTCTCCAAACCCTGTTTTGTCAAGGAAACAAGAAATGTGAAACAAGAAATGACATGACACTGCACACAAAATAGCTGTTATTTTTTATTATAAATATAAAAATTATAAAGAGGGGTTGTCTGTGCTACAGAGAGAGTTGGAGGTGAGTAAAAAGTGTTTTGTAGTGAAAAAGTAGCTGCCTGCTCTGCCAGCTGCCTGCTCTCATTGGCTGGATGTGGATGTCAAGTAGGCCGATTCCTCCAGATATTTGGCATGCTAGATATCTGGCTGGCATTTGTGATGTGTCAGTGATGCGTCGGGTGGAGACGTTTTGATGCGTTGTTGAGTAATTCACACATAACGACTGGCAACCTGATTTACCCGTGATCACAGCCCGACGTTTGGCAAATCGTGCTTAAAATCATGTAGTGTGAACTAGGCTTTTGGTGAGTACTGACACTTATTTTTTAGCACTGCGAAAGTGCATTTGAAATATAGTTCATGATTTTACTGAAACAAGCCACAAAAATATGAACATTCCAAGATGTAGGATGCAGGACTACAAATGCTTTAGGCAACTGATGGTCAGTCATTTGGGAAGTTTCTCATTAAACCACCTTTTCATTGTGTTATTAGACCCTGGGGAGGCCATTTTCTCATTTAGGTCAATCTATAAAAGGGGGGAATGGTTTTATCACTGCTCTCTCTAATGTCCAGTGTTGTTAAAAAATCTATCTACCTCTGGGCAGATTGCCAGTCCACTTCAAAGGTATTGGAGTAGCACAAGGTCAGTGGTCAAACCATTTATCTTCCTCCCATCAGGAGTGCAGTCAGTGGGCCATAGAGAAGGTAGCTGGAGGGAGAGATGGGTGGAGATCTTATCAGGGCTGTGCATGTTTTGTTAAAAGGAAAACTCAAAATCAAATTTTACATGTGAGCTTGCAGAGTTATTATGGCACTAGATAAACTTTATTTGTATGTGACATCTGGTCACTTGTATGGGCATGCACACACACTCACAAACATGCCACACTTTCATCAAAATGTAAGCCATTATTAAAAAGGAACTAGATTAGTTGTTGGGTTCTTGTTAGAAGGGAAAAATATGTAACAATTTAGACTATATGGTAAGTTCTTTTAATGATAATTACAGATTTAATAAAAATTATAGATAACAGTCTATTTGAAGTATAATTTGAAAAGCATTTGTCTAACTATATATTTTTAAACATTTTATAAACAACGCATTTATTAAACCTACAATAACTGCAAGCAAACAATCATGGATGTAAAGTATGCTTACTTAAAGTCATAATCAGTTTTACAAATGTTTTGTGAGGAATTCAATTCAATTCAATTCAATTTTATTTTAGGAAAGAAATGCACTGGACATGTTTGACTTCAAGGACACAGACTATCCACAATCCTCTACAGGACACCTTTATGTTGATATGGTGAACTATTAGGAACTAGTTGCCTATTCTAATATTAGTATATTTTCACCTTATGAAGTTGTTGTGGCAAAAGCAAACAGCCTCACCTGAAGAATGTAAGTCCAATATTCACTCTCCTTTCAGCTCTGTTTTGGTATCCACCAACTCTTTTAGCCTCAAATGCACTGCTATGTTCACCTGCTAACTTTGTCAGTCAGGTAGTGTAGTGGGTTTTTAGAGCTTTTTCACTGAAAACAACGTGCGCAGTGGCTGAAAATGACACTATAAATAAAGTCAATGGGAGCATGCAGGATGAGAATCATAGTTCCGTATTTTATGTATAAATATGGAGTTCTGATATCAATAAATGCTATTTTCGGGTTGTTGTTTTTTTTAATTATTGGGAACGGGATATGACGGGATTCTTCCCTCTTTGGGTTCGTCACCACGACCAACCCCTTTTACATTGTACATAGTGATTTGATCTACTGTATCTATTATTAAAATACTGATTATAGCTGCTTTAGGTAAAATAAATCAGATTACTTCATCAGTGTCCAAGTTTTACCCGCTGTGTAAATGTCATCATTAATACATAAATTTAAAGTTTACCTACTAAATCCACATGTGTTCTCTAATGTGTGTTATGTACCAAATATTGTTATTATTCAGCACTTTTGTATAATTCAATCACTTTGGGGACTCGCTTGAGCTACATTAAATGCAGAAAACAAGGATAAGAACATAAACACGGCTTCTATCCTAAGCTGACAATAATATTCATCCAGGTTCAAACAAGGGAAAACGACAAACAACAGATGGAACCTACTGGGCACTACATGAACAAACAGTGAATAAACATGATGTTTCTTTATTTTCACCTATTTTTTGGACTTTTTATCATCCTGTGATGAGATTCCTTCCAAAAATCATCATGTTAATCATCATTGGAAAAAAAATGTCAACGCTGTCATTTAAACTAGTTTACCACATGTTGATGATTGATTGACATAATGACCATTGGAGGCTCTGTATTTCGGTAAATCTAGAGATGACTGATGAGCTTCAGGTTATGTTTCAACCCCAAAACTGACACTCTAACATTTTTGGAAGTGAACCCCTCACATGCTTTGACCACTGTGCCATAAGTCATCTGCTTGTAGGAAATTGTGGAGAATATTGGGGCCCAAATGTATTCCTTGTCAAAACAGGACATACTACAGCGGCCATTAAATTGGAAGGAATGTTGAGAGCGTGTCTCGTAATTCCTCTCTCTGTCTCTGTTGGCCTCCACCTCTCTCGTTTGCTTTTGGAAAGGCAAAATGAAAGACAGGCGCTGGTTCACGTGCTCAGGGTCTCACCACATTGAACCCTGAGGGCAAAACTGTATGTGTGTGAGTGAATGTTGGATGATGAAGGGCATTTGGAGGGGACAAGGAGCATATTTCACAGGCAAGACAGATCAAAGAGTGATGACATGATTGATTATTATAACTTTTTCTCTTTCTCTCTTTCTATATTTGTCTATCTACCTTTCCTATCTGTTTTTGGGCAACTAATAAAGTCCACTAATCTAATTAGGGCCTGCTTAAAGAGATCAAGTGGAGCCTCACGGGGAGAGAAAAAGCCCAGCATTAACAGTGAAGAGGGGATCTTTCTTGCTGCCATTATTTCTCTTCTCACCGCTCATCTTTGCTGTTTGACAGCTGCTCAGGCATGATGTAGCTCTGAGGCTCTCTGTTCTGACAATGAAGATTTTATCTCTGACAGCTGTCTGAAGTGGGAGATCTCTCCAGGTCTCCCAAAGGTGCGTTATGAAAGTCATTTAAGGTGATTGCATGAGCACATGACAAAGACACAGGAGGTTTGAAAATTCATACCAATCTTTGGACAGGTAGTATACAGTGGATTTTACACATGGGAGACATGCAAGGTATTTGATTTCCTTCCAAAAAAAACAGAATATTTTCTACACTGATCGGCCCATATGCCTGATTAATGATGGAGACGGTGCTTGCACTCACATACACTCCACACATATACAATATGTTCAACATTCAGCCATTTTCTCTATCACTCTAACTCTACGTCTTCTTGCCACTTTTCACTCAGTTTCCAAATTACAAAGCCCTTTACTGTATCTAAAACATGCCAAGTCATCATGGTGTCAGCTATTAAATTACCACGTAACAGAATGTATACAAATGACCCAAACTGGCTTAGAAAAGTAACAGCGGTCAGCTTTTTCTTGGTTAAAAGTGCAACAAGATGTCAAAGCTGATAATGTAGCACACATTGTCATCTTGCTACCGCAGTTTTGCAGCAGCAGTTGGGGTTTGTTTGGGTTGCGGTATAATGATGTGTGTGATTTTACTACAACAAGGGTGTGGCTGCGCTTAACTTCACCACACATACACATGCACACACATGCATGCATACACACAAACACGCAGAGCTTTTCAGCTCGAAAGAGCCAGTTCAGTCATGAAAATGTAGAAGTCACTATTGCAGATCTGTTTTGTCCTTTTCTTCCCTCTGTGTAAAAGCTGGTGACTGAGGAAATGGTGATTAAAAAACTATTTCACAATTATTATACATATGTTATTGCATAATGATAAATAACCTCTGTGGAATGAACACAAACAGAGGTCATTGGTTCTTGTAAAATTCTAGCTTGCACCAATTCTTGCACCAACATTGCAAGTCAAGTCAATTTTATTTATATAGCCCAAAATCACATATCACATTTGCCTCAAGGGACGCTATGTACATCAGACATCACCCTCTGTAATCAAGGAAGGTTAAAATCAAGAGCATGTGGACTTAGTTAAAGATACTCAAAGATGTTTTGTCTCTCATCTGAGAGGCTTCTTCAATTCTGGCTGACTGGTAGGGAAACTCCGCTATCTAACCTCTGTGGGGTCATTAATGGGGAAACGAAACAACCACTAAACAACACATGGCCCAACACGGAAGGGCAACACCTCAGGTCAAGACTCAGCAGTTTACTTTTGAGAGGTGTCAGGCAAGCCATTTATGCTCGGGGTGAGAAACCGTCACTTAACAGGAGAGGAGGTCTGTGACATCAACTTACAATGCTGTCCTTTCATCTCTTTCCAGGAAACTGAACAAACACTCACATTTGGCTTCAGGTGAGAATGCCAACAATGGCCGTTCAGACTGGGCCTCAGGTGTCCATAACGACTGTCGTTGACACTAACGAGCCAAGCGGTATCAATTATCTTGACAACGACCCCACCAGGTTAAATAGCTGAGTTTCCCTACCTTTCAGTCAGAACTGAATAAGTCTCTTGGATAAGAGATAAAACATCTCCGAGTATCTACAAACAAGTTCAGTTGCCCTTGATTTTAACCTTCCTTAGATAACCATGACCTAGATAACTGAGAACCTTCACAGACATCACCCTCTGTAATTAGACCGTCAATTTAGATGAGGAAAAACTCCCCCCCACCCAAAACCTTTTTAACGGGGAAAGAAATGGAAGAAACCATTGTGCAAAAATATGAGTGTATCAGCATGTGTCAGCACAAATAACTAAAGTGGTCCAACCAGCACGTTAACTGGAGCCAAAATATTTCCCTCCAAAACTGCTGGGCGGAGACACAGGTGCAGAGGGTGTTGGCATGTTGCCCTTCCTGCTTCCCAGGCAGGGGACATTTCCAAACACATAGAGGCACTTTTCCAACCCAACTGCAAAGCCTGCCCGGGAGGGTAAACCACTACTGGAATCTGTGCCAGTGTTTTTCCTTGCATTCCTCTAGAAGATGTATGTTATAGAGAATGTCAAGTTGTAGCAGCAAGGCAGGAATGAAAAACAGTGGTTTTATTATAACCTGGCATGATGCAAATAAGATGAAATTAATAATAGAGATCTGCATCTACTGAACAGCCAGGAGACAAGCGTGTGTATAGCAGGTGGGTCTGCCTGTGTACCTTAGCATACACTATTTACAGTATCTCACAAAAGTGAGTACACCCTTCACATTTTTGTAAATATTTGATTATTATTGGACATTTTCACTTAGGGGTGTACACACTTTTGTTATCAGCGATTTAGACATTAATGGCTGTGTGATGTGTTATTTTGAGCGGACAGCAAATTTACACTGTTATACAAGCCATACACTTACTACTTTACATTGTAGTGTGTAAGTGTCATTTCTTCAGTGTTGTCACATGAAAAGATATAATCACATATTTACTCAAATGTGAGGAGTGTTCTCACTTTTGTGATACTGTGCAAATAAAATGTATGCATTAAAAAAATTCTGTATACAGTATTGGTGTGTCAAGTTTGTGACAAATCTGTGACCCTGAGTAGTTGTAAGCCAATTATGAATATATTATACCAGTGTGTGCAGGCTAAATGTATAAAGTTTACAGTAGTAACCATAAAGTGGAGAGGGTGATTAAATTTGCACTATAGCCACTTCCGGGACGTACAGCCCTCAGTAGGAATGTTCGACTGTCAGCACAGACATTATGTGCACAGATTACCTTATTATTCATTTATATATTTTATGGATTTTTTTGTCCACCCTGCACCCAGCAGGTATTTAGCAAGCTAAATCTGAAGAACAAAATAGATAACTGTTTTACAATTACCCTTAAAATGGGTGTCATCCTATGTACGGTATGACTTCCATGTGGTGTTCATTTAAATGTGTGTGAATTCCCTTTTAATGTGGACTTGAAGGTCTTCTTTATTACTGTTTGCTTAGCCATATTTTCTGAAACAGGTAGAGTTCTCACAACACTAAGTGCAATTACTGCATCATTACAGTGCTGCACAACATTTAATGTGCCCTGCAAAAGCCCACAATTCACTCCAAATGTTAAACTAGTGTTTCATAATTGGTAGAATAAACCACCAAGATCATCACTTTAACCAAAATGAAGTTTTGCTTTGCACTACTATTTATTTAAAGTGGAACCAATCCATATTTTCATATTAACAGCGGATAAAATAACTGCATGTACTTGCTCGTAGCCCACAAACAAATTATCACCCAACTCTGCAGTTCCCCTCAGCTTGTGGGAGTGTTTTTGCGTCTTTTGGCTTGGTACTTGATTGTTTTTGATTGTTCAGTGAAAAAAGCTTTTATAAACCTACTGTAGCTACCTGTCCAGCACCAAATGGCAGACGGACAAAATTAGCAACTAGCTGGTGAAAATAGTGCAGTATCAGCAGCTACAGAGCCAGATGGCTTTATGTGGAGACCAAACCAGAGTTTAAAGAAGAGTGAATTTTGGACTTAATGTGACCAAACACAGGACGAGATATTAATGCTGATGTTGCATTGTGTCTGCTGGCTGTATAAATAGGCAACTGTTTGCTAACATTCCCAGCCCAACAACTTTAAAGTGATAATATGTTGTGTTTACAGCTTGCTCTGATGCAACCAAGTGACCAAAAAAAAAACCAAAAAATTAAAGTTATTGCTGCTATAAATTCTCATAGAGACTTACATACAATTACCTCACCTGCTTCATTTGTAGATGATGGAATAGTATCCATCTAAACTAATGCCATATAAACACCAGATTTTTAAAAAAAAATAAAAAGAAGTATTTATTCACAGGCTTCTGTTTAATGTTCGAGTAAAAAGCAACATACAGTAAAGACCAATTTGTCAGCATATAACAAATACATATAGAAACTATTGTAAAAATATTTGCTCACGTATATGAAACACAGTATAAGAGTCAGCTGGTCTATTCCTGACTTACGATAAAGAACTCCACCTCCCCCATGTGCATGAGAGCAGGCCACTGCAATACACAGGCCAAGATAAGATTACTCCCTCACACTGATTGCCTGTCCTCCCTCTTTCCTCTGCGCTTTACTCTTCTTACGCCCTCATTCACTCTCTATTCAAAACCCAACTGTCTCCATCTACTGTAAACCCCCCCACCCAACACACATACATACACCCTTCCTCCTTGAACATGAACTGCAAAGTACTCCACTTCTCCCCGCCTCGCCTGCCTCACTCGCCTCGTCATCAGAAACACCATCCCTCATCATACTTCTCGTTATCTCTTTCTTTCTGATCTCACTCTCTCGTCATCTATCTCAGTCAGGTTCACACAGGGTTAATGCAACATCCTGGACCTAGTGGCCCCAATAAAGGAACACATGAAAAATCATGAAATCTTGTATGGATGATAAATTAATAAATTTTTGCCAAAGTCAGGAATTAACAGGGTCACCTTAAATTTGGTCGATGATTTGTCACGTCCCTGGTGATGTGAGGCATTTGGGTAGCATGAAGGAACATTGGAATTGAAAACTTCTAAATTAAGAAAAGCAAAAAAGGAAGGAAAGTTTTATTTTCTTTATGTTTGTTGGCCAGCTGTCACGGTGCCATGGAAACCATGAATGTTGGTTTTGGTAGCCACAGGTGTCCAGAGGGGTTTGTTTGGTGAACACAGATGACACAGCTTCACTGCCTCATTTTATCCAAGCTCATTTTGTTTCCAAATCAAAGCAACAATGCAGCAACAACAGTGAAACTCAAACAGTAGATTTAACGAGCCATAAACACCTACTGCCACTGTCCAAAACTGGACAGTAGACACTGACACCATTAGTTTGCTTAAAAGTTTGATGTTCTGACAAAAAAAATCACTTTTGTACACTTGGTTGGCTTCTTGTACTTACTCCTTTATGGCAATGCTCAAGGCTCCGTGTTTGCGCTGTCTGCAGAATAAAATGGTTTTCCTTCAAAATAACTTCCACTAACTGTTGAGTTTCGGGGATTTTTCTTTTCTCTTCTTTGTAAAACAAATACATATTGTAAGTCATATACAGACTAAAGTTACAGAGGGATATACATTTTGTTTTTTTTAAGTGGCTTTACAGATTATTGAGACCGGCACACTAACAATAAAAGCAACCGTTCCTTAATCAGTTCTGGAACAGGGGTTCCAGCCAATCATTGGAGTAAAGTCTGGTGAAGGGCAGAAAGAGAGAAGATTTTTGACAAGGCTTTACAAATTAACAAATGGCAATGGTTATTAGGTCTCTTAGTTATGGTAGATCAGCTTACCTTTTCAACCAGTGAACCAAAGAGTGGAATGGTAAACAAAATCATATTGCCTAAGGCTGGAGGCAGTAGGGAATCTATACTGTAAATAGCATACTCACAATGCAAAACTGATTCAACAATTCTTTCCCTACAGCTAATTCTGTACAAAAAGACCATGCTTTTATTACAATTTGCCCACAAGGCGTTCTATGACATTTAAATAGAAATCAATCATGGACCCAGATGCAAAAATATTTATGACACAAGGTACAAAGTACAAGGTACATTACTTATCATTTTACAGGGTTGTATAATAAGATTAAGTTGTAGATCTCTTTATGCTACTCAAAAAAAAATCTTATATACAGTAGATGGGTGAATAAGTAATAAGTAAGTCATCCCTGCCTGGGGGAAGAAGTGGAGTTTGTTGGTACGACAGTGGATACTTCTGTATCTCTTTCCAGATGGCAGCAGGGTGAACAGGCTGCAGCTGGGTGGGCTCTGCCTTTAGTATCCTCTGGGCTATACACAGGCACCTTATCTTACCAATATCGCTGGTGCTTGGTATATGGGTACCCATAATGTTCTGGGTAGTTCTAATCACTCACTGGAGAGTCCTCCGGACCTGGGCTGTGCACATCCCATGCCAGTTTGTAATGTTTCCAGTCAGGATGTTTTCTATTGCTCCTCTGTAAAGGTTAACAACAACTTGTCACAGGAATTTGCTTTCTGAAGTTTCCTTAAGAAGTACCCATTTCTGAGCTTTCTTCACCAGGGTGGAAATGTGAGATGACAGGTTCTCTGTGATGCTGATTGCTAGGAGCCTAAAACTATTCAACTGTTACGACTCAGCTCCAATGATGGAGACAGGAGGGTGTATCTTTCCCTCCTTATTCCAAAAATCAAGTAAGTAAGGAAGTAAGTAAAGTTTATTTGTATAGCACCTTTGACAGACAAAAATCACAAAGTGCTTCCCAAACAAGTGCCTCATTAACAAGGCCCGGGTCCCCCACTGACACTCCCCCCTTGCAAACGATACAAATGTCAACTGCACATGTAAATACCGTTTCATCTCGTGTCGGGCTCAGACCTGGCAAGTCGCACATGTTTGTTGTTGATTGTTGATCTTTGTTGTGGTATATTTTTATGTTGTCAGTTTATATATTTATATGTACACAATATTTTCTTCCGTTACATTACTTCTTCACAGCGCAGACTCAGAATAATGCACATGTATATATCTGCAACGTTGTTCTTCAATTCCATATTTATATATTTCCACATTTATTTATTTATGTTGACTGTATTTTTGTCTACGTGTAGCACCTTATCACCACAGCAAATTCCTTGTATGTGTAAAACACTACTTGGCAATAAAGCTCCTTCTGATTCTGATTCTGATTCTGACAATAAAATGTAATACAATACAACATAGTAAACTACAATGCATAAGAAAATTTAAATACAAATGAAAGACATAGAACAAAAAACCCTTTTAAAAGAATCAAAGAGTTGGGCAGATGGAACGTGTATTTCCTGAGGTTATGGACACTTTACGGAACTTGTCGCTCACAGTCAGTCAACTAGACTCCAGGCTGGTCACAGGCGCCCTGCCTACACCGCCTGCAGCTGCATCCTCACAGTCTGCCACACCTGAGCCACCTACCACCCCTGCCTCACCTGGACGTGAACCGTTCTTCCCCACTCCGGAGCGATAT
This sequence comes from Micropterus salmoides, assembly GCF_014851395.1. Classification (NCBI taxonomy): domain Eukaryota; kingdom Metazoa; phylum Chordata; class Actinopteri; order Centrarchiformes; family Centrarchidae; genus Micropterus; species Micropterus salmoides. The sequence goes on from NW_024041484.1 coordinate 10,745,026, forward strand.
TCAGGTACTCTAGGAGCATGCGGGCAGTTCATAGTGCAATGTTCTCTGGTTTTTCAACAACAACCTCACACCTATGTCTCTGACCAAGCGAAAATAGCCTACATGATAGGCCTGATGTCAGGCCGGGCCGCACAATGGGCAAGAGCCTTGTGGGCTAGTGAGTCTCCAGTTTGTAACTGCTTAAAAGATTTTTTTGGTGGAATTTCGCAAGGTTTTTGACCACCCTGTTAGAGGGAAAGAGGCGGGGGATAGGCTACTTTCGCTACAACAGGGAAGTGGGTCTGTAGCGGATTATTCAGTAGAATTTCGAATTTTGGCTGCTGAGAGTGCTGAAACTGCTTTACAGCGGGTATTTGTTTGGGGATTATCAGAGGTCATGAAGGATGAGCTTGCTACCAGGGATGAGCCTGACAGTTTAGATTAACTGATCTCCCTAGCAGTTAAGGTCGACAATGGATTAAGAGAGAGGAAGAGGGAGAGATTGAGCCGCGTAGCCAGAAGCCCCCAGCCCCTTTTCCCTCCTGTCCTAGCCGATCAGAAGCTAGCTCATGAGGCTCTGCATTCCCCTGCCGAGGAGCCCATGCAGGTGGGGAGAGCCAGACTTCCGTCCTCGGAACGTCTGCGACGTCTAAAAGCAGGTCTGTGCCTCTATTGTGGTGAGCCGGGACACCTTATCGGCACCTGACCAGCGCTGTTAAAAGCCCAGGCTCACTAATAGAGGGGGGGTTGTTAGTGAGCCACTCTGTAACTGAATCTCCTAATCCCTCTACACACTTCCAGGTTAATGTCTCGATTCTGTGTGATAAGACTGTACCTCTCTCAACCCTCATAGACTCAGGTGCAGATGAGAGCTTTATTGATGCTGCAGTTGTCTCCGCCCTGGGGTTGGTTACAGAAGAACTGGATGAACCCAGGGATGTTAACGCGTTGGATGGCAGACTTCTGGCTCGGATCACCCACTCTACGATTCCTGTGGATCTCATTCTTTCTGGTAACCACCGTGAGTTAATACGCCTTTTTGTGATTGCCTCTCCTCACTCTCCTGATTCTGGGTCTGCCCTGGCTTAAACGCCATAATCCCTTGATTGACTGGTCAGCTAATAAGATAATTAGTTGGAGCCCCTTTTGTCATTCCCATTGTTTCAGATCTGCACTAGCCCCCAGTCAGACCACACCTCCTGTTATTGAACCCTCCGATCTTTCTCTTGTCCCTCCTGAATATCATGATCTGGGAGAGGTTTTCAACAAACCGAAAGTCCTGGAACTACCACCTCACTGGCCATACAACTGTGCTATTGACTTAGTGCCAGGTGCTACACTGCCCTCTAGTAGACTGTATAATCTCTCCCGTCAGGAAAAGGAATCGACGGAAAGATGCCTGCATGATTCTCTGGCAGCTGGTCTCATTCGTCCCTCCTCTCCACTAGGGGCAGGGGGGTTTTTTTGTGGGGAAGAAGGATGGGATCCTTCGCCCATGTATTGACTTCCGGGGCCTCAATGACATCACTGTTAAGAATAAATACCCCTTGCCACTCATAAACCCTGCATTCATACCATTAAATCAAGCCAAGATCTTCACCAGGCTCGACCTGCGAAATGCTTACCATCTCATTCGGATTAGGAGGGGGGATGAATGGAAGACAGCTTTTAACACTCGTTTAGGCCATTTCGAGTACCTGGTTATGCCATTTGGATTGACCAATGCACCTGTTGTCTTCCAGGCCATGATTAATGATGTCTTGCGAGATATGCTTGACAGATTTGTTTTCATCTATCTGGATGACATCTTGATCTTTTCCCGTGATCTGGAGGAACATCGACAGCATGTAAGGTTAGTGTTGCAAAGGCTTCTGGACAACAAACTGTATGTAAAAGTGGAGAAGTGTGAGTTCCACATGACTTCTGTTTCCTTTTTGGGATTTATCATTGAGCAGGGGCAGGTGAAGGCAGATCCTGTTAAGATCAAGGCAGTGGAGGAATGGCCCACACCTTCCACCAGGAGACAGCTGCAGCGCTTTCTCGGGTTTGCAAATTTTTACCACAGGTTTATTAAGAACTACAGCAGCCTGGCTGCACCGCTCACTCGCCTTACCTCCCCAGCAACTCGTTTTGAGTGGAACGCTGAGGCGGATGAGGCCTTTCAGACTTTGAAATTGCGCTTCTCTTCTGCACCCGTTCTAGTTCACCCTGATCCGTCCTTACAGTTTGTAGTTGAGGTAGACGCGTCTGACTCTGGAGTTGGAGCGGAGCTGTTCCAGCGGACGCCTACGGACAACAAGCTGCACCCCTGTGCCTTTTTCTCCCGTAAGCTGTCCCCTGCCGAGAGAAATTATGATGTGGGCAATCGGGAGTTACTGGCGGTTGTGCTTGCCCTGGAACAGTGGAGGCATTGGTTTGGAGGGGGCTAAATTACCTTTTATTGTGTGGACTGACCACAAAAATCTATCGTATCTGGGGGGGGCTAAGAGGCTAAATGCTAGATAGGCTTGATGGGCATTATTTCTGGGAAGATTTGATTTCACACTTTCCTATCGTTCTAGGAATAGGTTCTAGGAATATAAAGCCAGATGCACTTTCTCGCCAGACAAGCTCGAAGGATCCCCCCCCACTGAACCTGAACCCATGCTCCCTCCGTCATGCTTAGTAGCTGCAGTGGAGTGGGAAGTTGAGACTGTGGTACGGGATGCACTGCAGTCCTCAGCACACCAGAGTACGGGGCCTGCTAACCACTTGTTTGTCCCTGTCAGGTCGCAGGTACTTCAGTGGGGGCACGCTTCCCGTGTGGCCAACCATCCAGGTTTCCATCGGACCCTTTTCCTGATTAAGCAATGTTTCTGGTGGCCAACCATGTCCAAAGACACCCGGGAGTTTGTGGCTGCTTGTCCTGTCTGTGCACGTAGCAAGTCTTCTCACATGTCCCCAGCAGGTCTCCTGCGCCCCCTGCCTGTGCCTAGCCACCCTTGGTCCCACATAGCAGTGGATTTTGTCACCGGACTCCCCTTATCTGAAGGTAACTCTGTCATTCTCACTATTGTCGACTGGTTTGTTTTCCAAGGCTGTGCACTTTGTTCCTCTACCCAAGTTACCCTCGTCAGCTGAGACGGCCGAGCTATTGGTGACCCATGTTTTCCACCTGCATGGGATTCCACGGGATATTGTTTTGGACAGGCGGCCGCAGTTCTCATCACGGGTATGGAGGGTTTTCTGTTCTGCGCTTGGTGCCAACGCTAGCCTGTCCTCCGGTTACCATCCACAGACTAACGGAAAGACAGAGCGGGCTAATCAAGATCTGGAGACCATGCTGCACTGTGTATCAGCCAAGCACCCCTCCTCCTGGAGTAAACACCTGCCGTGGGTGGAGTATTTCCACAACTCCCTGGTCTGGTTGACAATCACACATGGAATAAACACCTCTTGAACCAGTTGCCGCTGACAGTGCTAAAAATCAACAAAGAAATTTGATAATCTATGAATGAGGGACATTGTCAAAGTGCAGGGGCCAATGTGACACCTCACTGCGCTTTTTGTTCAAAATGTTCATCTTGCATTGGTTTCACCTACAGCAGTGTTCGGCAATAGGCGGCCCAATGGACAAATAAATGCTCTGAAAGCAGCTCGTGCTAAATATTCATGACCGCAACAGTTACTCACATAATCACTTCCTCCTAAATGATCATGCCTACAAAACAAAAACCTGAGAAGGTTTTTTTGCAGCACTGCTTTATTTTGAGTTGAATTGAGAGCTTTTACTGTGAAAAGTTCTGAAAGAACATGTGGTGTGCTTGACACACCTCTTAAAAAAAAAAAACCTTAGACAATGTGATTTACCTGAATAAGAAGCGCAGGACTTTCCTCTGTCTGGAGATGCTGGGGAAATGAAAATAAGTGTCCATAAGTCGATGGATGCAGATCAATCACCAGGACGCACACACTCCAGCACATGCTTTATTCATAATTAATTTGTATTGAATGTATTTGCGCAAGGGGGGAAAAACATGCAACCCTCCAACTGACAGGCCTGGACACTACTGACTAAGCTAAATGGTCAACAGTCAATTTTCTAATGTATATCAAGCCTGCGTGATGACGATAACTCCGTTTCAACAATTTACTACCATATCGGAGCATATTAACCCCATCGAGCGAGTGTACCCCTCGCTGCTGCAGAGCTCCAAGCTAATCAAAATACAAACACACAGACAGACACACAGACACATACAGAGATTCCTCTCTTTATTAGAAAGATAAACCAGTTGTTATATTATTTAGAACAGCTGATGTTGTGAAATGATTACCTCCAAAATGACACTCACATGGACTATGGAAAATGCAGTGATTCAGTTGATTACGTGGAGAGATTTTTCAGAGACAGGACAACTTGGAAATTGTTAAGGTCACTTCTACATCCTACCTTATTCAGAGGAACCAAATGAGCTATTTTTCAAGCAGTGATGCTATTTGGTCATGTGGTAGAAGCAGAATGCCGTTGAATGCCAATATCCTGCTGACTTAATGCTGAACTGCAATTAGTTAACTTGGATGTAAGGGGATTGTGGATTTATTTTTATTGAATTTGACTGCCTCCCAAAATTTGGCCAGGCCTGAGAAGGAACATGTGAGTAAATTCAAGTCTTATTCCAACTTGCCATCTTTGACTGCACTTGAGCATTTGTTCCTCAAACACTTAATGCTCACCAGAGGATTGGATCCCCTATTCGTCACCACCCAGGCTGTATTCCTCTCCTTAAAGAGTACTGCCATGTCTCAATAAAACCAGAGGATCAGTCTATCTTTCATTCTGAACTTTTTTGCCATGCTTGCCGCATGTATGGCAATGTAGGTTAATCACTTTGGTCCACACTGAATTATGTCCCCAACTGTTGGATGGATTGCCATGAAATAGATTGTACAGACATTAATGTTTCCCAGATGATGAACTTTACTGTTTTCGGTCAAAATTTTCACTTATCCTGTGAAATATCTCAACATCTACAAGATAGATTGGCACAAAATTAAGAACAGATGATAATGGTGATTAATGGTGATTAAGTCTAAATAATTATCAGTCAGATGTTTCATGACATTTGGCGCACACATTCATGTCCCCCTCAGGACAAATTGTAATAACTTTGGTGAACTTTTCATTTAGCATTTACATTGCCATTAGCACGTTAGCATTTATCTAATGACTACAAACTACACAGAGCTGTTAGCTTGGCTGTAGAATTTTTGTCTTTTCAAAAGGAACAGGCTTGTTTATGACGGAAGGAAAGTACGAAGAACTGGAGAATCTGCAATGAGATAGCATGTATCTGATCTCATATTTCCTTTGAAGAAACCAACAAAGAAGTCTTAAAGAGGTTTTTCCTGTGATAAATTAACTACCGCAAACAAAAATAGTGTCTTTCATTGTGTACTAGTATACACTGAAAACAATGGCAGCAGCATGGAAGTCTGGAAACCAATCTAAAACATGATGTTTGCATTGGAAAACGGTCAGCAGAAATGTACTGTTGAGTATAGGTGATTAGGTGATTTGAAGTTAATAGGCTAAAACATGCAAAACAGTACACATGGTCATTAAAGCAACACACTGAGACATTGAGACTCTCATTCTGTGTCAGCTAAATCTTAAAGGAGCTATAGTTTATCTTTACTCAGCAAGATCTTTTCTGCTCTTCAGGGGAATCTGACTTTACAAGTATAAATCAGCAGGAGACCATCCATTCCTCAGACAGACTTGATAGCTGAGCTTTGCCAAAACGGCCAAAAAAAGGGCAAACTCCAGAATAATTTTAAGTGCTCATGACTCCGGGATAAGTCAGCCGACAAATTTATCCCTCATTAATGATAATAATACCCTTCTAGGGCTATTTTCAGTCAACAGTGGTTGCCATCAGATACATTTTTAGCCTGCTTAAATGCTCTGTGCTTTTTTCCAACTCTTAGTTTCTAAAGGGAAAATAGATGCTGGTGGAGAGACCTCAGACCACAGCATGGAACTACGTCAGGCCCATTAAAACGCCAGAAGTTCACTAAGTATAGGGAGCACTCTTCACGTCGCACCGTTCTTCTATCTCCTTCTGTCCTTTTCTCTCTCTTTTACTCTCTTCCAGCGTGTGCGTGTGGTGGTTATGAAGTTTATTTGTCAAGTCAAGCTGAGTGTTTAGCGTGATGATGTAAATCGAGTGTCATTCAGTTGGCAGACCATCCCTCGATCATCCCTATCTATTTTGTGGCCAACATTTAGCCTTGCTAGCTGCCCTGCCTCTTCTGCATCACTGCTGTGCTATGAGTGCATGTTAGACACAGGATGCCAGGAAATGCTAGTACTCCACACAGTATGTCTATAGGATTGATGCACAATGGGGAAACAACTTTTTCCCTATAGTGTCTATCAAGCATCAGAAATAATCAAATAGGAGACTCCACTCTAACACTTCAGTGTGTGTCTCTTTAAAGAACAATGTTTGGATTGTATCTTAGTGTATTTACAGATCTGGTCGTTGTAAAATATGTGTAGAACAGACAAAAAGTAAGCATAATGAGCCACAGTTTCCCCTCACACTATGACTCAATTTCTCACTGTGTCCCATTATTTATGCTATATAAATATAGATATACACAAGCCAAAAGGACAAAAATACAGAGGAAAAAATAGCCATTTTGACCCACTCCTTTTTTTTATGGTGGCCAGTGAAAGTACATTAAGGGAGTAGGATTTCCTGCCACAATGCACTGCACAGTAGTAGGTAGTAGTGGGTCAGTTTTACCACTTTTTAGTAATTTTTTTTTTTTTTACAGTTTTTCATCATGGAGAAATGTTTGTGCAGGCACTAAACAGTGATGGAGTTGTGTGCACTGAGGCCTCTATTGTCTCCATACGGAATATTTGTCATAGACACTGCACAGATTTCAGTTTTCATGGTTCAACCGGATCAGTCAACACTGACATTGGGATTGTTACTGTGGTTGTTCTTGACCTTGATCAACCCTTTTGTGTTATGTGACACATACATTATCATTACAATCTCTTTGTTTGTGTGGCAAACGGATTCAGGGACTTAGTCCAAATTTCACATAAAAATATATAGTTGTAGGGTTTTTTTCTCACACATTGATTCACTAGAGTTGCCAACCTATAGTACAAACTGTTCTTTGTAGCTAACATGTAAGTTTCCATACATTTGCCCTCTACATGCCCCCTTTCTGATAATTTAAATGATGTATGAACTACAGCAAGGGAGGCAGAGCATCAATAGTAGCATTTGTTTGATTTACTCTTCCACGAAAATATACTGCTAAACAGATTCTCACTAAATTATATAGAGAGTATGACTTCATTACAAGACCCCTGCATCTTCTGGTTAGGGGTCTTATGTACAGTATTTATTGTTAAGGTTAAGTGGCAATTCGCCTTGACTAACACCAGCATCATTTACTCTCACACATGACTTGCAAGTTTATCTCAAAAGGATTGACAGTAAAGGAAATGAAAGGAAAACCAACTCTGCTAAATGGCAGGTGAAGTGGGTGGACAAGAAACTTCTGCTTGGCTTGTTTTCTTTGTGGGCAAGGCCATCAGCTGATGTGACACACCCTCTGACAATCCTCTGCCAGCAGCTCTGAACAGGTTTAATTTCTACAGATATGATGTGGCCATCTTACTAATGGCATTTGTGTTGAGATCAGTGCAGCTGGTCATACCAGCTACCAACTGTCTTTGAACATAACTCACTTTGTACTGCACATTATCTATTGTTTTTGTTCCCCAGCATATATCACGTTTATGTCATAACATTTTGAAGAGCCACACTGAGTATTTATGTAGCCTGTGTGTTTGAGGTATGACTGAATGCACACTCCCAGTATAAGATGTCAAATGGGTTACACTGACAGCATAAGATGTTGAATGGGTTACATGCTGCTGCCAAGGGACTTTCCCTTTCAGAGTTAACAAACATTATAAATACTTCTTGAACCTGTGGTGTGGACATGTATCAACTATGTTGTGGGAATCTACCTCCTTTGTACATGCATGACTGTCTGCTCATAAAAACATTTTTGTGACACAGATACAAGGTGGGAGTGAATAACCGTAAAGGTGCTAAATTCAGGCAAAAAGTCACACACTCTGGGATGATGCAGCTATTTTAGTATGATGATTAAGAGAAGAGAGGAATTTTTTTTTTGGGCTGGGCCCAGGGACTTTTCTAGATGAAAGTCTCTGATATCTCGAGAGGGAGGGAACGGGATGGGTATTAAAGGAAATGAAAGAAAAACACTTGCCAAGTGAAAGGGCCAACGTGACAGACAAGAACTACCAAGACTAAGACTAGCAGTAAGACGAAACTTAGGAAAACAAGAAGAAACATATACCTTATCTGTGTACTGTATGAGGCTATTGTCTTTTACTCATAACATTTAGCTAGTGGTTACACCAGGTGTCGTCCAGGTACAGTAGCTATATCTCTCATTTTGTCCTGTTCCCATATATCTAGACACTATTTGCAAGTAACCACACATATAATAGAAGTACAGGTGTGTACCTAAAAGGGTACAAATGCTTGTCGCTGGGGAAGTACCCTTTTGAGAGACAATTGTGTACCCTTTATTGCTAGTCCATTTTTGTACCTTATTAAATTGTACCAGTTAAAGTACAATTATGTACCCTGCAAGACATAAAGGTACCTTTAAACTATATAGTACAATAATGTACCCATTTAAAGGGTACTAATATGTCCTATTAAGGGTACCACCCCAGCGACAAGCTATTCTGGACTTTAAGGAGGCAAAAATGTACCAGAATTCTCTACACAATAATTGCTTTTTGACAGTTTATTGATACATCACTTTTCCAGATAAAAACATGAACATGCCAATCTATGATTAGAAAAAGTTAATTCAGTGCAAATACATGTAAATGTCAATGTATAAAACAAGATGTAAAGATTGCTTAAAATATTAACATTATACACGTTAATTCCACCTAATTTAATACCTATGTGGAACTAAAGGATGCAAAGAACAATAGACACTTTTTTATACTCCTTTGATTTGTCCCCCATCTGTATGAACAGAAAAATTAAACATATTTAGACTGAATACCTCAATGAAAGAGTCCATCATCAACTAAATATGTGTCTAGAGCCTGGTGGTCTAACTCATTTCCTGGATTTAGCACAATCCAGCCGCTGTCAACTGTGACAAGGTAAGCATGGAAATGATTGTCAAAAGAGCAAAGAAATAAAAGTGTCCCGCACAACACCCAAAAAGTCTCAATGTTCTTCCAGCCATCCATCCATCCATCGTCAACTGCTTATCCTGCGTACAGGGTCGCGGGGGGCTGGAACCAATCCCAGCTGACATCGGGCGAAAGGCGGGGTACACACTGGACAGGTCGCCAGTCCATCGCAGGGCGTCTCAATGTTCTGTACTTAATTTTCAAGAATAAAGGGAGGGCTTCAGTGTGTACATGACCTACATCAAAAACATCCCCAAGGGCATATTTGACACCATTAACAGATACAGATGACACACACGCTGAAGCACTTTATCCTGAAACTGCACATGTATAAAACTTTGGTTTAATTTCAGAGCATTCAGTAAATCACCTGGCAGAGATGAAAACGGCACATTAATGCTTTTGCTGAGCGCATTTTCAAAGTCCCCTAAGAACCTATCTGAAGAAAACTCTGAAGAAAACACTGCTTCATTTGATAACGGTTGCTGAGAGTTGCAGTTATGTTTACAAAGTTCCTACATTTGCTGGCAATATTTTTGAAATATGAGTGCTTGCTTTCATACCTCATACACCACAAAGGGCGAAGAGGACCGTACATGAACTTAAGTCTAGGATAGTGACTTAAGTAGTAAGACTTCAGTTGTCTTATCAAGCAGTTCTTGAATCAGCAATTTTAAATGAGCAAGCTCATCTTTTCTTACTGTTGCAGCCACTATAACATCCACGATTTCTGAGCATAGGAAGAACACATGCCAATATGGGCTGGTGGGATATGATGAGCCATTAAAAAAGTTATCAAAAAAAAAGTCTCAATAACAGGGTTTCTGAAAATCTCCTGTCCTGCTCAGCGGAGTTTGAGCAGCAGACTGGCTGTTAACTTTGAGTGGGTGGGGTGAAATGGTACAAATTTGGTAAAAAACTTTAGTACTTTTAAGGGTTTTTTTCAAGCCGTTACATGGCAGACCAGAACATTATTTCAGTCAAATTATTTCAAACCATTTGGTACACATGTGCATGTTTAGCTCAGTTGGTAGAGTGCGGGACTCCTGTTGGAGGAGTTGTAAGATCAATCCCAAAATCTTGCAGACTTTTTTTTTCTCCCTTGTTAAACAAATTGATAAGGACACTTTTTCACGTGCAATAAAGCATTCATAAACCTATGGACATTAATATTAATTTCCCTGAGGAAATTCAGGGGAATCCAATCATACGTTTACAGACGGCTTTTTTCAGATGTGTGTCAAGCAAGCCAGAGACTCTTTCGAATGTCCTTTGGAACTTTTCAAAGTAATAGCTCTCAATGAACTCAATATGAAGCATTGCTTCAAAAAATGTTCTCACGCTGTCATTTTGAAAGCACAATCACTTAAGAGGAAGTGATTATGTGAGCAACTGTAGCTGTCATGACTGAGATCTATTTCAGCATCAGCTGCTATCAATTTATTAATTTTTTATTTTTCTGCTATCAAAGCAATCTGGCCACGGGCCAGATATTATTGCTGGTGGGCCAGTTCTGGCCAGCAGGCCGCCTATTGCCAACCACTGTTGTACACTTTCTGTAAGTAAAAAGGTAACTTCAGGCCTCTGAAAGACCAATATTGTACCTTTCAGGGAACATTCTTCAAAAGTGTACCAGTAAGTACAGAACTCTTCTTGTCTCGTACCTCCATTTTTGAGTGTGATGGCATCGGCCCTGAATGCTATCTTTGTACAATAACATTACTCAGCACTGTACAATACAGTTTAATGGGGTGCAGGTTTATCTAGTTGTGCCAGACAGGGCTGTAAGATTCTTTTGCAATTCAATTTGCAAATACAGCGTGGTAAAAATAATTATGAAACATGGAACTATGAGCCATTCATCTATGACAATTGAAACAAAATAGGGAGAGGCCTCTACACCTTTTACTACACTACTGAAATTCTTTTGCTTAAAACTTGGGAGAACTTGTTTGATCAGGTTATCATTATACAGTAGTAAGGAGGAAGGTGCAGTTCAGTTAGTCACATGTTTTTATTGTGCAAGTAACTCTGATGTCTTGTGTGAAGAGTGCTCACATGCAGTATTATTCAGGCTTTTGTTCAGTTATAAGCTATAACCTGAACAAACCTACACTTAGGACACACTCTTGCCATGCTAAGCATGTTCTTGCCTTATGTCTCGCATAGATTAATCATCCTGCATTGTGATCACTTTGCTATCAGTTGCTGATTTCTCTTATGGTGCTTTCAGACCAAAAGCAAAGCGAGCGTTCGGGGCGGTGAGTTTACATGCAAAGTCAATGCAAAGACGCATAGAGCCGCAATATCCTGTCGGGCATCGCGAAGCGACTCGAAGGAGGCGGTGCCCGTGACGCGAAGGCAACGCAAAGGCAACGCGAAGAAATTAGCATGACGCTGAGTCACAATAGCCTATCAACGTTGAGATTGTTCGTACGTCATGGACAGCTTCAGAGCAGTGCGTGGAGAGGGCCAGGCAGAGCAGGCGATTGAAAATCTGCAGGCCGGCTGAGAGCTGCTAAACTTAGGAGAGAGGAGCAGGGAGCAGCGCTCCAGCTTTTGGACAAATACCCGTGGTCGGACTAGATTATGCTCTGACAACTACGCCGTTTGCTCAAGGGAGGAGCTCGGAGTAAACTACTTTTATTAAATTAGCTTTACTTTAGTTTTTCGGATTACAACGTTGATTTATCTTCACTGGAGCTTCTCAGCTGCTAGATTCCGTGCACATCCGGTTCCAGTGTTGTTAGCGTCGTTTGGCACTACTTCATATTTATATAAAAACTGGACATTGCTGGGAGAAAAGAAAGCGAGGAGGTTGAACTACCTGGTGAGTTCAGAAAACATGTGTATGTAACTTTTTTCCAGCTATCATTGTACTTTACTGTGACCAAGTTAGCATAGCATAGCCCTTGTCGAGCTGAACTCCATTCAGAAAACAAACATTTTAGAAGTTGCTGTCTTGCTGACAGACCTGACAAAGCATGAATTCATATGTTTAACAAATCTGCATCATATTGTAGTTATTTTGGCATCAGTTTGATCCGTTTATTACTATTTAATCACAGCAAAATGTTTACTTTGGATTCATACAGCTGTAGTAATGGCGAGTTGAAAGCGTTGCGTGGATTAAATTTGCGTTTGGTGTGAATGCACCCTTGTAATAATGTACCCTTTGCACACATTATTTTCTGAATTATAAAATTTTTATGACGTTTCATGTCTTACTTGGCTCTGCTAATATGGTATATTTTCAATATTGTTGCGTATTCTGTTTATTCATGCCAAACAAGAACTCAAAATCCTTTATTCACTTACTTCAGTCGACAGAAATAACATATATGATTAGAGCTCAGTGACTATGCAAAGATCATCAAAGATTTTCCCTGCCAATTACAGAGACTTTCCACAAGAAAACCCCTTAGTTACTCCAAACTACACTTGTTTGTACACTGCTAAAAATAAAAACAGCCTGGGGAGAAAAACATCATATATGCCATGTACGGTCTGGGCAATTGGGGCATTTATGGCTGCATATAAAAATAAACAAGCGTGCTGTCATCACAGAGGTTGTTGTATTCTAAAGTCAGGCAATTAAAAATGTGCTGATAGTAGCAGGGCAGCAACCGAGAGCTGAGACGATGCCAGGGCTCCATATGCGCGAGTGGAAGAATGAACTCACAGCCGAGGTCACAAGAAAGAACAGTGCACGTGGTGTTTGTATGAGGATATGCATGTGTGAACGAGTATGTGCATTGTTACTTTATGTGTCAGTATGTAAAAGCTGTATACTGTTTGCTTACTGTATGTGTGCTACAGATGCGTTTGTGCTTCTTTGAGTGTTAGCAGCACACCAAAAGAAAGATTATAAAGATTATAGGGTAAGTATAATGGTGGCACACTGACAGCTTAATAGGGTGTGAGCAGAACTGCATTGTTTGGTTTCTACCAGAGTTGCTCTGTCAGAATGAATGGCGTGCACATGCAGGCTTGCTTTAGATGTGGCGTGTGAGCGGGCTTATGTACTCAATCACTCATCAGCGCTGATGACGGGTTGCACACACGCACACAGGCTCAGAGCCTCACACAAACTCCATGGATATGCAGCAGCCTTTTCCCAGTAGAGTGAGTTCACACTTCACACTCTGTATTCTGCAGCCAGGGTGGCCTGTACCGCTGCCCTACACCTGCCACACTCTGCATTTAGGTAATCAAAAAGAGGAGAATCTATAAAATCTTATATGGGGTTTGCCCATAATTAGGTTTTGAAATGCTGTGCATGAATTTTCATCCAACTGAATTGCAGCACAGGTCTTTTGAAGAAGCAGTTCATGTTGAAAAATATATAAACGTGAAGTAATTCATGTTTACACTGTAATCAAAGCAAAGCTGAGAAAGCTGAAAAAAGCGCATAGTGCGCATTTCCACCCCAGGGTTTTTTCTACTGTGTTATCCCCGGGGAGGTCTGTTGATAAACACGTTTTATCTGCACATAAGTGTTAAAACTAATCAGTTAAGGTTTATTTTCCTGCAGTGTAGTGTGAAGTGCAACTTTGTCTGCTGTGGAGGGTTTTTCCTCACCTGTGCCTCTTTGTTAATGTAGTGACTCAGCATGCACGACTGTGGGAGGAACAACATGATGTCATAGAGCAGAATCATGGCTGCTCAGATAACTTTGTTTTATTGAATATCATATTGTTTTAAGAGTTTGTAATAAAATATCCACAACTTTCACAATTAGAATTATGGGAATTGTCAGTTAATGCAGCCATAAAGGCTTTAAGAGACTATTTTTAGCCATCCTAGTGGCATCTAAGGATCTTTGGGAAATATCTTGATAACTATCTGATGAATTGCCATAAGATTTTCTACAAATGTTTAACTTCCCTCTAAATTCTAGTGACTTTGGTGATCCTCTGACTGACATTTTTTGATTTAGTGTGAAACAACTCTTGGCATAAAAGTTGGTACAGACATTCAAGATCCACAGAGGATGATTGGAAAAGTCCCCTAACTTTTCATATAGCCCCATCATCAGGTCAAGATTCCCGTTTGTGCTGTACTTTGGTTTATGATCAAACACTTGCAACACTAAGGACATTCCAATCAACCTAGCTATACTTTGTGATTACTGATAATTAGCAACTGGTAACTGCTAGATATCAGCATTGTGAGCATCATAGCATGCTGATGTTAGTGTGTACCTCAAAGCACCACTATGCCTGTAATGCTGTAATGCTGTAGACATTATTGTTTCCATGAGTCACGAGTTACCAGTGGTGGAAGAAGCATTTATATGTAATTCAATATGATTGGCAATGACTGTCATCAGCCTTTAACACACCCACAAATAATTTTGTATGATGATAGATTCTTGCTAATTGCACTGTTTTGACCGCCAAGGTGTCATGTGTGCCTGCAGCCATTAAAATACCAAAAATGCACTGCCACTCTGTCCTTGTCCTTGAGTGCACTTTGTACCCTGTGTCTTTAAAATTAAAGGAGTCCACTTACAGAGAAGACTTCAGAACAGAGTTCCCTGTTGTTTATATGTAGTGTTCAACAGTTATTAAAGTTATGATGAGACGAATTTGATAAGCATTGTTTACAACTGCTGTATACATGATATAGCTTTGTAGACAAATCCTACCCATAGATCATACAAACACACGAGCAAGTCCTAAGTCTATCGTCTGTAGCCTGCAGTATACAACTGAAGACAGAGAGTGAACTCATACTCTCGCAAATACAGAGCAGCGGGCAAAAAACAAACCAAACATAAGACTTGGTGTGTCTGAGTCCTGCAGTCAAGCAAGCAAGAGTCCTGTTTGATAAATGATGTCACCGAAACTCAGCCTGAAGAAAGAAGCGGGAGCAAACACTGCTGTAACGCCGAGTCATAAGCACACACACACACACACACACAGATCTGAGCCCTCTTGGCTTCTGTGGTGAGATCATTGGATAAAGAAAACACTCCTCTTTGAGTCCTTCCTCATCAGTCCTCCTTTTTTTGTTAAAATTTGAAGCTTCAGTAATTATGCCTTTACCCATATCATAAAGCTTTAAAATTTTGCTGTTTGGTTGGTCTTTCCTGGAACTTAGTATTCAGGTTGCAACAGTAATGGTGATGAGATGGGCTACAAACAGAGAAAGCCACAATGCCTAAGCAGACAAAGAAAAGAGCCACACCCACAGAAACTTTGTAGAATCACCAAACAACAAAGAGATGCAAATTTTGCATGAAAATAATATACCAAATTATGAAATTCACTTATTTCAGTCCAGATAATGACAAAGCGGAGGTGAGTTGAGGAAGCCACTGAGGAAAAGGCCTATCATTTGTTACTGTATCCGTATGTGGCTCCTTGACTGTATAATCTTATTCCTCTGTGCCAAAGAGCTCCACTGTCATCCAAAAAGTATTAAAAACACTTCAGTGAGACACACTGTTGCACTGAGTGACATGTTCCTTCATTAAAAAGGAAGATGGCCACTGTAGTTTATTTTGGGTGAATCCCACAATCATCTCTTTTCTGTTTATAAATAATCACCAAATGCAAATATCTATTAATCCACAGCCAAAAATAGTCCCCGGCAAATGCACAATTTATACTTGTTTGTGTAGCATTTGCTTAAAAGTACAGTGCCCAGCTGTTTCAGGAAATTACTGAGCCTTTTTTAAAAATGAAAGTATATATTTATGACCATTTTTTAAAGATTTACATCTTCAGTATGAACCAATGGACTTGGGGCTGAGTGGCACAGGGTAGGGAAGTCAGAAAGCACTGAGAGACAGGCTAATGTGTGGTTCATTTTGGTCTTTTCGTGGCATTTGGTGACAATAAGGAACATATGGAATAACACTAGCCTTATAATTTAAGTTAGGCAACTATTCTGTCTTTCTGCCACCATGTCTTACAGCAATCTTTGGCTAACAAGTCAAGCTAAAGAGCGTGCTGTACTTTTTTAGATCCAGCACCTAAAGCTAAATATGGACATGCTCATGAACAACCAGCCTCCATGTGTCATTGTCAAGATGGACATTTGCAAAAGCAATTACTTCTCGATCAGAACACACAAAGGCACAGAGACGCCGGGACCTGACCACACTTGCTGTTATATGGCTCATTGCAGAATATATTTACCTGAAGTCATCTCGAGCTTTCCTAATGAGCTGGGTAACTGATCCTGCCAGTCGGCTGGTGCTGACGGTCTGTGGGTTTAGATGTGATGACAGGAGGAAAAGAGGAAAGGGAGCAGAGGATGAGAAAATGTGAATGAAGGGTATAAGAAACATATTGAGGTGGTTACACGTAATGTTGCAGTAATTGCAAAGTATCCTCTCATCTGTCTCTTTGTAGCTCGTATTACTTTGTTTGGGTTTTTTTGCTGTATTCACATTTTACAGTTAAATTTTTAGGCAACATGCTAATGCAGTTTTATGTCACAGAGAGGAGGAAGCGAATGGAGTTAATATTATTTTTTTCATTCAGTATTGATATTCACATTATCTAGCAGCACGACAGACTTCTTAGTCATGTATGGCAAACATCTTTAATTGGCAACTGAAAAACCTTCCCTCACTCCACCTTTCATCTTCTATACTTTTCTTCTATATGCCTGCTTTTACTTCACCCCTCTCACCAGTACACACATCCTCCCTTCTGTCGTGCCTAGACCCGTCTCTGTTTTATGTGCCCAAGGAGAGGGGCTTACGTCTCTCTATGTCTTTACCATGTCTGAACCGCAGGCAGCACACGCGACTTCCACTCGTCCATTAATGCCTCCAGATCAGGAACAGGTGGTTAATATAATTCCATTTGAAGGCTTTTCCAACGCTGGCTCATTGCTGTGGAGTGGAAAAAAAATCTGTCACTTAGAAAGATTGCATGAGCCAACTTTTTTTCAGTACCTATAAGAGGCCATTATGGGATTAAAAATGTTAGAGGGTGTGTTGCTCTTCTGATTTTCACAATGTAGAAAAATACACATACATACTATACATGTAAATATGGGTGTGTTGTGCATACACAGAGTGAATACCACGCCTGCATAACATAAATCTATTCTTGACAAACAAGTACAACATGAGTCTTGTTTGACAAGACACACAGTGGAATTTCTTTAATCTGTTGTTTTGCAAGATATGGAGATCTGGATCAGTTTCATTTGTATTGTGCTGCTGTCATATCTGTTAAATTGTAAACATGAGTTATTCAGCAGTTAGAGTTTCCTCTTCATATCTTCCACACCCAACAATGTATGAGTATCACATGTTGTGGCTGTAAATAAACAGCAGCAGGTGAACGTCAAAACTTAATAATCACAGTAGAAGTATTCTCAAGTCACATGAGCGTGCCTTTAGATGGAGTTTATTTGTTTATCACATCTTTATGGTAATGGTAAAGCTGATGCTGTCAGCAAAATGCCAGAACACCTCAAGCCATCGTTCAATGCAATATTTGTAGTTTTGGAAATCTTTTGATATAAGAAGATAATGACCAGAATCTGTTTTCCTAGTAGATGGAGCTACTGGATAGTCCTGCAGTCAGAAGGCCACAGGGCTCAGCCAATCAGGGTTCCAGGGCCCTTCATTGCTTTCATTTCCCTTTTTCAAAATGAGAACTTTAAAGCACACACACTTACATAACACATGTATACTTGTGTGTTAGATAATCTGTTACCAGTGGTGGAAGAATTTACTCCATTGCAAGGAAAAGCCCTGAATTCGAAATCTTACCCTTTTTACTTTGCAAAAGTACAGAAGTGTATGCTAAATGTACTAATATCAAAAGTATTCATTGTGCAGAGGTTGCTGTCAGTGCTATAGTATTGCATATTATAACATCAGATTACTATTACAAATGCATTAACTTTTAAGAAGCATTAACTTGTTGTAGCTGCTGTAGTTTGAGCTAATTTGAACTGCTTTATATACTGTTGTGTAGTGTAATTTATAAATAAATATAAATAAATAAATAAATAGTGGAGTAAAAAGGACAACATTTCCCTCTAAAGTAGAACTATAAGGTAGCAGAATGGAAATATTTGAGTAAAGTATAAGTAGCTCTAAATTGTAATGTAGTAATGTATCTGAGTAAATGGACTCCAACAAATACAACACTTTTAGAGCCTCAGTGATGATTAATTGACCAAAACAAAGATCTAAGAAAGCTACTATGAATTGAAACAGTATGATGATAATATGAAAAAATACTTTTACCATACTTTTACCAAACATTTCATGTTTGAGAACAGTCACATTATGCTTTGCATCTTATTATAGTTTTATCTGGCTGGTCGGCTGGTTGGGTGTGTCCTAGTGGGTGGGGTTATTAAGTGCCAAAACAGAAAGGACAGACTGTGCCAGTACTTTTTTTAAAGCCACGCATAGCAGCACCTGGAAAAATTATGGCTGAGATCCTGGCTCTGAACAACAAACTTATGAAACTCCTGCATAAATTATTGTCCTTTATATGGGGGAGTAAAAATCTTAGTTAATGGCCCTTTAAGATCCTGAGGATAGAGTGACTGACATATTGCAAAGTTCTACAGTTTGCAAAAGAAATACATAAAGTAAGACTTGTAATGGAAGATTAAAGCATGAATGAGTTAGTTAGAACAGAAAATCGGAAATTAAGTGTTTAAGAGTATGCCAGTTCATTAAAGAGGCACTTACAGACATCAGGTCTCTGTCTGCAAATCAGCCAGCACTTATGGTTAAGTGAATCAGCGGAGGTCAGTGGAAACAACTGTGCCATGCCTTGATGTCTGGATTTCTACAGAAGCAAAAATGAGAGGTATGTGATGAAACAGGAACTTCTGGGTTTGAATCATGAACCAACACGGAAGTGCCTTAAACCTGCAGTCTTTCAAAATTCCAACAGGGAACAACTCCACTTGTTCCAAAAAAAGTGTGATTGTATGTAAGCTTAAAAGAAAATTACCCTGCTTCTCATTTGATTTATTACTTCAGTAAACACTTTCCTAATGAGTTTATGGTGTAAATCACTAGTTTCAAATCCATTTTGTAAGTTATGAGCCCATTTGGAGTAAAATGGATGATAAAGCAGGATATGCTTTAGGGGGTGGCTACCTTGTACCGAGTTGCTACCACAGCAACTTGTATGGTCACTTATGGCTCCAAAAAACCAAGACGGCAACGGCAAATTTGCCAAATTGGAGGCTTCAAAACGGCAGTCCACAAACCACAGGGGGACGTCATGGTGGCTACGTCCACTTTTTTTAAACAGTCTATGTATGTGATCTATACATTGAAGGCTAAACACAGAAACAATAGGCCTGGGTCATCTTTGGGTGAAGAAAATTGGGCTTTTCTTCCTTCCTGTGTGAGTCCATGTTGGCTTAGGGAGACCTTCAAAGTGAGTGAAGTAATGCCAATTACAGTACAATGAAGCTGATGTAATTGCCAATAAAGGTTGACTGCTTTATTATAAAAGAGGGGAACATCATTTGTTTGTTTTACAATTTGAGCAAAAGTATAAAGCTCAGCTGGTCTTTTGTTGTCAAAAGTGGCCGCATTTCCCCTTTGTTGTCACGAAATTTAATGATTTACTTTAATTTCATCTCACATTTTTTCAATTATTACTATATGACCACGTTTTGACCTCTTGGATGGGATGGAGAGAAATGAGGCCCACCGCAGATCAGAATGGTGAAGTGATAGTGATAGAAATGTGAAGGGAGCCAGTAAAAAGGGGCCTGTGCTTTAGTTGGAGGCCGACCAAGACCAAGTTGGGATATTATCCACTCAGGACATGCATGCTGAAGCTGATTCATAATAGTTATAACCAATGACCAACTATATATAACCAGCTATAACCAATGTGGAGCTTGGCAAACTTTGCTTTTTTAATGAAAAGCTGTTGAGTTGTTTGCTGGATTGCATTGGCTGTTTGGACATTTTCTGGCATGAGTTTTGTAAGAAAGTCACAAGAAGGAAATTAAAAGCTAAAACCTTTTTTTTCAGCATTAGTAATGTGACAAATCATGACTTGAGGAATATACTGACAGAGACAGCCACAATTGGAAACAAAATAGGTATTACTGGTAGAACATGAAGCAGCAAAACCAAACAACAGGCAACATAAATCACCAATATACAGTGAAAACAAATATCAAAGACCACAATGTGGTTACAGAGACAGAGGACACTGTTATCCATGCAACAGAAATAATTAGTGCATTTTTTCATTCCAGACGAAGACATTGAAACTCATGTTAATCCACTCACACAAGTGCAGGAGTTCTAATCATCACATACACACCACAGGATTTACAGTGGATTGTAAAGTGAAAAGCACCACTGAGGAAAACGTAAAACAAAACAAAGACAAAGGCAACAATAAACAAAATCAGAATGTGCACCACAAAAAAATAATTCCACAAAGACAAGGTATAAAAATTTTAAAACTGGGGGATGAAATGTGATAACAAAAGACCAGCTGAGCTTTATTTTTTGCTCAAACTGTAAAACAAAGAAATTATGTTCCTCTTTTATAATAAAGCAGCCAAACTCTATTGGTTATTACATCATCTTCATTGTACTGTAACTGGCATTACTTCACTCCCTTTGAAGGTTTTCCTGAGTCAACATGGACTCACACAGGAAAGAAAAAAAGGCCAGTTTTATTTACCCATAGGTGTCCAAGGTCGGATGTATGTTCCCCTCAGAGAATTTTTAGCATCTTTAGGGTGATTGTTGATGATGTGATCTACCTGGCGTCCCCAGTGTAAAGGACACCAATGAGTGTGTTTTTATTGTTTAAAAATGTAGCTACAAACAAGTGTAATAAAAGACTTTGATGTTATTTGCCAAAATAAATGCCAGAAATGTGGATCAGGGACAGATGCCTTAAGATTTGTGGGTGGAATTGTCCTCAGAATAGCCCAAGATAGACACCATAACAGTACTTTTTGTCAGATGTTGCTTTGCTGGATCTCTTTTTCTCCCTCTCCTCCTCCAAAAGGTACAACAACAGCTTTACCTTGGAAAACTGACTAATGTAGCCTAATTGAATCACCAGATTTTCCTTAAAAGAGAGAAAGGCCAACCAGTATAATCAAATAAAGTCCCTGGTTGGGTAAAGTAATTGGTCACGTAGAGTAATGTGCACAGCTTATGAGCCAAAGCAATGACTAACAGCTGATGAGTGGAAATATCTATAGCATAAATGCAGAGTCCAGGGCTGTGTGTTGCTTCCCTCCTCCTCCCATTACACCGCTCTGCTCCCCTTACCTCCCCTCCCCTCCCTTCCTGCTTTTCCCGCCAACTGAAAATTTCTCAACTTCATTTCACAGGAATGCTCTCTCTCTCTTTATCTCTCTCTCTCACTCTCTATCTCCTCCTCTCCTGTCTCATTTTCGTTTATCTTTCACTCTCTCTATCTCTCCTTTGACAAATACACAGGCCTCACGTGAGCTTCTATTCCACCCCGTCTGGGCACCGCCCTGTCTGGCCTCTGTGGCGACCTGAGCTGCACCGTGATTGGCTGAGGCAGTAAAAACTGCAGCGAGAGGAACCGCGAGTGGCAGACAGGCATAGCGTGTCTGAGACAAAAACACAGGGCGACCTGCCAGCTGCTGTCCCTGAGGGGTGAGGACTGGAGATGGAGAACACGGACTGAGTGCCTGGCTGGCTGCTGGACAAATCAGTGTGAAGGGTTTCACTGCAACACGCAGAACATCTGCTTTGCATGCACATTGTCACCCTATGTTGAATACTTACAAAGTGCAAATGATTATATCCTTTAAAATTAAAGTATTTTATTTTTGACAGGCAACCTAAATATTAGTAACATTAATCCCAGCAGTCACAAGAGAAGATGTTGCTGTTTTTCTACAGATATCACATTTAGGAATGAAACCCTTCCCTTGTGGACTGTCTGAGTGATGAAATGACTAGTCGCTTCAACTGATGACAGATCCTTGAAGCACCTCATGGAAAAATACATTAAATCACAATTTCTGGTCTGTTAGAAAGAGGTCTGGCAATCAGTGCTCTAAATGTGAGTTTTTGAAAGCAACATGAGACAGCAGACCTCTATTTTTGCCTCATGTTGACATATTAAGTAATCTGTTCCCAAAGTGCAGCTGCATGCAATCAAAAAAGCTGCAAAATTATTTAATATGGCAAGAGCAAGAAAGTCTTAGACAAAGAGAAAGAGTGGTTACAAATCAAAACCTAACCAATAGGGAAATTAGAAACTGCTTGACACACTAAACAGCTCCTTCACTGCTGACTGATTAAGTCTCTAATTAACTGTTTAATTGCCCTGCTGAATGACTCATTGTCAGTATGTGGGTGGGTGGTAACTACGCTTGCTGATGTACTGAGCAGTGGAAGAAATGAGCGTCAAAGGTAACAGTAAATGACAGTAAACATGCATAATCTCCAACAACAGTAAATGTACAGACAAACATTGCAATTTTAAGTTTTAAATTGATTTTGTCATTCATTGATCTGATTTGATTTTAAAATGACACCTCTAGCGTAGCATTGGTTGTAGCACCAAAGTCATAAAGTGCTGCTGAATCACCTGGGAAGGGCAGTAGGTGGTAATTCTTTCAGAGAAAATCAGAAATCATGTTGAACTCCCAACGAATAAACAATACAAAAACACAGAAAGTGCAGGTCATCAGTTCTAAAAACCTTTTCCCAATTATGAGGACACAGAAGTAGCTAGAATATGTTAAAATTAGTTTCTTTAGTTAACATTTGAGTCTTGATTTTAAAGCTGCCAAAATTAAGGTTTCATTTTGCATTAACGCAAAAAGATCTGTAATCTAAGAACTCTTCTGGCTCTTGAGTTATGACCTCATCTGTTTTATGTCTTGTAGTAGAAAATATAAGATTAATGCAAAACATAAAAATAAAAAAAAAATCCAAACTTATACTTGAACACAAGCTGGGTTGGGGCACCTGTGGAGAAACCTAGAGATAAGAAAGCGGGGTTGCATGAGCCAGACAGCCAAGACTTCCCAGAACAGGGAAACAGCAAAGAGAAAGATAATTTGCTGCAAGGATTTTGCAGACATCCCCATGTCTAAGCCAGTCTCTCCCTGCCACACCCTAAATCTCCCTCTTCTCCCCCTATTGACTGGCAAATCACATTTAGCTTTATGTGTCTGAACCTGCCATGATGGAGCTGCTTCACCTTGGTTAAAAGTGTCTGTGTGAATCATGTAAATACTCTCCATTGACTGTATCATAGTCTAGACCAATAATAGTGTTTTATTTGGTTGCACGTTGGCCAAGTGGTTAGACAGACCTCCAACAAGATGATCTGGGTTTAAATTCTGAGTCGACAAACATCCACACTTGGAGCAGACTGAAAAGGAATCTTTTGGATGACAAAAAGTGATGACACTGAAGACAAAAACATGAAGAGGTACAAAAGTGATTCAACAACAGAAACACTTGTCCCTAATTTAAATGATTCTTGCAGTGTTTTCCTCTCTTTGCGCTCAGGTGTCAGACAATACTTCCTCTTTCTCAACCTGCCCCCGCTGAGTTGCTGATTAAGCTCTCATCACTTCATCCGCTAAAAGCTAGAAAATCCTGCACCTTCATCTCCTGAAGCATTACAGTCACAAAACCATGACTGGATCTGAGGGCTGTAAACCATTGAATTAAGGAGGATTGAGAGATGAGATTACATCACTTTGTGTAAGTGAATGAGCGCGTGTGAAGTGTCTGGTTGTGTTGTGGCATTGCTTTGTCCTTTATGACAAAGAGAAAACATGAGCGCTTGAAGAAACAACAAGATGACAATTTTGATTCATGATTTAATATGACATGATGAAAGCTCCTTTGGTCTTGGTAGTAATGCTGGATTTGGTTACTACTGTAGGTAGTAAGCTATTTGGCTGGAACTGCTAATGATTTTACCTTACTTTAGACAAACGGGAACCGAATGTTTGTCTAAAGTAAGGTAAAATCATCCAATTACACTTTTGTGGTTTTGGCTTTAGAAAGGTTTTTAAAAAAACACACCACCCTCTAAACTCTTTAAATGGCAAAATCCAAAGCTTGACAGGCCTGTTGAGCCTAGTAGCAGTTGCAATACTATGACTGGACAATTCCTGTTTGGCAGAGGGCTTTAGCGAATGGTTAATTTACAACCAAAGTTTTTACTTCAAAGCCAAGGTAAACTGGCTGCAGATTAGGGGCCACAGAAACCATTAAAGCCTACATACATCAACAAGTTCATACAAAGTGTGTAAGGGTGCATCATCACAATGACCTTTGCTCAGAAACTTCCTGCATTTTTTTGGACTTCAAAAGACCCCTATGTGGAGGAGTCCTTGCGTCTACAGAGCTGTTTGTCTGCCACCAGGATATGATGCATGATGATGTCACCAGAGCCACGAAACACAAAGACCAAAAAGTGAACATTCCCGCTGAAGGAATGTGAAGAACGCTCACCGTCAGCCGTTTTTGGCCCCATGGGGTTATCAGGCAGCTGTAGGAAAGTCTTTACTAGAAACCAGAAAAACATCCATCTATCTGACAGCGGCACGTCTCGTTCATAAAGGTCGGCAGGGTCAAAGGGTGTTGGGGTCAGGTGTGATGTACATGGCGGACGTCAGTTAAAGACAATAGGAGGATCTGTAGGAATGAATGCTCCTAAGTGTGGACGGGTGAAGGCAGATGACAGTGAGAGTTCTTGACCCGGGCTAAATATTAAGCTGCTCATTAATCTGGTCTCATATTGCACGCTTGCTTTTTGTTGCTTTGTTTGATGATGTAAAATGTTGACAAGCGAGATGCTTCAAATTTTCCCTAAACTGTAAGCAGTTTTTGAGATTCTTCTCTAATACAGGAAGAAACTTGAAACTGGGACAAATTGGCGATTGAACATGTAAGTTTTAAACTGGATGTTCACGAAATTCTTTTGATGCCACCAATGTTAACTGAGTAAACAGATTAAAACAGCATTTATTGTGTGGTACTTCATGGAAATGTTTCACGGACAATGCTTCTGCTATTAACAAGAAAACACAGAGGGAAAAACCTGCTGTTTCTACAACTCCTCGCATGACTCACAAGCAAATATGAGCCTCACTGACGTCCTCTTCTTCCTTCTTCTTCTCTTCGTTCTAATTTTAAAATCCTGACACTGACAAATAAATAACCTCTCCTTGGGGTTTCAAATGAGTCAGCAAAGCCTTTCATCACACGCCGATGTGTCAGTGGGTTCAGACGTCTGTAATTCGATCGGAGCTCAGAGAGAGCGCAATTCTGGCCTTTGACCCCTGGCCAGGCTCTGCATCCTCTCATCTCTCATGAGACGTGAAGCAAAGCTACAGAGTTTAAATGCTGCCAGGCCTCCCGGACATCTGAGCGCAGTTGCCGCTGTCCTTGGTGTGCACCCAAGGACACGACACAGTCAAGTCACAAAATATGTCCCACTAATGCTGCCGATTGTTTTGCTATTTCTGTTTTTCTTTCTTTCTGTCTGTCTGTCCAACTTTGAACATGTTTATGATTAAGCTGTTGGCAACAAACACTTGTTAACGCTTTCATTCCCTTTCAGCATAACCCTCTGGTGCTCCCTCTCGTTCGCTCTTTCTCTCATGTGTGTTACAAGACAACACAGTCAGACAGTCACAACAGTGACAGATATTCATCACTACCGCACACTTAAAGAAATGCTAATTAAACCAGACATGAAAACACTCTGTGACACATACAGAGATTCAAAGTCCAAACTACATACTAGTTGAATGGGGACTCCAGCAATTAAGTTATCCTGATAGATGTCCTGATGTTTAGTCCCAAATTTGGGTCAAGCTCCAAAATTCCCATGATGCAATTCAATTGCATATTTCATCACACCCCTACAGTTTTTGAGTACTCCTTGTGGAGAGTAAACTGATCTTGTATAAAATGTGGAGTGCCTTTAAGTATATTTAAAGGTACACTGTGGTGTTTCTGGCCACCAGTGGCGCTATAGAGAAATTGAGCGGGTCCTCTTCTGTTTGTATCTCGTGCACACATACACTTACACAACATACATCCCTGCCATGGAGTCACACTATTCCACCGACTGACGGTGTAGGAAACTCACAAAGAAGTGTAGGAATGTGCCAACAAAGGCGTTGAAGAAGAAAACTGCTTTCATGCAAACTTGGATGTAAACAATGCAAGAAATATTTTTAAAAAATGGCTTTACAAGTTGATCTATGAGGAAGGAAATGCATTTGATCTCAAGGATACAAAAGTTGCTTTTTGCTAAAAAAGACTGAATATAAACATAACATGTCTTTGTTTACAAGGAAACTCCACAGGGCACCTTTAAAGGTACAATGTGCAAGAATTGAGACTACTCTCCACCTGTCAAATTCATACTCCAAGAAAAAAGACAGCAGCACATCACATATTGCATCATATCTGTCTAGGTTGCTCTAGGCGGGGACAGGATAGGCGTTGAGCGAGAGGAAGCTTTGTTCATTTTTTTTTCAAAAATATATTAAACTAAAATTCTGGCCAAATTTTACACGTTGTACCTTTTAAAGATGTCAGAATGCAAAGTAAGTCCACTTGATTTCTGAATGTACTGTTGATGGACACTATTGTTCCAAAATGCAATGCACATCAGAAATTTAAAAAAACGACGAAAAGAAACAACTCACAGCTGGAAATAATTAAAACAAGTTGTGGACAGTGGTGAGACAGCTCTGGGTAGATCTTGGAAAACAAAAAATTATGGTATTGCATCTCTGGAAAAACTCTTTGGTTTCGGTGCACTGAGAAGTTTCCAAATTTGAAATTGCCAGTAGCTCCAAAGTTGCAGCTTGATGGATGTATATCAGCGCGTGTCATGTATCATTTCCTGACAGTGCAAAACAACAAAGTGCATTCATTTCATGTGTACTAACTGCAAAAAGCATTATTACACTATAACAAAGATTAGCACATAGAGTATATTTAAAATGTATAGTAATATATACGGCATGAAACTGGGACTTTGCCTACATGAGCACGTATGGTACATACACAATCATGATCAAAGACAGGCACTAATGAATTTTATACAGGACAGGAACAGCGAGTAGTGACTAAGCACAGCTGTGACAGATTTATGCAGCACATAACCCAATGTTGCCCAACGCACTGATAACCAGCCGTTTTTACTTAAACTGAAACCTGAGTGGCATTTGAATGTTGTTGTTCATTCACAAGCAGCTATCTGTGGCTTGCTAACCCTGCCAGACCCTTTTATTAAAAACTAAACCACACATCACCAAATATTTCACTTATAATATCTAAATGTCTGAGGTAACCCCATGCAGAACATGTTGACATTTACTGACACATTAACACTAAATCTTGAGTGGGCTGTGTTAGAACAACAGAGGGGGTTGTATGATACAGAGAGAGATAGACTGTTGATAACTGCTGTCTGGTGTAGCAAACCGCACAGGGCTGTGAAACCACTGCTGAGGTCTGAATAATGAGGAACTATAACTGTCAAGTCCAGACCCCCAACACACACACACACACCAATCTAAAATCCTAACCAGCATCTAATATGTTAACCAGTTCATCAGTTAGTTTTAGGTAGAATCCCTGGCAGCAAAATGTAAATGCAATAAATCAGGATGATGTGAACTATTTTACAGCTCGTTTGCAAAGACAAAAAGTGTCTAAAAAGTCAGACAAGGAAAGCCAAAAAGAGAGTGTGTGAAGCAATTGCGTCATTCAGTGTGCCCTGACCAACCCTTTCTACGTCAATAGACACCTGATCAATACTACACACACGCACGCTATATATACACGCACACACACACACACACACACACACACATGCGCATCCTGCATGCAAGCCAATAAACTCCATCACATGACTCACATGCTGTGGCATATTATTAAAAGTGGGTACGTGATAGACATGTGGTGAAAGAAATGGCAGGAGCATGAATAGAAGGATGTCGAGGTCATTGGGTTCGTCCGCGCTCCACTTACTGGTCAAACCACAGAATCACTTCTATCTTCTCCTCCTCTTTCCGTCTCTTCCCAACAGACACGCAGCCTTACCACACACTAACGGTCTGAGTCAGAGCGCGGGCCGCTTATGAAATCCAGGTTTGCCACATCGCCCCTCTCTCTGTTAGATAAAAAAGAGACATAAGTTAGCTCTGTCTTTCAGCCCTCATCCCAACTGCAGCGCTGGGCCCATTCACTGCGATTATATCAGTTCCTGCATGACATAAACCAGACACAGGTGATGTGTGCTTGTGGCCTACTTGTTGATACACGGACCATTTAATTTTCATGGTTCAGCTTGGTCACAACAAGCCGCTTAAACAATTTGAAACATTTGGCAGATGTTCAAAAGCAATATGGACTGACCTATATTATAAACATAAATGTGGCAGCGCATATTACCACTCAGATCAAATGTTAAACCTGGAATTCATGGTGGGAGAGGGCATTGTTGGTTTTGTTTAAAAGAGGAAAAAAATATTACTCTGTGAGCCAAATGTTTTGCACAGAGACATGCAAGTAGTCTGCGCGCAAAGTGCTGCATAGGGAGATATCAGAGAACATGATCCAAAGCTTGGAGGAACATAGCGCTGCTTTGTACAAATAAAATAAACCAACCACACAATTAGAGTGAAGCTTTTTGGATTTGAGTTCAGTTAAATAAACACAGAAGAGTAACAGAGCAATGTAGCAGGCATAATAACACACAATTAGTTTCTTCAAAGTTTACATGTTGGTGTAGTAAAAGTTTCCCATCATTTTCAACATTCACATTTTCCAATAGAGAACAAAATCAAAGCCTGAGATTTGCAGCTGTTGTGTAAAAGTCGTTGTGTGCAAATGAGCTAAACATGGCAAGAATACTGTAATGACAACAAAAATATTTAAGTTGCAAGCAAGTCCTTTACGCAATTAAAACATTATGTCAATAATTAACATATATAAGCTCCAGTTGCACATGTGCACAGCCAACAGTTTACAGATGCGGTTGGAAACTCTATCTTTCACTTATTCAATGTACTTTTACAGGACAAAAACAGGAGAGAAAGAGACACGTCTTGGATCAAGGCCATTATAAAAGGTGAACTGTCACATCAAGTAAAGTTAGCCGTTTTTATTGAGAAATTATTTAGTAACCCAAATATATACATTGTGAATATCTGTCAATAAAACCCACATCATCCAAATCATTTTGTTGTAGTAAATGCATGTACAGTATTGACATATTGCTGTCGCACTGATCAAACATCCGTGTCCAATCTACACCCACCACATCCAACTGCTCCTTTGACGTTTGACCTCACAAAGATAATAACAAATGACAGTGGTGATGAGTTACAGCTGAGGTTGAATGGCTCACTGAAGTGTGCATGCGTGTTTGTATTGCACATGTGTTTACATCATAATTGGTATGTTTGTGCTTTCATAAAGTGCACAGAATACATGCAATTATGCATGCATCTCAAGCAAGACAAAGAGTTGCACCCTTTACCTCTGGTTTCTTGTATTGTCTTGTGATGAAGAAAGAAATGCTTTGACATTTTGTTGCACAGACTGTTAGCCAGAGTAAGTTTCACTCTTTATCAAACATTATTAAAACAAACCGGTGAAATGACCTTTTACTTGTATGAAATCGCTGTCTTAAGGGGAAGTAATTCAATATTCAATTCCATCTAACTGACTGAAATGATTCAGCATGACAGGACAGGAACAGTTATTGATGTGTGTGCCTCGGGCTGATTGACAGACAGATGGCACAGCAATCAATCGCGCACATTCTTTTTCTCTCTCTGTCCTTCCCCAAAATAACTAACCAAAAAGGTACTGAAGATTGGCCAGTTTGAATGTATGGACACGACACCTGCAATGTCATCAAGTGGCCTAGCCTTTTAATCTGAAGGAATTACGGCTACAAAGACAGCACATTAGGGCTAAGTACTGATTATCACCATGAGGAATAAAAGAGGCTTGGCCAGCAGAGCAGTGTGTGACCTTTTGAAGCAGCATGAGACAGCTAAGAATGCTGAAAAGGATCCCATAATGCAGGGTCACCAGTCAAAAATAAAATATAATATATGCAAAGGGAAACATTATCTGAAATAATGAGAACATAGGCTGAACAGCCAGGCCCAACGAAAGGTGGCAAATTAAAAATACACAGGGCAAACATACTGTCTAATACATTTCATGTATGTATGTAGGTTTTGACAGGCATACTGCCACTGTAACAGTGTTTACAAAAGGGATTTAAATAATTAAAACAATATATCTGGCATAACCCAAAGAACACACTGATGGACGTTTATTTCCAAAGATGTTTTATACTATAAATCATATCATATACCAATAACATGACTCTGAAGTCTCAGTTTCAGGAAAAACCCACAAAACTTGAGTTCAGATCCTGAGGAAATACTGTATGAAAGCGTCAAATGGTGTTTGCCTCTTCTAAACCCTCTCTTTTCTTAAGAAACCACTTCCCAGTCTGACAAAAAAAATGAGATGACAAAAAAGACACGTAGTCACGATTGGCAGGAACAGCCTTGTGTGCTTCCCCCATTCTGACAGGTTTACCGACTGAAGGATACTGTGGATAACAAGGCCTGACTTGCACCACCCAGTCACATCAAAACTATATCCAGTCCCACTGAGTACATGCACATTCTTTTTTAATTTTTTTTTACCAGAGAGGAAAGCAAGAAAACAAGGATCTTCTATCGCTGTCTCACGGCCAGTAATTTTCCTTCAGGGCACCCGTGGGAGCCATACATTTTCACATATGGCAAAATGAGTCTGGATTTTTATGGGGTGAATTGTTTTGGGATTCTGTGAGAACAGAAGGAGTAAAATGTTAACTGTCTGTGGCAAAGACAGAGCGGGAGAGAGATGTTTTGATCCTGCAATTTTTCTGTTGTGACATGAAAAACGGGTCCAAGCTCAAAGTTATGGGCTGTCTTCGTAATGCACATTGAGATGTAAAACTGTTTTAAAAGAGAGCACTCTATTATTTGATGTAACTTTCCTGGAGATTCACTGCAACACATTTCCAAGTAGTGTTCCACCCAAACATAACTCTGCACGCACACACACACACACACACACACACACACACACACACACACACACACACACACACACACACACACACTTACTTAAATTAAATTGAGTGTTGCACTATGACTAAGGTTGGGTTCAGTTCAGAGCTACTGTTTGCAGGGTCAAAACGTGTTGACACATCTCTTAATCATCACACTTTGATGCAATCTTTACACACTGATTCCAGTAAAATAAACTGGCCTATCTGACAGCAGAAACCTGGAAAAACATGTCCTTGAAATGCCATCAACAACCTCAGAATACATAAATTCAAACTTCATCATGGGTACGTACAAATGTATGTACAAATACATAAAAAAAAAACAGCCAAAAAAATAATAAACTTCTGAGTTTATGGGATCTTTGGAGTAGCTGTCGTGTCACTTTTCTTCAAATTTTAAGTTTGGGCCTTTTCCTTGACCTCAGTGGCTGTGCAACAAACAGACAGACTTGAATACACTGCCCCCTAGTGGACCCCCATTCAGATGTTTAAACACCAGAGGATAACTAGAGTATAATTTGTGTGTGTGTGTGTGTGTGTGTGTGTGTGTGTGTGTGTGTGTGTGTGTGTGTGTGTGTCTGTGTGTGTCTGTGTATTATTGTTATTATTTTTATTTTTATCTTGAGTCAAAAAGCCAGATGTCCAGTTGTGTCTATAAATCTTTGGTAATCATCCATCCATCCGTCCATCGTCAACTGCTTATCCTGCATACAGGGTGGCGCGGGGGGCTGGAGCCAATCCCAGCTGACATCAGGCGAAGGGCGGGGTACACCCTGGATAGGTCGCCAGTCCATCGCAGCTTTGGTAATCAATAACTGCAAAATAAACACCAGTTCTGACAGCAGTATTTGCTTTTATAACAACCTCAAACATACAAAATGACACACGACAAAGTACAGTTTAGATTTGTTTGTCTTTACCTACTATAACCTTGCGATAATGAAATCATGCATGCATATCAAGAATAAGTAAACACTTAGTTTGGATAATTTGCGTACAGTGTCAACTTAGTGACAGAATATTGGCTGGTGGGCAGCATGAAGATGGTGATGAGAAAAGAAAGACAAAGGAGAAAACTTTCATCTCTGATTACTACATATGATTTAACTTATTTTGTCTGAGTTGGGTGTTGTTTGATTGACACCTCCTGCACTAGCTAGACTTGATAGCTTGGTTGCGCCTTAAACACACACAAGTCTAATCAGCCAGCATAACTTAAAACACCTTTAGGTTTGTGCAGGGCCTTCAACAAATCCCCCTAATTCCCAAAAACGTTATCTACATGTGGCAGAAAGAGTCATTGTGCAGTTTTATCTGAATAATGCATGTCTGATGAATTGGCACATGGGAATCTATCAAGGGGTCCCGAATCCTGAGATGCAGCGATATGTGTCCTTCAAGAGCCAGAAGAAGTGGGCTTAAGAAAGGACATGCCTCCATTTCCCTATGGTATCTATGACCAATGAAAACCATGAAAACCTGCCTTGGTGGACGGATGTGACATGGTTAAGACAACAGCTCCATGCCTTAGTTCTTCATCTCCTAGATACGTAGGTTTAAATGTATATTAATCAGTTTGTTAGCTTTCAATTGCACAAGGACATGGGACACCCCTGTTTGTGGAAAACCGAAAGCCAGTTGTGAGATAGCCTCCCTTGGTCTCTCAAAATCTTAAGTCCAGGGGTATCTGGAAGTGGAAAACTGTGGCATCCAGTTGGGGTGATGGGGATCAGAGTTGTAAAAGGCCAAGGGAACCAACCCTGGAACATGACTTCAAAGCCATTACTGTCAACACTTGCCAAAACAATAGCTGAGTCATTGGTTTCAATCATCAACCATTTCAACACCTTGCAGGTTATATTCTGGTCATTTTTTCCTTTGGGGCTGTAAACATTGGACTTTTCCTTTAACAACTCTCAAGGAAGTTCTTTCAGGATAAGCTTCTATTAAGTGTGCCCACTAAAACTGCACCATTGTCTGGGAGGATAATGACTCTCCGCTCACACTTCTATTTCCAATTTCTGCTTCATCAAAAAAATCAAAAAATAGTTGTCCTTCCTCTAACTCTTCTATTGCTTATGTGTATTTTTACACGTGAAAGATTTATGATTGTCTTTTAAATGTATTATTCACTCATGTGAACCCTGGTTTATTTTTGTTGTTAAAGGAGACTGCTAATCTCAATGGGATCCAGCAAAATGAAGGTTAAATGAAATAAAGTTCTACTCCCACGTTCTTTCCAGTCCTCCATCCTTCCCCTCCACCCTAAACAACCTGTAAACCTCTGATTTATTGTTATTACAGCTGAGCTGAATCAAAGAGTGGCAGTGGCATAGACAGGAAAGGCAGTGAGAAGGGAGGGACTGACGTGGCCCAAGGCTACAATTCGCAGACAGTACATTGACTTTTCAATGGAGTAGGCCGATATGCCATTTTAACACATCTATCACAGGAACTTCCATTTCCTCGTGTGGGCCAGTAGTCGTCTGGTAGGAAATCATACTTATTTCAAAAAGTTCAAGGACAAAGTTGGCATTTACTGTGATAGGGATCCCTGCATGTGTTTGATTATGACAACATCATTATCATTTTTATTTAAGGGAACTCTAAATTGTTTTGACAGGGATTCACCAATTGCCTTGTTTGTTCCAAAACTGAAAAGGAAGTGGACAAAAAAAATTAGAACTTAGCTTTCTACTTTCTACTTAGCTTTCCAAACTGTCTTCTGCAATCATGTTGCTACCTAAACTACCAGAAAGCTTGGCCTATTTCTTATGGATTCTGTCAGAAAATCACAAGCACTGAAGCCAAAAGAAGGGCTTCCTGCACTGATTACATATTTCTAAGCAGTGTGTGCAGCATAATCATGTTTTTCTGTCATTTGTGGTCCAGATGGAACCATCAGACAAGTATGACAAGTCAGATGGCACAGACCTCACTGTGCCAAAGTCACATGACTGTTGTTCAAAAGCCTGCAGAGCAGTAATTGTCCAGATGTTTCATCCTTTCGACCCTCTTTCAACATGATACAGCTGTAGTGCTGATTGACTGACTAATTCACTCACTCAACAAAAACCTGCTGGGAATATGTTTGCAATCAAAATGTATAATCTTTTCAGTATGGTGAAGAACAGTTCTCAGATCAATGTTTTCTGGCGATATCACATGCATATTTTGTTCATTGTTGTAAAAGTTCATGAGTCAAGAGCAGTTAAGAATGTAGTTTTTCATGTTCAAAAAGCTTGAAAAGTTTATGTTTTCTTGTGTGTGTGTAATACACATCTTTATCAGATTTCTTTATGAATGGAAATTTAGTCTGAGTGCTCCAATACCAATGTGGCATTAAGCACAACTACACACAAGCACAAATTACATCACTTAAATATTTACTGAATAAACGTAAATTGATCAATTTGAGGTTTCGTTTGACCAAAACTGGATATGCTAGGGTTAGGGAATTTGCTTGTAAGGTCCTTTCAAGGCTTGCTTGTGATATAGAGCTACACGCACATGTGGCTGTTTCTTATATAGTAGTACATTGTAAGTATGAAGCTCCCCAAGGACATATAATGTGGAAATCCATGCGAAAGGATTCAAAATACATGGAAACAGATTATTACAGGTTCAGTAGGTAACTTTAAGTTAAAAAAAACATATCAGCATATTTGCTGAAACTCAAACTATATCCTGACAGTAGTACATAAGACAGATAACCTGTGGGGAAAAAATCTGGTTCCTCTGGCTCCTGCTACTGCTCCTAATGCCATTTGAAAGTATTCATCACACTGGAGTCAAAACAACCAATCAGAACCAGGAGGAGTCAATAACGCAGTGTCAATCACTGCTCGTGCACACGCTGCGTAGCCCCCCTCCTCGTGCATGCTTTCACTCACTCAAGCTCAATGTCATCAGTGCGAGGCTTCAGAAGTTTTGCAAACACAATGGCTGAGAAACAACCACCAGCAAATGAAAGAACTGCCCAACCCTCCTTTGCCAACAACCAAGTATAGCAAAAAACACTTGTGTGATCACATCCCAGCTTTTGGGGGACATTATTTTTGATACCACCATGCTCGGATCGACAAGTGGCAAAGAGGCATGCGACGACAGACAGTGGGGAATAACTTTTGAGGGGGGACACTGTATATAGGTGTCATTTACACTGAGGGCACTTTTTGAAATGGCTGATTTTGTCCCCACCACTTTTTTAAAGCATAATTTGTTAAAGAAAAAACATTCTGAAAGATAGCTCACAGTTAAATAACAAATGAAAATGCCTGCATGCAATGCATTTAAAATATAGAAGAAACAAATGTGCATTGTCCAATAAAAGTAACTTAACTAAAGAAAAGTAACTAAAAAAACAAAACAACCTACTGATCATAAAATGACCCAAAAACGTGCATGCACCAATCAGTAACTTTAACTTCTTGACACAGTTTCTTTTTGGCCAAGTTTCCGTCCTCTCCCTGTGAACCTGACAAAAGAAGAGGAAAGACTAAATCATGATGGATGATCTTACATGAGAAAAGTTGATCTACAAGAGAAACAGATCTGAAAGTAACACAGAATGCCTGAGAGCTGCATTAAAATGTCACGTGCTTCCTGAATGTTGTGTTTCCTTTTACATAAATAAAAACATTTCAGAAACTTTCACCAGAATGCAGGAAATGAAGATTTCCCTATGTCCCCACCACTGTTCAACACAAAGTGACGTCCTTGAGTGTGTGTAGAGTACTAGCCTGTTATCCCGCTGTTAGACGTTGTCATAGCTGCCTTTCATGCTTGAGGTGCTCTTTCCTGGGGTGCGAACAGTTGGTGGGGTGTCTTGAATCGAAGCGAGAGAGACCAGGGTCTTTTGCATTATATGTTAACTTGTTACCGACTGCTGCCTTAGCCCCATGCATGGAGACTGAGTGCACAAAACTTCATGACATCAGCCCTTTTGGATGGTTGCAATGTATGAGGTGGACGAGATCTGACAACAGCAGCAGCTGCAAAGTAAGTAACTAACGTTACTGTACATTAGGATAATTTATCATTTAATATTTAAAACATTTTAAGGACAATTTTGCATGTCCCACAGATTACAATGTTTAAACCGTGGTCATGAAATTAAGTCCACTGCTACGGTTTGGCAATTCACGTGGATTAGTAATCCCTGTGCTTCGTAATAATGTATAACTTGTAACGTTTATTTTTTTTTTTTAATGGCTCTTGTCAGGGGTTGGGTCAACCAATACCTTTGTGTGACGTTTTGTTGAGATTTGGAAGTTGTGTGCATAGGCTGTTCTGCGAGCCTCTGTGACCAGAGGTTACCATTGACTTTAAATAAAGACAGACGACATGAAAGCTCCCCAAAAGTGAAGCAAAAACATTTTAATCGCTCCTTGATGGCTGGCTGCAGTACAGGTATAGCCATACATTTCTATAATTTTAAGTTGTTCTATCACCCTGCTCATGATTGAGTCGACCAGGTACCAAACTTTTGGCTGGTCTTAAACTGGATATGGGTGGGACTAACTGGAAGTTGTTCATTTAAGGCTGAAATTTAAATTGATTGATCAGAAGTTGCTGTATTTATTATAAAACTATTTACAGAACTAACTTTTTTATAAAAGTTCATATATTTATTGTTTATTTGAGAACGCATATTGACACATTTTACTCTAATGATACTCGTACTCGTAAAAAGTACATTATCTGTACCGGACTTGTTATGGCTGAGCTCAACCCAAATGAGGTTGACTTCGATACCACATCTCTAACCCTTATCACGCCTGCGTAGAATATGGCTCCAAATGACGTCACCAGAGCAAGATGGCAGCGCGCATATACGGCATATTTTGGCTTGTGGGTGAAATGGTGGGCATTAGGAAGCAGGAAACAGCATGTCGAGATGACATGAAAAATGTTACAAAAAAAACTCACACATGTAATGTTCATTTTCTCACTGACTGGAAAAATAACACAGTTATTTGTACTGTGAGTAAGATTTATAACTCGTGCTTCATTTAAACCCTCTCAACACACAGGCTATAGCTTCCAGAATGCAAGTCTCAGAGAGGAAGTGGAGAAGCGTCATCCATCTTTAAATATAGTTTATGGGGGTTACACCATTCTCTGCATAGGTCTATAGAGATCTTTACCTGTAAGAACTAGAATTGACTTTGATCAATTATTGACACTTTTCTGACTGACAATCTCTCAGACTCACATAAAATAGTTTTAACTACTTACATTAAGCTGACACTTTTATCCAAAGCAACTTACAATACATGTCAGAGGTCACACACCTCTGGAGCAACTAGGGGTTAAGTGTCTTGCTAAGGGACACAATGGCGAGTGGGTCACAATGGAGGATTGAACCCTTGTCGCTGACACTAAAGGCAGGCATTGTATCCATTGCGCCATCACCACCACCACAGAGAAATGTTTCTGCCCAGCTTCGAACTGGGGACCTTTCGCGTGATAACATGATAACCACTACACTACAGAAACTTGCATGGCTTTAAAGAGTTCCACCACTTTGGCTCTGACTGAAATATCTCAACAACTATTAGGATTGTGATTAAAAACATTGTTCAGACATTCACTTTACCCAGATCAAAATTCCTTAACTTTTCATCTAGCGCCAACATGATATAAAAAATGTAATTTGTCCAGTAGTTTGGTTTATGACCAAAATCCTGTAAAATGATAATGAATGACATTCTCATCTGCCTCAGCTGTATTTACTGCTAATTAGCAAATGTTAGCATGATAACGCCCTAAATTAAGAGAGTGAACATGGTAAACATTTTACCAGTTAAACATCAACATTGTCACTGTGAGCATGTTAGCATGCTGACATTAGCATGTACTTAAAATCATTGTTGTGCCTATGTATAGCCTCACTGAGCTGTTAGCGTAGCTCTAGAGAAGTGTTATATATTTAAACTAGTGGAACAGGAACAGGCTGGGATTTGGCTATAATGATGCAAAGATGGCGTGTATTAGTAGTGTGTCACCTGTGATAAATAATCTATATATCTTTACTAATAAAGTTGTCACTGTTCTTGCTGTACTTACATTCTGGAAGCTATAGACTGTGTGTTTAATGGATTTCAATGAAGCATGAGTTATAAATCTTACTCACCATACAGAGAGAACTGTGTTATTTTTCAAGTTAGTGAGAAAATGATCATTACATATGTGAGTTTATTGCAACTTTTGCACTGTCGCCCTCGACCTGCTGTTTCCTGCTTCCTAATGCCCACAGTTTCACATGCTAAGTTCCCACCATCCACCCCTCCGTCTCTCCCACTACAGCCTCTTTTCCTTCCCTACATGCAACTGCCACTGCTGCCCTATATCCACTTACTGCCTCCTTACACACCTAAATCCCTCTTCTCTTCTCTCACTACTTTAACCCCCTCCTCCATCACTTCTTAGCTAAACCCCCTTTCATTTTCTCAGCACTCTGCTCTTTCTCATCACACTTCTGTCCTCCTCTCCTCTCCCTTCCCCTGTTTCTCCTGTTCTTTCCTCTCCTCTTATTCTGACATTTCCCACACTGTACACTTCTCATCTCTCTGAGACCATATCTACCTTCTGCCCTCTTCGTCAACCGTGAAATCCATGTCCAGCTGAGTTCTGCTGGGAGCCAGAGCAACCAGATGGCACCCAAACATCTGCGTTACCCAACTCGGCCCAAACCGGGCTCTGAAGGATACGCAGCTGTATAAACAGCTTGTGTGTAAAAATGCAAGCTATGCAGCCAAGCACAGGGGTCCTCACCAGGTCGCTATGAAAAGAAATATTATTAATAATGATAATAATGACAGAGGAAATACCTTAGCTTGAGACGTGACTGTATGCTTGTGTGACAGTGGAGCCTGGGAAAGATGACAGAGGCCTCGAGCTATACACACACACACACACACA
The DNA here is from genome assembly GCF_014851395.1 of Micropterus salmoides. Classification (NCBI taxonomy): domain Eukaryota; kingdom Metazoa; phylum Chordata; class Actinopteri; order Centrarchiformes; family Centrarchidae; genus Micropterus; species Micropterus salmoides. The sequence goes on from NW_024041484.1 coordinate 10,784,308, forward strand.
CACACTATGTTAATATGAGTTTGTTAAGTTACATTAAAATAGTATTTTACTGCAGTTATAGTTATATCAACCCAGCTTAAAGGATTCATTTCCTATTTTGGGAGATTTGTGCAGATTGAGATTGTCTGTACATAAAGTATGAAGCAACAGAGCTGATTAGCTTAGCAAAGCATACATACTTTAAACTAGGGAATAGCAGCTAGCCTAGCTTTTCCCAGGGTAACAAATCTGCCAACCAGCACCTCTAAAGCTCACTAATTAACACGTTACATACGGTTTGGAGTTTTGCCACAAGGTTGCTGGGTAACACATAACGCTGTGTTAAACCACAAACCCAGGCTAGCAGTTTCCCCCGGCTTTTCAGGCTCCATCTACATATTTAGCGTAGGCTACAGATATGAGAGTGGTATCACTCCTCTCATCTAACTCTCGGCAAGAAAGAGAGTAATGGTATTTCCCTGAATGTCAAACTGTACCTTTAATGTAATTGAAGGGGTAGCTTGTTAATGCATACTGATTACTTACAGATGTCTTTACCAAACTTTCTAAAGGCAAATATGCATGGTATGAAAGCTAACAGACATGCTGGCACAAACTCAAAGTATCCAAAAAGTCCCTTCTGGTGAAAGGGTACACAAAGGCCGGGATACAGCGCAACAATGGGGCAGCACGCAGTACGTGAATGACTAAGCCAAGCTAGATGAGTTTGGGCTAAACCAGGATTACCTGCATGTGGACCGTAATACAACTGTTCCTATATGGCCTATTAATATTCAAAAAGGCCTGATATCTCTGTTCAGTGTAAATTTTGAAAAAACACAGATTCTAACTGTTCTGTGGTTGTGTTTTGAGTGGATTTTAATAGCTTATCTCACACTCCTTTGGCCTATTCTCTTTTACCTCAAACTCCAAAACAACAACTCAGGCCCACTTGAGAGTACTCTGGGCTTGGATGAGTTTTGCCTCTGGCACAGAGTCATCGGCACAAGAATCTGGCTGCCCTCCAAACACAATATTTGTCAGAGTAGCCTTGTTTCAAACCTTTAGTGTTTATTACATTTTGCAGCCTGCACTTTTTTGTCAGAGATGAGGTTTCAGATTCAACCTTAAGATTCCAGTGAAAAGCCCTTTCATGTTTTTAATCACACTAAAAGTGTTCAAAGGGTACAGTAAGTGTTTTTAATCAGCATGCACAGCTGTACAGAGAGTGAAAAAAACATACATTTTTCATTTGCATCATATGGTTCACATCATTTTCTTTCAGTATTCTTTGAGACATTGACAGCCTCCACTTCATGTGTCAGCCCTGTTGAGAGTGAAGATGTAAGCAATCTGGATTTGAGAACAATTATGGACCACACTGAAAAACACAAAGAAATTGTATCTCACCCGGTTTAAAATTTCTTACCTTTTTGAAAAACATGCAGCTGGATTGAAAAAGTTCAACTGATTTCATTGCAACTCCCGATTTAGATACGTCCACACCTCAAGTTACAATAAATATAGAAACAATATACCAATCATTTGCTATTATCAGAATCAAGAAGACATTTTTGAAATTGCTTTCATAGAATAAAGGTGCAAAGATGTAACATTAATCTGCTGGGAAATATATTTTCCAGCGCATTCATAGACTGAATTATCGAAATCGTCACAATCTAAACCCCCTGACCCTTGTTGCTGTTTGGTTACAAAGACATTTGGCTCCTGTTCAGTTGAATGCTTTACTGAATGCTTAGAAAATGCAACAAGCCTTTTAAGTCAACACTTTGTGTCGAGTATCAAAAGGCGGCGTGTGATAGACCCAAATGTGCCCAGTGTTTAGAGCCGTAGGCTTCCTGCACCTGCAGGCTCAGCATATGGCAGAAGTCTGGACCTCCCGTGATAAGTAAGTCACACTATTGCAAAAAACAAGCTTCCCCTAAGTGTGTGTGGGCTTGTTTTACTTGGGGTCCAAAATCCAGGAGCCCACTATACTTGTGGGGTCCGAAAGCTTTGTAGGGACCAAAATGCTGGACCCCACAAGTTTAAAGGGCTGTTTGAGGGTTAAGACTTGGTTTTAGGGTTAGGTTTAGAATTATGTAAAAGTTAGGGTTAGGGTTAGCCACTTACTTGTAATGGTTAAGGTTAAGGTAAGGGACTAGGGAATGCATTATGTCAATGACAGGTCCCCACGAAGATAGTGACACAAGGCTGTGTGTGTGTGTGTGTGTGTGTGTGTGTGTGTGTGTGTGTGTGTGTGTGTGTGTGTGTGTGTGTGTCAGTGAGAGAGCGCAAGAGCAAATGAGAGAGAGTTTTTCCTTTCACTGTTGAACCACTTGACTGGGTTGGTTGACCATCATTTCAAGAGTCTCACCACGAATTTTAATAGAAATTTTAGCTGTTAGGTTTACATACAATGTTGTTTGGTCTAATGAGATTTTCTTAAGAATAAAAGATAATGATTAGTGGTATAACTGCAGGGAACATTTTATTTTTTGCTTTGGTAATCATCTTCACTGTTAAAGTCAGCTCACTGGCCTGGCCATCCTAATGGATAAAACACACCACGGGACCAGATTATTCTGTCTTTTCAGCAAGAACATCAAACCGCTTTGAAGATCAAAGTGACGTGTGTGCCTTCGCATTTGAGTGTGTACCCTCACCTTTCTGCGTTTGGTGCCAGCTCCTTCCTCTTAACTGCGGCCCCGTGCGCTGTGGATGGCAGGCAGCCACGGCTCAGGTTCTCCATCATAAAGCAACGGAAACCCCTTCTGTCCATTGTTTGAAAGCTCTCCCAATGGCAAACCAACCACAGCTCTCAGCAGCGCAGATTTGAAAATGTTCTGTGTAACGTTAATAGAAAATGAGTGCCGAGGTCTCCCTTGAATGACTTTCCAGCACATTAGTGCCAGGAAGCCGTTCATTTTAATGTCAGGGGTGTATTAGCGCTGCTATATAGTGTTTTGACTGTAACTATCCCAGCATTTACTCTAAATATACACACAGCATTCTTCTTCTGTCGAGCATATCTTTAGGGCATAGTTAAGTAATTACTGGAGATTTTAAAATAAACACATCCGGTACACAGACTCGGTTTTGTTAACAGGACAGCGGTTACCACCCTTTCATGGTGTAGATCCAGCACTGTATAATACTTGAGTCAAAGCCCGGAGAACATGACACATGAGCTCTCCCCGGAATGAGGTGGAGTGCTGCTCCGGGCTTCTGTCCTGCGTCTCAGCTCTACAGTATCGTTCATATTTCACACTTAGTTAAAGAACGTTTCATTTTTAAGGCCTTGGTGTCCTGGCTACTCAAGCAGGCTGGCATGTATGGAATGTGACCACAGTGCTGTGCATTTAAATCTGGCTCATGTCGTGCCCCTCCATTTCTCCTCTTTCTGTCTCGCTTTAGTGCAGAAATACACTGATAAACAATACTGAAGAAAAAGATCAGCAGACTTCACTATAAATTAAACAGAAAAGTTACAGAAAAATACAAAGGAAGAAATGCTGCATTGGGTCACTGCAGATTTTTTGGAGGTAACACCTTAATCATAATACCGGGGAAAGTCTTGTAGTAATATGTAGTAAAATTCACATGTAATTAAAACCAGTTGTGCTTCGTAAAACTGTACAACAGAAGAAAAATGCGTATGTATGTATGTGTATATTTTTATCAGTTACTCTATGTGTTATCATGTGAAATGCACACATTTTTGTGTTAATCTATTTAAATGTTAATATAATTTTAGATTTGTCAGAATAGAGTCAGATTTTCTCAGTTGATTTTAGCAAAAACTATGCTAGGGCTAGGCTAAATTCATTAAATTAAATTTAAGGTTTTGGTATGGGAGTCTACAGGCATGCTAGTGGCTCTGTGGGATACTTAGCACAGCACAGCAGTGCTCTAAGCTAAATGCCAATGACATATGCAAACATAGTCTCAATGACAATGCTGACATGCTGAGTTTAGCTAATATAAATTTGACTATGTTCACCGTCTTAGTGTACTGTGTTAGAATTCCTACTTTCGCTAATGTAAAGCTAAGTCCGCTGGGAATTTTGCAGGTATTAAGGCATCAACAGACCTAATGATGGCGCTAAATAAAAAATTAAGGGACCAGTGTAATTACAAGTCATCCTGAAGGGAACATTATTGTGTGTACCAAATTTCATGGAATTTGTTGAGACGCTTCACTCAAAACCACAGACGTCGAGCTCATGGTGGCGTTAGAGGAAATGTCAGGGAATCTGCAAAGTCATTAGGATTCATCCTCTAGGCACCACAAATGGCTGTAATTTCATGCCAATCCATCCAATTGTTATTGAGCCTGGACCAAAGTGGTGGCCCAACCAACTGACCATCCATAAACCCATGCAGCTTGCAGGGAGAGGAGAACAAAAACACCCCATGTTGATTACACATTACCATTTTTAATATATACATGAATGTTTACAAAAATATGCCAGACAAGACAAAAATGATTGGCCCCCAGCTACAGAAGGTTTAATTACATTTATAACCTTTTCAAGGCTTTATTGGTATCTGTTAAAGCCATTGTTTCCTTGGCCTGTGTCATTTGTAAATTCACTGTCTTGGTATTCAGCCTGGCATCCACTGCATCCAGCTATCATCGAGGCCAATCCCCACAGTCTGGCACCAGTCAAAGGTATTACAGTAACATCCTGTCCTCTCTTCACAAAGAATGCTTGTTTTGGCATACATTTGGATGTGCTCTCCATTAGAGGCTTTAACACTCTCAGTCACTGCATTATCTGCACTCATTAATGACTGTCAAAACATGGGAGGAAGGTTACAGTGCCAGACGTTGACCAGGATACTTGACACCACTTCTAATCTTTGCCTGCTTGAAATACCAAGCAGAAGTAGGTGAACAGAGGTACAGACAAGAGAGAGCGATTGTTGAAATGATGATGATTAATGGCAGTGAAGTGGTTTCAGTGCAACTCTTAGAGTAGTGAAATGGAGCCTGGGTAACCATGTGTTTGAGTGACTTCTGTATATTCTATCTCATATATTTATTTCCATCTTTAACAGACCAATTGTGTTTATTGTCATTTTTGTTCAGAGTCAATATTTGGTTTAGTTGCTTAATTCCGTAATTTGGGACATAAGCTTGCTTTCTTGGCAAGACTTAGATGAGAAGATTGATACCACTCTCATAACTACACTAAACTTGAAGGTACAGCTACCAGTCGGTTAGCTTAGCTTAACATAAGCCTATAAAGCAGGGGAAACAGCTAGCCCTGGTCTCTCGAAAGGAAGCAAAATTGTCTACCGGCACCTTTAAAGTTCTCTAACGTTGTACAATGTACACATTGTATCTCATTTGTTTAATCTGTATAAAAAACAAAGTGTAAAATAGGTGGTGGTTTTATTGTTTTTCCTTTGAACATAGCCTAGCTAGCTGCTTCAGCCTGCTTCCAGCTTGCTGAGCTAAGCTTCCCAACTGCCGGCAGTATCTTCACATTTAGCGTACAGATATGAAGTGGTATCTATCCTCTCATCTATAACACTGAGCATAAATAACACTGACAGTCAAATTAGGTTTGTGTGGCCAAAGATGATAAAAGTCAAACAGTAGCAGTTTGTGGTGAAAGTATTTTTGGAAGGGTCATTTGGAAGAAGGTAGTAATTTTCTTTAAAAACCCTACACTAGCTATTCCACCAATTCCAATTCAAATGTGGTGTGTTTATATAAAATTAACACGGGTTAGATGTCTCAATTTAAACGTAACGTTAACGAGTATAAATGAATGCCTGTTCTGTTTTTTATGACATTATCTTTATAAACGTGAGCACCTGGAGTGTAACTTTTGCCAAGTGGTGGAACATCCTGATTAAAAGACTCATGTGAGAACTGGACCTCCCTGGCATTTCCTCTCAAACACCTGTGTTTAAAATCTGTTCTTGATCAGGTCAGGTTAATTTGACCGGACTCCTCGCATGTGCTGCAGGTCCTCCCGGATCCCCTATAACTGCATGCGATAGATGAGAGGTGGAGCACCCCATTAGCTCGAAAGCAGAGTGGTCGAGAGGGCGCGTGGGGTCAGCCAGACGCTAATTCTGGGTAAAAGCCTGTAGCACCCAGGTTCCTGGGGAATGTTTCTTTACACACTACATAAGCTCAAACGTTTCTTTAAATCCAATCTCAATCCAAATCCAAAGTTCTTTGTTTTGAGACAAACTAGCATAGTAGATGATAGTGACTGGAGGCACACTGCATCATTACGATTCATTCTGTGAGCTCTGTTTTCTGTTGCCTTTATAATGAGCTGGTCCTGGGCCCAAACCCTTGGGAGCAGTATAATCACAGTTTAATGAGCTGTATCAGGACCAGGGCTGAGAGCTGAGGGATTTAGAGAGTTCCTGACGAGGCTACAGGCACTACAGTACCTGTTACCCCGAATGCTCCCATAACTGAACATCTGGATTTAATGGCAATAAAACACAATTTGTGTGCGTTATTTACGCCTACATTAGAAGTGGCCAATCCAGCTCATATTTATCAGCAAATTGGTTCCAAAAATTAACGGCTAAATTGTTCAATTACTTCATTTATCTTCTGCAGCGGTTCTCCAACTGTTGTACATATTCAATACCGCAGGTGTTATTTGAAGTGCCCCCAGGTTGTACAGCAGTGTATATAAATTCTATTATTGTGGCACATATTAAGGGTGGAGGACTATCATTTCTATGTTTATTGACATGATCGATTACACTGATAAAGTGATGCAAAATGCATTGAAACAACTGGGTGCTTTCCACTACAGTAAAATTAGACTACAGATGTTGCCAGTTTGGCCAATTGGCTTGTCTGTGTCTTCCACGAGTATGGGCATAAGAGCGAGTTGGGGCATGAGAACGAAAAAATGCAGCAGAATTCGTACATACAGTGCCAAAGCAATGACAAGCTGACAAATTATTACAGGATGCGGATTAGAGGTTGCCTCATATGTGATGTGGACACATTGAAGCATCTTTAGCAATGAAGAAAATACCAAAGCTTTGTTGCACTCTGCTGTTCTGTTCTAGCTACACAGTGGAGTCAGATGGTTATCAGGTGCTTAAACTTGATGATCCACCATGTCAGGCAAACGTGGCCTACCTGATGAATGGATATGTTATATTGATTAGAGTGTCTTCCTTGGACCACTTTTTACATTTTTGCCAAGGTCATGAAGTCTTGAAAGAGTACAGGCAAATACCAAACTTTAAGAATCGTCTGCACATGGGACACATAATGCTGCAGTTGAAGATTTGATTATTGTGGACCTCTGGTTCCTGGAAGAACATTAAATGGAAGACCGTGGAAACTGGAAGAACTACAACTGCATTTAACTGGAAGAGTATTTTTTCATTTCTGGTCACATCAAAGTAGACCATGAACTCCTGTAATGCCACACAGGAATGCAAGAGGATCTCGACTATATGTAGCAAAAGTTGTTGGGACTTGTTATCAGATAAGCTGAGGCAACATTCACTATTTCATTTCAAAGACAATAAATATCCAGCCCTCACATTAAGGACCGAGGGCTGATGCCATTTTACAATATAGGCCTTTTGGGCTCCCAAGTACCATAGCAGAAAGAATGGAAGCTAAGGGCAATTCACATCAAATCAGTTTTACCCTCTCAACAGTTACACATTAATTTATACAAATTTGTTCCATCTGTGGAGCTGTCTCTCTTGCATACACACCGTCTAAGATGTCATGGTCTCCATAGCCAGGTCAGGATGTATTTTTGTTCCCTCTGAGTGGAAACTGACTGGAAGGAGACCCTTCCCCGGAGGCAGCTCTCTGAGCCACCGACAGCCAAGACGTATAAAAGGAGTGTGTGTTTGTACAAGTGTTTCACATAGGACCAGACCCAGACATATTTCTGAATGAGACTAAGTGACAGATGATTTTCGGAATCACAAATTTTTTCCTCTCTGAAGGGTCCAGTCAGAGTCCGGGGTCTTCAGACGCCTGACTCACTGCTCAGGAATTCATCTGCCGGTACTACCGTGCTGTGTCCTGCATTATTTCTATCCCTGGATGTTATGTATGTAAGTATTCATGCATAGTTTATTCATCAACAATGGGCATCTATGATGGTGCCAGTCATGGTTGCTATGATATTTTTCATGTAACTAAAGAAGCTTCAACAACTAGACCACCCGCTCCCAGGTCTATTTAAAATTTTGACAATAACTGATTACAAAAGCTGCTGAAATGTAAACTGCATTTTTGCAAGTTGGGCTAGGTTCTGTTGTTTACTACTGTTGCTCTCTTTTCATAGCTTTGGTTTAGGGAAGAGAGAAGACAGAAAACCATGAGCAGTCGACTCCTCCCCTCTGAAGATCTATACTAATTGATAACATGTGTATAAGGAGGTAACTTGATACTAAGCTAGTGTACGACCCAAACACAGGCCACCTGCTGCGGTTTTGGAGAGAGCTGAGTCTATCTCCCACCACAGCGGAGGCCTTTCTGATTCAGACGGTTCAAATGAGGACACACTGGCCAGAGTCCATAAGTCAATCAATCAGCTTGCTCACTTCAAAGCTGAAAAGGTTTGGCCAGAGTGGGGATGTTGCCTTTGCTGCAGCAGAATGGAGAGTCCACTTCCAAGTGGCAATACATTAATTTTAGAGGGGAAAAAGACTTTTGACATTAATCGCTGTTTCTAAAATAAAGAGAATCCAACATGTAAAAGTATTTTGTCAAGCAAAGTTTTTTCACTGTTTCATTGTGTGCTGTTTGGCAAGACAAAGTTTCACCCTTTTCCAATAAAGGATATCTCATTTAGGAACAAAATGTTCAAGGGTTATTGCAGCCAAATTGACCCATATGTCATTTAGAGGGTTTTATTAAAGTCTTCAGTTTGCCCTTTAGCCAAATAAGAGCTTATGAGCTAAGTGCAATTACACTCTACTTTGCTTTACAACATTTTTTCTCTTTCCTGACAGTTTTGTACAACTTCATAGTGCAGTGGAACATCCTGGGGAGAATTAGCTAAAATTTTTTGCACTGTCTCTCAGGCTCACCCTGCACAGAGAGACCGGCCCGAGGCGGCTGCCAGCTACCACACACACAACTGTGCTTGTCACTCCCAGGACACAGCAGTCAGTGGCTTGGACGGTACACAGATAAGATAACACACAGCCCAGCCACTTCCCCTTTTCCCACATTTATCAAAACAAGGTCTGGCTACCTCATGTGAACTGTACATTCAGTACAATATGTCAGCCATGATGTGTGTCATCAGCCAAAAATGGTGGCATCTTTATTTGAAGAGTTCTGTGCCAAAAATGAGCCCACTGCAGAGTCAGAGCACAAAAATAAATTCTGATGCTGAAGCCATGCTGCTTTAGGTGATTTGAGTCAGTGGTTTACATAAACAACTTGACAAACTGCTAGATATGTTTACAAGATGATTGTCTTTTATTGAGGCATACTTCAAGCTGGGTTGGGACTGAATCCTTCATTGTGAAGTGCTTCCAACTTTGTTTCCAATCGCCTCTCAGTGAACAATATTGAGTTCCAAAGATGTACAGCAGGAATGAAACCAAATGAACTGCCCGCAGTGGTATTTGACCAGGTACCCCAGGCAGGTCAAAGTGTTATTGCTACATGTGAGTTTTGTTCCACTTACAGAAAGGACCTGTATGGATCCTGACTCCACATCTACATGGCCACGATTTAAATTTTTTATTTATCTGCCAAGGCCGCAAGGGACTTCACATGTGGGCTGGACGTGTCGACTTATACGTGTGAACACATTCACCCATGCAGACACCCACGGTATACATCTGTTTTTCAACACCCTCATCTTGTCCTTAACATCTCCAACCTGACAAACAGAAAAACGAGTTCCACATTGTGTTAAGATGTTCAGTAGACGTACATTAAAAAATCATACATGTAAAATTACTGTACTTACAGTCCTCTCGTATAAAATATCTAATTTACTTTGATGCAGAATTACGCACATTCATATACAGTATGTGTGTCCACTGAGTGTGGTTGTGTGAATAGTATAACATTTCTGTGTGTGAATGTCCAAATCACTGTGGCAAGAGTAATCGGTTTTAGCAGCTCAGCAGTAGATGAGACCTGGAATTTTATCAAAACTGCACTCAAAAGAGGCACGAACACACACACACGCCTCCTTTTTATTACTGTACACTCCAATGCGTTTGCCATGTGCTTGGGAGCTCTTTGCCAAACTTTTACTGTTACTCCCTCGGTCCTTTCTGAACTTGTCAGATCATCTGAAGTGAATACATATCGCATATATTTCAGTTCTTAATTTCTACAGTAATGGATTTTCAGTATTTAAAGCATCGGCCTGAATTACATCACAATGGAGTAGTAAAAACCTTGTCTTTGACCTACAATACCCATCCACAATCTGCACCGGTGGAAAAAGTTCCCTATAACATTTTCCAGAACTTTCCAGGCTTATGGCAGTTAAAAACCTACAGGCGCACAAATCACTGTGAAGATTGGCTGAAGTGGAAAATGAAGAGGAGCAAAATAAAGAAAAAACAAGTTTTTTTTCATCACAGCATGTTTTCTATTACTGTCAGTGGAGAGCAGCAGGAGCCAAAGTGTTACAGTAAAGATACAACATTTGGAGCAAAGCAATATACTGCATATATTCAGAGACTTGATAGTATCTTGGCAGGATGTACGAGAAACCTGTGGAAAGTTTCAAGGTTTGCTTGAACAAAATGTACAGGAGCTATTACTTGCCCAAATTCAAAGTCAAATACTGCTGAATTATGGCCTTTTGTCAAGGTCATTATCATCCAAAATCAGAGAAAGAAAAAGATTAAAAGCATTCAAAGAAGAAACTTAGGCAAATAATGAAAATCCTACACATGAGTGGAGGTGTAGATCATCCTGGACACACACAGAGACAGCGGTTAAAAGCACTCTTGTGACAGCTCTAGCGCAAATAAACACAGCCACCAAGAGATAAGCATTTCTAATCCCCAGGAATAAATACAAAGGGTGAAGAATGGCTGAATGACATCTTAAAGACAGAGCCTATTTGTATGGGTGTACTTCTTCGTGGCAACATTACTCACAGGCAGAGCATATAGTTGTCAGGCAATTTTCTCTCTCTGCAAATAGCACCACTCTCTCAACACACTCAGTATTCTCTGCATGCCTGCACATTAGTCCTGTTCTTAAAAACGCTCCTCAATTACTGCTGTTGACTTCAGCCCAAAAGATTAAATGATAGTCAACACAAGTGGCAAAATAATCCCTGATTTCTCATGCATACACTCAATAAATACAAAAAACCAGCACACACTCAAACATAAGCCTGATGTTAATGTGAAAACCACGCGGTACTGTATATTCCCCCTTTTTATAGCGAGCAGTAATTGTCAGTCAAGCTGTTTTAGCTGTTTTATGTCATGCTGGCCACTGTAAAATTACAAGTGTGCCGGCGTGAGCGCCATCGCAGGTAAAAGTGGATCACATTTCATCTACATGATCATTTTAGCAGATGGTAGACTTTACAGGAAAAGAGATTATGATTGTTGCAGACTCTGATTTTCAGTCACATTGTTAATGTTGGCAAGCTAGTGGGATGCTGAGAGGGAAGGTGAAAGGTGAACAGTGCACAGAAAGAAACTCATGCACACACTTATGGAACGTGCCTGTGTGCGCATGCATGCATTCAGTCATACAAAACTTAATACATGTGCAAATAAAACTATCTTTTTAGCCATGCTAGCGGCGTGGCTCTAAGGATGGCTATTTCCTCTAGCCCCACCATGAGGTTGTCATGAAATTCGGTAAAGACATTTACATCAAAATTGGTGATCCATTAAACTTCTTCACATACTGCCATCATCAGGTCAAAGTTTTAATTTAGGCCTACTTCAATTGATCTTGCATCATCAGTGTACTTTGTGATTAGGGCTAACGTTAGCAGATGTTAGCATGTGATGTTATTCAGCATGAGACCTCCTTACATTGTTATTAGTCGCCTATGCAGCGCACCTGAGTGGAGCAGCATTGAAAAACCACTGTGAAACTGATAAAACCGACTTAGCATGAATCAACTTCGCCCAGCTGATTTGACACCGGCATACGCAGTGATAGAAATCAGGTCACTCTCGCGCAGAGCTGGACGGCCCCGCTTCACTCTCATGTCAAAGTTGAAAGCGAGTGTTTACAACTGTGATGAGGGGATGAAGAGACTGTCCTTCTGGGAACAAGTAAAGAAAAAAGTCAATTAGAGTGAACTGCGTGAACGTCAGGTAAACATGTGTTCTCTTCTCTCAAAGTTTGAGGTCAGCAGACAACACGTAGGCTAGCCTAATGTTAATGTGCAGCTACTGTGAATTTCTGTCTGTCCTGCTAACCAGCTGAGCAGCGCAGCTCTTGTCTCTCTGTTTCTTGGTTGCTTGTCAGACTGTGACTGAACAATGTTGAGTGAAACATAACTATTACGTTTGATAAACGCCGAGGGACCACGGTGTACATAATTGAACATATCTCAATAAGCATCACATATTCAGCCCAGTCTTTTTATAAATAGTATTTTATATTTGGAAATGTATTGAAGGAAACCTGGAGGAGCCAGTTTGAATGGGCCTGATGCAGCTGATAACATTAATATATAGAAAATATATATCATTTACAGTGTTTTAGTTTGTTTTGGTTCTTCGATCCTTACGTACCCAAAGTCCCAAATGGGGTTCTGTGTCTGTCAGACAGTCTGAAGGGGATACTACCACAACAGCAGAGCAATAAGGCAGACTTATCCTACTTGTCCTCTTGCGAATCAGTTTTCCTTATTGTGATTCACTATAACTCGCAATGTTGTATTCAAGTATTTTTAAAACCAGGTACCTTTTTACTTTTATTTGAGTAGGTTTATATTGGATGACTTTTACTTTTACTTGAGTAACATTTTTCATGTGGTATCTGTACTTTTACTTAAGTATGAAAATTGAGTACTTCTTCCACCACTGACCAACACTACTTTGTTCATTCAATTGTGGGGATTTTTAAGGGCACTATAATCTAAAGTGCATACATTTCACAATATTGTTTCAATATTCAGAGTGTAAATATAGTGGGCCACATGGTAAAAAGGAAGTGATTTTGGAACAAAAAAAAACATGATGCAATCGCCTTCTAGATATTGGTTGGTTGGTTAAATCTCTAAGACAAACTTTTAAATCAGCTTGCTTCCTCGATTGTGCACAAAAGGATGACAAAGAAAAGTATCAGGACACACACAAAGTTACTGAAGTCCTCACATGAACAAACCACATGAAGAGGGATGAGTCTACATACTAACACAGACCAGACCACCCTGGAACCATTCTGACAAAGACTCCCCTGCGAATACCGTCTACGAATGCATGTATGTGTATGTGTGTGTATGTGTGTGTGTGTGTGTGTGTGTGTGTGTGTGTGTGTGTGTGTGTGTGTGTGTGTCCACTCCTCAGGCTCCAGACAGACTGCTCTTCATGCTAAACACAGACACAAAGTCAGACGATGTAAGGTGAGATAGGAAAATGTCCAAAAAAAATCGGGCTTGAGCTGAGTGAGTGAGAGAGAAACAAAGACAGAGAGATGGATTTTAACCCTTGTCATCAGATGCCATAACTAATGGTGGTATAATAAGGATGTAGATAAGCTTGGACACATACATCTACAGCTCACATGCAGACAGGCCCGACTGACGCACCATCCAGCCTGGAAATCTATGTGTGTGGCCTGAGCTTCCCTGCCACCCTTTCCTAAGCTTTCAAATTTTGAGATTAAAGGGCGAGAAAAAGAAGCCATGAAAGAAGTGTCAAACTCAATGCTCCTCCTTTTTTCCTATCACCCTCTTTGCTAGCTTCTGGTCTGTGTCCACAATATTAAAGTTTTGCTATAACATGGATTAGCAGCAAGAAAATCCTCCACTGCTAATCCTTTCTTCTCTACTCTAAACTCTGTACCTCTTCACTTCTTTCCCCCGTGAAATTCACCCCTCCTTTCCTCTCCTGCTCTTCTCCACCATTCTCCTCTCCCACCTCCTCCTGCTGTTATGTTCTCCATATGCTTTGATGGCTCCTCCTCTGAAAGGGGGAAATGATTCAGGCCCCTGGCATGCATGGCAGGGCTGCAGCTGGACACTGCACCTGCAGCTCCGAAAAACAAGCTGACGGTTGCATGTTTGGGAACCTTTTAGTGAGTGTGTATGGGTGTGTACTGCACATGCACATGTATTTTAGCATGTGCACGCTCAAGTATTTTTCTCATGCATTAAACTCCTGCTTTTTTTCGGCACCCTTCCGCTCTCTTTCCTGTGCTTTTTACTTAACTTCTTTTTTCTCCTTTGTTTTTCACACACTTCTGCTCTCACTCAGCAGTGTCAGGCCAATTAAAGTCAGTGTGAGATGATGTTTAGAGGAGCAGTCAGCTCAGTCATGGCTCCTGGAGTTCCCAAGTTCCAACCAAGCACAAAACAACTCTGTGGGAAGCTCTAGGTACCATATTTTTGTTGTGATGACAACATGCACACTGGCATAATTTGTACAAAATTGCAGTTACTACCTTGACCCCAAGTTTTTAGCAAATTCAACTTAGCCAAAACATTAATTTTGATTCAGGGTTGTGGGAGTGAAGGTATATAAAGAAATTTAACAGAACGATGGAAAATGACATCACACTTTTCATTTTGATTGATGGCAAGTGCTGCTTAGTTGCTGCACCTCCATACCTTCATAAATTACACCATAAATCATATAATTAGCAGTGGCAGCCTCCAGAGTTTCAAATACAAGTTTGCAAGCCTTGAAATTAGGTCAATAAATCTCTGGAGACTTTATAATTGAATTGGTGTTTGGTTTTAATGGACCGTAATGTTTGTGTGATTTTATTTTTGCTGAGAATAATAGCCATAACTGCATGTGTACGCTGCACTGTGAGTCTTGCAGCAGGTTCTCACTTGCAGGTAGATGTTTTCAATTACTAGCATAAAGTGGTATCACTGTGTAGCATCTCTTAAAGGTGGAATTCAGTCTGCTAAAAGGGACCTCTGAAAGGCACTTTGCATGGAAGATTGGAGTTTCCACAATCTATTGTTGTTTCTAAGTGTCAGATAAGGGTACTCTCTCTCCCTGACTGAAAACACAACAGTTGTGTTTGCAGTGGTGAGAAGTATTGCACAGGGAGGTTTGCCACGGAAATACACCAGTGCAGGATGTAAGGCTTGGGGGGTCAACCCCTGCTGACTGGAATTAATCTAAACCATAATTACCTCCGCACTAACGAGCCAGTTGTCTTGAGCCGCGGCCAGGTGTTTAGCAGAAAATAGTATGTGACAATGTGGGTTTGGTGTTCACCCATCTGCACACATACACAATCCGCAAACCTGAGTGAGTGAGCAAACATTTTGGCAGCCGTCAATGCTCCTCTCTCACCACATCCATCCATCTTCCTGAGACTTGCTCCTGTCCCACAGCACCGCAGCTTTCCCACCTTGGGAGCCAGATAGGAAGCTGTGGTATGATTTTCACATTTGTTACCCTGTGACAGCTTCACTGAACATGTGTGTTTTAGAGCAGTGGTTCCCAACCATTTTTGTCTGATATAACCCTCAGCACTGTCAGATGACCTAACTAACCTCTTCAAAAACAGTCATGTTCCAAATTCATTTTCAGTGTTTAACACTATTGATAATGTTATATAACAGTGGATATTGATCCATATTGATGTTTAGCTTGCTTTGGTAAAGTCTGCATTCGTACCACTACTGCATACAGCAGAAGATGGACTTTCAACTATCTACTTTTAGCATTTTCCACTATTTGTCCATTTTAGCTATCTATTAAACTATTACTCAACACTTTAAGCTAACAAATGTCATTTCAACTGTTTATCCAGTGTTTTTAACCATTTAATCACTTACTGTTAGCTAGCTTAATCATTTATTCAATACTTTTAGCCAAGGTCTATTTCAACTGTTATTTGCTGTTAGCTATTACAACTATTTGTCCATTAGTTATAGCTATCTGATATTTAATGTCTATTTCAATAGTTTACTCCCGTCAAGCTAATATTAATGTTTATAATGTTTAATAATCATTTAGCCATAGCTATTTCTTTCAACCGTTTATCAATTACTTTTAGCTAACTATTCCAACTGTTTTGCCACAGTTAGGCTATAGCTATCTATTTTTGGTTAAAATCCATTCATACATTACTGTCAGCTAATTTAAAGTTAGCTTAATAGCGGATAAAGGTACTATTTGAACTCATTACTTTTAGCTAACTGTTGAAAATTCTCTGCTTTCCTGCAAACTAGTTTTGACAGCTCTCAGTTGCAACATGTAGCTTTGTGTTCATGTATTACAGGTGACATGTAGCTTAGATATATTTTTTAATCAAATCATTTTTCACAATAGTTATGCTACTCCACAATCTTTCCATGCCCTGACACCTGCAGAAGCTCCTGGTATACAGTGTGTCAGTACAAACCTGTGTCTAAATATATTTGTTGTCTGTGCATCTGTGAATTTGCCATTGACAAGGTGACGGGTGCTGTGTGATGCCCTGGGGCCCTTGGGCTTGCTCAGCAGGCACGAACTGAGCACACAAGTCCTCAGACAATACACTACTATGCTCTGCTCTGCACCTGTGTTATGTTTTCATGCTGACAAAGATGTGCTTTCCTCTTTGTGGGCTAAATATCTGCTTTGTTTCCATGACTCAGAGACTAAAATAGTAAAGCTGCCACCAACTCTGAACCGAGGCTCTTTGTAGTAAAAAAGCCAAATTACTTTGAACACACAAACACCGCAGTGAATGGTTAGCAAATGGGTGGTATGTGAATTACTCACTGTGTAAAACTGGCACACAAATGCTGAGTGAACACATTCACTTGGCTTTTACTTTCTTCTCAGGATTCTCCAGTGTGTAACAAAATGTAAATTGTGCCATTGAACACATTTTCTTTTTTTCATACCATAAAGTAATCCCATCATTCATAATCTGGAAGTTGGTGGAGATGTACAAAGTTTACAAAAATGACATCCAAACTCTAAAAGTGTTATGGACCTGGGCTTTCGTTTCATCGGAAAGAACATGGAAACATCAAGACAATAATATCTATTTACTTGTCAAGAGTCAAGTGATGTCACTGTTATGACTAAAAGAAAATTGGAGTATTATAGAGCGAGAAAGAAAGCCTGTCTGTGTCATTTTCCGGTCAGTAATTGTCAGTGTCAAGATCATCTAATCAGAGAAAATATACTACTGCCCCCTTGTGGATTCAGAAAACACCATGACTGTAAACAAGTTAATTCAAAGGATCGACCATCTACTATATTTATCAAACCATTCAATTACCCCTTGTGCCTTGAATTGAAGCATTCACATTCTACACTAATTTATTATTTATTCAGGTTTCCCCTTTAATATGTCAGCTGGTATGTAGATTACACCAACCAGGAACCAACCACTTTATATATATTATTTTTAATATTTCTCAAAAAGTTCCTTATAAGGTTCCTTTATTTATGTGAAATACAGGATTTTCTTTTGGTGGGAACAACTTGTGATTCACCACAGCCACCCTACATCTATAAGGAGTCCTTGAGCAAAAGTCTCATTAAGATGAGATGAGGATGGCACAAACAGCATCTCAGGAAAAGCAAATGATAATTTCTCTTGCTGGATTTATGAAGTCCGTGAACTGTTTCCTTGTTTCAGTGCTTCTTTGTTTTTAGCGTTGGTTTCTTTTTGTGCAGTTACAGTGGCATTATTTCTTGGAAAGAAATTTCATTTTGTTTCCTGGAGCAAAAGGAAAAGAAACAAACAAAAGGTTAAAGGTGAGAATGAGCCTACAGTACAGACTATGCTATCGCTACGACAAAGAAATTCTGGCTCAGAAATAACCTTACCCAAGCCTTTAAGAAACCTGTTAACCCTCCGGTGTTCATTCTCATGGATGGAGTCTAGATACTCCTGAACCCTCACTTCAAACAGTCCTGAGGAAAGAGAAGGAATCATGAATCACTGGATCGCCTCCTGACAGCGGGACCTCTTCTTTTTCCTGCAGCTCTTTACCTCTCAGAGCCTGCCTGTGGAGCTCTCTCTCCTGGATGAACCAGCCAAACATTTGGGTCTCCATGAAGACCTCCAAGAAGCGACGCACAGTCTTAGACGGGACTGCTTTACGAAAACCCTCGCGCTGGAAGGAGCAGGGGACTGGGGAGGAGGAAGAGGAGGAGTAACCGTCTTCCCGTTCACCAATGATGAAGAGGGGATAGTGGCCTACCAGCTCCACGAAGAAACGAACAAAGGCCTCGGACACAACAGTGCTAAGATGGCCAAAGTCTGAAAAGAAGAGGATAAACATTGTAATATATACAAAAAGTGCTGCTGAACTCGCTCACTTGCAAAACTAAGCAGCTTTTATTGCTAGTTTTCAGCATCAGTCCTTGTTATGTCTCACCACTGGGTGTGTCTCCTCCTCTCTCATTAGCGAGATCTCGTCTCCTCTCCAGAACATTCTCCAGGGCTGATTGAAGCTTAGATGGCAGGATGGAGTCCTCATCATCCATCTAGATGTGACAAAACAGGATAGAAATTTAATTTAAAGGTATGTTAAGGATGAAATAATGTGTTCCACGTCCATACAGATCATGCAAAGCCACAAAAAACATGAATCAATCAGGATTCGATGTATAGCCTACCTGTCTGAGAAATCGACTGTTTCCAAGATCCACAACAAGAACCTGTGCACAGAAAGCCTAATTATTGGAATGTACAACATTTTTAGCATAATTGCCACAAAGTAGTGTTTCTCTGACCTCCTCCAGGGGCAGCTCAGTGAGCTGGGGCAGTGAACTGGACAGCAGGCCTACGATGAATGGGGTTGGAGTGCAGACGATGTCAAGCATAGCCGAGGGCAGCACAGGGATGTAAGTGTGCTGCCATACAAAGGGATAAAGCAGTGCCACAACAGCATGGCAGCATTGGGAGAGAGTACTGCAAGAAGAGATGGGAAAAATGAGTATGCACTGACGACGCTGGGGACATGATGATTTTGTCTCCATAACTTTTTGAAAGCTTTTGTAAAAAAATGTTCCTAAAAATAGTTTGTACCAAGAAATGTTAACTAATGACTAATGAAAATGCTTTGAGAAAGGTTTATTTGCACAATTAGAAAACATACAAAGCAATTTAAATATAGAAGAGACAAATGTGCATTGTCCAAATAAGTAACAGGCTTCTGATTACTGCATTATTTTCTGTTATATTTTTCTATTTATGAATTATTATCTGCCAGTTGATTTTTTTTGTTTTCTTTTTATAAATGAAGGCATTTCCACCCTAAATTGGAGCAGAAAATGCCTCCAGAATGCAGGTTTTTAAATTAAGTGTCAATTAAGCTCAAAATGTTTTGGGAGAAGACCCCCAGACCCTCCACTCATTATTCAGCATTTCAGATTAATTCAAAATAGTTTTAAAAACTCTTCTCATCTTGTTTTTTAATCATCAAGTCTTGTGACACAAGTGTATGGTCATACCCCCAGTCTGAGCCCTTATGTCCCCACCACTTCTCAACACTAAGTGTTGACAGAGAGTTACTTACTCATTCTAACCACAGGAGGGTGCTATGGTCTAAAATACAGCCTCATCACTTAATATTCCCTAAAGTAACATTTCCCAGAGAGGGAAGCAAAGCCACATACTACTTTTATTTACATCACTCAACTTTGCATTCCAGTCCTCTACTACTGTGACCACTCTCTCTGACTCCCACTGGCTTGCTCTTACAGAACAAACAAGCCGGCCCCAGCACAACAACTCAACAGGCCGCTCTTAAAATATCTCTCTGGCATGTTCCCTGAATAAAACTGCGAGCTGTCTTAAATTGATTTAAAAATGTGGGTCTGGGGCCACCTGTATTTCTTGTATTTCCATAATGAAAGCTTCCCTGATGCTTACACCTAATATACAAAAATGACATAAACAGTAGAAGAAGGATGTTCTGTGTACCCTCTTATTTTAGGAGGCATCAAATGAGCTGTCACATGAAGGGGGAGATACGTATTTCTGCATGCTGTGTAACCCTACAGGATAAACGGCTCCACGGAATGGACCAACCTGAGTTTGTCAGCAGTGAAGATGACCCTTCGCTCCAGCAGCAGAGACCCAAATACTCGAATCAGCAGCCGCAGACTCAGGCAGGAGAACAGACATTCAAAGTCCACATGCTCCAGGCGTGAGTCAGAGGGTCGACAGAGCTCCATCACCTGGGGATAAGATGGAGAAAAGATGAAACTACAAAGCTATAGAAGACCATAACAGACTTAAATTTCTCGTACAACTTCTTTTTAATTGAAAATTCATATTTTTGATCTTGACGAAAGCTGAATGACTGAAACATTACATGGAGCTAGCTATAACATAAATTAAAAAATTTGTATGCCAAATATTTGTCACACACTCCAGCTACATGAGTATTCTCCCCTTTAGGATTTGTGCTGCCAAAATCGTTACATGAGCAATAAAGTTTCAATGGGCAAATATAATTTTCAAAAACAGGTTATATACTTGTCTTTTGTCTAAGTCCATGGTCTGAATTTCAGTATTTCAGAAGCCATGCCATTTCAGCTGTTCAGCTGTTGTTCTAGATAGCCCGCGGTGTCACTCACCTCGGTGCCTGAGCCAGGGAGGAAAGTTTTAATGGTGATGGTTCTGCCTGGAGCTGGAAACTGAGCCTCCATGATGGCTCTCATAAAAGGCTGCACAAGGGCTGGAGACAAAGCCCTCCGCCTCTCCACCTCATCCAGCACCTACAGTTCACACAAATATATACACACACACACACACACACACACACACTTGTATACTACATTTGTTTATAATATTTACGTGAATGATTTAATCATAGGGGACCAGTGCCAGAGGTTTACCTTGTTGAACAGGTTGAAACAACCAAGGTGGCTAACAATACAGTAGACCTCTGGTAGACGTTTGCCCTTTCCACTGGGCTGAAAAGAAATTTCTTTGGATTAACAACTGGGTTTTGAAAGTATTTTGTAAGTAGAAAAACATTGCTGAATTCTCCAAAAAAACAAAAAAACAATTAAAAGACAGTGTAATCTCTTCCAAAATTGGAGTTGCAATGTTTTCTCATGACAGAAGATAATAATTCTTATTATCTTATAATAATAATTCTTTAATCTCAAGTACATTCTGGCAATATAAAAGTTTGAAAAACCACAACACACACATGCTGTAGAAATACATATGCAAAGGCACACACATACACACTTTCCCAGTCTCACACACTTCCTCCCAGACTCTGAGATGGACCGTTTTCCCACAGCCATGCCGACTATTTTGGCACGCATATTTACTCAGCCGTCATCGTGGTATTTAGCCACTTCCTGTCCAGTAGCAGCACACTTATTTATTCTATTCATTTCTATTTACCAGTAAACGCCGGCAGTATCCAAACCTCCTGTTTCCATCCTCTCCAGTCAAAACAAAGGAGAACATCTCGCTGTGAGGGATGACCCACAACAAATACACAAATAAACACGTGATTAGCATATTTTGTTTGCACAAAAAATACACATAAATAGCCTAATTATATACATTCAAATCAGCAGTTGTGTGTATCAGGGGTTAAACAGTATGTTTTCTAGTGGTAATGACAGTTTAGTTTTCAGTGTCTATTATAGCGAGTTGCTAAGGGAGAGAAATGGCTCTGGGGAGAGTATTTAAAACTATTTTGACCATTAAATTAACTTTAATTTATGTGGAATTTCATAAAAAGTGCAATAAGTTACTTTTTACACTCTCACCTTGGGAAGCTCTCCACCGGCTCCCAGTCTTTTGCATCAGGGAAACAGAACTGAGGAATGATCCTCAGCTGATCCTCCGTCTCCCTCATGAACTTGAAGCTGCGCTCCATCTGCAACATAACAAAAGTGGTGACACACATGGACTCCATTTTTGCTACTTTCATGCATTTTTATTAACTTAATTTCCAATACTATTTCATGCACATTTATCCGTAATCAGCCGGTAAAAGGTTGCGTGTTCTTATTAACATGTATAAACTTACAGGTTTAAATAGGAAAGATTAAATGCTGCAGTATGAACAAAGACAGCCTGGTGTGAAGCTTCTCCTTTGCTATTTCAGCTGTTTGCATTCCCAGAATCTTGTCTGGTGGACTTGGGCTCAGTCACATATTTTGAAATGTTTTAATGTTGACTTTTGTCTGCCTGGGGTAAAAGATGTAGATTTCTATTTCGAGGCATTTGGTCCCAAAAGGTTAAAGGGGGTCCTTCGGGGATTTAGCACTGCACTTCCATAAAGTATGTGGACTCACAAAAGACAGATGAAATTTATATTTTTTAAAGAATGGTCAAAACTGATGAGGCCAAGATATCCTGACTTTTTCAAGCTATCAAGGTGATTTATTTATCATTATACAACACAAGGTTGTACAACGAAAGTCCCTAGCATGAGTTCAAAACGACTAGATCCTATGTTTCCCATCATGCAACAGGATAGCTTCTTTTATTAGACCCCACTTCTTTCAAATCCCACATCCAGTTTGTAAAACAGACTTTTTTTTAAAAACGTAAACCCTCAAGCCCAAGTTTTAACTGTTGACATCATCAGGGCTTTTCCCTCTGGAGCTAGAGAAGATGTTATACAACTGTTTTCACAGGCTGAGCAGCAGGCCTACTCCACATCATGAGTTAACTGAATTTAAAATCTGTGGTTTCCTTCTTCAAAACAAAATTACCCACAAAAAGCAAACAAAGATTCAAGCACCCCTCTGCTTCTGACCTTCGGGGGGAACTGCTGCGTGACCTCTGGCAGGTAGTGGGCACCGGCCTTCGACTTCTGCAGTGACACAACTAGAAAATATTCAAAGAGCTGACGCTGGTGGAGCTCCCGTTCCAGGGAACTGTTGGTACCGTTGTAGTGGGCTTGAGCCTGGTTTGGCTGGCTGAGTATGGACTGGACTGACACGAGACGCTGACGATGAGCTGGAAAAGAGGAAAGTAAGAGACACTAGGGTTATAAATTGAAGATGTCAAAAAAAATTAAAACTCATTTCTGTGGTACCTTTCGCTCTTTCTTCAACTTCACTCTCAGAGTCACTATTTTCATCTGTGACTGCAAACAACAAAAATCAGTGTAAGCATTAGAAAATACAGAATAAAGTTGAATCGCTTCTGGATGAACATCATTTCACCATCATCACCTCTCCCTGAGCTTGTCTCAGCGAAATGATAGATCCTTCGTAGATGTTTCTTCCCGATCCGAGCCTCAAAGATGCTGTTGATTCTCAGTACAACCTGTTGGAAAAAAGTTCTGGCTCAGCATAAAGAAATACACAGCATGACATATTTCCTCAAGGATCAGAGCAAAATACCAATTAATAATATTTTGGCAGTGTTACCTGGTAGCCACACTTTAAATTAAAGCTGAACTTAATCTATAAATGTGATATAGGATCCAGCAAATGGTGTCTTGGCAGTCAAGAAGTCATATGGTAAGCATTAGGATCGTAGGATAAAACCTTTACTCTAGTTCAGGGATTCTGGATAAAATACATACACTGCTCTAAAATATGCGCTCAAACACACACCGTTGGGATCCTGCGGCATGTTCGGCTGTAGGGATCCCCAGGCAGCCAGGACGGGTGTTCAGGCCCGGTGGGAGTTGAGGGAGGGCTGAGCTGGCGTGGAGATGAAACACCCGCGCTGCCGGTGCTGTGGGTCGACTGGTTGGTTCGCCGCAGGTCCAGCAGCTTAAAACTCCTGCCTGAATTCTGCCTGAAGAAACCGGGCCTCGAGGTCTATAGACACAAATCATTTAATACATTTGCATGATCATTTATATAAGAAGTGTTGTCATTGTAAAGTATTATGCTTGGCTTGTACTGCAAGAACCTTGGTGGTATCGGCGCCAGGGGAGGAGGGCAAAGACTGCTGGGAGCACTGACTCTCCAACTCGATGTCCTCATATGGGTTCTCTTTGGATGAGTCTGAAGGGAGACCAAAGATGGCAACTTTCAAAACATGTTCATCATTCCTGTTAAAAGTTACAAAGTCTCATGGTTCAAACTGTATTTTTAGGCAGAAGCTGCCAGTGTAACATTCAATATGCGTGCATTTGACTTAATCCGTGAAACATGTTGATTGTTTTCTGCAGAATGTAGTTCACGAAGAAGTGGAAAAACACCAGAAACAACATTCAACTCATGTGGTAACAAACTGATTCTAGAAAATATCAGGCACATATTCAAGAAAATGAGCTGCAGCCCCATTGTACAGTCCACATCTTGTGGATTCCATGTGTATTTGCCAAAAGGTCAACTATTTCTTTAAAAAGGGAAATCAGTGATGGATAATAAAGGTTTCTGACCTAGGATGTCTTCGTAATGATGTTCTTGAGACAGTGAGCGAGAGAAGAGCAGGCTAGTTGACCCTGCAAGGTCTTCAAACTCAAAGGATTTCCTGTCATGGTGAACAGAAAAGTGCAAATTAGTATATAGGTGCTTCTAAAGTCTGAATGAACTGAACCGTTACGACAAACCAAACTATTATATTTGGTTATATTTTGTGCCCTCTATACCTGTTGATGTTGTCTCTGACTCTCTCACCCCTAGGTCTCCCGTAGACGCCAGAAGGAGGTTTTAGGGCCGTTTTCACAGAGATGGAGGGCAGAGGGGGGAGGTTCCTCTGCCCTCTCCCATGCCTGGGGCCTGTAGCTGGATGCTGGAAGGTTCGTTGGGGTTTGGGGACTGGGTTGATGGGGGGCGCCCCTGGCTCTGTGTACACATTCTCATGGTGCTGCTTCCCCTCTCTGGCCCCGGAGGATTTCGCTGCACCAGTTTGTCCCACAACTTCAGATTCTTTCTTCTTCGTCTCTACCTGTTTGTCCTTGCTCGGTGGGCTGAAGTAGTTTCCGAGCTCTGGAGGAGTTTTCCCATGGCTCTCCCCCATAGCCTCCAGTTTTTTAAACAGAGTGAATACAGCTCTCTTCTCCTGGCTGGTTTGATCGCCTGTTCTCCTGTCATTGCTTTTCCTCAATGTCCCCACTGGCGGCTGCACTCCTGCCGTAGGCGAACAGGGCCTTGAATCCCCAAACTTTTCTACATTCTCTTTCTCATGATCTTGCTTTTCCTTGTGGACAACTCTAACGCAGTCCTCCCCTTTTTGGTTCTCAATGGGCTTGCTGCTCTTAAGTGTCCCTCTTTGCTGTTTCCCTGTTTCAACAGGCGAAGAGGGCCTTGAATCCTCAACTTTTCCTAAATTCTTTTTCCCATGATTTTCCTTTTCCTTGTGGGCTATTCTCCTGCAACCCTCTAGACTTTCCTCATCAGAAGTTTTACTGTTGCTTTTTGTCAGAGATTCTGACCTTTTTATGCTGGTGCACTGGCCCACAGTACCTGAGATAATGGGTGAGTGTGAGGGTTCCTTCCCCTCCCACAGAGAAATCTTGTCCTTGATGTTGCCTCCATTGGATCTGGGGAGCTTGTTGCCTACGTAAAGAGTGTTGTCATTGCTGTGAGGGTCAAAGGTCGGCCTCCTGTGAGCCATCATGGGTGATTCTTCCCTCTGGTTGCTCAGGTTGTCTAATGGGGTGAAGGGCAGTTTTGGAGCCCACTTTCTTCTTTGCCCAACTCCCTTGTTTTCAACTGAAGCAATATGGAAGCCACTTATTTCACCAAGACAGCCCTTGTTCAGCCTAAACACACAAAGAAACAACCCATTTACATAGTTACAAATTAACATAAAATGTTACTCATTCATCCCTGATAAATGTCAAACAACTAATAAATGTGCCAATATGGGATGTAAATGATCTTGAAATGATTATAAATGTAATGTTAAAGAGAAATAATGTACATCTCTCACCAACCCGAGTCAGCTAACACCACTGAGAGAGTGTGGTAGTGGTAATACAACAATGAAAATTAATAATAGTAATAATAATTATAGCAATAGTAATGATATAATAATAGGACTAATACAAATAATTGTAGCAGCAGTAATCAGGATCATTACCTGAATTAAATCAGAAAAAATGCAATAATAAGCAAACAAAAGGTTAAGTGACTGACTGCTACCAGAGTTTCTTGAACTTCCCAGTACGGTCACTGTGACTGCTAGTTAGGGGACAATTAGTCTTTTTCTGGCAACAGTGGGAAAATCCAGCCTGAGAGTAAATGCCAGAGGACAAGCCTATGACCGAGCATCTTCTTCTCATCAGCCTCGCTAAATAAACACATACTTGGACCGAGGCCCATTTCATCAAACTGTTACGTTTTAATAAATAAACAGGAGGAAATGGGAAGTCCTAAGTTGAAAGACCTTTCCTGACTTGTCCTTAATGAATGCAACGAGTAAAGAGCAACCTAAACCGTGTCACTTATTTCTCATGGTGAGGAATTTGTGAGGAAAATTTCCTATAGGGAAAATGTTCACTGATAAACCTATTCTGATACAAACCTGTTGACAGTGGAGTAGATGCAGTCCGGCCCGTTTGTCATTCTCTTAGCGGCTGCCATGATTACTGTACACCTGAGACAGAGAGGAAAGCATCTTTGTCATTGACATCCTTGTCAGCTTGGCTCCGAATGACAATTGGTGTTAGGCTGTTGTGTGTCACTGAAAAAGTGACACACAACATCTCTGAACACACTTGAAGGTATTTTTTTCACACCATGTATCAAAATGAGATCAAGATCTTTGGAAGGACTGACATTTTATGCAGCGTGGCCATTCATTCACAGCTGGTAATTTATTCTATTCAGGCACCAGCTAGGCAGACTCAAGCAAAAACATAACAGCCAGGGACTAAGTGCATCTCCCTCGAGTAGTTTATCACACAAACCTACATTTCAAATGTCATGAGGGAGCTTTTATATGATTAAATCACTCTTCTGTCCCTTTTAATGTGTTGTTAAATGCTTCTTATTCTGCCGCCTTCTCCTCACAGGAGACCAATCTTTGACCCTGGTGGAGGCTTAAATGCTCTGCTCTCCTCTTCTTGACTCTCATGCTTTCACATCTCTAAGGCCAATGTTTCAAAGTTCGGTGGCCTCTAAGATAGTGCTTTGTAATTTCCCAGCTCTGAGGCTGGTGTCATTTGTTTAGTAGTCCAAATGAAAGTGTACATGAGCAGAGGGACTGCATACTGCCCTTAAAGACACAGGCTGTGGCTGACTAGCTGGGAAACAAGGCATCCAGATACATAGCTAATGTGTGACATCAAGTCATCCAGAGCTGTTAATTAATTACATCACATTTTTTACAATTATTCAAAAGATGGCGGTTGCAGTTTTCATTTTGCAAGAGGCTGCCTTTAGGAAATACATATGTCCAGATAACTTCCAAACAAGGTCACGTTTTTTTACCTAAATAAATATGCCATATCTTATTTCCCCCCCTCCCAAGTTGATTTTTTACAGTTATGAAAGTATCTAAGAAAATATAATGACATACAAGACAACACAGCCTGATGAAATCCCACTGTACGCATCACATTTTGTACATTGAAAGTACAATATTAAGTCTGGCTCTTACCTGCTGCTGCCGTACAGTTCCCATGTGTTCATTAGTGAAATGGGAGCATAATGCAACCAATGCTGCTACAACAGTATCCATTGGTATAACCTCCAAACCACCGTGGTATGCTGTATGTCCAGGTTAAACAGTCTGCAACAGGTTTCCTAACTTGATTTAAGCCTTGAGGTGAGTCATCAGATGTTTAATTGAATGAGAATAGAGACATAAGGGTCTCACCTCGAACCACTGGACACTTCTCTCCCTGTCTCTTCTCCAATCTTCAACTTTCATTCACTCTTTCTCTCCCCACAAACCCTGGATATGACTTCCTCCCTCTCTCTCTCTCCCTCTCCCTCTCTCTCTCTCTCTCTCTCTCTTTATGTCTATCAGCTGCCTGCCTCTCTCACAGCTGACATTATGAACAAGCTATGTAGGATGAATGAATGACTCTTAACACTGACTGAACTAAGTAAATGCCATACTCTTGCCAACTAGCTGCAGGGAAATTACTGATGCATGGGACAGACATTATTGTAACACATTATTTCCCTCCAAATCTGAGGTTCGTTGGAATTCACATCACAACTGCTTCTTAGCTACAGTTGCTCATGCAGCTGTAGCATACCAACCCACCCTCCTTGCCTTATGGTGTATATTTACCTCCAATAGGAAATGAATAAGAGAGCCCCAATGAGTTTTGCAAACTGCAAGTGAAAAAAGAAATGAAGATTCCTTTGACACAGTTACATCTAAAGAGAAACCAGCTGTTTAAATGTCATGATACAAATGAACTCACATGGCAAAGAGGTAATACCTAAAATGTCAGAGGCATGAATTCATAAATCAGTAATGTATTTTGTTCTACATTTAATCAATAATAAAGACTTCCAAGGTTGCAACATATATGTGATGGCAATTCAAGTTTTCAAATTAATAGCTTAGGCAAACACTTTCTTTCTGTGAATTTTATTCAAGTCTTCTCCAGAAGGAACTCACTGGGACACACACGCATCAGAGTATCATCCCAGTGAGCTGCTGTGTCTCAGCACATGCAGCTTTTATCCAAATCTCAGGGTTAGCACTATCTTACCACTGGAACATGTTGTCTTTTTTTGTGTTTTCTTTTTTTTTTACATGTCCTCTGGAGGAAACTCAATCTAAATCTATCGGAAAGACAATCATGCCCTAGTTAGAATATACAGCCAGGTACATGTTGTAAAACAAGAAAAGACATGACCCCCCTGGACACATCGTAAAGCATCACACACATTTGCCTCCCATTGTCCCCGTACACGATAAACCAGAGGCCCTCAATGAGTAACATTAATTACATGACTGTGTTTGGAATGGAATTCCCATTACATTTACTCCCTTTAAGCATTTTATGATAACAAAACATAATGAGACTACAAACATTTCATGTAATTTCAGCAGTGCTTGCAAAAGAGGTAAAAAATAGAAGAATATTAGAAATATAGGAATATAAAAAATAAACAATATAAAAATACACAATGTAATCATTTGTAATCAAACAATGTGGATTATCATAATCATCAATTCAAAATGTAAAGCAAGATTAACTCAGACACATTACTAAGATTACATATCAATAAGAAATTCAAATACACTCCATGTGATTGGTTAATGTATTATTGCACTTGTGAGATAATGCACCCTATGTACATTAAAAAAAAATTTTGCTTGAATGTTAATCCTTATACTTCATTTTTTCTAATCCTTATTTTTCCCACCAGTCTTTTTAGCACAACCTTAGATTGTACTGCCACACATATTACTTCAGCAATCCCTGAATGATTTAACATATGGTCTATATGGTATTGGACACTTAACTTTAACGTCAATAGAAATGTCGAGTTTTATAGAACCATGAACAACATCTTAAAATGTGCAAATGCATGTTAAACACATATAGCCTATACTAAATGTATAAAGGCTTACCAGAATTCAAGTGCTGACCACGTTCAGTGCTGAATCCCTGTTACTGTGTCAGGCAGGGAACAGATTTTGAACTATGTAGAAATCTGCCTGCAGCCAATGGAAGGCTGACTCTACACCACAAGTGGTAGTAGAGTGACAGGTGAAAGCTCAACAGCTGCCTGCACAGCACTGTCACGCTGTGCCTTTACGCCTGTTATTCCACTCCTGTCCTGCTGGTGGCAGCAGTGCGCCGCTGTGCTCTGCTTGCAGCCACGTCCGTCAGACAGGAATCCACGGTAAACACAGATTGTCGCAACACCCAGACAACTAGTCAACGGAAACCTGGGCTGAAAGGTAAGAAAACGTTTTTTTTGTTTGTTGTCTCTTGAGAGTTTGAAACTGTAACTTTCAGCTGTTTGTTCATAGACCTATGTGTACGTGTAACCAACCCGGAACTGGCGATGTTGTCTATTAGTCAGTCAACACTGGGTGGCTCTGTCGCCAACGTTGTGTGCTGGTTACTTATGTGAGGCAGAGATGGGCAGAAACTGTAGAAGTGGCAAATGTTGCCTCTCAGAACGACAAAATGCTGTCGAAAATAGATGAAATCGACCGACTATTCATGGGGGAATTACGTATTATACATAAAAGGTGAGTTGCTCATCAATGAACAAGCTAAATCATTTCTTTGTAACGTTACACAAAAGTCATAGAAACAGTGTTTAGACGAGAGGCACAAACCAGAGCCTGTCTGGTCTATAATCTACAGGACGTCCTGCTTAAATTTTCCCTTTCAGTGGGGTGTGCACTTTACAGTATAATAGTCCCAACTGTATCTGCAGTGGTTTGCCAACAGGCACCAAACTAATGCCGGTAGATTTGTTTTACCTCCAGGGCAAAAAACTTTTGGAGCTAACAGCCTGTTTTAACTGACAAGAGGTTGTGTTTTTTTAAAAGGGAAATACTGAGAGTGATAGGTCAAGCTGTGACTACATGTTTGTAGCAAGAAAGTTTTCTTGCTTTACACAATGCACACAACATAACTGAATATTCTTCAAATTCTTCCCCTTTTGTCTTTTTAGAAAGGACGCAGTCACGAGGCTAATGGTCTTGTTTGCCTCAGGTAGAATTTGTACAACTAGCTACAGTGAACTTTGCTTGGCAGGCACGCAGGAGATTCTGGGTGGAGTAACAGTATTGCGGAAAATAAAATCAGCTGGTTATGGTATTTACAAGGTTTGAAGTGATCAGTGTTTCTTGGATGAACTGTTCTCAAAATAAAGCCACAGTGTCACAGAGAATACATATCATGATTATTGGCTACTTTATAAACATATGGACTAACCAGACAAAGTCATGTTTGATATAGTAAGCTATTTGTTTCATTATCCCTCTTCTCTCAGTGACTAGAACAATGTACAGCCTGCTCCTGCAGCAGAAGTGGTCCCTTTTCCAGTCACATGTCAAAACAACATAGGTACAGGCAGCAGAAACTGGCATGTAACTGGAGTACAGAGTATAAGGAAAGGAAAACATGAGACCATAATGTGACGTCTACAAATTTTAAAATTTGGGAGAAAAGACGCTGCTGGTGTCAGATAGGTACTCCGTATCGGCAAATACCCCAATCTGGGGTATCAGAATCGCATCTGGACTGAAAATGTGGGATTGGTGCATCCCTAATTAGTTGGAGAGCCCTGTGTAAACAACTTTAAGCAACAGCTGAACAGGCTGGTGGGGGAGGTTTCGGGCCAGTCAGTACACTGGGCCCATTGATACCTGTAGGTGCCAGAGCAAAACCCAGCATTTAGACGAGATTCATTTATTCATACTCGTCTTTAATCCTAAGGAGATGGAAACTTTCAGCAAGATAATATTGGCTGTTGCATCCAGGTAATATCAGGTAAAATGATTTTCATCACCCGGTCAAATATTGCATCATTTGAATGGAACATCCACTCTTAAACTCTTTGAGAAATTGCACAAACACTGCTTGGTTGCTGCATCTATGCCATAATTTTCTCTCATAATAAAAAATATAGTTTTGTGTGTTCGCTTAGTCAGCCAAGGAGTAATAATATATTTCTGCTATTAGTACTTTGTATGAGTTGTAATAATCAGGTTTTGTGCAGTCAAGAATTTTAACGTGGGTTTCCAATTCCTTATTTTCACGCTTGTTCTGTTCCTCTAGCAATGAGCTTGTCCCATCTGGCATAGTGGGAGACTATAGCTGAACCCCCTCCCTGTCCTGTTGCTGTTTCCCCCGGAAGACTTCCGCCAACACCACCTCCTTCCTCATCCTCCAACTCCTCCTCCTCCCTCCGGCCGCCCCTGTGATGCCTTCCTCGTGCTGTGGCTGCCTGTCACAGTACACCCATCATCATCTGGTTGCCTTCCTCCTCACCTTCTTTAGGTAAACCAGAACCCCACCCCGCCTCAAACCTGTGTTCCTTCCTTCGACCTTTGTGTTTTTGGGGGTTTTTTTTTGAAGATTATTTGCACATTCATTGGAAAGAATCCATTTACAATCACTTTTCACAGCAGTTTTGAAACAAAAAGCTCCTCACTAGCTATTCACAGCTCACTGAACCACAGGAACAAACCATAAGAAAATATTATGTTAAATTATAATAAAGCCCAAAAAAATCTTCCTTTTTCATTCCATTATCATTGTAGCTGATAATCGAAAGAATAATTGTGTAATGCCGTATACTGTGAAACCATGATATCTTCTTCTGAGATTATCATACCATGACAACCACATTGCGAAAGGATGTGAGCTGTTAATTTAGGTGAAAGGTCTATGGAGTATGGTTAACCTAGGTCAGTTGTAGTCAAAATAACATGAACCATAAGTACTGAGAACAAGGGGTGAGAATCTCTGGTCACCTCACGTTTTGATTCATATCGATTCAGAGGACTACACCGCAATGATAAAACAATTATTGATGTTTCAAAATGTTTGATTTCTATACATGATTGATTTTTTTTTTCTCACTGTGTGACTACTTGCTGCTTTGAAAACATTGTGTCTTTGTACTTCCATCATCTTTTAGTTTAGGTGGACAACTTGCATTAGGGGTGCAAATGTTTTTTTATGCAAACATTCAGCAGTGCTCTTTTGCCATCATTCTTATCATAAGAGTTAAGGCACTGAAATACAGGAATATTATCAGTAAGGAAAAAAAAAATCATTAATGCTCCATCCCAAGACTCTGACCTGCTGATAATTCCTGAACAACTTAAGCTCGTTTATACAGGGCTGGCACAGCAGACTGACTAAATGCACAACTGAGGGCACTTTGTAGCAGTGCTCAAGCACTTATAATATATTTCAGGTCATTTTTGAGATTTTGAAATGCAGAATGTACAGCAATGGATTTAAATCATCTTTATGTCCACCTGGTAAATGTCATGCTATATGTTTATTTCAGATGCTGCTAATCTTTAATTACAGTAGATGTGTTATCACACATCTGCGGGCGAGTCACGGCACTCCTATCAGGAGTGAAGCAAAGTCTGCAACAGGCAGCAGCACACAATGAAGGCTGCTGTTCATCGCAACATTTGGGCTTGCTTTGGATTTAGGCCATTTCCAGTTTGTTAGATAAAGATGTTGCGCTCCAGTGTTCCCTGTAAATTCTTTCAGCAGAATTGAACTGCTACTTTGGAATTTAAGCTTCTACATGTCTTTTGTTACCTTTTGTAGTCCAAGACAACTAACAGGAACTTTTAAAGGACTAATAATTGTCCAAGTAGGTAGTATGCTATGTATATTATGGTATGTTAGTAATTCCATTTTTTTATATTGAACAGAAGCAGAGTTCCAGTATAATAAACAAGCTTTCAGTAATTATGTATCCCCTCCAGCTGAAGTATGAACCAGTTCATTCCACATGGACTGTTTAAATAAATCTCTATCATATTCCTGTTGCTGTTTTCTGTCTCTCCAGCTATGTGTTGCTGCATGCGTCCAGGAAAACATTCAGCAATGTGAAAGTGAGCATCTCAGCCCAGTGGACACCATCTCTCCAGAATGACAGCGCGCCCGCTTTCTCCCCCGGCGAGGTACTGAGCACCAGCAGAACAGAGCCGCATGCAGTCCAATACTGTTTCTCACACACACAGATGCTGTAAACAGTAGAAAGTTGGCTTTGCGGCTGGAGAAGGGTTCTTTATGGGTCCATTGAAATGACCCATAATGTTCAGCCTTGCCTCTATGAGAGCAATCACTGTCAAATTGACAAACAACCAAAGTTTTCTTAATCAGGTCCCTTAAAAAATAATATAATTTGGGTGTTGGAAATGTAATGTGACCATGACATGTAAACTGCATAATATGAACTGTGTTTTCTCCGACTGATGCAGACATGGGAGGACAATCGTCTGTTTTCAGATGAAAAGCAGGCCACTCTGTTCCTGGGAGCTCTGGACTCCATCTTCCTCTTTTCATATGCGGCTGTAAGTAGCAATTTTCCGTGTTTAACAAGCTTCTGAGAGTAGCGACATCTGAGACACAGAAAGAGGCAGTACTGGCAGTAGCTGGTGGTGACCAGTGTCCCAAGCAGGACTGGAGAGAATCTGGCTCCTGTTGCTTGCAGCATCTAACAGCAGCAACATTTACAATATAGAGCAAGTTTTCTAGACAGTTAATTACGATCCTTTCAGTCTTAAACAAACTCAGACCAGTTGTTTTCTTTGTCGTTTGTGTCATTTTGTGTTTGGTGCTGTCCATACAGGGTCTGTACTTAAGCGGTGTGATTGGGGACAGAGTGAACCTGCGCTATGTGCTGTGCTTCGGCCTGTGTGGCTCTGCTGCAGTGGTGAGTACGTGGACCTTGTATTCGGCTGTGCAATCCTTGATAGGGTGCTTTTGGTAGCACCAGGTTGTTAATTTTGTAACAGTTCATCTTAAATGTAATGAGGAATTCAAATTACTCATGTAAATTGCTATATTTAGACCTTTTTTTGTGCCCGTTTGGCTGTGTTTCTTTTCACCATAGAGACAAAAATCAAAACAGCAATCTGACTTTTTTGACAGAGTAAGGGATTATTATAGTTGTGACCACTTTTTTTAATTCTGTGTTTGACAGCGATCCATCATCACTCCTACGTATATCTGTCATCTGTACAAGATGGAATGAATATAGGATTAAAGCAAGCATTTGAATCACTTAGCATAGCTTTACACATGGCTAGCCTAGCACTGATGGACAGATATCTTGACTACCGTGCAGTAGCACTTCTTGTTTCACATCTCCCAGGACATAATCATTGATGGCATCATTACATCTTAGAAGATTTAATCCTCTGTGTGTGTTTTCAAACACTAAGCAAGATCAAGTAACATTACACTGGATTCATATCATATTGTGGACTACCGCTGTCGCTGTCTGTGTGTTCGCAGGAGTTTGTGTTTGGCACTCTCACTGAATGGCTCCAAATCTACAACATCTATCTGTACTGTGGCCTGTGGGTGCTGAACGGCCTGCTGCAGTCAGCCGTGTGGCCCTGCGTGGTGGCCGTCATGGGAAACTGGTTCGGCAAGACAGGGTGCGTGACATCTCTGTGTGCCAGTTGCTTCACGTGTCACCAGTGGATATGTTTTGATCAAAACTGCAACATCCAGACAATCCAGCCGAGAAATATTCCAAATCAAGTCCCCTTCTGTCAAGCTTCATGATACACACCCACAGACAAAAAACACACACTCGCACTCACTTTCACACAATGACATCCATTCACTGGTGCTGCTGCCAAAACAGAGACACCATTTAGACTCAGCTTTCCTCAGTGGCAAGACTTGTAAACATAATTTGCTGAATATAAAAATAGCAGGTCACTGTGCCGTCTGTGAAGTTGCGTTCAATAAAATGTAGTAGGTATTGTTACATTAGGAAAGTATCAGGAAGCGTAAGTGTTTTTAAGAGACACATAACATGAAAACGGATCAGAAGGCATTTATAAAATGAACTATATTTTTCATAATTGAGCTTTATTATGATGTTTTTCAGCCGTGGCTTTGTGTTTGGCCTGTGGAGTGCTTGTGCCTCTGTAGGTAACATCCTGGGGGCCTTCCTGGCATCTAGTGTCCTCAAGTATGGGTATGAGGTAAGACGCACACACACACTCACACTTTACTGTGTTACCTTTTACCATAATATTCTCAGCAACTAAATGCTAACATGATGTACCATATGTTGCTGTGTGCAGTATGCCTTCTTGGTGACCTCGGTGGTGCAGTTTGCTGGAGGGGTGGTGGTGTTCTTCGGCCTACTTACCTCCCCAAAAGAAGTCGGTAAGGAAGGCAAGGAACACGTTAGAAAATCGTCTGCTTTTTGTATTCAGGTCAGGTGCAACCCAACATTACCTGAAATGCTGCCCGAGTGCCAGTATTCCAAATAACTTTGTGAGAAGAAATCTTAATTTATGATTGTGCACTTGTGTGGGTGTTATTGATGTTTTTTCAACAGGGCCACCCAACTCTATGTTTACTATAATTTGACCTTATTCCCACGGAAGCCGTTTTGAACTTGTGTCACACAGAGTAGGGAAACTCTGCTTGAAATAGAAACAGTTATGTGTGTAATTGTCTAAACTGCTAAATTGAATTTAGGTAAACTCCACAGCTTGAACGTGTGTTTTGTGTGTGTGCGTCAGGTTTGAGCTTGGAGTCAGAGACGGGACTCAGCCCCGTGGAGACGGACACAGACAGCCACAGGCCTTTGATGAGCGATGAGGAGGATGAGGCAGAGGTGTATGACAGACCATACCAGTCAGTTCCGTCGCCGGACGAACCTCTGGCCGAGTCTCCTCCAGCCGTTGGCTTCTGCCAGGCTTTCTGTCTGCCCGGAGTGCTGCCTGTGAGTCCACAGCTGCAACAAGTCAGAGATTAAATGATTCAAATAAATTACACAGTTTTCACACCATGGTGACTCTGTCCCTGTTTGTACTGCAGTATTCTCTGGCTTATGCGTGTCTGAAGCTGGTAAATTACTCCTTCTTCTTCTGGCTTCCTTTCTACCTGAGCAACAACTACGGCTGGAAGGAGGCCGAGGCCGACCGGCTGTCTGTGTGGTATGATGTGGGAGGAATCATCGGTGAGTGGCAGGCAAATTTCTGCATTTTCTTCCATCCTTTTGTTAAATCATAGAAATAAATAAACGCATTAGATTTAATTGGATATGAGACCAGAGCATGTATGTGCCAAGGCTCATATATTGGATTAAAAAAGAAATATACATTAATACAAACTAGTTAATAAGTAATAAATGCATTTTGGGTTCATTATTTAAGTAATTTTCTCTGATCCCAGAAGCTGACCTATTGGTCCAGCAGCCACAGTGGCTAGTATATCGCAGTGTTTGCTAGCCTTATTCATTATTGTATAGCTCAACTGCATTTTTAGCGTAAAGTAAGACATCTCTTTTCCTTTATCAGTAAACATCCTTAGAGTTTGGACGTTAACTGTCTTTTTCTCTGTCGTGTTTCTTTGTGTCAGGAGGGACAGTTCAGGGTTTGATTTCTGACTTCATGGGAAAGAGAGCCCCGGTGTTGGGCTTAAGTCTGGTGCTGGCGATGGGAGCCCTGTTTGGATACAGCCGTGAGTATAGAGTCGATACAATTAGTTGGTTAGTGTGCAGAAAATCAATCAAACGACAAATCTGATAATTAGGTTTCAAGCTAGTTCCACTGCTCAAAGGTAAAGATTTGCTGCTTTTCTTTTTCCTCCTTTTTTTTGATAATAAAACTATATGAAACATCAACTTGGGATA
Source organism: Micropterus salmoides (assembly GCF_014851395.1). NCBI lineage: Eukaryota > Metazoa > Chordata > Actinopteri > Centrarchiformes > Centrarchidae > Micropterus > Micropterus salmoides. The sequence continues at coordinate 10,821,598 of NW_024041484.1, forward strand.
TTGGATATTGGGGGTGGCCTTATTATTTTTTGTTTACCATTTCCAACGTTTTAGAGACTAAATGATTCATTGATTAATCAAAAAGACAATGGAAATAATCATTAGTTGCAGCATTATTTGCGTACATACTAAACATCATTGTGTAGATCCAACAGTGTCCTTCAAAAAAAATATTCAGTGTTCAACTCTGGACTTTGACACATAAAACTCACCACAGCTTAAAGTCACTCTTTGGGTTCACAAATGTCTATGAACCGTTTTGCGTTCTGACTTGGAGTAATGAAATCGACTAAACCCTCATTAAATGCGGTTGATGGTGTTGTTACAACAGTCTCTCTCTGCCTCTTCCTCCACCTTTCTCAGGCTCACCTAACGACCAGGTGATAAACGCTGTGCTGTTGGCTACCACCGGCTTCTTCATTGGCGGTCCATCTAATATGATCAGCTCCGCCATTTCTGCTGACCTGGGCAGGCAGGACGCTCTGAGGGGTAGCCAGGAGGCTCTGGCTACTGTCACTGGCATAGTGGATGGAACTGGAAGTATAGGAGCTGCTGGGGGACAGGTAAGCAGAAATACAGGACATTTCACTATACTATACAAAATATGTAGTAAAAACTCAAGAGTGGCAAAACACAAGATTAAATTACAGACTAAAGGACATAAACATTTGTTTTTGACTTGTCCTACTTCATTCAAAATAGAGCCAGTATGCTGAAAGTCATATATTTGACACAATGTTTGTATTTTGTACTGGAATCGCTAGCTTGCTCTTGCAGGTCTTCCAATGCACCAAACATCTTAGTTAATTGTAAACCCGAGAGCTACAAGTTGTAAATCTACTTATATTTGCTTCTCATTTAGGTTATATAGATAGTCGTCCACTAAAGTTTTTAGGTGCAACTGGCATTATGAAATAGTTTTTTATTATTTCATTATTTTCTGAATTAACTTGACTTATGAGAGTACTGCAGCACTACAAAGTTGAGGGAAAGTACTTAAAGTAAATATTCTGTATCTTTGCGTCAATGTAAATCTGGTTTTGCTAGCTAAAATCATTTTGTCTGTGACAAGCCAATCATTTTCCAGCATCAGTGGGTTTTCCTTTGCACTGACACCGTCATAAAACACGCCTATGGTGATGCAGGTAGTCACACCCACTGCTTGACGTTTGACTTTGTTCGTTTATATCATCCTCTAGTACCTGGTGTCCCTGATTCAGAGCAAGCTGGGCTGGATGAGTGTGTTCTACTTCTTCATCGTCATGGTAAGATGACATCCTGGATTCACAACAGACTTTTTGACACGTAACAGTAGGAAAAGCACAGGTGTAAATGATAAGTTGTGGTCATGCTGGCTCGCCGTCACACTGTCATATGACAAGTCAAAATGTCTGCTGGGATATAACACATTGGCATGATTGTTAAATTCTGACCAAGTATATTCATGTATGTAGTATGTTTAGCATGGGTTTAAAGCACATTTTGATTTCCAACTTAATGTTTTATCATCACTTGTTTGATCACTGTTGGAAACAACATTAAATAACATTAAAGGTTCAGTGTGTTATATTTAGGAGGATCTGTTTACAGAAATGCAATATAATATACATAACTATGTTTTCAGTGGTATATAAAGACCTTACATAATGACCGTTATGTTTTTATTACTACATGGAAGTCGCCATGTTGCACCGCTATGTTTCTACAGTTGCCTAAATGGACTATTAGGTATTATTTAGCACAAGAGCCAACAGAGCGTGGCGGCCACTGTAGCTTCTCCTGCGCGCTTGGAAAGGGATGGGTGAGCGGTGACTGATGGTGCATTCAAGGGGTGTCGGAATAATCAGTATCTTTTTTTCCTCCTTAAATCTTTATTGCAAAAAGATAAATAAAGTGTACATGGGACATAAAGACGTATACAGAATTTTGATATGTTTAAAATCTCATATGGCATTTACATATTTTGCAAACATGTAATTTGTAATATGGTTTTAACAGTTAGTTTGCTTTCCATGTAGAGTGAACTAAATGTCTGTGGGTTGTTTATACGCTTTGATACTGCTCATCCAACACATCTTTGTAGTTCGCCCATTTTGATTCCACATTCTGACTTATGAGCACATGAACACACACTGAAGTTGGAGAAACAACTTCACAACTCTGTAAATGAAAGGAGCATGTGAATGCACCATGAGCTGCTGGTTGCAATTCACAACTCTCACCACTAGATGCCACTAAAACTTACACACTGAACCTTGAAATGAACAAAGCAATAATCAGAAACTCCTGTGCCACTTTGATTCTTGTGTTTTTATGTTACAGACAGCGGGCAGCATTGTGTTCATCATGCCTTTGCTCCTCAAAGAAGTACAAGCCATGTGGAGAGACAGACGGGCACTGCGTCGCCAGCTGTGAAAGTGTCGACACAGAGTGACATCAGTGACAACGCAGCAAAGCTGCTCAGAAATACCTTCTTTTAGGTGAGTTGTGGGAGCTGGAAAGATTTGGTGGATGGAAGGTGACCTGGAGTCAGAGAGCCACCAGTTAAACTCCCACAATGACCAGTGTTTGTCCATTAACACCCATTTGAGCACGACGCTGAAGTGTTAACCACTCACTAAAAACCTGAAGTGTAAACGTACACTTCTTTTAATGTGAATACAAGGATTTAGAGGTTGACCTGAAGAATTGGATTGGAATAAGGCTTTTAGCTTTTAGACCTAGCTGTCAGGCACAATTAATATGTGATTCCAGGCCTTGCACGCCCATCACAGAATGAACTAGTGTATATATCCTAGGATAAATGGATGTGAAAGTGTAAATGCTCTTGTAGTAGAATTAATGATGGCCTATTAAATCAGGAGTTCTTAAATTAAAGAGCAGGTCCTCTTGAGACAATTTCAGTTTTAGTATAGCCTAAAGAATGTGAATAGTAATTGTAATGTAGAAAATTATTGTCAGCTTTTGTAGATATGTATGATATTTTTGTCGTTTTTGGTTGAGATAATGAATATTGCACTGTAGTATTCTTACATTAATTAGGCAAAGACTTGAAGGTTTTAGTGAACAATATAGATCTCAGCTTGGTTTTGGAAAACTAACCTCGCAGCCACTTGGTTTCTCTTGTGTACAGTTTTATATATCAGGGTTACAAACTATACAGTAAAGCCTGTTCATTACCGGGTCTGGTCCTCTCAATTCTGTTTGTGAGTCAGTCGCTGATTTAATGTTTGCTCATCATTGTTTTAACACTTCCTGTTCACTGGAATATTTACGCCACAAGTTTAGTGTGTTCAGTCACTGGAGGTCACTGTGAAAATCTTCGCACACACACACTGACAAATTCCCATTGTCTTATCCCACGTTTAGTTTACAGTGTAGCATGCCAAATACACATTGATGAGTAAATTGATACTGACAGATAAAAAACATTTTGCCTCTTTGTAGCAGAAGCTACATCTTTGTCTGAACATTGTCTGTTATTATGTTATAATAACTTAATATGTTTGGCCATGGAAGGTAAAGCACTAGTCTTTTTACACTATAATTACTCCTGATCAGGGTGGGATAAAATACCAGCCATATTTACAGCAAGTTATCTACTTAACTACACACTTTGGTCTGAAGCTGGCCATCATTTTGGGGAAGATAGTTTTGGTTAAAATAAGTAAAAAGTGACTTGAAATTTTTATTTTCCAGCTACTGTGGCCAGCCAGTAGACACAACAGGTTGTGTTGCATGTGGATTCATAAATCACCATGTAAGTGCTTTTGAGAGGTTCCTTTTGCTAAACCTTGAGCAGTGGAGCTTAAAAACAAGACTTACATGTTGTGTAAATGTAATGTAAATTAAAATATATGGCGAATGTTTAACACTATCTGTGATGTATTTTTTCTTTTTATTTATATGTACTTTTCAAGTTTTAACTAATGTAAATGCCAATTTTAATTTTAAATAAATGCAAATGACATTTTGCAAATTGTGTTATCTTCAAAAGCACACACAAACTATTTTAGATAAGATAATAATGGTATAGGTAGAAATTTATTTAAACTATTTTGGTCTTCTAACTACTGCATCCTTTCTGAACTTTGTTATTATAGCTTCTAAGTTGCATTAAACTACATTATTGCCAAATGCAATCAAGTCTATTTTGATGATTGACTCTGCAGTATTAGTTAGAAACCACCAGGTGGCGCTATTAAGGCAAGAAGAAATCATGACCTTTCTCTCTTCCTAATACATCTATGTTCATAATACTTAAAAGCAGAGTGGAAACAAAAACTTCAGACCAGTATCTTGTGGTTTATATCAGTCTCATTCATTAACATTTTTTTTTTTAATCAGTCTATATGAAATCAACAATATGAAAGGCAACAGTGCACCAACAACCCAACAATATTTTCTATACACATATCAAAAAGGATATGACTCTGATCCCATACATATACACTTCTTACATGTTGCAAGGATTCATAAACCAGTATTAAATTACATTACAATTATTACAAATGGTGAGCAAGATTATTATACATTCATGCATATACAAAGTAAAAAAAACAGCTGAGTTAGGAAAGCCAAGTTTGCTTGGGCACAGTGAGACACTAACAGATCAATCCGGACATTTATCATTTTAATTTTCCTTATTTGATTTTCTCCCGACAGATTTAAGGAAGACTAACAAAGGTAAAATGAAATCCTATGGATTGAATGCACAATCGCTAGAAACTGTGTCTTAACAGTGTGATGAAGTCTGACTGGAGGGAAAAAAATATTTGATTAATTCTAAATGTCAAGAATTTTCTAATTAGTGCCTCATTTTCTCAGTGAATATTTGTATTGGTCTTTTTTAAGATTACCATAAAAAAATAGTTCTCGTCATAAATGTTTTAAAGTAGTGCAAAGATATAGTTTCGGAAATAACACAATTAGTAATAGTAAAAAAGTAGGGTATATCTAATTATTTCCCTACATAACAAATGACAAACTCAAAATAATTTAATATAGACTTTGAAAGTTTCCTCTTAAACGCGCTTAGAAGATAGGTGCACACACACACATAGATAAGTAGACAAACAACACAAGTAATCCTAACACATTGAAAACACTTTTAAATAGCCTTGTTTGCTATTTTTAGATCTGTGAAATATCGCCTTGTTAAGCCATTAAAGAAACCAACGTTGTGTTAACATGATTTCATGGCGATTTTTCGCAGACTGAGGCTGTTGGTCCATGAAAGAGACTGAGAGACTTCTAAGGGGGCAGACAAAAGCGTGTCTGAATCGCGAGTCACTTGTCTGGCCGGAGAAATCCTTTGATCCTGAAGGGGTCTACAACATTTTTTCCTGAAGATTCCCTAATAAAAGTTTGTCCCTTTTCCTGACTCCCCACCACCACCACCACTATCCTTCTGCTCTATTTCTGGGAAAGCTGTTAAACCAAAACCGCCCGAGGGACCGGAGTTTCCTCTGCGTGGAGCTGGGCCCCACTCTTGACTCCTTCACCTGATGTGAAACTCTACATGGCGTGCTGAACCTGAACATCTTTTACCACAATAGAATAATACCCCCCCGTCTCTCTGCCTCTCTTTTGCCTGTATTTTACTTGTTTATTTTCCTGATGAGGTAGTAAGAGTGGATTTATCCAGGTTATGGCTTTTTATCCATATACAAATTAGAATGACTGTAGGGAGGGGGAAAAGGAGGCACGTCCTATTTGAGTCTTTACACTTTATATATTTGAGCATGCTGACATGTTTGAGATCTGGCCTATGAATGATCACTCAAACAGTGAATGACCTGTATAAATTATGTGTTACCAATTTAATGGCACAGCAGTTCCTCTTTGGTTCAACTGCCTCAGCCGCCACGACTTTTACAACTCGTGGAAAACCTCAAGATAAACACCAAACCAACGCATTTATACACAGGCACTTATATGCACGTACAGACTATGCAAACACTTATAGGACTGCAAGGCGGCAGAAAATGTGAAGCAGCTGGCATTAAAATTAAAAAATTGGATTCCTCTGAGCTACAACACAGTGATAAAACACTACATTCCCTTCATGGAGAAAAGAGGCGCACTTAAAACCTACAAGGTGGACAAGACATGAAGACAAGGAGTAGAAAATGCTACATTTTTAAAAGCATACAGCTGATAAAAACTAAATAAGGTAAGTCCTGGTCTGTTGCCAAAATAAATTGGTCTTTCCAACCCCGTTATGCTAATAATACAAAGCAATAAAGAAATATAGTTTGAAATTTGTATATTTCTTGCTGTGTTTTGATGGTGTAAAATGTGTATGGCCTATATTTTTAAGTGGCAATGGTGGAGTGTATATGAGCCACAATGAATTATAGTCTACCACGTGATTCGGGGACAATGGCACAGGTTTCCACGACGTTGTTTTTGAAGTCGTACAGGTCCTGCTGAATTACATCATTGCTGAACCTCCACCGTTGACCTTTAACCTCAAACTAATCACAGTCGCGCTGCCAGATTTTGAGCCCTGGGTGAGGTTTTGACCCCTGGCTTGACTCAAGCTTTGGGAGCCGAGGGGTGAGACTAAAGGCTAAGTGTGGTGCGAGGCCAGGAATAGTAACTCGTCTAATCAAAACCTCTTATGACTTTTAGCAAGAGGGAGAAAAAAGGTTGAGGACTGAGGTGAAATACTTTTCAAGGCCCATTCACAAGAAAACTAACCTCTTAAAACTAGAGCCTGTTATTAAGAGCGCATTCAAAATAATTTCACAGTATACTCTGAGGAAAACAGTATATAGAATATTTCTAATTATCAACAAAAACCGTTTCTAAAATCTGAGCTTGATTAACTTGTCACTTATTACTTACAATGGTAGCTTCCTTGTGCTGAAAGTTAGTTATGTGGTGTCAGAAAAGTTTTTAAGCCCATGCTGTGTGAGCTTGACAGTCTGATTGCTACATATATACATATGATATGACACATATCTATGTGAGGTGACGTGTAGAGGGATATCGACCACTAAGTGATCATTCACTGGGAGTAGCTGTGCTTTTCTACTGCCGAGAAGACGCTTTGTAATGCAGAAGCTTCCTCTTCTTCACCTTGAAGAAATCTGGAGTGAAAGAAGACAATATAAAGTCAGCAAAAACACGTTCAGACCAGCTTGCAGTGTGAAAGGAAAAGTTTGACATTTTGGAAATTGCACTTATTCAGCTTTTTGCTGAGCGTTCAATGAGAAGATTGATACCACTCTCATGTCTGTATGATAAATATGAAGCTACCACCCACAGCCGGTTAGCTTAGCTTAGCACCAAGATTGGAATCCTCTAGCCTGGTTCTGTCCAAAGGTAACAACATTTGCCTACCAGCACCTCTAAAGCTCAGTGATTAACAAGTTTTATCCTGTTTGCTTAATCCGTACAAAAAACAAAGTTTGAAAACAATTCTTGGCAAGAATGTGATTAAGCATATTTGCCAAATGTTAAACTACTGCTTTATTCAAGATATTTGGTAGACTGACCTGTGATGGCAGACTGTCTGCGTTTTCCTTGCCGTCTGAGCCGATAGCACCCCCTGGCGGTCACCTCCAGGTACTCATCCCCAGACGAGCTGCAGGATTCTGTGGAACCCTCGCCTGACGAAGACGATGTCCGCCTTTTGCCCACTGGCAGGGCCACTGGCCTAACCGTGCAGCTGTGGTAAAACGCTGGCACGTCCTGGCACCTGAGCTCCTCCCACTGGATGTTGGAGCCCTTTCCCGGTGTTTCCCTCTGGAAATCAAAGTTCCAGCGCTTGTTGGCCACCTCCACGTTCATGCAGAGCAGCCGCTGGAAGTCCTGCTGCAGCTGCTGGTGGTCCACGGGCCCGAAGAGGTTCCTCCGCACCGGCCCCACCTTCAGTTTCAAGGACTCGATGCCCCCCAGGCGTAAGAGCTCTGAGTCAGATGTCATATCTTGTCCTGCTGTTGTTGATGTTGATGGAGAGGCCATCGCTATTTCCCTGTCAGAGAGCAAACACAGAAAGTGTTAAGGAAGGGCAGAGGTTGAATGTTGGCTCTGCAGAGTTTCAGTGAGGTGTAATGTGGGTTTTAACAGGCATTGATTGCATACAAGCTATTAAGTGCCCACCCACCCACAAAGCACCAGTATCTGCCCTCTTGAGCGCCTTTGATTTTTATTTGATCAAATACACGTGTGCCCCTAACCTGCTCAGTAATTACTGCAGCAAGAGGTAACTGAACCAACACTAAATTCATTGCACTGCCATGCCAAAGGGAACCTGACTCTCCACCTGCTCTGGTGTCTGCCGGTCAAAGGTCGACAGTGAAGGTCAGCGGGTCACACAGAGAAAAAAAGATGGTTTGGGCTACTTGTGAGGACTGTTTCCAACATACCCCAGCTGCTGACAAAAGCAGGTTTGTTGAATTATTATCGTATCACAACGTTCACTACCACTGAATAGTCAGATATTGTTTTCCATGTAGGTGGATAATAACCACATTCCCCTGCTGACTGTAATCTCCCACTAAACTGCCTGCTCAGTGCTGTATCAGCTGGGTGCAGACAGTAAAAGATGATATGTTACAGTAACTATAGGTCTGGTCTATGGTCTGACACGTTGTATTTCCCTGAGCTTAAATGCTGCAAACTGGTCCACATTTCTGTAACAGGATTAATTACAAATGTGTGTGGTAATATGCATCACTAACAGTCAGTATAAACTAAATTGACACGGGCCTTAAGGTGGCTACTGCATTTTATTTTTTATCTTGCATATGGGCCCTTTGTCAATAAATTGTTATTATACCTTTAATATTTCAGCTAATTATGCTTGCATGTAATCAAATTATCATGAAGTAACTTGGGGGTAAGGGGTGTGGGGCCCCAACCTAGCAAGCAACATTGCACAGGAAACACTTCTTTCCAGTAATTTTAAATAATCCAAAAATAAGATATGTTAGCACAGTTTTCACTTGTATAGGTGGTGTTTATCATAGGTTACTTTCAAATTTTAAAATTGCCACAAGAGAAATGTGCAGGGTGACTTCCAGAAATACCACCATGTCATCATGTAAGCCCAAAATCAACCTGAAGGCCGGCTTCGAAAAACACCTCAGGGGGCTGAAGGGACCCTGTCGGCCCCCTCTGTCTTCAAAGGAGAAGCAGATCGTTGCGCAATTGTTTGATACCTACAAAATAAATAGGTAGTTGGAGCACTTTCACGAGTCAAACTGCCTATAATTTTACTGTCTCCTCATATAAACTGCTAATAACCATGTGATGAAAACCACATCAGCCGACCAATTCAACATTTTCTTAAGCGCGCACTTTGGTCAAATCACTATTAATTATAAATTAAACCCGCACAACTTCAGTTTCTTCGCTTTTATGTGTCCTTCAGAGCTGGATAAATATCATGATGCGACAACACAAAACAATAGGCTGATTGCTTCGTTGCTCTCTCCGAGAGAAAGTTGTTTGTGTCGAAAAGTGGGCGCGGTATGCAGATCGGGTTTCCACTTTCTCGGTGTCGCCACTTGCAGAAAAACACCGAGAGAACCCAACATATCTTGCCCCAAACTCACCAAAAAATGGCTACAATTCTAAATGCAACAGCTATTTCTTTAGCCATAGTAAATCGCCGTGCATCTTAAATAAAACAACACCAGAAAGTTCACTTATAGGCGTTGCAACACTCGAGTGTGGAGGAAAAACTTGGTGACGCAGTCAGATTCAGTGCGGATGTGGGTCAATGAGATGCGACACACAAGCAGTCCCCTTCTCAAGTTAGGCTACTTACAAACTCATATTACACACAACAACCATTTAGTACTCGTCTGAATATTACGAACATTTCCAGTTTAACATTTTCAACAGATATTGACTATTTTAAATGTGTAGGCAATTAACGTCTGGCAACGCGGTGAAAATCATTCATAACAGCATTAACTTTACGTTACAAGTAGGCTATCGGGACCAAATTACAAATTACAAAATACACCTAAACAAGCGACTTAATAACAATATATGAAACAATTATAAAATATATCGTCAGCAAAAACAGATATTTCCATCTTACCATCAGCGTCAGTTTCTCAAGTTTTCAAAAGTTGCACGACTCGAGCGTCTCGTCCACAAAGTATAGCTACGCACTTTTCACCCCGTAAAGTCAGAGGAGTGAACGGTGTTCCTGACAGCCCCGAAGATATAAACAGTGTCACGCTGAACTGTTTTAGAGACACTACCCACAAGAGGGCCGTCCCTATCCCCTTATCTGCGACTTGTTTGTAAAGGACTCAGGAGACTGGGAGGAGACGTCCTACTAGAGGAGTCACGTGGTTCGCATCAAAACAGTCATTGTTGGAGCGCAGCCGCTATCTTTATAATTCTTACCATAATTAAACGCAACACGAGCTACATCCACACTTCTGCACAACTGCGCAGAAAAATATCCAAAATACATTAAAGGAAAAAAAGTTATACAACTGCATTTAATGCTGTTTTATACAAGTGTTAATCATGACTGTAAATAGTTTCTTACCCGGTTATCATGATGCTGAATTCCCCTGATTCCGTATGTCTTTTTATATACAGTTTATGGTCTGTGTGTGCGCTCCTGTTCCAAACCTGTTGCTCCCGCTCTCTGTTGCGCCTTTTTTGCTTTGCTTCTCCTTCAGCGCGAGCAGAAGTAGGTCAAATATCTTGGCAATGGCGGCCATTTCCTCTTCTCCCTTAAATGTGACACACATTCTCGTGTTGTGCTTGCATCACGTTTTATTTTGGCCAGGAGCCCACACCCTCGGAGTCACGTTGAAATGCAACGTGACTCCCAACTGGGTCAAACAACTCCATTTTGACTTCTCCTGCAAATTTACCACATCCCCATTTGGTATTACAGTATACAGTATATACAGCTATGAAGTGGGAAAAGGCACTGAAACGCACCTGAATGCCATGATCTTGTACTTTGGTTGCTAATAGAAGTGAAAAGGAAACACCACTATTTCTCTCACAGTTCATAACTTTTTGACCTCTTAATTTACTTGTGTCTTGTAATGATAAACCAGAATTTAAATGAAGCTAGAAGGAAAATGAATTATGTTTTACTGATCCAAAAGCCTAATCTAATTTAATCCTAAACCACAGACACATGAGATTGTTTTCCTATTCTGATACTACAGCCATGTAATGAAACATATACATGTATCAGCACACGTTTGAAGTATTTGCTTGTTGTTGGGCTTCTGAAAGTGAAATGATGGTCCACCAATAAAAGCTCTAGTCTGATGTTAAACTAAATAGAGGTGTAAAAGAGCTGAAAGAATTAATCGATTGACAGACAATTAATAGGCAACAGTTTTCGATCTTTTATATAATAAACGGAATATATTTGGGTTTTGGACTCTTATATAATAAAGCATTTAAATATGCCAGTTTGGACTCTCTGGACTTGTGATAGGCATTTTCCAATGATTTGTCCTTGAATCATCAGTGATGTATGGACAAATCATTGGAAGATTAAGCGATATTGGAAATTATCCCTAGTTTAACAGTTTATTTTAAATTTTCCCATCTATAGAAAGCAGATTATATATTATATTTCACTCATTGCTTTTTTCTTTGTACTTCTTTCCTTTTTTCCCTTCAAACTCTTAGTATCTTTATTTTAATTTCTGAATGACTCCTCAATAGCCTTTTATTTGTTACATCATGTTTGCTTCCCATTACACTTCCAACAACCCGTTATGACACATTTCTTTCTTTCCTTAACTATTATGAAATACTGTAGGTTCTTCTTTCCTATTGTAATTGAGAAACAGATTCTCTACTTCCTTGGTAGGTTCTCTGTTACAAACATGTTACATGGACAGCAGCCTTATTGTTGCATAGCTTTTCAGTGACACAGTATAGAAGTCATCTGAGAGGCCTGCAAGGCGACCGACGTCCTTCAGTAAGAAAGGGTATTCCAGGTTTTACAGACACACTTGTTTTCCATGCTCGAACTCTGCAAATGTAGGCAATATTTCTGCAAGTGGTTTATGATGTTTTAATAATGTCAAAGCAGGTAGCAGTGACGATGGAGGGGATCATTTTTTGTGTGCACTGTGTGTGACAGCAGTCGCCTAGAAGTAATTACATCACCACAGAGGAATGTTTTTTGGTTAGGAAAAAGCTATTTTCACATGGGGGGGGGGGGGGGGGGGGTATCAACATTTCAAGGCAGCTCGGCATAAGGCTCAAAGCAAACAAAACAAGTTCCCCAAACGCACCCAAGTGTGTTTATGAGTTTCACAGAAGTCCATAAAATCCAACCTTGGACTTACTTTTAGTTTCTGAATGGTAAGGGACTGCATGAAAAATATTTTGGTTAGGAGGTGGTTATATTTTACTTTTTAAAAAGTAAGACCGTCCTCAGGTTAACAATATTTCAACTAGTCCTCCAAAGTAAATAATAAAATACATCCCTGCCCTCCTGAGCTAAACAACTGATCTGAAGCCGTGGTCAGCAGGGCAAAATTATTTGTCCGTCTAGTCTCATTAATGGAATAATGTTTTACAGTGTGCAAATTGCCCATTATGGGTTGACATAGCAATTTCCAAAAGCATAAGAACCCGAAGGTTTTGAGAGATAATGTTCACTCCCTACTAACTAGAAAGATCTACATCAAAATCCGTTTCTCAAAACCGATATTATAGTTTTATTAGCTATTGTTTCTGTAATTGTGAAGTGGAAAATAAAGCCCTCTTGCAGAGACATGATTGTTGACTACTGTCATTTTTTTGAAAAAAAACTATTTTGATGTTCTAAGAGAAAGTAGCCATTCCCTTTTCTAACCCACCTAATAGTTTACATACAGTCCCTAAATTAAAAATAATTATAATTACTGCATGATCTGCTCCTCCACTGACAACTCATATTGTTTTTTTACATGCTGAGCAAATTTTTGGTCTCTCCCATCGGGATGCATAATAGTCAATTAGGGTTGTGGCCCAGTTCCCTAATGCCCTACTAATCTGCGTGTCAAGTGGCCTTTATACACTGTCATATTTGAGGGTTCACCAGCAGACAATGAGGCCTCAGCAGCATGATCCCTCACTGTTTAGTCAGCTCCCTGACCTTTATTTACAGTCAGCTTATTGTTCGACGTTAAATTCTTAATCCTCTTCTTGTTGTCTACAGTGTTGGGTATGTTTTGGTGTGTCCCCCCCCTCCCATCTTTAATCCTTTACTGTAGTTGGCCATGCAGTCATTAAGCCCATTGTCTTCCTTCCACGGTCAGTGCCCTTTGCGTACATTAGCATACTTGTGAAACAACAGTCACATAGTGCAATGTGACTCGGATCAGAAGACATTGTGCTGGGGAACTGTCACGATGGGTCTTGTGTTCACAAGAAAAAATCAGTTCACCTCTTTTCATTCAAATGTTACTGATTCACTGGGGTGTAAAACAAATAAAGGACACAACAGAGAAGCCATGAGGAAGGTGACCAAACATATATCCTACAACTAAAGGCAGTGTTTTACAAATGTATGGTAAGCAGTTGGAAATGATCTGTAACGTAATGCTTTTTGGAGGACACTCATCATGTGAGAGAGAGCATAATACAGCTTTAAAAAGCCTTATTGCAGGATGCCTCCCAGAAAAGAACTATAATGTCCTTGAGAACGCTTATGAGAAATTCAGTTCACGATAAAGCAAACACACAGAATAAACTGAAGACTAACTAAATGTAGATTTAATTAATCAGAATAAAGTCATCACTTTGATACCATTATATTAACCAGGTTGCCTTATAAAAGGAATAGTTTGGGATGTAAATCTTACACTTCTTGCCAATAGTTAAAGAAGATCGACACCTCTGTCGTGTCTGTAGGCTACGCTAAATTTGAAGCTGCAGCCAGCAGTTGGTTAGCTTAGCTTAGCATAAAGACTGGAATCTGTGGGAAACATCTAGCCTGACTCCCTCCAATGGTAACAAAATCTCCCCAACAGCACATCTAAAGCAAAGCACTTTATATCTCATTTGTATAATCTGCTAAATAACCAAAGAGTAATAATGGATTTACGGTGGGTTATGTGTGGTTTATGCTAAGCTAAGCTAACTTGCTGCAGGCTGTAGCGCCAGGTTTAAACTCTGGGCAAGAAAGTGAATAAATGTATTTCCTAAAATGTGGAACTATTCCTTAAAGGTCATTTTTTATTTAGCAGTAAGTTATTCATCAGTCTTGCAAATGACGCTTGTCATGTACACAAGATATTTTTCCTTCTTTTGATCAATAAAGAGACAAAAGCATGGAACAAAATAAAGTTGTACTATGAGTGAACTATGGCTTTAATTAATGTTATGGAGTATAACAGCAGATGATAGTGTTTTCATCTTTGACAAGACAACCATAACAGCCATAGTAATACTACGTACTGCATCACTTTGTTGTTTTGAGATAAAAATGAGTTTGGTTTCACTCTGGATGAGACAGAGGTTTCAGAAAGCTATCGGTCAGGATATGGCTACTCCAAAACCTTGAAACTAAGGGTTTGGTGCTGACGGTGTTCTTCAGTGAAACACCAAGAGGATGTACCACATGGTACATCATTTACATACATCACCAGGAAGTCTGTCTGGTGAAGGGGAAGTTTTGATGGAGAGAACGGGGCAAAAACCAGAGCAGAGGAAGTTGCTGGTTCACAGGTGCTGTATGGGGGTTTCCACATCCTTCTGCCCTTAAGTTGCGGAAGCAAATACTGAGAAGACGCTCACCACAGACAGTAGATTGTTTACGTCAATGATAATTTGAAGTCCCATGACAAATTACAAACAAGGAGAAGAAGAGAGACTTCATGTAGAGACATGGTGTGGACAAAAGGCAGACAAATACAGCAAGATAGCACCAAAATTAAAGCAAACATTCAAACAGCAGATAGAGATCTGACCCAAAACAAACTGTATTAGTAAAGGATCCCTGTGGGCTATAACAGTTCACAGCTATATTATATAGCCTGAAATATAAACAACTATTGGATGGATTGTCAGGAAATTCTGGACAGACATTCATGGTCCCCACAGGGTGAATCCTAATAATGTTAATGATCACTGAATCTTTCCTCTAGTGCCATCATGAGGTTGACTTATGTGGTTGTGAGCTAAATGTCTCTTGAACTATGGGATGGATTGCGACAAAATGTGGTACACATATTCATGTCCCCCTGAGGATGAACTGTAATAACTTTGAATTTTTATCGAGGGCCATCAGGACATTCTCAGCTGTACTTAGGTATAATTAGAACATGTTAGCTAACACACTAAACTATGATGATAAACACAGTGAACATTATAGCTGCTAAACATTAGCATGTTTGCATTTTCATTGTGAGCATGGTGCATTTTGCTCAAAGCACCACTGTACCTGTGTACAACCTCTGAGCTGTTAGCATGGCTGTAGGGTCTTATGGTTCAGAGGAACATGTTACACAGAACTACTGTCTCAACCACATTTACGTAGCAGAACCTACTCACTGAAATACAGACATGCGATTTACCAGTCAGAAGGCAGTTGTCTTAACCAGTTATTTTTTGACCTGCAAATCACCGAATCAATTCTTACTGGGATATAAAAGTGAACAGGGAGTAACTGCAACACCCTGCAACTTTTTCTACCATTTCTTATCTCCAAATGCAAGTGATCAGTGGGGGTGTAAGCTAAATTTGGAACTTTGTACTTTGAGAGTATTGAGATACACAGAGGAATTAAAAAGGCAGTGAACCAAAAAGTCACACGCACACACACACACACACACACACACACACACACACACACACACACACACACACACACACACAGTACAAGTACTTCGTACGTAAGTGGGAGGAGTTTCCATGGGAGTATTCACCCAGCTGTGGGGGCCACAGGTGGGGTTGTGGGGGAGGGCTAGGGGAGTGAGCCGTATTCTGATTTCATGTGTGTGTGAGTATGAAAGAGTGTGTGTATGTGTGCAGAAATTTGGGGTGCAGGGAGAGCGAGACTACTCGCTGGCAGCTGGATATTGTCAGGGGTTCACCAGGAGAGCTTGCATGTCAGGGTGAACAGGTTTAAGATGAAATGTGCCCAAGGAGACACGAGTGTTCTGAGTCAGTGTATGTCGTCCTTGTGCGTTTATCTGTAAATGTAAAGCATGGCTTGTTCTTTTAAGAGCAGCCTGTGCTTTGAGGTGAAAACATCGTGCTCTTTGGGAAATTGTGTTTGCATGTTTGGGGGTGTGGGGAGGAGGGGGAAGGGGTGATGGGCGGGGCCAGGCGGGTGTAAATCAATCCTTTGTTTTCATACCTGAGAGGGCCTTGTATTGGTCTCACAGAGTTGAATTTGAGAACAGTTGAATATCAAAACTAGAAAGAAAGTCACCGCGAGACACAGAAATGTCTTATGTACATTATGTAAAAGTCAAGCAAAAATATTTCAACCAAAAAAAGTCAACACTTTTCCCCCACAAATTCATAAAATACTGCTTTCAAATGATACCCTTTCTCCTTTAATATTATACATGCTTATTTTCATTGCAACATGATGTCAGCGAGTGCAGGAACTCTCTGAAAAATATACTTTAACTGCCATTCAAAACTCCAGGAGAGTTGTGTCCCGCATCTGCCTCTTCTGCTCCATGCAGCTGAGGTGAAAAGGTAGTGTGCTTCAGCTGATGTGTTTTCGCCCCTTATCTACATCTGGGGAACATCTGGTTTGCATCTGGCCCCGACCTTGTAGTATTTGGCTGTGCATGAGCGTGACAACATGTGCGTGTTTTTGCGAGGGAAAGAAAAGGAGAGGGCACGGAATTTATTTGCAAGTGCGTGACAGGCTGGATGAGGAGATAAATGAATGGGGGGGGGGAGTGAGCGAGCCAATGCTGAAAAGAGAGGAAAATGTGTATGCGTGATTGTGCTGCCTGGCCTGCAAGCAATAATCTTACTGTTGCTGTCTTGAGTTGTTGGAATATTGAGCAGAAAGTGTCACAGATATGATTAAACTGTTTTTTTTACTAGGAAAATCAGATATTTCATGCTATCTGCTAACACCTGCAACTACCAGATAGGAAATCTGCTTGCAAGACTTAACAGTCAGCCTTATCCGTTTGACATTTGTGGGTAGAGACCTTGTTAGTGGAGTTTTGCTGCTTTTATGATTAAATGTATATTGGAAAGATTACACTGTGGCTCATACACTGTACAAAAGTCATTAAATAAAATGTAGAATCCATCTTTAAAAGCTACATTACAGTGTGACACCAGGTTTCCTCAAAGATATATGTTTGCCAAAATTCTGATTGTGAGCAGTGACGCCTGACTGGGTCGAGCAGAGACCTCAAGATGAGGGATAAAGGGCGAAGAGCTGGAACAGGAGAGGAGGGAGGGGGGAGGCTTATATTTTTTTTGGAGGGAGTCAATATTTGGAGTCCCTGTGTTGGGGGCCCGTGGTATTAATGATAACTGGGCCAGCTGGGCTTAGGTACAGTTTCCAAAAGAAATGCAGCTGTGTGCTTTGTCTGACTGCATGAAACTGTCAAGGGAAGCCAAGGCAGAAAGGTATAAAGAACGGTAGAAAAACAGATGAAATGATAAAACATTGTGATTCTTATTGGATCAAAATATGATTTTAAGTAAAGGAAAAGAAAATACTTAAACTGGACATACTGGTGGCACTCACTAAGCAGTAAACTGGAAAATATGAGGTGAAGTGCCCAGAAGTCATGTGACACCAGTAAGCTGCACACGGCACGTGCATGTTTTCCCGCCCCGGCCAGTATGTAATGTGAAGGATGCCACAGGGATGACCAAGTTTCCAAATTGAACACCGTTGATTTCAGCTTTCTCTATATGGAGTCCTCACTTGCTCCTGTCTGGGAAGCAGTGTGTGTTTGTCTCTTGAAGCCTTGACGTCACATTTTCCCCTTTTATTTCCCCATTCAAAGAGACACTCCACATATAAAGTTCAGTTTCCACAGGGAGTGGAAGAAACAGTTAAAACTAAACAACTGTGACTCTGGAGGGAGATTTCAAAAGTTTGACAAAGCAACCCTGCTGATGTCATGATGATGTCATCAGGGTTGACTCAGATTTGGCTTACCATTTTTAGCAGAAGGTATTACAAACTGGAGGTGTGGCGTTTGAAAGAAATGGACATTTAGAAGGCAGGCAGGTCTAAAGAAAGACACTATTCATTGCATTATGGGAGATGTAGGATCCTGTGTTTTTGGAGCTTGACCTATACAAGGGACTAAAAATGAGGATATCTCGGCCTCTGCTGCTTCTATTGTGACCATTCTTAGTATAACCTGTCTCATCAGTCCGCAGACTTTATGGAAGGGCAATGCTAAATCACTGGAGTATCCCTTTAAGGTTGGAAAAAACATGTTATTTCTCACTTTATGACAGCATCATCTATATTCTGTACATTGTTCATTGAAGCTACTGTGTATGATGTTTACTCTGTGAGTGAAATATTCAAATCCCAGACTCTAGAATTTAAAATAAAGTTCAGTGGCTTTTAATGATGTTTGGTTCTAAAAATGTTTAAATGACTGACCCACCAGCCAATGGGGTTGAATTTTATCATTTTATATCAGCAGAAAAGTGTCCATACTACAGACCAGAGTCTCCCAACTTTTTTGGCTTGTTACCTCAAGATGAAGACACTTGTAACACCTTGTCCCAAGTTGTGTATGCCTGTGAGTTGCGAGCATTTTGAGGAATTTTCCCTTCTAATCTCAAGGTATTCATTTCTAAAATATCTAAAACTATCCAGCATTTCATAAGAAAAACTTGCAGATTTTTTGCTAGGTCTGACATTTTAGCCCCTGTGTTTCAGGTTACAATATCGCTTGCTGTAGCTTGCGATTTTCAGTTTCAGTTACATTATTTGTGCAGTAAGATTGCATAGATTTGGTTGTCAGGACAAGGAGGTTAGTATCACTCTGTAATGAGGACAAGGAGAGATGCAGTTCTTTCATTCATGATTGAAGTGAGCGTTTATGGGGGGAGGTTATATATGTGGATTAGATTCCTCAGAGTTATGATCTGGAACAGTGAGCCTTGTAGTGGACATGTGTCGGCGTGGGCTGGACAGGCGAAAGGGAGTGCCCGGCTTCTATGGCCCAGGATAATGTCTCAATTCTGCCTGGCTGAGCTTCCTCACTCCTGACTTACTTTGTTTTTTGAAGATACATACATGACTCCAGTTGCCTGTGTATGTGGGTCTACGTGTCATTTTTATTCAAAGTGGTTTTAAAACTCTGTATGAAAGTAGTAGAGACAGAAAGAGAGCAAATATGTGTGTGCGTACAAGGGAGACAGGAAGCAACAAGGGGCCCACTCTCAGCCGCAAAGTGGTAGTAGTGACTAAAAAGAGTCAGTATACAGGGAAAGAAGCTTACTGCAATATGTGTGTCCCTGTGTATTTAAACTTGGGGTATTTAAAACTTAACACATCACCAATATAAATAAATGTGTGAAATGTAGCTTGTGTGAATATATTAATGCTATTGCTGTGAAGATGTTATCTTGCTTGTTGCATCTCTGTAATAACAACAAAGAGCTGCTGACGTGAGTTAGAGTTTCCACTTTTAAGTGGCCTCTTTAAAAGGAGATTATTTTCCCACTTCAATTTTATCTCCCCTTCTGTCTTTACCTCTGCGCAGAAAACAGCCTTAAGTGCAAGTGGCTACAATCAGCTAAAAATAGGAATCACAGTAGAAAACACATCATTTGTTAGTGTTTATGATTTCACAAGCTCATGTAGAGCTTTTAGGTTTCTGGTGAGAGTCTAATAGCAGTGTGTCTCATGATGTAACACACGGGGGTCATGGGTTTCCTGCAGGCTCCATGTGAGAGAGCCATTCCTCTGTAGCAGCTTAACCCCTTTTTTTGACATCAGTTTGTGATCTGACATGAAAATACTACAGAAATACGACATTTTTTATACAGGGAATACCTCATTTATACATGTGTTGTGTAAAAGTGACTTCTCAGGGGTCTTAATCTGGTCATCTTCTGTGATTGGGATGAAGCTTGTATTATTGTTCCACTTTTTATTTCCTTTTGCAAGCAAACATGGCAAAGGCACGTCACAGCATATGGGGTGCAGAGAGGTTGAAAATAGTTGACACACTTTTGACAAAGTCTCACTGCTCTGGATCTTCAGTGTGCTGCGCCATCTGGTGCTTTGTGAAAGCTACAACTTTAGTGAGGACATCGTGAAGGCTCACAAAATGTCAGAAGGCTCAGAACATGATTCACAACTCCAGCAGGTGTGGTGCACTTTTGGCGATCTCTGCTGGTGATCGAGCAGGACTGCTACTTATAGTGAGGTTTCAAGGGCTGGTTCAGGAAATCACCTGATTACATTACAGAAGAAAGTTTCAAGTCAAATAATAAAAAGAAAATTCCATAAATTATTTAGTGTTTCTTAGGTTTTACTGTACAGCACTGTAATGACTTAGTGGGTGGGATCTTATGGAAGGCCCTATGTTGACAGCATCAAACAGGGAGGTCCGTTAAGATGTCTAATCAAAACACAATATGTACTGTATGTATGGCCTCCCTCTCAGCGGCAGTGCTTTAAAGAGATGGAGGAATGGTCAAAATCGATGCAGCAGAAGGTGAGACATTTTTAATTGTTGATATTAGTCCTTGGTATGGGTCAATTAAAAAAACTCTAGATTATACTACACTTCCCATAATGCAGTTCAATATTATCTCTCCCTTAGAATCTTCCTGCCTGTTAAACACACACCTTTACTGAACTTTACACCCTCACTTTTTAATTGAGCGCTTCTGTTTAAAATTTCTAGTGTCAACCCCATGACGAGATAACCTTGGTGACATCACTGTGACATCATTTAGCACACCTGCCAAAGCCCCCGCACAGGCACAGCATCTAAATGTTTTTCAGGCTGGGCACTTCTCCCCATGACAAGTAAATTGACTTTGACATTTAAAATCAGTAGAGTGCCTTTAATTCCAAATACCAACAATTTCTCTCCATTTATTTTTAATTTTTTTTTTTACTGTAAGTGCTTGAGAGATGCCTCTTAAGCACTTACAGAAAAATGTGAAACTTGAGTATTAAATAAAATTTGGTCATTCACTCATACAAGTGACCACACTCTGGAGGCTAAATTCAAGCATGTTAAAAGATCCTCACACAATAGAACTGGAAATTGAAAATGAAAATTATTTTGTTAAAGAGAATGACAATGGAGTTCATCACTATTTGTGCCGTGGGACACATGTAAATTGTATTAGGGGTAAAATTATGCCTCACACAGCAAACAACGCATACAAAAAGTTCAGAGAACAGATTACTCCAAGATTTCAAGCAGCATGTACTTGGGCACTAAAGGAAGGAGGGATTTCCCCCTTGTGGAAGAACGCTACAATTACAGTCATACCCAAATGAAGGAAAAGACTAACTAGACAGTGGTCAATACATACCATTTTCATTACTAATTTTGACTAGAAAATGTATACATCAATATTAGCTAAAAGACTGGACAACATCAAACTTGGTCATTCGGGCCTACGGGATATATGTGTCAAAGACAGACTCAGGACAGTAGTGTTAATTGGGTTGGATGCAGAGAACGCCTTTGGTCCATTGGTCTTTGCTACGTCAATGTATATAATGTATATAAAATAATTAAAATAGCTTCGCCTCAAGCAGCAGTAATAAAGTGTGGCTTACACACTGATGCATCACTATTAAGAAATTAATAATTATTATTATTATTATTAAGTAGATTTTTTAATTAGGGACTTTTGCTTGTATTTTTAAATTGTTGTCTTGGTATTTTTATTTTTAGTATAGGATGAGTACTTCTTTCACTTATGTACCAGTGTGTATCTGTAACAATAGTCAATACTGTTGTAATGAAGCTGCAAAAAATAAATAAATAACAATAATCTCGTCATTGGGTTAAAGCTTCATGTCCTTCCCTCATAAATCACAGTACACTAAAAACCCTTCCAACAGTGTTACTGTGGATTTCCATTCATCCACAAACAGCCAGTTTGGCCTGAGGCAGTAATAAAACAACATGTGCCACTTATTTTCTGTGCTGACATTGACCAGCTGAACAGCTGAGTGCTGATAGTAACGATGTTATTGTCAATGCAGTATGGCTGAAATCCACAAGGACCCCACCCTCTGTCCCTGCCCCTGCTCTCCAAACATACACTTGACTCATCTGTTTGTTTGTCTTAACTGCTTTCCTCAGGTACTCGGCTATAATGGGCACTGGCACACAATCCACACCTCTGTGCTCACACATCCCCAGGTTGTGTCACATTCCAGGGAACATGTTGAAACACGAGCGCTCACTGAAACCAAGAAGAACATAATCACATGCTCTTTTCATTCTGCAGCGCCAACAGAGGAATGTCATGTTTCCACTTCAGCTGCAGGGCGACCTGATCTCTGGAACATTCTGTCAATCCTTTGAGCATAGAAAGTTTGTTGAAACTAAAGCCGTTTTTCTTCCTGTCCTTCTCATAAAGCTCAGCTGCAGGGTGAAAAAGGTTTTTATCAGTGTTGTTGCTGTTGTTGAACACCCAGGAGCTGGCAACTGTCTGATCACACCTCTATCCTCATCTCAAATATCCTATCAACAGCTCCACTTTTATATTTCCTGCCACATGCCTCTCACTGTTTTCTTTTCTCTTTTACTTGATCCTGTGTTGCCAGTTTCTCATTCAATCCACCCTCTCTCTCTTTCTGTGTGTGTGTGTGTGTGTGTGTGTGTGTGTGTGTGTGTGTGTGTGTGTGTGTCACTGTATGTCGATCAACCAGTCATGGCAGTGACATGTGGAATTTTTCATTACCGCGCCCCAGGGGCACCATGCTGTCTGTGCCTGTGTATCGTGCTTGCATTTTTGCCCCCACTCCTGCCGTCTCATTCTCTCTCTCTCTCTCTGGTATTATTCTGAGTCAGCCGGTGGCGAGCTGTGGTTTGTTGTTTGTTGTCCAGCCAGCTGTATGGGGCAGTAGTACCTGTCAGTGACTGATCTCCTCTCCATGGCCTGCCGTCTCTCCGGCTCTGGCTCCTACACCGTGGTTATCATCCCCCTCAGGACCAGCCTCTACAGCCTGGACGCACTCCGCTTCTACCTATGGGTGAGGAGGGAGGTAGTGTGTGTGTGTATGTGTGAGGGGGTTGTAGAGGGCGATATGAGTGTGCATGTCTGTTTTGAAAAATTACCCTAATCAGTTACATCTCCTTCTGTCTTTGTTGCATGTTTCTCCTGAGCTGGTGATTCTTATCAGCCACCCAGCGTACCCACATGTGTTTTGCTTCCCAGTTTTCAGCACAACATGGCTGTACTGTACAGGCCATTTTTTGTTAAAAAGACCACACATCCAAAGTGTGACTTTACTCAAATCAGGTATTTACTGCTTCTCGAGTCTGTGTCACCAATTTGGCGCATTTGGCTAAGGTGCATTTATGTGACCTTTTCTACTCTTCTGTAATGTGGAATGAATGGTTAATGTCTCTTTTGGGTTATTATGTAGAAGAAGGTGCACAATTTTTTAATAAAGTTTCTATTGAAATTTTAAGTGATACCAAAGGAGGTTAAATTTACACATGTACAACATAAACTGTATTTAAAAACATGTATATGTTTATACATTGAGATCATAGTTAAAGTTGTTGTTGTGCTGGACTGCATATTATATTATACTGATAGGTGTTTCTTATTTTCTGTCCTTCCCCTTTACATACATTCTTGAGTGACTTTACAGCGTCTTTACATATGTTTACATGTTTGCAAGTGTTTGGGATCACCTTGAGACTACCAGCAAGTACAAGCATCTTTGAGTATTTGAAAAGCGCTCCGTAAATAAAATGTATTATTATTGAATTTATTATATGTCAAAGTTCATTGACAACAGAATAGTCATAGCCATCAGATATTGTAAAATACTGAGATCATTATTCCAAGTGCCTGCGGTGCACCACTTAAAAGATATTTACCCGACATCAAAAAGAGTTAAAGTCATTAATTTGATTATTATATTTTATTGATCCAGTCAATCTGTTATATAGTATTTTCTATAAATTTTGTTTCCCAACATGGAGGTCTAAATGCTGTTTTATTCCTGTGCCAGGCATAAATTTCTGGTAGAGAAATTCTGTATTCTTCAAATTTCTGGTAGAGAAATTCTGTATTCTTCATTTATTTATTTTTGTTGCCTTTAAGTAAATTAATATATTGTATTAGGCCTAAAATGGCTGGAATCAGCATTTAAAATACATAGTATGTGTAACTTTAAGACTCCACACAAATCCCCACATTCCCAATAGAAAAATATTGATGACTAAACTGAGCTTTACTGGTTAAATTACAGCACTTACTGTGTATTTTTGAGACAACTGAATTATTCATGTAAATACAACAGGAGTTTGCTTTTCATACTGGACATTTAACTTCAATGCTTTTGCAACTGTTTTCACTCAGTTTTTCATCTTTGCTCCATGTCTGGGTGTTGTCTTGGAGGCAGCATGGATGCCGTCATCCCAGTGACACATTCCCACATGTCAAGTCTGCCCCTCACAGCTTCCTGTTAAAGGCTCAATATATCCAGTTTTCCACTAACTGTGGCTCTATGGTTATAAATGGAGCTGCCGAGCGGCAACTGACCAAAAGGAAATTGCAATAGATTTTAGATTGTCGTGGTAGACATACAGCTGTGATGTTACACAAAACACAGTAATAAAAAAATATCTTTTTTACATTTGTTGAAAATTTTAGTGATCAAACGCATCTAAAATAAACCATTCACTATTGAAAATTATAGTATGACTGATTTCCTGACCTCATGATACCAAAGGTGGATCAGCACCACCATATATTATGGTTCCCTGGTTGTTGTAGCACTGTTTGAGGCCATTTAAAGTGCACGTAACCCATCCAGTGTAGACAATAGAACTAAAGGCACCCCGCTGCTCTTTAGGTGTAAACAAAGCCTTGGGGCCTCTGGAAGACAACAGGCAGCGCTGTGCCGATCACATTGCTTTACATCAAGCTGCAGGCTACACTTTCGGTGGACAAGCTTGCTGGTCAGCTCCACTGGTAAACACACACATAACCATACAAAAAGAAGCTATACAAGCTATAAGAACAGCTATATCGTCAAACTCAACATTTAGGATTATTTTGTAAGTATTGGTTGGTACTTTGCTGCTTTATTAGATAGTAGAAAGTGGAAATGTGACAGGACATGACATGTAGCAAAGGTCATGGTGTCTCTGGCTGAACTTGACCCGGGGTGGGATCCCGTGGTCAACATTTAAGACCCCTCGGCTACTAGGATGCTCCAACATTTGCCGGTTTGTTGGTACAAGATACAACTTAAAATTAAGTGCTTCTGTCCTTTAAGGGAACCCGATCAAGCCCTTTCCTTCCCATCTCAGATTAAGCGTCTGAAGGATCTAGAGAAGGAGAAGGACGCTCTGTGCTCCGGTCTGGAGATCCTGGAGAAGACTCGTCTGTGGTACCTCCAGCAGCTGGAGGAGAACAGAGCCAGGCAGGGTAACATCGAGACCAAAAGTGGGGTCGGCTCCTGCAAGGAAGGTGCAGCAGAGGTACAAGGCAGGGCTGGGTTTGGGGTTTTTGTGGCATTGAACACAAACTGATTGTCCAGGGAGCCGTGCCATTTAAAGGCTACATCCACACACAATTTTAAGAGCATAGACTGCCTTTAAGGGTCCCTTAGAATCTTTTAGGGAATCACTAACTTCAAAATGGATTTAGGTGAGACAGTGACAACAGTACTCTTCAACAATCATCTGCTCACGGATGGCACAATATGAAGGACTGTGCCCTGTCACTTACGATGTCTCTAAATAGCCGCCGGTCTGTTTTTCTACAGGCTCGGTCTTGCCTCCTCAGGTGTCGTATCCAACGGGTGAATGGCTCTCTGGGCTCTGTGATGAGTGAGCCCAATGCCACAAGCAGCAGCAACCCTTCTCTGCTGGATGCAGTGGCAGACAGTGACCTCCGGTGGCAAAACACAGTACTGACTCAGGTAAGAATAACAGAAAAGGTTCTCAGGTTACATATTCTATTTAAAAATCTTCAAACACATTTTTTAAAACTATTCTGTGGTAACCTATCTTTAATATATATAGTATATCTTAGGTCAATTCTCCTGTTTATGTACATGATTTTTATTTCACACTTGTGAAAAAGTCTGTTTCACATGCCAATAAAGCCCTATTGAATTGAAGTGAATTGAGTGTTTTTTCTCCTTTAGCAGATCTCTTAAGTGTTCCATTATTTTTAATTGATTGGTCTGTGCCTTTATGAGATGGCCATGGTAATTCAGTCTTATTTGTCTACTTCTGACAGGAGGTGAGTGACAAGAATCTTCAGATCTCCATGTTGGAGCTGGAAAAAGATGCTCTCCTCGAACAGCTTGATGAACTGCAGGCCCATTGATTGCATTAATACACATGTGCACATGCGTACAGGCAGGCACTTGAGCTGCACTGCAAACTTTCACACAGTTGCCAACTTTCAGCCACTTGTAAATATGTATTTAAATTAATAAATGACAGTTAAAGGATGCAGCATTTGCTTCTGTGGGTTCTTTTCGATGCAAACCAATTTTGAAGGGTTGAAAAACTTGACTGACATGTTACTGTTACTGCCACAATGAGTCTGTAACTGCCTCTATCATAGCCAAGCCCTGCTGTCATTGTGCACTATGAAATAACTTCCCAACTACAAAAGCTGATCACATAATAGGAATTTGCAGTTAATCTCATAATAGGCCCATAAGTTTCCCATAAAGGTGATGATGATAATAATAATAATATTTTCCTGATGATGTAATAATTCTATCAATATTGGGATTTATTAAATTAGCAAAAGGCTAAGATTGTCAGCTTTTAAGTACAGTTTATACTCCTTAAGTTAAGTGTGTGAAATAGATGCAGGGAGTGGACAAAATACACCTTACAATACAACATGCGTTGTGGAAAAGGTAGAAAGTACATTTACTCAAGTTCTGTTCTTAAGAACAATTTTGAGGTGTTGGTATTTTATTTGAGTATTTCCTTTTTATGCTTCTTTATAATTCTACACCACTATACTGTATCTCAGAGGGAAATATTCTACTTTTCACTCTAATTTTTAAAATAAAAGCTTTACAAAATCTATTTGTTTATAAAATATGATGTATTTCTGCAAATTAACCAAAATGTATATGACGCAGTTAAAATGGTTCTATCCTGACTTACTACAGTACTACTTGCATGTTAATGCATCAACAATAATAATCCAATAACAGAATATATAACACTAAATGGGACAATTCTGCATAATGAGTAGTTTTTCCATGTGATACTTTATGCACATTTTGTTTACATTACTTCTACACTTTTACTTAAGTAAAAAAAAAATGAGTGCAGGACTTTATTGGAGTTTTTTGATAGTAAGACAGTAAGTAAATGATCTAAATACTTCTTCCACCCCTGTACAATGCAATAGATCCTTTATCTGGTGTAGCTCACAATTTTAGTACAACGCAACACTTTAATCAACATGCCACAGGTTAAATCACTATTGTTTGCTATCTACTGTTCCTGCATCATTGTGTGTCCTGTTGCTCGCAGTTGTTCCATTTCCGTCTCCGAATGTGGGCTCTCTGTCTCGGCACGTCGCAGCAGCCTCTCCCGGTGGTCTCTTCACTGATCTTACTTGATCAACTGAAAAACTTTATCTTGCCAAGTCATCGTGCATGTCCGCAGGAATTTTTTCGCCTGCGCTACACAAATCTGCAGCTGTACACAAAGAAGACAACACTAGCAGGATTAATACAGAACTCAGAACTCTTGCACTAAGGAAATGTGTGTTTGATGCCCATGCTGGTGTTCTCTGATCATATTACTTAGTATGCTTTTCTTTCCTCATTTCAACAAAGGATTGAATATTATGTAGTTCCATATGGATTTTAAAAAGTCCAGAGTCAAAATCCATCTTGCAGGAGGTCACTTCATGTGATGTTTCTAGAAATTTCCAGAAATTGATCGGAATGGTCCAGATGATGAAGTAGAAGTTATAAACCTTTTCTTCTGTCTTCTGTATTAAATCACATTCATGCATCAGCAACAACCTTTCCAGTAAAACAGAGCAATGCCTGCAAGGAATCTGTGCTGGAATCTGATTACTATCAGCCTGTGTGCATTGGGAAAAGAAAACATCCATCATGAGCAGAGGTTTCATTTAAGTGGCTTCATCTTCTCTATCTTCAGAGTGCCACTGAACCATCAAGCCCGGGGTACCAGCACTTGGCTAATTATTGGTTCTAATTCACATACTGCTCAGCCAAACACCTTTGTTATGAGTATGTTGTGCCTTTGTGGCTGTCGGTGCCTTTCTTCCATATCAACACGGTTCACTTGAACTCCACTCTGCTGGTCTCCCTTTTACTTGTATACAATATATTGTTTGCTTTCTTTCCCTCTAATTTGTGGTTATGCTATTACTGAAAATCAGACATTGTGAGCTGTTTCCGTGCAGGTCAGCGGAGGTGGGAAGTATAAACACACAAATAGGGTGTGGAAGAGGAGGTGGCTTTGGAGGTTCCTCTTGCGGGGCTGAGGGCTCCCCTGATAAATGCATTCCTTAAGCTATTAGGAGAGAAAAACTTCCTGAGAACCCTGAGATAGACCAGTAAGCATAGGAGGTCTCTGAAGAGCACTCAGGTGACTGAAAACAATGAGAGACTTTTTTCAGAATAGACACTTTTTGTCATTTCTGTGCTTTAGGGAACAGTTAAGCCTGTATTACTGTACTATAATCTTCACCTCTACTGGTCATAACTAAAAAAATATATAAATTTCAGACAAGATAGACCTTATTCAGAGAAAACAGCTGTGATTAATAGTGACGTAATGGCTACATTACGTTTAGGTGTACCAGTTCATGAACTGACTTCCTAATGAATGTTTTAACCATCTGTACTTCTCCTGCTGTGATAAGTAAAATACAAAAAGTACTGTCAAAACAGCCACAGGACAATGTCACAATGTGTGTGCGTTAGGGCTGAACAATTTATTAGCAAGACTATATCTAAATCGCAATATGTCCTACTGCAATTTTCGAATCAAAGTAGGCGCAATATTTGTTAAAGGTGAAACGTTTGTAAAAATACAATTTTTAATTAAATATTGTTGCGCTGCAAAGATGTCTTGGTGATCATATTTTACAAACATCTTTGTTTGGTAGCAATCCCCTCAAAAATCTCATAATAATCATTTTAATATGTTTTTTCAATGAAAATGAAAATACTGGTGTAAAAATTGTCATTCCCCTTAATGTTGCAAATCATAATAATTAAATAATTAGTAATTGCTATGTCAGTCGAAATAATTAGATATTTTTTAGATATTTATTTGGTCCGCTTAAAGGGGTGAATTTAGTCAAAGTCATCTTTCACTATTTTTTATTTCTATGGTTTTGAGAGTAGACTACGGCTACAAACACCACTCTGATCAAAAATTGATAAAGAAGAATAAAGATCTGAAATCTGAGATATTTCATACTGTATTGCTGCACGGCTTTACTCTTGGATCCATCTTTTATACCATTGGGAATTATTCATTTAAATTGTAAAGGAATATGATTAGGTGGTTCTTTTCAAGCTCACAAGAATTTAAAATACCGCTAAAAATTATTTGTTTAGAAATCTCCCAAGTGATGGATGGACCTACACTAAATTCACCTTTGCATGTAAATAGATGAAGTGCAAAACTTGTCAGTTGTCCCACAAAAAAGTCTATATTCAGCCCTACACCATGACCAAGAGTTACTTGTTGACTCATATTTATGAATATCTGCATTACTTACAGAACTCACAAGTTCACAACATATGGTAAAGACTTTGTTCACTGAATTTTTCATTTTCACCAATGTGTTTGCAGTGTCACACCCATAAAAACTACCAATGACCTGGTTGATCATGTCATAAGGCACACAACCACTATATCAACACAACCATTTCATGCAACACAATAAGCTAATCTTCAAACTTCATTCAATCTTCAGTCAAATTCTTTTACTATTTTGTTACATAGTGTTCCCAAAGGTCAAGAGTCAACTGTGGCTGTCTGTCCTCCCTACTTTTTTGCCCAATGTGTAAAATGTGGAATAAAATCAAACAGTGGAAATTGTGCCAACTACTTTGTTTTTTTGTTTTTTTTACAATTTAGACACACACACACACGCACACACAAACACACACACACAAACTGTACTGTAACTAGTAAACTATTTCCCCTCTGTGGCTGAGGCCAGTTTTGGATCCCCCATCACTGTTGCACTGTCCTCTGCGGGAGCTGCGCGTCTCCAAGCGACACCTCCATCCCGGACACGTTCAAGTCCAGCAGCCTCTGCAAGCGTTTGATATAGTCGATTGCGGCCCGCAGGGTCTCCACCTTGCTGAGCCGTTTGTCCTCAAACTCCTGCGGCAGATGCTCTCTGAGCCGAGCGTAACCTTCGTTCACGCAGCGCACTCGATGCCGCTCCCTTTCGTTCCTTTTCCGGATGAACGCGGGCTCAAAGGAGTAATCACACACACCGAGGGGTCCGTCAAAAGGGAAATAGGAGAATCGTCTGTAGGGTGACATCTGGCCGTGCACAGGGTCGAGGTATGCAGCGTCTAGGTGGAAGGGCAGTCCTAGTCGAAGCGCGTCCCTGTAGTGCGCACCGCTGTTATCCATGGAGAAGCCGTGGAGAGCCAGTGGAGGGACATATGGGATGTGCTCCATACTATGAACCAAAAAGGAGGCAACATTGAATAAAGCAGTAGGAAAATACATGCAATTAATGTACCATATAACCTACAATAGATGCAACTTACCCAGTTAAAGTTTCCTCACAATCATCTCGCGTTTTGAGCAATAGTTTCCTTTTAAATCTCGCCAGTTTGTGGTTAAATAGGCCTTCTTTCATAGGTAGGGAGTTCTGGTTCGGGACTTTGTCAGTCTGTGTGACAACTTGTTTGTTGGGGTTTTGAGGGTATATGCATGGTGGGTGTGATCCGGGGCGGAGATGCAGCCATAGCTTTCTCATCAAGATAAAACTGTTTACATAACGTTTTCTTCCTTCCGTTGACATTGCGAAGCAATTTCATGCATGAATGATACTATGAGCCAAACTTTAAGGGCTTACAAAACATACTTTATTGATTATAATAAACGATTTAGTGCATTTATTTATCAATAAAAAGGCATAAGGAAAGGTTTTAGACTAATCTGGGGATGAAAGATCAAAAATAGTAGCAGGTCAGTAGATCAGTTTATAAACCCACGTTGGAGAAGCCATTTAATAAAGGTAAAGGCCATTAAAAATAGCGTGGTGGCACATCATTAAATATATTTTTAGGCCTATATAACATTCACACCACTTCACAAACCTATGAAATGCAGAGGATAGTGAACAGAAATAAATCTGGAAGTGATAAATTCCTGAGGTTTTCCAGTTTCCATTTGCTTCTGATGTTACCTGTTAAGACAATTTGAGTCAGAGGCAGTTGCATCACATTGTTTTACAATCACAGAAAGGGATTTTGGTATTGAAATGATTTGTGTGATAGATATATAAATGCGACCCTGTACGCAGGATAAGCGGTTGACGATGGATGGATGGGTTAGGCTACTGTTTTAAGCAGATCGCTATCACATTTTTAAAATGTAGCATAGCCTAGGCCTACTTGAAAATGTAAGAGTCAGTCTTCTACACAGAATGCTTTTACGTCTCCCATTTAATAGATACAATCACGGCCAGTTCGTACCGCCTGGGGACTATGGGGGACAGAAGTGGATCTCATGTGGCTGAAGTTGGTTCCCTAAGATAATAAATTCACCATTATGCTCAAATCATCTTCCTTCTCGGGGAAAGTGGGGGTAAAACGTTACAAAACAGCACAAGATAAAATTATTAAAAAGACAGTAACATTAATATTTTTTATTTGGCCCTCTGTCTTGCTGTCCCATTGTATGGAAGAGCCGCCGCCGTTTTGGGGGGAATCTGGAGCGTCCAGGGCAGAAAACTGACCTGTGATCAGCCAAATATGCCTCCAAACCTACGCATGCGCACTAGGGGCAATATGCTGTCATGGCCCCGTTCAGGGAGGCATTGTGTTGGTATGTTGTTGTTCATAACTCATCTTCCTTTTCAGATAATCAGTATTTTTGATACGAAGCAACGCGACCGTGACGGCGTACATCTGTACTTTGAGCTAGTGAAACACCTGATAAGTCTCTGTTTTTAGCGTTTATGTAGCTGTAAGTTAGCAAGGCTAACGTTAGCAGTGTGACAAAACTGGTTCAGGTTTCGCAAACTAAGTAGTTGCAAGCAAGTCATTTTAAATTACATGTGAACTGTTGTTTTAGCTGTTTAATTTAGAGTTGTATGACAGTTGTGATGTTGTGCCATGCTTATGCTATATGTTGTTTTCAAACCAGGTCTTTTATTCCACAGGGAGAGAAGTATAAAAGCCCCCACTAGCACAGGACACGGTTACTGATGGACAGCAGTTGTTGAGTCCAGGTAAGCTAACATAGCTCACACTGTATACGCTGTGTGTCTTAACATGCTGACAATCATAGAAGGGCCTAAATCCATGTCTTAATATTGCTGACTGTGTCTAGGCAGCCACCCCCCCCCAATCAGCTAATGATTATTTGGTTTATGTTATTTGTCTTGCTGGCTCATTGCTCAGTCCCAGTTTAAATCTGATGTTGTTTCTGCAGGATGAATGACATGAACCTGAGTCCTGTGGGCATGGACCAGCTCAGTGTGCCCTCTGTGAGTGCCAGCCACCTGGGTCTGCCCACCTCCCCCACACACAACCCCATTCCCACCCCAGGTAGGAAAGACACTACCAGGCAGGCCTGTTTGCTCGAGCTGGTCTTCTCAAGCTATCCCATCATGTTTAGATTTGCCCACATTCCAGTTGTTATATGGGTCTGTGCCACCTTTAATTCTGAGCGGCAGTCTCGAGCTTCCTTCTCTCTTTGCTGAATCTTGGTTTATTATGTGCTCTTGACTCTTTATTATGGTTCAGGCATGCCAGTGGCCATCCCCAGCCTGGGTCCTTCTCTAGGCTCCCTTCCTTCTGCTCTCTCGCTGATGCTCCCCATGGGTCCGCTCAGCGACAGAGGAGTGATGTGCGGCCTGCCGGAGAGGAACTACTCCTTGCCGCCACCTCCATACCCCCACCTGGAGAGCAGCTACTTCCGACACATATTGCCAGGTGGAGTACTGTTTGCATTTAACTAATTTGTGTAGAAGTTCTCAAAGCAGTCGGTCAGATTGAAGTGTGGAAGCTTATTTAATCGGGATCTATCCCAGATGCTGTTATTTGAAAGGTAAACTAAAATTAAGTTTCCTCTTATTTCCCTGCTTTAGGTATCCTGTCCTATCTGGCAGACCGTCCACCACCTCAATACATTCATCCCAGCAGCCTTAACATGGACGGGACCCTCTCTGTGGCCAGCAACAATCCCTCTGGCCTGGATCCGTACAGTGGCCCTGGAGGCCCATTGGAGCAGGGCCTGGTGCCCATGGACTCCAGACAGGTCAGTGGCCAGGGAGACCTCCACCAGACTGGTGCTCATGAGCTGGACTCTACAGGGTTGGCCATGGAGTCACGAGTCAGCAGCCCCATGTCCCCTGACCGGATGGGAGAGGAGCTGGCCACCATGGACGGAGTCGGTGTGGTTTCTGACACCCAACAACAGCTTGGAAGGCAGCCTCAGCCGCATGAGGGCCTGGCCGGGGTGGACTCATCGAGTGGGGTAATGCCCCTTCACGGGCCCCCTGTGCTCGAACTACCTGTGGTGATGGAGTCAGATCATATGGGAGGCAGAGTGGGGAACGCTGGGGGAGGAGGAGCAGGAGGACTCGGGGAGCAGCTCCACGCAAATGGGGAGATGAACTCGGGCGTTGTCAGTGTGGTGCTCGCTGGCTCCATGGCCGCCCAGGGCCAGTTGGAGCCGGTGTCGCTCCATGGACACTCTGGGATGGGGCTGGAGGCAGTAAATGTGTCCCCCATCACTGCAGAAGTGTCGCTGGGGCCAGAAAACAACCTGGTGCTGGTCAACTCCAACCTGCAGCTAGAGGATTCTTCCTCCAACAAGGAGAACATGGTCACTGCCTACACCATCTGTGAGTGTGCGTTTGTAACAGTTTCCTCAGACGTTAAACAACTGGATATATCCATGGATTTGAAAATCATGTTTTATTTTTTGAAATCTGACAAAAGCATTGGAAATCATATACATCCATAAAGCTTTGGAAAATACAATTATTCTGTAAAAATATGATTTTAAATAACAATTTGTCAATAAGTAGAAGTGACCTGTACCAGCTTTTGTGCTGTTTTTGTTTTCCAGGGTGCACACTGTGTGAGCGCTTATATACCTCAAACTGCCCCGAGCACGGCCCGGTCACCTTCATCTCTGACACGCCCATTCAAAGCCGGGCTCGCCTCTCTCTGCCGCGTCCACTGTGCCTGCGCATCTCAGTGGCCGACGAACCGCTTGGTAAGAGAATAAGCCACCTTGAACAGGGTGATCTGTGGGTGTTAGAAAAGCACAGACCTGATGCACTGTTCTGTGGTCAGATGCATTTATTCTTGCCCTTAATGTAGAACCAAAAGACACCTCCACATTGTGCAAATTGTTTTATCTGGTAGTTTCATTCATGTGTTATTTGTGTACCTGTGTAAGAGACATTTTAAGGATCACACAAGATTTTATGGACACAAACATGAGCCATAACAAAGCCACAGCGGCTTTATTAAGATGCCTCATGTAAAAAAAAAAAAAATTAATTAAATTAAAATTAATACAATTTAAACAGGTAGCACATACCACGCATGGGTAGACGAAAAAAACGTTTCGTAAATCATCAGTTAGATTACTGACTAAATGTGCTTATGCCCCTGTTAGGAGTTTTTGCACGTGACATTATTCCTCCAAGGACCTGTTTTGGACCAATGGTCGGCCAGCACTGTAGCAACGTGGATCTCTCTGATTGGCCAGAAAAGGACACGCCACAAATATGGAAGGTGAGTGCAGTGGTTTTGGTTTGAACTTGATTGTAGCAGTCAATGCAAAACCATGAAGTGGATGAACCCATTTCTCTATTTTAGATGTATCACAACAATGTGCTGGAATTCTACATCGTGACAACAGATGAGAACGAGTGCAACTGGATGATGTTTGTCCGCAAAGCAAGGTATGATGCTGGTATAAAACGTTCACTTCTAAGGTGTTTGCCATGTTGGTTCAGCCTAGCTAATGTGTTCATAAACAATTCTTATTTTCTGTGTGTCTGTTTAGGACCCGTGAAGAGCAGAACCTGGTGGCGTACACTGCCAATGGTAAACTATTCTTCTGTACAACCACAGAAATCCACCTGGACCAGGAGCTGCTCTTCTACTACAGCAGGGACTACTGCAGGCTGATGGGTGAGGTGACAGCTCAGTGAGAGAGAGAGAGAGAGAGAGAATTATATAAATATATATTTTTTTAATAATGTCTCCACAGGTGTTCCCCAGGTGCCTGAGGGTCAGATCTGCCAGTGTGGTAAAGAGTGCTCCTCCTTCTCTGAGCTCAAGTCTCATCTTAACAGCCATAACCAACCTCCACACAGCCACAGCCCATCCCAGCAAGACCACTCTCAACAACAGCAATCACAGCAGCAGCAACAAGAGCAACAGGCACCACAACAGCAACACACTCACCAGGAAGAGAAACTGACCAATGGGACCTCTAGCTCCTCCTCTTCCCCATGGCCCTGCCACGCCCACGCTGCGGGACAAACAAACGGTGATAACAACAGCAGCAGCAGCAGCAGGGACTGCAATAATAGAAACTCTAATAGTGCTACGTCCAGAGCTAAAGGTCAGGGCCATGTGCGGGAGAAGAAATTCAAGTGCAGCATGTGTTCCCGCGCTTTTATCACATCCACCAAGCTCAACGTGCACTTCATGGGGCACGTGGGGATGAAACCTCACAAGTGTGAATACTGCAGTAAGGCCTTCAGCGATCCCAGCAACCTCAGGATGCACCTCAAGATTCACACAGGTGTGTACAGGGATCATTGAAGTGTCAACATCTGTCTTTTCAGCTGTCATGCTAACCCTTTATATATCTGACACATGGCAACAAAGTGAATGCATTTCCAAAGAAAAGTGCAATTTCACAGCAACCAAACATCTTAAAGGAATAAGTTAAACAGTTTTTAAAAATGTTGATTCACTTCCTGGCGGAGAGTTTAAATGAGAAGGTCTGTACTGCTCTCATATCGGTCCACTAAATATGAAGCTACAGTCTCCAGGTGGATGTTTTTACCAAAATGGACAGAGCCTGGCTAGCCGTTTCCCCATGTTTCCAGTCTTTGTGCTAAGCAAAGCTACCTACGTGCTGGCTGTAACTTCACATTGAATGAACCGATATGGGAGTGGTATCAGTCGTCTCATGTAACTTTCGGCAAGAGAACAAATAAGTGTATTTCACAAAATGTCAAACTTTTTCTTTAAACAAT
Organism: Micropterus salmoides; assembly: GCF_014851395.1. NCBI lineage: Eukaryota > Metazoa > Chordata > Actinopteri > Centrarchiformes > Centrarchidae > Micropterus > Micropterus salmoides. The sequence goes on from NW_024041484.1 coordinate 10,858,189, forward strand.
TTTTAGTTTCTGGAACTTTTTTCTGTATTTTTTATTTTTTTTCCATTAACAGGTCAGAAGAACTACAGATGCACTGTTTGCGGGAAGTTGTTTACCCAGAAGTCCCATGTGGCTTCACATATGCTCATCCACACCGGTGCAGAGAAGCTCAAGTGTGACCTCTGTGACCGGGCATTCATCAGGAAACATGACCTGAAACAACACATGTTCTCTCACACACAGTATGTAATTTACTTATTGTATTTTAGACAAAGCTGTAGCTGTGTATTATATGCTAATGGAATGGTTTGTTTTGCAGAAGAGATCAACCACAATTACCTGATTAAATAAAGGTTATATATATATATATATTTTCTCCCTTTTCCGCCACAGCGAGCGCCGGATTCAGTGCCCAAAGTGCAACAAACATTTCCTCAAGACCAACCACCTGAAGAAGCACATGAACTCTCACGAGGGCCGAAGAGACTTTGTCTGCGAGAAATGCAACAAAGCTTTCCTCACCAAATACCACCTCACCCGTCACCTCAAGATATGCAAAGGGCCCAAGACGGAAAGAGTGTCCCGTAAGGAGCGGGATGTGGACGAAGAGGAGGAGGAGGAGGAGGAAGAAGAAGGGGAGGATGATGGTAGGGGAAGAGGAGGAGGAGGAGGAGGAGAAAGACTTGTTGACTCAGCCAGCAATGAAGACTGTGGTTTAGATGTTGGAGGATATAACTCTGAAAAGTCCCTGTCACCCCCTCATTGACACTGTGCCTCTTGAGATGTCTTGTTTATTTATTGACTTTTCTACAATACTGACGTTTACCTCTATTTTTTTTGCCAAACATCAGTTACTTTGTCATATTTCAACTGCAGCGTCTTTTTTTTATATATATATATATATATTATATATATAAAAATAATGTTTAGTCTCACACAAGAATGTCAGTGCTGCTAAAATAATCGTTGTCGTATTATAAGTCAACTGATAAAGATCTGACTGTATAAGCTGCTTTCTTTTTTCATTTAACTCAGGCCCCTGTAATCTTGGTTGATGGGATTCATATAAGCTATCTTTCATTCATTGTTATTCTATAATCTTTTTTTTTATTTCTTTGACTAACTAACATGGGGCAATATTCATTTGTAGTTGCACAATGATGTCATTTAAATTGTTTAATTCCATATTCTTGCATTTTAGTCCTGAAAATGTGTAATTGCTAAAAGACCTGTGCTTTTATTCTTTATTTATTAAAAGCAGGATTTTGTGTGAATGGAAGTGCGCCTTTTGAAAGCAGGAATCTAGGAATAACTAATGTGACTTAATGTTAAAATGTTTTAGCTCCATCCTAGCTGTTGCATAATGTTAAAATAAATGAACATTTATGGTTGTTTTATGTTGACTTATTTACTTGATATAGTGGAAATCATGAATTACTACTTCACTGATTATGTTGTTTTCTTGTGTCTAAATTGTTTTTTTTTAACCATGATGATCAATGGACTGCAAGACCCATCTGCTGTTCATTCAACAAATAAGGACCACCCAGTAGACAACCATGTGGATAAAATAGAGACAGTGTCCCCACCTGGCCGTGTGGATATCGCATCATCTATGGAATTTGTGATGATTATCCCATTATGATGACTATGATCAAAGAGACTGATAAATATTAAATCATGTGGTCTCACAACTCCTGAGATTCTCCGGCAGAGGTCATTGGTCTGTTCCATATTCTTGCGTGAAAACTAAAGCCTGCCCAAGGAACTCAGGTCGGCTAAGTCAGTGAACTCTTTTAAGTCCATACTTTTATAGGAGAGCCTTTTCTGATTTTAGGTGATTTTATTTATTTATCTTTTAACTGTATTTTAATTTCTTAAGTTTCTTCTTGCTTTTTTTGTATCTTGTTATCTGTTTTATATGTGTTTTATTGTCTTTACTGTCGTGAAAGCAATTTGTAACATGGTTTTCAAAAGGGCTCCATAAATGAATGAAAAACGATGAGTTTTTTTAATACTGCAGAAAAATTCGGGAAAGTTTTTATGCATACATGACCAATTGTATAACTGTTGATATTGTTATGGAAATATTCGCAAAAAAGCAATGTCCGTTAGATTTCTTCTCGGTTGCTCAATTTCCTTTTTTATTTTTATTCTTTTATTATTTTTTAAAATTAAAATTAGACTTAGCAGCTTTGCTTTTACGGCAACCGGAAGTACACCGTGTAGCTTCCGGTTAAAATACGAAATATGCAGCGCCGCGGTTGTCATTCACTTTAGCGTGGTATGAATTATCTATATTTCCTGCGTGTTGTTTCACTTTTGATATAAAATGCTGAATTATCGGTTGTACATAATGAAAGTAAATTTACACTGAAACAATGCGTTCCCTCCTAATTCTGCACGGTTTATGTGTTAGCTAGATAACTTCAGCTAACCGTTTAGCTAACGTTAGCCGGTCGGCTAACAGCTTTACTAAAGCATGCACACTTATCATGTCTCACAGTCTTATTTGATGTCCAGCTAAAAAGGATAGTGACGTTATGTAACTTACTTTACGTGTTAGCATGAACTTTTACAATGCTTTGATTCCTTGAATGTATTTTGCACACTGCATGCTCGTTTTGTCTCACATATTTGTTTCTTTCAGCCTGAACAGTCTGATAAAGTCATGTTGACCCCACCGAAGGAGGGGATGCCCAGTATGATAGACAGGGCGCTGAGGATGAGGCGGGAGGAACAGGCTCGTCAGGTGGTCCTGGCCTGGGCCGTGCTCAACGTGTCTCTAGCTGGCATGATTTACACTGAAATGTAAGTTCAGAAATGGTCTCTCTCGCTGTAATGTAGCACTGATTTCCTGTGCCTCCACCTCCCATCTATCCTCCAGTGTACAGTCTAATGACGTTTGTCCTTTTTGCTTTTATATTAGGTCAGGGAAACTGCTGAGTCGATACTACAACATCACCTACTGGCCCATCTGGTATATCGGTGAGGTCCCGCTGCTCTTTCATTTGTTTCAAAGATGTCTGCTGGTGTTAAAACGTCTTAAAATAACAGTAGCGATGTTCAATGTTACATTCAGTGCCTGAGTGGTATTTTCAGTCAATCAAGTTAAGGGGAACTGAAGAGAACATACTAATACAGTTACTCTTAAAATGGTTTTCAGATTAATCTTAAATTAAACTGCAGAATTGAACGAAATATCACAAATGAAAGTCTGACACTTTATTTTACACTAACAGACACCTGTTCATTTATACGCTTCTTACGGGAAGACCAAGTAAGCTAAGTGTTTCTTTCTCTTGTTTCTGTTTCTCTTGTTTAAAGAACTGGTGCTAGCCTCTCTATTTAGCCTCAATGCTCTTTTTGACTTCTGGAAATATTTCAAATACACAATGGCTCCCTCCACCATTGCTGTATCTCCTAGGCAGCATCACCTCCTCGGTCTGACAAACACAAGTGAGGAAGAAGAATTTCTATTTTGTTCAATCAATATTACTTCTCTGTTAACACATTTAGGTCTTCAGTTCAGTATGTATGCTAGTTATTGTCTGCCCCCCTGCAGGTATTCAGGCCTCTCCGCCCCAAAAGCCAGAAAAAAAGGAGACCCCAGCTCCAGCCCAGTCATCTCCGCTGCAGGGCCAAAGTGTGCTCAGTTTCAGCCCCTCACGGCCGGCCACCACTAGCCCCAAGTTCTCCCCCAGCTGTGTACCCGGGTATAGCCCTCCTCTCAGCAACCCATCCACCCCAAGCAGTGCGGGGGGGCCCTTTTCCCCCTCAGTGGCTTTTGGAAAAGTACGTCCATCACATTACTGTTATCTAGGTGGTAGAAAAATGTACAGTAAGCCTAGAGATGTGTGGTGGATTAATATAAAGGATGGATTTCCTCCAAATTGGTGTCATACATGTTCATGTCTTTCCACTGAGTTCATTGTGTTCTTCCTTTCTGAGGTGTTGAACTACAGCCCCTCCCCTGGCTCCTCTCCCTACCCCAGCAGCATTGGACCCGCAGAAGGCTCCAGCTTGAGAGCTCGATATCGCACATCACCCTCAGTGTTTAACTCCCCTGGAAGCAAGGAGGACTACATGGAAGATCTGAAAAGCCTGGAGAGGTTCCTCCGCACAGAGGAGGAGAGGAGTCACCGCAGCCAGCTCGGTACAGTATGCCACTGTTGAAGGAACTCCATTGCTAGTATAATCAGAGGAGGACATTATTATTATTGACCCAGGTATATTCACTGGTATGTTTGGAACAAGTAGATGTAGACCATTAGTTTGTTTTTGGAAGCTTTTGCCAATCAATCCTTTAGAGGATTTAGTCATTTTTATGTCAAACTGAGTTAATGTGGAAAAACATTCATATAGATATACAGGGGTTGGACAATGAAACTGAGACGCCTCTCATTTTAGTGTGGGAGGTTTCATGGCTAAATTGGACCAGCCTGGTGGCCAATCTTCATTAATTGCACATTGAACCAATAAGAGCAGACTGTGAAGGTCCAATTAGCAGGGTAAGAGCACAGTTTTGCTCAAAATATTGCAATGCACACAACATTATGGGTGACATACCAGAGTTCAAAAGAGGACAAATTGTTGGTGCACGTCTTGCTGGCGCATCTGTGACCAAGACAGCAAGTCTTTGTGATGTATCAAGAGCCACGGTATCCAGGGTAATGTCAGCATACCACCAAGAAGGACGAACCACATCCAACAGGATTAACTGTGGACGCAAGAGGAAGCTGTCTGAAAGGGATGTTCGGGTGCTAACCCGGATTGTATCCAAAAAACATAAAACCACGGCTGCCCAAATCACGGCAGAATTAAATGTGCACCTCAACTCTCCTGTTTCCACCAAAACTGTTCGTCGGGAGCTCCACAGGGTCAATATACACGGCCGGGCTGCTATAGCCAAACCTTTGGTCACTCGTGCCAATGCCAAACGTCGGTTTCAATGGTGCAAGGAGCGCAAATCTTGGGATGTGGACAATGTGAAACATGTATTGTTCTCTGATGAGTCCGCCTTTACTGTTTTCCCCACATCCGGGAGAGTTACGGTGTGGAGAAGCCCCAAAGAAGCGTACCACCCAGACTGTTGCATGCCCAGAGTGAAGCATGGGGGTGGATCAGTGATGGTTTGGGCTGCCATATCATGGCATTCCCTTGGCCCCATACTTGTGCTAGATGGGCGCGTCACTGCCAAGGACTACTGAACCATTCTGGAGGACCATGTGCATCCAATGGTTCAAACATTGTATCCTGAAGGAGGTGCCGTGTATCAGGATGACAATGCACCAATACACACAGCAAGACTGGTGAAAGATTGGTTTGATGAATATGAAAGTGAAGTTGAACATCTCCCATGGCCTGCACAGTCACCAGATCTAAATATTATTGAGCCACTTTGGGGTGTTTTGGAGGAGCGAGTCAGGAAACATTTTCCTCCACCAGCATCACGTCGTGACCTGGCCACTATCCTTCAAGAAGAATGGCTTAAAATCCCTCTGACCACTGTGCAGGACTTGTATATGTCATTCCCAAGACGAATTGACGCTGTATTGGCCGCAAAAGGAGGCCCTACACCATACTAATAAATTATTGTGGTCTAAAACCAGGTGTTTCAGTTTCATTGTCCAATCCCTGTACATGATCATAGAATGGAACCCTTTACATATCATGATGAACTTATGCTTTCTAAAGGGAGTCCAGAGGCTGTGTCTCCGAACCACAGCCCAACATTTTGGAACTACAACCGCTCAGTGGGAGATTATGCCCAGAGCCTGAGGAAGTTCCTGTACCAGCCGGCCTGTCGCTCTCAGGCCCCGTCTGCCAACAAGGATGAGACGGATCTGGGCTCAAAACAGGCTGCAGAGGAGGTCTGTGAATAGCATCGCATGGTTTGTTGTCGTGTCCTAAAAGAAAAAATAATATTGTTTTTCAAAATGAGGTGGTGCCTTCTGAGTCTGTATGTATCAGAGTAGAATGTATGTTTGCCGTGAAATGATACCTTTTTACTTTGCTGTTATGTAGGTGTGGGCCAGAATCACAACCAGTCGTCCTGTGGTGGACCGCATTGATAGCTGGACAGCCAAGCTTAGAAATGTGAGTGTTGAAACTTATATACCTAAAACTTTGAATAATAGCCCGGGCTTTAATGAGCTAACATCACTGAATTGACCCTGCCTGTATTTGGGACAGGCATCCATATGGGACAGTCCTTTAATTCTTTTTGCACAAAACTGAAACTACTATGAAACAGATTATTTATTTCAAACAGAATAATACACGTCATTCATTTGATCTGGCGCCGACAGACTGCTTATGGCTTTTATTTTGAAGGCAGCAGCCTCACGAAAACAACAACATTGTGCAGGAGGAGAGAAGTTAGCAGACAGAGAGCGATGTATCTTTTTAGATAAACAGATGTTGACAAAGTTTGACTTTAGGGACCTAATTGGAAGTTGGGAAAAGGTAATAAATTGCAATATATCTCAATATATTTAAAATCGCAATAAAATTGAATCGCAACATAAATATCGTGATAATATCGTATCTTGGTTCCCACCCCTACTATTTGGGACTCGGCTATTAATTTAAGTTTTACAGTACACAACTACAAACTTAAGAAACTTTGTTTATCGAAAGTTTTTATGTTTTTTTGTCACAAAACTTCCATCTGAAATCAGAGTAAGAAAAACCAGGAGGAAATTAATATATTTGTGTCTTTTGCAGTGGATCAGTGACACCATCCTGGTACCCCTGGTCAAGGAAATGGACTCGGTCAACAGCCAGCTCAGGAGGATGGGCTGCCCTGAGCTCCAGATAGGAGGTAAAGAACATGAATCATTCTCAGAAATTTCATTTAATATGCCAGACCAGTACAGTGCAAAGCACGGCAGCAGTCTGTTAAAGGGTAACGGTATTTTTCCACCTGGACCTTTTTTTATTGTTTTTTTAATCTAATTACTATTTTTGTGAAGGGAGTCTAGTAGCTTTGATGAGAGTGATATGGGATCTTATTCTGTCAAAAAGGTCTACCTCTGTAGGGATACTTTCCATAATGTTGTCATTATGGACACTTATAATAACAATCTGAATCTGTGAGGCAAAATCAAGCACTTCAGTGGACAGACTTTAACAGGGCGCCATTGCCCTTAAAGATTGCTTTGTAGCCCTGTTTCGCTGCTGACTGCAGCGCACTCGCTCAATACTGCACCAAATTCGGAAAAATGTTGTCCCAATTAGTCCCATAGACACAAAACAAATAGGAAGATATATTTCATAATATAAATATGGAAATTACTATAGTCATTACTGTGATTTCAGTGTATTCTATCAATTGGAGTCTTAATAGTTATCTCTCTTTTTTTTTTTTTTTTTTCCTCCACCAGAGGCCAGCATAAGCAGCTTGAAACAAGCAGCAGTGATGAAAGCCTCATCCATCCCCACTATGAACTCTATTGTTCAGTATCTGGACATCACTCCCAACCAGGAGTATCTAGTGGACCGCATGAAGGGTAGGTTCAACAACACAGTATGTGCGTGTGTGCCTGACATCTGATAATTTAATGGTAGTGTGAGTTATAGCGAAACATGTTTTTAATTTCTTATAGGTGTGTGTTTTTCATGTATGTTATGTTTTCTGTCCATTCAGAGCTGGCCCACAGCGGCTGCATGAGCTCCTTTCGCTGGAATGGTGGCGGTGATCTGAAGAACAGGAAGTGGGACACAGACCTCCCCACTGACTGTGCTGTGAGTCTACACATGCACACTAAGCTAGTGATACAACCAGTCACCAAACAGGTTCAAGTCCAAGTCAGATCTGGAATTTGTTAGGGCACCGACAAACGATTTCAGTAAGAAATCAGCCTCCTCAGGTTGGGGCTGCGGAAAATTAGTATGACAAATTGTTTCACTTTTCAAATACATGCAACAGGACAAGTGTATAAATGTTATTTGCACTAAATATTTTAATAAAAATACCAAAACTAAAACACTGTCAGTAGCATTGTGTTTTTGCTTTGCATCAGGAAGCCACTGATTGAGTGTAAAAAGTCCTACTTATTACCTTGTCTGTCCTCTAGATCCTCATGCATGTGTTTTGTACGTACTTGGACTCTCGTCTGCCCCCACACCCAAAGTACCCAGACGGGAAGACTTTCACTTCGCAGCACTTCAGCCACACCCCAGACAAACCTGGTAAGTGCTCTCGCACACACACACACACGGTGGCCGTATAAGAAGGAAGAATGATAAAAGGCTCAGGATATCCTCTGTATGCTTCTCATTCTTACTTTATTCTTCGTTACACTTCTTCCTGGTGTTTCAGTTCTTATGTCCCTTTCTCTATTAACTCTCACAGATGTTACCAAGGAGAACGTCTTCTGCATCCACCAGAGCAGCACCACTCCACCTCACTACCAGCTCATCTACCAGGGACATATCTACAGTCTACCCAAGGTGAAAAGCAACCAGTATTCTCACTCGTTCTTTTCCAAAAAAATCATTTCTCTATTTTTCAGGCTCTTAAAAAAACAGCGTGTGCTCTTATTTTGCCCTCACTGACTTAAAATCAAATCCAAAGAGAAGTCTGTCTCACAATTTTCTTATTTTGTACACTCAAAGGTGTGCTATATCTAGGTCTCCCTGGGGTGGTACTGTAAATCTAAGAAAAGATCAAACCATCTTTACTGACTCCCTCAAGGATAAATCTTGCCAAATGTTTATATAACACATAATAATAAATAAAAAGGGTTATAAAAATAACAGGTAGCACAAAAACAGTAAGACATGATATTCTAAATCAGTGTGTCTGTACAGAAAACAGAAAACATTTGAGTCTGTTTTTCAGATTTCTGTAACATTTTAATAGTTGTGTTCTTACAGGGTCTTGTAGTTGAGATCCACAGCCAGAATTTAATGACTTTTGGCCAAAGATAAAACTGAATGATTGCTGTTTTTCTGTCCTTCACTGAAATAATTGGAACTTATTTTTGTCCATTTTGTGGTTTGCTTGTAAGCCTGGACCCCACCTCACTTGTGTTTTTTCTTCCTCTCTACTAGGAATTAATTTAAAATAGAATCTTACCTTTTTAGCAGGTGCACTGAACTTGGCCTTGTTATACACTGACAAAGCATAGAGAGCTTTGTATCTAGGCACAAGTACCAGTAATCCCCATTTATGTAATGAATATCCCAGAGAACAACCAGCAGACTCAGGGCACCAGAACAGACATCTGATTCAGTTCGGGGTTTCTTCCTCTACTGTAACACTGTGATTGCAATAACATGAACCCATCTCAATTTCTGTTGCAGGGCAGGAACAACCTGTTCCACACAATCCTCATGTTCCTCTATGTCATTAAGACGAAGGAGTCAGGGATGCTGGGGTGAGTATTTCTACCTCTGCTTATAAAACCCTATAAAAGGCTGGCTAGCTCAAATAATCTTTGACATAAGTATATGCCATTTCAGGGTGTAATGAAATGCAACGTTTTCACCAAAAAAAGGTCATCCACTGAAGTGCAGATTGCATTGTGATTGAAAATGATTGATTTGACTTTGCTTGTCTTCTGTAGGATAATTAAATTGCTCTTCATATTTTCTTCAGGAGAGTAAACCTTGGCCTATCTGGTGTGAACATCTTGTGGATATTTGAAGACTGATGCGTCTAAGTGCATTGTTTTTCCCCCACAATGCTGTGTGGCTACACTGGTTAGAATACCACCTCAGTTTAAGGACTGCCCTTCCAGGGGCACATTGAAAAAGCAGCACTTGACTTTGAAAGACAATAAATGCTTATTTTTTGACATTTTCTCAATTTTGGTGTACAAATTGGCAGCATATTGTCATTTTAATAACACATTTATGTTACACCACAGTGTGCTTATGATACACTGCAGAGCTGTATTTTTTTAACAGTTAGGTTTTCTGATATTGTATTTTCAGAATGTACCAGCATGGCAGCCTTGTAAATAATATACCTCAGATCTTTCTGGTGGATGGTAAAGGGCTCGGACCCATTTAGCGTGAATGTAAAAACAGTTTTTGTTTCTTCAGCTTTAGTAATTTTTTGCAGCTGGTGTGCTGTTTTTTTGTTCTGTAGTTGAATGAATGTCTGGTGCAGTAGGGATGTCTGTGACATGCTTGAAGTCACCTACAGAAATTTGACTTGTGAGAACGGAAGCAGTTCACATAATATTGAAGTATTCTGTGGTCGCGAAGCTTCCCATAGTACTTGGCTGCAGTGCAACACATAACTATGTACAGTGTTAATTCATTTGATATGTGATGGAGAACAAATGAAAAGCATTTGAATCACCAAAGTCTTTTTTCTGAATAGTGTCTTTTACAAAATAGACCTGAATGCCACTTGTTCTGACTTCTTGTGTCATTCATTATTTTTCAGACTTTCTACATGTTTGCTTGTTTTCAATAATGCCATTTTATAAATGTCACGAGAGTTGAGAATAAAATTGAGTTATTAAAAAAGAGAAGCTTGTTCATTTCCCTCCACCCAACAGAACTTTTATTTTTTGACTATTGTAGGCATCCACTTGATGGCAATGTAGTTCATTCTTTACAATGTGACTTTACTCCTGGTCCCATCATATCATGACATGACTGCATATTCGCATATCTTGTGCAGCAGCGTCCGGTGAATGACTTGAGGCTGCCCGCCTTGTCAACATTGGTTGAGGACAAACCGTTTTGCTGGGAAGTTACTGATGTAGGAGCATGTGCATCATAATGTAATATTAGAAGTGATTGAGTGTATCCTCTAGTTATTTATTTTCACATGTTAAATGAAAAACTACTGCCTAATTTTAGAAAACCATGCAAAAAGGTTTATAAGTGATTGCCTTGTGAACAAACGGTGTTGCGTAAATCGCATTTGTTTTGTAGTTTCGTGTCGTCCTCTTTTATAACAAACGTCATCTCCCATAATGAATTTCGCAGAGTCGCTTTTCCTGCTGGGAAATGTAGTCGCTTTGCCGATTAGACCAGCTTTTCAGTTAAATGGAATGAATATGTGAATGGTTTTATTGTTTTCCCCCATGTTGGGTAACGTTTTATAAAATCTCAATCGTGTGCCCATCATTGGTATTGGAGGTGGCCTGTGGAGGATTTTTTTGAGCTACTTAAAGGGACTACAAGAACCGCAGCGCATTTGGCCAGCGTCGCTCCTCCGCTCACATCCGCTCGCCTCGCTATTTGTGTTGGAAAAAGGTCTTAGTGAAACGGCAGCGATGTCAGTCCAGGTTGTGGCAGCGAAAATGGCAGAGGTCGAACTCAAAGATGTCCCCACCGTCAAAGACTTGCCAGCCGGTTCTCCGATGACACCGACCTCGGAGGGCAAGATCCTCGCCAGAAACGACCCGCACGAGGCCGGTTCCTCTGCCGCTGCTTCCCCTACAGCGGAGCCCTCCGCGAAAGCCGGGGAAGGCAGCCTGGGTTTGCTCACCCCGAACCCCACGAAGATGCCGCAGGCGTCGGCTATGAAGCGGTCGGACCCGCAGCAGAACGGCGGAGAGGCTTTTGTCAACCGTGACGGAACCGTTGCCGAAGCGCCGCGGATGAAAAAGGCGAGTGAGACACATTTTTCCCTCCATAGCTGCTATATCCTCGATGTTATTGGACCAAGACTGAGCACCTCGCCGCAAAGAAAGCTCTCCGGGAAAGCTGGCATTGTGTGCCGATGCTAACAGGCTAGCTGGTCCCAAAGCTGCATCAGTTAAGTCAGTTACCTCATGTAATAATAGTCTTCGGAAGCTAATAACACTGTGGAGGTGTGTAATAAAGGCCACACATTATTTAAAAATAGGTGTAAGGTATCCATTTTATTTAGGCTGACATAGCTGAATTTTTAGGAATTCGTAACTTAGCTGGATAAAAGTAACGTTATCCAACTTTTCTCATAAGTTTTGTTGAGATTGGATGTTGAAGAAAGAAAATTCTTTGCTAGCCCCATCTTTTAAAAGCAAAGCTCAGGCTTATTTATACTGGTTTGTGTCTGCTTGACTTATCATGCGCAACAAAATACAGCACATGATGTTGTTAAAACAAGCACAGCCAGTCACTTCAATGAAAGGTTATGTTTGCTGTCTTGGCACATTTGCAGCAATAGTTGCCATTTTTGCTTGGTCAACACCGAGAGCTTTCTTATTTGGCAAACATTTTTGAAGTAGCTGGATGATTTTTAGATACAATGAAGGAGAAGAAACTGCAGGTGTGTGTCCCCAGGTTACAGGGACACTTTTTTGCGCCTGCCAGGAAGTTGATCTTTGCTCGTTGCCTGATCTCAGGATAGTTAGTATATTAAAGATGTTCACAGTTTACTGCTTAAAATGCACCCATGATAAGTTTAGTTTGACTTATGCAGTGCCACCCAAAATATGTGATATAACTCAGACATAACAGTAGTCTGTAATTCGTGACCCCAGGGAAATCCTGTCACCTAGTTTCCGCAAGCCTGATTTAGCCTTTAGAGCACCACAACTTCAGTGAGGGGAGTTCCTGCCCTTGTGGTTTAATTTAGAGGTCGGACTGACTTAGCAAATTTTTTTTTCTTGGCCAGCAAGAATCCAAAAACTGTTTGGCAGCACTTGTGCCCTAAATGCATCTTATCTTTCTGTCCTTCACAAAGTCTTGATTAGGACACAAGTGGATCCAAAGGGCAAAGTTCAAAGAAAGAACAGTTTTTGATAAGCTTCCAGCTTTATTCCTCTGATCAGAGTTGTTATTAACAGTTGAAAGTGATTGATAGCCTGTGGGAGCCATAGTGCACTTTATCAGTGGATATTAGATATGTGTATGGCGAGACTGTGATTTATTGTCTTCCTGGAGGCACATAGCCTTAACAAGCCTAAAGCTAGTGTGTTTTCACTATGAACCATTGGATTGGAAAACCAAAAGGTTGGGTGATTGTCTTGGTGAAACTTAGGGACAGAACAGGTTGGAAGGGATACACTTACCACCCACACCCTCTACTACGCCTAGACAATGATCCTATCCTGTTACACAACCCCTAAGGAAGCCCCAGTAGAAGAACCATAGGAAGAGAGCTGGATTGTACAGTGTTAGAATGGACTGCGCACAGAAAGCAGCTGAGAGTAGATGGATTTGCGTACCTCAGCCGGTCACAGCAAGCGGGCGTACACACTGGGCCTAAAGGCTGAACCACATTTGGGGGGCAGCCCAATGCCTTATGTGCCAGACAGCAACAGCCACATCTGGATTATTGAAGAGTCCAAGTTGGCATACAGGACCATGGTACAGAGAGTTAATTTCCAAATGAACCATGTTCATTTTATTTAGTGAAATTTAATGATCAGGTTTTTATCTTGAAATAAATAAATTCTGAAATTGATATCATGTTGTAAAATATTATTTAAAGTAACATCACAGTAATTTTTAAATATGTACTTTTTTGATTCTCTAAGCTAGTGGATTTATTTAAAGAATACAAGTTATTTTATGTTGGAATCAAACTTGTGGCTATAGCAGAGTTGGGGGTAACGTGTTTCAAAGTAATGTGTTACTGTAATCAGATTACTTTTGTCTAATGCAGTAATGTAATTCATTGCTGTTGATAACTTAAGTAATCACATTACAGTTACTAATAACAAAATCGTCGTGTTCCTTGCATACTGGTGAAACTGGAGTTTAAAATATACTGGAGTGAAAAATAAATCAAACATCCCTTTTCGTGCGTGTTTGCGTAACACTTTTCCGACCTCACTTTTGACTTCAGCGCCAGTTCATGGGGACGCAGAAATGGCAGAGCTGCTAAAGACGTCTTTTGAGGGGTGGAAGTATTATATTAGTTTCACGAAAGGACAGCGATACCCTCTAGTGCACCTGTGGCGATGCTCGATAGCCTGGGCAGTCTTGTGCTGACTCCGATGAGGAACAGGTTGTATGACAAACGATTTGAGAGACTCCTGCTCATCAGGTATAACCACTTCTTTGATAAGCATGTCCAGTAAGAGGGAAAAATCTACTTTAAAGCCATAGTTCGGCAAGTGAGCTACAGTAAGTTTGTTGTGTGGGGTTGGCCTGTTAACTGCACAGTTCAAATTACAATTACAAGTTTTTCCTTTGAAGTCTCACCATCATCTGATATTGTGATGAGGGCCAGTGTCTTTATTTATATATATATACATAGGCCTGGTTGGAAGGACAACCTATTTTAAGTTATGTTGTATTGTAATGAAATTCATTATTTAAAAAATAAATGTTTCCAATGAAATGCCAATAAGAGTTTTAAGTATTATAGTACTGTATTGCCTTGTGTAGCCTTGTTCAGAGAAACTGTACAACAGGGATCATCTCTGAATTTTTAGGGTCAATGTTTGTTCGTTTTTTTTAAATTCATATAATACAAGACCTGTAAGCCTGAGTAATAGGGCAGAAATCTGTCCATTATTTCAATACTCTGAAAAATACGCGGCATAGTGGGTCTTATGTCACACTGCATTATAGATATACGACCACAGCCTGGCTTTGTGCATCTACTGAATTCTGCTTGCCCAGTGCAGTAACGGATAAGTGAAGCAGTGGGACTGATAATACAAGTATACAGGCAGGCAGGAAGCTGTGTTGACAGTGACTGGCTATCTTTTAATCCATGCCTTTTATCATGTCGCCACATGAGGGGGGGATTAAATGGCCAGCCCTCTGTTGTAGGTGGGCCCAGATGTAAGCTTTCTGAGCCACTGATGAGTTTCATAGTAACCCACAGTCGCTTGGCACAAATATGTCCAGCTTCTGGGAAGTCCAGGATGAGACCTCCAGCTGGGAGGAGAAGTGCTGCGTTCTAAATCACACACTTTTTCATTTCCAAAGTACATAATACTGCATGCAGTATCTAAACAATGGGGACAGGGAATACTACTTTGTTATAACATTGTGCCTTACTAACTCATACTCATGCTGCGCAGAGGATTGTGGGTCACAATAGCCAGAAAAACATGCTGACTAGCAAAATGCCCTAGTGTAGAGCAGGACATCCTGGTATTTTTGGCATACTGCATTTGACATATTGGGACATACTAAATCTTTTTCTGTAAATAGTATGGTATTATGGGTTTTGGAACCCAACCAAGGAAACTGGCAATGAGCTCTGCTGGCAGCAGGACTAGTTGCTATCAAAGCCGCTGTTTGTAGCTATTGGCTAAGCCTAGCATTGGGTCAGTATGGTAGAATGGTAACCTGCCTGATTGGCTGTACTGAGGCCTTATTTGAAGAAGATGGTTTACCTGGTTTACTTTTCACCTTGTAAGCCATCATGGTGCTTACTTAAACAATTCCCCCCTGACCTTCTGACATGTGGCATGTGACTGAACTTCCTAACAGGTTTTAAGAAAGCATGCACAGTGATATTTTTGAATGACTCCAGTGAACAGGGTGTTAGGGAGTTCATCCCTCTCTGATGTAAGGTTATGTCACAGACTAAGCTGGTGTTCCTGGTAGGGCTCACTGGCAAACAGGCATATAGTGACCCGTGGCTGCTCTACTTGGGAAGAGAGCTGTGTGGAAGAAAGGGTTATGCATTCAGTAAGACATCTGTGGTTTAATGCAGTGCTCCACTTTCTCCAGTCTAATTGTGCACGTTCATTAATCACACTACTCTGCTTTATTGGCCCATTGAATGCCTTTTTGGGAACCCATATGTATTGAATTGTCGTTTCCTGAATGTAACCCTTAAGCTTTTTTATGAATGGCATTTTGTTCAAACATTTTTTTCTGGGCCAGCTAGCCAAGTTGCTACACTACAGTGGTTTCAGTGTGGTGGGATAGTTGACTATGCAAGCAAATGTAACTTGTTGAACCTATTAAAGCTGAATGTAAATGGTTAATGAAGAAATTAACTACGCTAACAGAAGGTCCTCAGTTTATAGTTAGTTCTGTAGCCAGTTTGCTCATAGGTCTAAGTCACATTCTCATGACTATTCAAATATATGTAATGAAGAATAAGATGTCGCTGTTCTGTGGATTGTCAACATTGTCGTCTTCATGCAAGCTCACTGAGCATCGTCATCTGCCCTTGACTGTCCTGCACTATAAAGGAGAACGTGTAACTTTATTTCCCTTGTGCAGTCATTTGTGTGTCACCTCAGATACTGAGATGTTCTGCATGTGTCTGTGCACACAGTGGTAATCACATGCACTCCCGCAGGGGATCCTGTCATCTTTTATTGGTGTCATAACCTATTCCCACTTGTGTCTTTAACAAATAGATTTTGATAATAACTACACTATTACAACTACTTCAGTTGGGCCCATACATCACCTGAATGAAATCAGTTGCCTCTTGTACACAAACTTGTGTAACTTTGCCCTTTTATAGTCATTGCCGGTATGACTGGCTGTATTTGTTTATATCAAAACACACTACAAGTGTCTTTTTAAAAATGTTTACATTTTAGAGACAAGTTTTTGGAGTTGCAGAATGCCATCTTAATGTTGGTGGAAGGCCATATTAGATATATTATTAGAATAAATATACACAGCATTAAAAACGCACATCTGGAGTCACAGTGACCATGCTAGCATTTGCCAGCTGTGGCTGTCTTCTGCAGCAACTTAAAAACGCATGTGATGTGATTTTCATTTGCCAGCCTTAGACACTTTACCACATTAGACCAAAAGAGAAATTTGAAACCATGGTGGGAAGTCTGAGAAATGCCCAGAGAATGAGAGAAAGGGAGCATTTGATCCATTTCCAGTTGTCCCTCAGTCTTCCACCCATTTCTCCATGGATGTTGAGCTCAAAGAAAAAATGGGGGTTTTGGTGAAAACATTGCAGTTGCCACATGTAATATCCACTTTGTTCGTGGGCAACCTGCCAGTGGGTTGCTCACAATTCACAGCAGGCCCAACATAAGTGACAGAATTTCTATCCTATTGATGTCATTGCCAGCTTGACAGCAGAGATGGAGGAGAGACATGATGCAGGTGGTGGAGTCCCTGGCCTGATCAGAGGGTGCTATCTAAGAAAGACAAATCCCAATCATAAGGCTCGGAGGAGAGCCTCAGCCAGTCCTGCATATGATGCACTTGCTAATGATGTTTTGCATGCTTCTCATGTTAGGGCTATATTGAGAAATGGGGGATGGGAGTGGATGGCGCTTTAACACATTGGATGTTAATGATTAATGAAGAAATTGCTGAAAATTTGTATTCCTATTGCATACATTTAATGTTGTAGGTACTGGATTATTGACTTGGTAGGTGGCATAATGTGGAGGGAGTAGTAGTAGTTCGGGCTATTTTGTTCTTATTTTTTAATGTTCCATTCTGTATATAGTAAATGATCAAAATGTGTATAGTATTGTCTTTTTTTTGTTTATTTTATCAGTTAGAGGTGTCACAAATTAGCTTTCTATTTCGACCTTCAAAAGCAGGATCAGCAATTCTCCAAGTGTTTTTATTTTATTTTTTATCTCTCTACCCCTGTCTACTTGCACGCGTCCCCACCAAAAAACACTTAGAAGATGACACCTTGTAGCTTACCGATAGGTAGGGCTGGACAAAAATGTTACTACAATAAAAAAAAATTCATATCAGTCTATCAATAATTATCACAGTAAAATGAAATTTAAAAAAAAATTATATCATGATAATTGTCATTATTTTATTGCCCAGCCCTACCTATAGCCTGCAGCGGCACTTTTCAACTTGACACAGTGTCCACTGCTGGAGACGAAGATGCATTGCAGTTTTTGATGACCCTCGCTGTCCACTGTCGCTAGAGTTATCTAGCTAGTTCTGTGGTAACATTTATATGTGCTAAGTAGCGTTTCACACAACTCTGCTGTGCAGAATGCAGGAGGACGTTGTAGTAAGGTTGCATGAACAGGGACTTCTTATTTCTCTTCTGTGACAGTGAGCACAACATACAGCCATTCAGTAACCATACTGCCTGGCACCGGGAAAGCCTTCTCACAATAAACTATTAGCCCTGTGTCACATATTAGGATTCAGGTTACCCACAAGGCCACCTCCTTTAAAGAAGGGCTGGTGGCTTTTTGAAGGCTTTTACTGTTGTAAAGTAGCCTACTGATGGATTTGGATCTATATCTTGTATGGATTGTATCTATACAACGAATGTGTTCCTTTTGCTGCTGTGACACTTACATTTCCCTGGGATCAGTAAAGTTAATCTTATATTATTCATCCTTTGTTTATGCTAATAGAGAAATTCTGCTTCTGGTGCAACCCACCATTGTGTACGTGATCAGAGTGGCTGTTTCTCAATATATGTGCTTTAACACCTGAACTCCTGCAAATGAATGACTAGTAGTAAGAGAAAAAACTGTGTTTTAAATATTTATGCTGGATAAACTTAAAGGAATGGAGAGCTGTATTTCTGGACCTACAGTGAAACTCTACCAGGCAGCAGAACAAGAAATGTGCCTCAAAATAAATCCTTATCAGAAGCCAGTGGTGCTGTTGTGTAATTTGGCGTGTCTTAGCTGCCTCTGCCACTCATGGAAGTAGGGTGTATATTTGGCCAGCTTTGCCCTCGGTGCACTTAGCCAAGGTTTATCTCAGTTTTAATGACCTAAAAGTGAAACCCTGATTTATCCGATGCTTCTCTGGTGCTCTCACTCTCCTCCTCCTAAAATTACCATGTCACAACACTTTTATTTTTGCTTCATCTTCACTCTATTTCCGCGGGTCCTGTTTGCCTCGTGTCAAAATACTTGGCAACCCTCATAAAATGGATTGACAGGCTTCTTAAAATAAATCAAAACTCAGCATGTACTCCTCTGTCTGAGTTGAAAAAATGCACCCACTCCAGGACACTATGTTGTTTTGTTGTTTTGTTTTTTGAGCCCCTGTTGAGCTCATAGTCCCAATTGTGTTCATGCATGGTACACTCCCTGTCTGCCTTCTCGCAGCATAGCACCACTCTGCAAAGGCATGTGTGAGATCACACCTCCCTAACCAGCTTCGTCCGTGCCCAGGGGCCAACTCAGGAAACGAACTGTTGGTACTTTACACCAGTTTGAGTTTCTCTCACCCCCAGGTTGCCAGATAATGATTTCTTCATCACTGTCCAGACGGGATGTTGTAGCAGCTACACTGCTGAAGGGCTGCATGATTGGACAGGGGGGGAAAACGAGAATCACAATTTTTGTTGCACGAGATTTGAAATTACAATTGTCTCTTAGTCTCACAATAGTTATTTCACATTTGTCAGCCTCAAAACACATCTGTGACACAATATCAACATAACTATAGTAAGAAAAACATGCTAGGGCTGAAACTAATGACTATTTTCATTGTTGATTAATCTGTCAGAAATTTGCTCAATTAATCACTTAAATCGGTGAATTAGTTGTCTGGTCTAAAAAATGTCAGTAAATTGTGAAAAATTATGTTTTCCAAAGCCAAAGATGACGTCCTCAAATGTCTTGTTTTGTCCACGACCTAAAGAGCTTCGGTTTACTGTCATAGAGTAACAAAATCCGTTATGTCAGCTAAATGAGTTTTTTTGGTCAGTAGCTTTTGTAATGATCATAGCAGACCTATTATGACATTTTAAAACAATAGTTAATTAAGGTTACCTTGACATTAAGGTGGTTTAGCTTTAGGTAAATGAACACCTGTACTTGACCTGCTAGCTCTTGTGTATGAACTCTGCGCCTGTGCTTCCCTGTTCCCCGAGTGTAACCACCCACGTATACCCGCGTCTGTGACTCCCCGTTTGAAATTCATTTCCTGCCTCGTTGTCACAGCTTGCCATCACTGAGTGTGCATGGCCCATTGAGTTACACATCTTTCCATCAAAGGGCTTTTTACACGTCTCACGTTCTCGGAACGTTGAAGTGAACAGAATGAAGGGAATGGCAGCGCGCTTACTTTTCCTGGAAGCTGTGTGCCCACGAGAAGCCAGCATAGTTTGAAATTTTAAACCCCTTTTGGTTTAGTTAGTGTTGAACAAGTAACTAAGCACCAAGCCAGTGGATGCGCACCCACTAGCCCACAGTGGTCAGTTTACATGAGGATCAGTAGACAGTAGTGGACGTTAACACTGAACTGGCTGTGCAGCATGACGAGGAATGCAGCTCTATACTCGAGCACTACATGCGAACAAAGGCCCAACATTGTGTTCAAAAAGTGCTGCCTCACAAAAGGGCCCTCCAAAAAGCCTGAAATTACCCCCCCCACACACACACACACACCCATCTGTCTGCACTGCTTCCTATTAGTCAGGCCCACCCAACAACCCCTGGCAGACGGAGGCGATTGTGTTGAGGTCTGAAACACGTTGTGGCTGGGGGAAAAGATTTAAAACGTTGCTGAGGGAAACTGCGTTCTTGGGTGGTAATTATCTGTGTGTTCATCAATACAATCGACGCATTGTTGTTTATATAAAAATATAAGGGCAAAAAATAACAACATTGTGCTGAGTTGTGTACTTTTATTATCCCAAATGTATCCAACAATGTTCAAAATCAGAAAAGCTGTATTTTATTCAAAGTAACAGTGCATTTCAATTGGAAGCTTCTCAATGGCTTCATTTCCCCTTTACCCCTTCTAGTAGCTATAACATCCCAGAAAACATGGGAAACACCTGATGATATGTCAGAGTGAGGAAAGTGAGTGAGTCACGTCAGCTGTGGGGGTTGTTTAACAAAGAAGACAGAAACTCCCATTATCCCACACCACTTCACGATGTCATCAAAGTCCGTCTTTTGTTATAGTTTTGATTGAGAAACCACTAGTGGCAGAAATGACATACTGTGCGTTTTAACAGTGCCTTTCCTCACAATGCAGATTGTTTTGTTTTTTGCCAGCATCCAGTGATCTACTGCTTTGTCCAGAGGATAGAAAAATCCAAATCCAGCCTAATAATTGCTTCACACTCCCAATTAAACGTAGATCATTGACCCCATTATGGGTTTATTCAGAAATACACTAGCCCTGCCTCCGTCTGTGTGTCTTTGATGTAATTATACCTTCCCCACAGGGAGAGAGGGCTATTTTTGGCAATTCAACAGGAATTAGGGGTAGTGTTTGTGTCATTGGATCAACAATTTTATTTGCCATGATTTGTTTGCTCTCAGTTGGAAACAATGGATTTTTAAACAGTTTGATCAATATAAGCGCTAATCTGGAGGACATTTCACCATAGTTATTGGATGGGATAACTAAGCCTTTTGGCTCCAAACGGTGCCCTTGTTTGGTCTACAAGACCATAGTGTGTGTGTGTGTGTGTGTGTGTGTGATTAGCCTTGGGAAAACCATATACCTTTATCTCTATGTGGAACTGGCGTTGGGCTACGGTCTGTTCTCTTTCCTCCTGCTTTACAATTGTTTATGAGAAAAGTGGCCTGATGAAACTAACTTGTCCTTGAATGACATGTGAAGCCTGCACTCTTTGCACTCTTCCTCCATTCAGTGGCATATGAGAGGGGAAAGGCATGTGAACGAGAAAGGGGGGGGGGGGGGAATTAGACAGTGGCCTGAGTGTGCTGGCTGGTTAAGAAGCAGGTAGGGTTTAATCTGTCACTAAGCCCCATCATTCATTTCCTTTTCTCCTCCTAGTATTGGTGTCCCTGGCTTTTACAGTGACTATCGGACCATATCTGAGAGACAAGGACAACCATGCTCGGTGTAGATGGCCCTACATACTTTCCATAGTTTCAAAGCAGCCCTGGGATTATTCAGCAGTGAGTTAGACCCATCCAAAGTGCAACGAGATTAACTGGAATTCACAGTTGTTCTTAACACACCAGAAAGAAGTCTTTGGTATAGCATTTAGGGTACTTAGTTAAATATTTTAGCCATGCTAGCGGCGTTGCTCAAGTCAGTGATTCTCAAACCTTGGCTTAAGGGATGGCTAACATGCTCACAACATGTTAGCATGCTGACATTAGCATTAAGCTCAAACAAATCTCTGCCTACAGCCTCAGTAGGCTCTTAGTTTTGCTTGTATTTATGTAGCGCAATGTCAGTAATAGGACACATTTTAAATATGGGTTTTCTGCAGATTTGATTTGATTCAAATAAATGTAAGAAATTAATATGTAATTGTAACACAACAAATAGTGCAACTCTGCTCTTCCCCCTAGAAGAGAAATGTTGTTAGAGCACCTGTTTCTGAAGCAGCAGCTACTCCATCTGTAGAGTATTTCTGTATGTGTGCTTTGATATTGTATATGCTGATGCTGAATATAGGGTTCAGAGCAAAAGAGCAGGGGATGTCTTCCTCTGGTGCTGCTGGTGACGTGGCTGTACTGAGTGTAGTGAAGCCCTTTGTTGGCATGAAGCCTCTGGCGATATATATATGTGTGTATGTGTGTGGGGGGGGGGTGCTTGCACGTGTTGGCCCACTGGTAATTGCATGTGGGCTCAGTAACTGCCAAGTGTATGCACGGTAATGGGGGTGTGTGAGCACATTTGACTCATGACTGTGAGTACGTGTGTATGTGTGCCATTATTTACAGTGTGAGCACTTGTCTGTGTATATAAATCATCAGAGCCCATTCTTACATCACAGCCACCCTCAGGGCAACATGCTGCGCTCTTATACTCACACACACCACCTCACGCTAGCTGCTTCCTCCATCATTTTCTTCCTTCTATTGGTCAGTGAGGTCAGAAAAGTATTTACTATTGAATTTTCAGGATTGTTTATGTACACGGCAGGATTTCTTGTTCTCACGCTCTGCTGCTCTACCTTTCTTACATTTCCTATCCCTCTTTCAGTCTCACTGTGCACACAAACTTGCCAGCAGCCTGTTGTGTCTTAAGTGTTGCATTAAAAACACATTGTCCTATAGTTGTCCCAGTTGTGGTACACGCTGCCATATTGACCCTAGGACTGACATGCCATGTCAAGGTCATAACAGCTGGCTCATATATTAGTAATCTGCACATGCACTTGCACATATACGCATGCGTTTTATGATTTAGCCTGTGTCTCTTGTCTGTGCTAGTCCGAGCACCTCTCTGCTTTTACTTGCCTGTCCATCCCTCCGCCTGCGTGGCTGCCAGAGCTTAACAACATCACAGCCTTTCCACTAAAAGCCAGGCCTCTCTGCCAGGAGTTGCACGCCTGTTTTTGTCTGTCCAGCAAAGTGTCTGGTCTTTCCTGTGGTTTGACTTGATTACATGGTCTCTGCTGCTGCCTTTTTCCAGGAGCATATGTTGCTACCCCATATAGTTATATAGCAGCTTTGGTTTTTTTTTAAATAGATACTGTTACGTGCATTTTGTATTGTTGTTTTTTCACAATGCAGGGTAGTCTTTTGATTCTGGCCTCCACATTTGTTTTGAGCTATTTAGATTTAAAACAGAAATCTTAACACAGTGTTGCACTCTTTCTCAACTTATCAACTCTTTCTCTCAAAAATGTCAGTACAGGAGAAATTAGTTTTTCTTGCTTCTAATTTCAATCTGAGAGCAGTTTCTCATCATGAAAACAAAGGCAACGCTACTACTTGCAAGTGTCTGTAATATGTGTTAGACAGTAACTTGACTTGTGACTCAAAGTGCCAGTGATGTGCAAAACAAGGCATTGCTTAGACAAAAGGTAAACATGGACATTGCCCCCCTGGTGGGCAGTGCGACTTAATGGACGTTTGCGGAAAACTGTCGTGAATGGTTGAATGATAACCTGCTGCGCAACAGAAGTATATTGAAACTGGACTTATAATCATAGTTTGCTGTCCTGTAAGTGGATCAGTTCACTGAAATAACAAAGTAGACATTGAATTTATGCATTTTCATGTGGCATTTTTAGTCATTGTGATGGCAGTTATTAAATAATTTTATTCAACTAGAAATGAACAGGAAAATAAAGCAGTATCCAAAGCGAAATAAAAAGCCTACATTTTTGATGGAATTCAGCTGCCACAAAGCAGTCACACACTCTCACAGGACTGTTACCTTTTGGTGACACATTATAGAGGTTGAAACCACAAGTTGTAAGAATTGTTAAGTTCAGAGACAATCGCACAAACAAGAAATCAGCTGCTCTCGTGTCTAACTGAAGCCAGCAGTCGTGCAGGGGCAGCGTGTCCTGGGGTGTGACAGGCTGTCCTATACTCGACAGTAATTGTCAGCCAATGTGCCAATCAGCAGCAGTGTGCTCTTTGAAGACCAGGAGGCCTGTCAGTTAGCCTATTTCATGGTGAGCTGCACCAGATATAAAGCAATGTAGATGTATAGATTATGATGGTGTAATGTAAATGCTCGGAAGCTGACCCTGTAATTTGACCCTGCTGTGAAGGGTATAAAGTAAACAGAAAACTATTTTGTTGTTGCTACCAGTCTGAGGCAGTATACAGCACAGGCTGTGCTTTACTCTTGCTCTCGAACATCGATGCAGTGTGAGTTGAATCAGAGGGCACTGTATCCCAGGCTAGCTGGGATTGTGTTTGATCTAGCTTCAATTAGGGAGGCAGGGAAGCTATGAGAAGGAAGAGGACTGTGTGTGGAGTTTGTGGTCAGAGAGGAGAGGAGAAAAACATTGGCCCCTCACTGTCTGCTACTGTCTATTTTTGTTTTTCGTTTACACAAGCACAATAGTAATTCAGGAATAGCAGCTGAAAGCAGAAACATATCCACAATCCACATCTCTTTGATGTGCCATCTAAGGGCTTCCTCAGTTTATTATGTGCACGTAGCACATAATAAACTGTGGTCTACTCTCCACTCTGTTGAGTTGTATAGGGAATAGCGTTGTGGCAGCAGGAAAGGAGGAGAGAAAAGAGAGTGAGGTGACGAAAATAAGGGGAGAAGTAAGCATGAACAAGTGTATGTCCTCCACAGAGCTCTGTGCGTGGGAGATCTGGAAAATCAAGACTAGTAAGCCTAAAAGACAACTTCCATTGCTTTAGAAGCCAAGGACAAATCTACGGGTAACAAGAGCTGTCACAACAATATATTCCATGAAGGTGTGTTAACAGCTTTTTAATACTAAAATACTCTTTCCACTGCCTTCTGATAATAGAATGACACATTGCAGATATTTATTTGTACCCCAGGAGTAATTTGATGGACTGACTTGGACCGAGGCACTTTGTTGGGGGGCAGGTGTGTGTGTGTGTGTGTGTGTGTGTGTGTGTGTGTGTGTGTGTGTGTGTGTGTGTGTGTGTGTGTGTGTGTGTGTGTGTGTGTGTGTGTGTGTGTGTGTGTGTGTGTGTGTGTGTGTGTGTGTGTGTGTGTGTGTGTGTGTGTAAGGGGTGGGAATCACGATATTTATGTTGCGATTCGATTTTATTGCTTTTAACTTAACTTTTTAGATAAACAGATGTTGACAAAGATACACTACTCTGTTTGTTCATATCACTTTTTCAGTCATCTATATGGTCCTGTTAAGTTTTCTAGTGGACTAAAAAAGCAATAGATTTTATTATTCTAGTACCAAAAAGTTAAAACTCTGCAATTTATATAATAAAATATCGATACTTGGCCTCCGTGTATCGATACAGTATTGCCATGGCAAATATCACGATACTATGCTGTATCGATTTTTTATTTTTTTTTTCACCCCTTGTGTGTGTGTGTGCGTGTGTGTGTGTATTAGTGCGTGCATGTACGTGTGAATAGGATTTTCATTCCAACACAAAATATTGATCACTCAGGGGGAAAACACACATGCCATGCTTTGGTAAAAGGGTTGCCAACTCTTTAGTGTCTAGTGACTCAAAGTGAGAATACTTCCTGTCTGCTGGGTTTATTTTTTATCTGCCCTTTATGAATCATTATGGAAGTGCTACTAAATACTAAATTGCAGGAAGTACACCTTTCAACACATCAGGAATAGCTAAATGCAGGACTATTGACCTTTTCACTGATCAATCAAGCATCTGTATGTTTTGGATTTCATAATAAAGAATGTGCAAGGCTCATACCTCTTCTTAGAGAATTCTTATTATAGTATTTTATGTACATGATCATTTTGGTTTTACAGCTCTTTTTACATGTATTTCAGAGGATTCTGTAGGATTGTGGGCCCATATTTTTTTCCTTTAAATTGCTCCCAGATTTGGCAGAAACACTTTTAGGATTTAACTTTGAGGCTATTTCCAGACATTTGTTTATAGAGTTAAGCCGTTAACAGGACATGTTCCTCCTTTCCTCTCCCTGCAGTCTTTTTTTTATGCCATCACTCACTTTTCCGGGCCTTTTGACAGACGACATCCAAACATAAAGCTATTAAAAGCCCATTGGCACTTTGATTTGAGAGTACCCAGCGTGCACTTAGCCAGTCTTATCTCCTCTGCCCGTGTGTTCTCCTTTAACTTTGTTTAGTCGTCATCTTTTATACTGCCTTCATCACTTGGACACTACCTGCTGGCCATATGCTGGTGAAAGTTTGTCCACCAGGAACCTTGAACAACTGTCTAATAGTGGTCATGTTGTCTTCTATAAAACCTTACAGACCTGAAGACTTCTCCACAAATTGCACTCCCCCACTATTAGGCTTTGCTTCCACCTCCCTATATATCTGGGTGGAAAGCATATCCGGAGCTACTTGGTGCCAACACAGTCATCCTTCCATCACCGATACAGACTTTGTGTCTGTCTGGTAATGTGAGATTTCCAGGACCAGTGCTGCCTTCCCAGAAAAAGAGCAGGTGTTGATACAATACTTGAAATACTGTAGTAGCAAATCCTGTTTTCAGTTAACATTGAAATGAGTGACATTGAAATGGGTCACTGTTACATTGTGTTTGGTTATGGTCGAGGCACATGACTTTTAATGGTGTGATTCAGTCTTGATAAAACAATCATGTATCTTTTTCAGCACCTTTTCTTTCCAGTATCTGATTTAACAAAAAATAAATTTCCCATTAATGATCAGTCCCTTTTTAAAAAGAGCAACAAAAGGTTAACCTGTCTTTGTCGATTAATCAGTTCTTAGATGACGGTTGACTAAGAGAATTTAGCCCAAGACAGAGTTTTTAAAATTTTAGTTTTTAGTTTTTTTTTTTTAATATAGCCATGTAGAAACGGTGCGTAACTGTTACCTATGTGAACTGAATATAAAGGCAAGGGAAGTTTATTTGGATAGCACATTTCAACAACAGGGCAATTCAAAGTGCTTTACATTAAACATTAAAGCAACACAGGGAAATTGAAAAAGAAACATTCAAATATAATTTTGAAAAGGGTGAAATAGAAAATTAAAAACAGGATTTTAAAAAAAAACAAAAAGGGTAAAACAGGACAGTAAAAGTTACAGTGCAGTGTACAGTCAGGGTTAAAAGAGTTAAATAGAAGTATAGTCTAAGTAAACTTAATGAAAAATGATTTTCACACCATTTGGTACTTTATAATACGCTCCCAGACGTATTGGCCATGCTCTGCTACCGTCTGCTCTGTGGTCATGAAGATAAACTTGCAGAAACACCAGACTGAGATTTATGCTGAGATTAATGACAATACAGGAAATACACAAGCCACACTGATGAATGTGTTGTATTTGTTTTTTTATGCCCAGTGCTGGCACATATACCCGTGTGTTCGGGTTCGGCTCGGACTAAGCCACACAACACCATTCCAACCAAATAGCCCATGAACATTCAGCTTACTTTCCAGTTGGCCAAGACATGCTGTTTTGATGTTAACTAAGTAGCAGTAGAGTTGTGGGTATTGCAGTCTGGAGCTGGCATGCTGGTTCTGGAACGTCCCTTCTTCTCTGCGTTAGCTTCATGTTTGCTTCGCAGCACCAACAGTTTGCTAACCTATAACTTAACTAAAGTAAATTACATTACTTGCTGTGTTGTTGCTTGCTCTATATCATGGTTTAGGATTCTTCCAGAATCGCATTCCCAACCTTTAAAAAAATAACAGTCTGTGGCAAGACATCACCGGTTAGAGAGATCTATGGCTAGATTCTTTAATTAAAAAGCAGTAAATGAAATCCAAAATGTCTACAGGGAGCTGCTGTCCTGCAAATAATTTAAAGCTCATTTTGGGAACCACAAAGCCAAGAAACATAAATCCTTAGTAGTGAGGCCAAACCCCCCTCCCCCCAGGTCCTGCAATTCCTACTCACTGTTAATAGCTTTAAAATGTGGCATGGTGCTTAACTAACTCCTGATGATTAATTGTGTTATGAATATCATCTTTAATTTTCATAGCATCACTTTATGACCTCGCATATACAGCTGGAAATAAGTGGGGAGAGGAGGGAAAAACAACATGCTATATTAGTTTCTGTTGAATGTCCTTGTTTGTTCATATCAAGTTGTATAGAAAAAAGGCTTCACTGCCACGATGGAATGCCTCAGAAACCGTAGCACATGCACAGTCAGATGGCATTTCGCTGCACATGGGGTCTCAGTATCTCTGACACAAAGACAAACAGAGTTTCTCATATTCAGTCTTATCTCTGTGGACAATGGCTCTTTGGTTTGGTATAGAGAGGGAGAGTTGAATGACCTGGTCTTCAATGGTGTGTAGCAGCTCTTTGAGGTGGAGGTCTGGAAACAGCTGTCTTGAGTTGCTGTGTGATTCCTTGGTCGGCATTTTGTCTATTTAGAGCAGTAATTATGGATGTTCTGGCGGCTCTGAGGTGATTGATAGGTTTGTGGGAGTTTTTTAAATATGATTTAATGTAGAGAGAGAGGGCTCAAGTCTTCTTTTGTCTTCATCGGAGACATTCCTCCCTCAGTCCTGTTATGCTGGGGATTAAATGCTCAAACACTCAAACTGCCGTAGAACATGACACTGCATACAAAAATCTGTAAATCAATGCAATTTGAGGTGTGTTTTATATAATGACATTCAGCACCAGATGGAAGAGCTGACAAATGAGTCTCCTGTGACACAGGAGGAACAGCAGTCTTTTTCGGCCCCTGCTTGTATAGTCACACAAGCACACGATGTCAGCCGCAAACTTGGAAATGAAGAGCAATGAGCTCAGAGCGGGATGTAAACAAAAAAAATGAATCAGAAACACGTAACCCAGAGCAAACATGCCGGGAAAACGGAGCCAAGCACACATGACCTTGTTGACTGGTTCAAGGTGATGGCGAATTATTGGGAGCAGAGCAAGGCTGTGGAAAAAAATAGTTTTTAGTCTGTGTGCATCGCAGCAAATGGAGCCAAAGCAAGCTGTTCATTTTGCCTTAATGAATGCCATAAAATTTCACTTTTCTTCCTAGTACATTACTGCTTTACAAGAGCTTGTCAGCAGCAGCCACCTGAGTTATTCTCTAACCCCAAGTGTGCTGCTTTCTGTCTGTCGCTCAAGGTTTCTCAACTCCATAAACATCTGAGCGAGCTACACAGTTACTGTCCACCCCAAGGCTGATGGCCTGTAGAATATTCACGTAGGTTAGTGATAACTTAACCAGCCTGTCCAAAATTAAGCTTTATCTAGTGTGCATGCTGTTTTTTGAGGTTGGCCACTAACCAAAAAAACATGTGGATGTTTGTTGCAAAGTTTGATATTCATTATAGTTTGTAATTAGGCTGAAGTCACACGGAACAAAGACCCTTTTGTAACCAAATGTGGTGTTTATCTTGTGTTGACAAATTTCCGTAGTGGCATCTTTCCATGTGTGGGGCTTGAGAGAGGACCTCAGGCCCAGCTGACAGCTCAAGAGGCCCAGTGTTGTGTTGCTGCAGGGGTCTCTGCCTCGTCCCACGACCCCACTGTGTTTGATTAGGATCGGGTTCCTTCCGACACAGGTGTGGAAACGTACAGAAGATGAATCTCTTCTGGTCTGGAAAGACTTGAGTAAGGCAAGCTGCGAAAGCATGAGAAAAGCCCATGTACAGCAATATGAATTAATACATTTGTGGAGTGGTTTACTTTACTTTGAGAAACCAATAGTTTAGGTCCTCTGCAGAAACTCGGAGGGCCTTTTCAAATGGGACGTGTCGAAACCCTGCAGGCAACGCAGCTGTGATGACCTTGCTGTATGTCTTTTAGCATTGCATACCAGCTTGTATCCCTAGTTACAGCTAAGTACACACACGTCACACATACAGTGCAGTGGTGCAAGAAATGCATTGTGAAGAAGCAATCTTCATTATTAAAATAATTTGGCTGATAATTCTTTCCTCTTGCTGGAAACTCCTTCTCTTGCAATATGTGCTAACAGGAGGAATTTACAAGGAATGTATAGAATTATGTTTAGCGTACATTCCCTCGAATTACCCTTTCTAAGACTGCTACTAACGTCGTCTTTAGGTCCTAGGCAACACTTTTAAATTGCTAGTTTTGCTCGACCAACAGTCCAAAACCAAAAGTTTTCTGACACAGAAGATCAAGAAAATCAGCAAATAATTACATTTGAGAAGGTAGAAACAAAGCATTTTTGGCATTTTGGATGAAAAAATGACTAGATTAGAATAGATTATCAAAATAGTTTCAACTTTAATCCTAAAATAAATAAAGATAACACAGCCTTGTGTTCAGCAGCCAAAACCCCAAGTACATCAGAGTATCTCACTCCAAAATCAATGAAATGCTATTACTAATTACAAAATATTTTACCCAGAAATTACCAACAACTTTACCCTTAATACCCTCTGGGTTCCATTGACCAGTAGGAAAAGTAGGCCCTTAGGTTCAGGACTTTCAAATGTGTTTAGTTGTTTAGCTTTCCTGTCTGCTCATCACGGAGGATGTCATACTGCTGCCTTTGCTGCTGATGTTTGGCCCCAACCCCAAACTAATCCTCCGCAGGTTTCAGACAGTCTCTGGATTTCATCTTGCTTGCAAAGCCTTGGAAACGTTTTGGCAAAACATAAATTTTTAGGGGGAGAAATCTTCTTCCTCCTTTCAAGTCATGCCAAAGGCTTACTGAGTGCAGCTGAAATGCAGAGGGAACTTGGCATGTCACACTAGTTTTCTACACAAAAACAATGCATGTATTGAGTGTTGCTTGGGGAAAAATAAATAATTATTTTACCAAGCTGCTTTGTAGAATAGAAAGGGGCAGGTGATTTTACATTTACCACCTGTTCAGAGCAGACCACCTTTGCAACCAGAGCCAAGCTTTTAACCTTAAGTTAGCTTGCAGCTGCTTGTTGTTGTTGTTGTTGTTGTTGTTGTTGATTTCTCATCTTGACATATTTGTGTGTTTTTGATCTAATGCCGCACCCTGCTGTATCTCAGGTAGATCTCAAGTAATCTTATTACAAAAGGTTACGTGCCACCTCTTCGCATAACGAGATTCAAGTTTCATACACAAACACAACCCTACCTGTAACCAAATCCACCCGCCTTGCATTGTTTTTGCTTCAGCGTCTGTAGGTAATATTTTGTCCGGTGTGCCTCATAGTGAGGGAGCAGCTTTTGCAAGCAGAGGGACGGTTTTCTCCGTTTCAGATTTGACATTGTTTGTCACTTAAAGCGCTTGCATTCCCGTCAATTTTGAATCGGAGGTTGTGATTGAATTTGGCTGAAAATGAGGAGAGTGCGTATGTAACCTGGTGTGTCTCGAGACGATGGAGAGGAGTAGAGAATCTAAGCACAACGAGGTAATGCTGAGTATTCGTGGTGGTGGATGGATAGATCTCTCTCTTTCTCTATCTATCTCTCATATCTGATATAATATCTCTTTCTATCTAATGGTTTTCAGTTTTTACTGTTTGTGTTTTTTTTTTAACCCAAAGATTCCCAAATTTGTTCAAAGGAATAGATCTGTTAAAAATAAAACCTGTAAAGAGTTTATTCTCTGACGTTACATTTTAAAGCACTGTAATGTAGTTGAAACCACTAGAACTTCTGTGGGTATTCATAAGTGGAGGCTGGTGTATAAACAGATATTGAATGACAATACAATAAAATACAATTGTTGTAATTATATAAAAGTCTTTTATAAGAGAAGTTACAATTATAGGTAAAAACTGTACATTAATAAACACTTAATGTCCTTATGTATGCTTACAACTACATTATAATGTGTTTGTAAACCATTTATGAAATGTTTATGTTGCACCTAAATGCTAACTGTGCTAATTCTAAATCCCCCGAAGGTCTCTAGCTTTCATTTAATAAAACTTTTATTAATTTCTGATTGTTTTAGTAGAGGGAGTTGCCAGATCTGCAGGACGAGCTGCCTCTGCACTAACTGGCACAGTACTCGTGTGCCTGTTTGGGTTAGAGAAATGGAAAAACAGAGGGGGTTTCTGTTGTTTCACCAGGCCGGCCCGGACGATCTCCCATCCCGTGGCGTTCAGCTAGCTTGTTGACTGTGTTGATCTAGAGTTCCCCCCTGACCTGTCCTGAAACATTACTGCTCACCACACAGTTAAACCTGACCCTTCCTTGGGATTGGGGGCCTAGCCCATGCTGGTTATGGCTGGGGCCAGGATTTAGAATTTCAAATGTTTATGGTGGTATTTAGGATATCGCTGTGTAGTATCACTGAGTTAAATAAGAACATGGATAACGAAGCCTGTGTGTAATCTCTGAGGTCAGATATGCAGTTAAAATAATGCAAGTTATTAGGGCTAAGCCTAGGCCTCCATCTCTACCCCAACATACTAAGTCATTTTTATCTGCTGTCTCTAGCTTGGTAGCATTATTGTCCTTTTGAAATGACTGAGCACATTGATTGAATTGAATTTTGAACAACCTGATATGAGAGTGATATCAGTCTTGTTATGCAACTCCCCATCTAACTCTCTGCCAGAAAGCACATAAGCAATGTTTTTAATGAATTAAGCCACTTTAGTTCCTTCACTGACCAGCTGTTTAACATGTGGACAGTTTTTCCTGGAGGAATCTGTTTGTTTGGGTTTTTTTTGTTTTTTTAACCCAATAGAAACTTGTTTGAGGCGTCCTACTCAGACTGGCGAGCGAAGTCTTTGCATTTGTGTTTTATTTTTACTGACAACAAAGTAAAAGGAAATCCAGAACTTTCTTATTTTTGATTTTAGCACTTGCTAGTGTGTCGCAAAAGTTCACCATGCTTGAAACAGGTTTTTGTAAGCTGTTTGCTTAGCAACACTGGGAGCCATCATGGGCGTTGTGCACATGCATGTGTATGGGACTACTAGCATCAAAAACAAGCGTGAACATGCTGTTTAAATGTTCCTTGTTAAACAACACAGTCCACCTCAGTGGGGTTTCTCTCCCAGTATTCCACATTCCCTCTGCAATGTGGCAAGTGGATCCTGGCAGCTACTACTACTTTGTTTGTTACCAGCAGAAACCCAAGTTTTAGCAACTCTATCTCTTCCTCACACTCCAAATTTAATTGTGGAACGAACACACACACACACACACACACACACACACAAGGTGGCAGTCTTGGTGAGCTCCCATGTGTCCCCATATTGAGTTAACATTCATAATTCACATGTAATTAGCCTCCCGATCAGTCACCATCCATATTGTAAAAGAGTGCAGCGTAAGGTTAGAGGGGCCGAGGGAAGGTGGAAGATCGTAAATGGAGCAGAATTGAAAAGGGAGAGACAGATATAGGAAAGAGACTGGCAGAGAAAGAAAAGGTCTAGTTTTACAGCTGTAAACATTAGGAGGTTTTTGGTTGACTGAATGACATTTCTGCCCCCAGCTGCTCTCTAAATTTTAGACAGATTGAATGAACTCCAACAAATGATTTTTCCAAAATAGCAGCTGGTGTTTACGTGCTGCTGAGTCATGCAGACCTCTTCTAATGTACTAGTACAGGAGCAGAGTGTTGCTGCCTCCCCATTAATTGTCCTCAGTGCCTTCCTTACATAAGCCATAATAATAATTCTCTCCGTGAGGCTCTGTCATGTCGGGCTACTGTAAAGTCATGTTAGCTCAGGTCATCAAGATTTGATTAATGCATGGTCTGATAATTACTGTTTTGTTATCATACCAGCATGTGATTGCTCATAATGCCACACACTTCATTCATAAAAGGAAGACTCAGTGCAGGGCAGTAAGCTGTAGGAACAGCTGACCAGCATTTGGCTGGTGGGTTATTGTAAGCGGCTGTGGATAAGAGCATCAGCTCATTTGCTGCCTTGAAATAAATTGTGAAGTCTCATTGCAGCAAGTTAAAACTGAGATTTATTAAGGTTTTTTTTGGCTCCCAAAAACACTGACAAAGTCAAGATTATATGGCCTGTTATAAGTGAAAAGATGGTTAAAATCTGCACCTCCTGATCTGTATATCTGTATATGCTATAATATGTAATAATAAAAATAATTGTGGAGATACTGGTTTTCCTTGCTAAAGAGCAGCTATTGTATAAAATCCTATTATCGCGAGTGTATATATAGCCAAAGTGATCAGGACCGAATGGGTTACCTTTCTGTCCTTGGCTCACTTGCTCTCTCTTTGCGCCGCAATAAACAAACATCTGTGTCATTTTCTCTGGCAGAACCCCCTGTTCTAAAACCCTGAGCAAAACCTGTGGTAATCTTGTCCCAAAAACATGTCATAAGCCCCTGTATCCCCGCCTCCTGAGCTCCCAAAATGACCCTCAATCCTTCACTGCAACTCTGAGCTCCTAAAGCTCCTCATCTAAACTCCATCCAAAAAACCTGAAGAGACCAATAGCCCTAATTTGGCCTGTTTATAGGGTTCAGGGTTATTAGAAGAAGATTTAGTTTTTAATTTTTTTTTTATTTAGCCTAGCGCCATCAGCCTTCCTGAATTATGTACAGCAGTAGTTTTGTCTCGCAGTAGTGGGGAATCTAATCAGCATTAATTTATTCTTCATAATCTTCTAACTTGTATGTTGTAAAATCTGTGTAGTGATATGATGCTGCCATTTTAGATTTACTACAGGCTCTTAGTCTTGTTGAGTTGTCGTTTTCTGTTCCCTTTTTGTAAATTTTGGCTTGATTAATTTGTGTTTTTGTGCGGGTTGGTTTTTGAAGCTTTTGAATAAAACTTTTAACAATTTCAGATATGAGCAGTACATTCATTGAGTATTCAGTAGTTTTCCATCACTCTTTCAATACCTAGTTCATATACTACACATCCTAACCGTCCTGGGTCAGCAGGGGTAAAGCTCCACTTCGGTTTTGATACCAGCAATTCATGGACCCCGATCTCTTGAACAATCAACAATTAAACAAGAATACAGAGGTAGGAGAGAGGCAGAGAGGGCTGGAGGAAGCGTAAGGAAGGGAAAACAATTGATCGCATTGTGTTTGCTGGCACTCGGTTGGGCCAGTTTGGCCTGGATTACAGGGAAGCAGAGGCTAAAAGGAGACAGAGGCAGAGGAGGTAGAATGAAATGATGTCCAATGCACAAGGCCTTGTATCAGACACTCGCCATACTCGCAACTTCATCACACAACACCATGCACGGGGCAATGCTGAAGAATGAGGGCCAGCAGTGAGCCCTGTGTGAGAAAGGTTAGCAAAGAGGACAGAACGTAAGGAGGGGATGGATTAATCTGGCTTTACAGTGGGTTTTGGGAAGGTGATGCCCTCAGATATTAATTTCTGGAGGTTGAGAATGAAGCTGAAAAACTCCAACCAACCTCCAACAGTTGGCTGATGTTGGAGGTGAAAGTCAGCAAATAGTACATTGGTTTGCATTGGATTTGCAAACCCTCGCCTGTCTCTATATGATATGGCTGATTGTCTTGTTCTCTGAGAGCTGTAGTGTTGTCCATGCCTGTTTGGAAAGGTGCTGATGATTATAGCCACGTGGCACTACCTAAGAAACGACCAGGAAGTTGCTGAACCCGGAGAAAAGACAAGATACAGAAATGAGAAAAAAGGTTTATGCCGTCGATGATTCCTCGTGTCAGTGTAATGCTGACTGAAATGTTCTGTGATTGGACAGCAGCTCTGCCCTGTGTCATTCACTGAACGCCTGCCATATTGTGAGAATGAATGAATGAATGAATGAATGAATGAATGAGTGAGTGAATGAAGAGACACACACACAGGATGTGTCTGAATGTCAGAATATTTGTTTTGTCATTTTTCTCTGATGGAAAAAGAAGAAAACATGAAAATATTTGCTTGTGTTGTGCTCAAGGACTCCTTTTATTTTTTCAACAAGGCTGGTGATAAGGAATGGAAATCAATGAGGAATTTTTATAACCTTTTCAAAGCTTCTCCCTGCCTCCGTCAGAGGACTGTGGCATTGGCAAAATCTCACTCCCACAATGCATGTCGGGACAAAAAGATTCGCTCAGATCTGTGGGTGTTTATTTAATAACGTCTCAGTTACAGCACCCCCCACCCACCCGTGTTTTGTTCTTCTCAAGTGGTTTTATGGTAGGAATAAGTCAGCTATTCATACCCTGTCATATTACATGAATTATGATTTAGCAAGCATTGGATGTAATAGTGGAAAGATTAACAAAGCGATTGAATCATGGTCAATCTGTGGCCTGACTGCAGTGAATAGCCAAACACCTCCCACACATTTCACAGAAGCAGGATGAACTGTTGCACCTTGTGTCATCTGTGTGGCCTTGTTTACCGGCTGACAATCGCTCCATTGTCTCTATTATCTCTTAAAGTCAGAATGAACTCAAAGCTGGTCCTTCTTGTTTATTATCAGCCTTTATATGTATTTCATGTTCTTTCTTATCTCTGAAAACATTTTGTAATTTAAAAAAAAGCTGTCTTAAACATAAACCCGACATGGCCATACTTGGATAGGGGGGGGGGGTCAATAACAATGCAGTCCAAGTTTCCTCTTTAATGGCTGGCTGTTGACTTTTAAGAGCCATCAT
Source organism: Micropterus salmoides (assembly GCF_014851395.1). NCBI lineage: Eukaryota > Metazoa > Chordata > Actinopteri > Centrarchiformes > Centrarchidae > Micropterus > Micropterus salmoides. Next base: position 10,894,799 of record NW_024041484.1, read on the forward strand.
AACCCTAGTTAATGTATTACGACAGTGTGTGTGCTAGGGGTGTGCCATCTGGCCAAAAAAATATCCCAATCTATTTAATCGCAATCACGATCCGAGGTCTAAAATGCAATCTTTTTTTCTCAATTTTGAGATACCCTGTAGACTAACCAGACTTGAAATTGACTATGAATTTTTTAATTTGCACCATTAAAACAAACTATTGCATACTATACAGGTTGAAAATTGTGTTTAATTTGAAGCCAAAAGACAACAGAACCATAAAATAAAACTTTTCAGGTACTCGAGTCTTTCAGATGAGACTTCTTCTAGTATCTTTGACCAAATCCAGTTGCCCTTGATTTTAACCTTCCTTCAATAACTATGACCTGGGTGACTGAGAACCTTCATAGACATCACAGCTCAATTGCGTTGTGTACAATACGTCACCCAAGGAAAAACCACATTAAGTAATTGGTCCAGTCAGCATAGCCATGTAGTTTGCTACGTCACTTTATTGGTTTGTTCACGTAGCGTGGATGTGCTAGCCAATGAGGTCATGTGAAGGTTGGAAACAGAAGTAACAGGACATTTAACACAAACTCAATCTAAAATTGTCAATGTGTGTGCGTTCTAGAGGAACTGTATGTGTGTGAAGCCTGGTGATCAAGAGATGCCTTCATATGTGCCCACTTGAATATAAGTTGTTAAAAATGTTCACGCGACCTACATCAATGCAGTTGTAAAATCTGACTCGCGTTCTGCTCTCTGTCCACTCCTGCTCCCTCTCCACCTGCAGATCCAGTTTGCAGACCAGAAACAGGAGTTCAACAAGCGTCCCTCCAAGATCGGCCGGCGCTCTTTGTCCCGCTCCATCTCCCAGTCCTCCACAGACAGCTACAGCTCAGGTTAACGCAAATAAACACACTCTTCTTCTGATGTAACAATAGCCCACTACTTATCAGACAGGTGGATGTGACATGTTTCGGTTACATTTTTTACAACAGGAAAGATACAGAAAATATTTCACCTGGAAGAACAGTCGGCAGACTTTGCTTGATTGTACTTTCTCCCTAGCTTCACCTCTGTCCTCATCTCACTGGCTCTCATTCTCACACTCTTAACACTGTGGTTCATGTGAAACTGTGTGCTCTGTGTTCGAGGATTAGCTGCTGGTGGTCTAGTGGAGAGGGGGAGAAAAGAAGGGAGAGAGCTGGCAAGTATTCTGAGAGTCCCAACTTTCCATCTTAGCATTTCCTCTAGACCAAGGTGATTATTCAAATGAATTGTTTCGTTTGTCCATCAGTTCAAAACCCAAACACAAATTTAGTTTACCTTCATATATGGCAAAGAAAACATCAAATTCTCAAATGTGAGAAGCTGAACCATCAGATGTTTGGCATTTTGGCTTCAAAAGTGAAAGGGTTAATCAATTATCAGAATAGTTGCTGATTTAATAATTCACAAGGCAGCAAAACTAGTCAGACATTTTCACAGACATTTCTTTTTTTTTTGAGAGAGAGAGAGACAGATGGAGAGAGAGAACCTGCTTAAATGGCCGGTAGCGGTGCCTTCCCGGAGTCTTGTCGTCACAGTGAGGTTGCCAGGCAAGGACAGGACAGTGAATAAGCGCACTGTATATCCCAACATGTCTGTTTCGTTAACATAAGGCAAAGACCAGAGAGAAGTTCTGGCTGTAGCATTGAGATGAGAGCCCAGTCTGATCATGAATAATCCTGTTCTCCTTTTCTGCCTTTCCCTTGTCCGCTTGTCATCAACACTCTGATAGCAGAGGTTTTGGAAATGTTTATATACTGTTTTAAGCTGCTTCTACCATGAAGGCTCTTTGTTCCTGCTGTGAGTCAGGGTCATTCACAGGGCACATATCTTCCAGTGACCATTACCCTGATGAATTAATCTGTGTGTGATGCTGCTCAGAGTCACTTCTAGTGACAGAATATGATGGACAAACAGATGGATGACAGATGGACAAATGGACTTTCAGTCAGTTTTAGTGGATGACCATAATGGGTCCCGTAGGTCAGGGGTGCTTTAAAAAAAAAAAAGTCTAGTGAGTATTCAGTGCATGAAACATTTTTGTACCTGTGACTTCCTGCATGTTTTTGTCCGCAAACGTCAGCCACTCAGGGTGAGCTGAGAAAAGGACCTTGTGTTTCTTTCTCCCAGTTATTTTTTGTTTTTAAATCAAAACATGTCTCATGTAGGGTTTTTATGTAGCAGGGAAGGTAGTCGCAACGAGTCATGCCATGCCACGGCCACAAGCAGCCGAGTATTTTTCCACTGCACAGCAAGCAAAAGTTGGACCTGCTGGATGTGTGCTAGTCACAGACCACAGCTACACCCCACATCCTTTCCAGCTCATTGTGGCTGTTAACTTTTTGTGCAATTCTGAAGAATGGCGCCGCTCATTAAGCTCGCTTACTTGGAGACAAAACACGGTGCATTTCCCATAACATCTTCACAATAAAAGCATCTCGCTAGTCTGCCAGTAGATGGCTTTTTAATGTGAAGCATTAGTAACTAAACGCAGCTTCAACAGGGCTGTTCCGTGAACAGTCAAATTAAATTCTAAAGCAGATGAACCACAGTGCATGGAAAATCCTAAATTACAGAGCACGGTATTTGTTAGGGTTCTCTGTTATATGTGGCCACCCAGGTTTGGAATAATATTCTTACCAGACTTACCCAACAGGCAAAAGGCTTACCTTCTTGAGTCTTTTATATTTAATATTTTGATTCTTAAATTCAGCTCTGTATTCAGTGTGCAACTCTCAGATCAAAATGGGCACACTCGATGTCCCTTTCTAAGGTGCAAGGTGGATTTGTTGTAGTTCCCCTATAACACGTCCTTCTTTTCTTCCTTCCTTCCTTCCCTTCACTTTTCTTTTCTTCTCTCCTCTCACATCAGCCCTCATTCACCTCTCTCCTGCACCCAGACTAGGGCTCATTAAATCAATCTACCTCCCAAGAACCTTCCCCTCCAGCCTGAGGCTGTCAGATGATAAAATAATGATGATCTGTTATTGAGATAGTGATGCTGTGCTTTTATTTCACTTAAAATGTTAACAGGACAGACAAAATCGAGCTTGTCAAATTCTGAACTTTTACCAGCAGCAATGAGTGAAAAGTCCCCCCCCCCCCCCCCTCCCCCCTCGGTAACCAGAGTGCTTCTTATTTCTCTGATGGTTCCCACAGTGCAGAAGACACACTGAACACGCCAGTAGTACTTTTCCCAAGACCACTTTTGGTATAGATTTGGTTTAATAAGAGTTCCTCCTTTAGTTGTGGTCCAAGTCTGTAACAGCTTAGCATGAAACTTTCTTAATCTAAGGAATACCTGTTGAAAAGACCTAAGTCTTTGTCAAGTCATCTCATCACACTTAAAGAGGAGCTCTTGCAGGTGTCAGGGGAGTACTACTGCATATGTGATAAAGGTTTTTTCTCTGCTTGAGGCCACACTAGCATAACACGACTGAATCTCTAATTAATCAGTGGATTGAAGGACATTGTGGGTTATGTAGGCATGAGTTGAAGGCAGAAGAATGAATTAAATAAAAAAAGGATACTATCTCTGGTTCTGCTGCAACGATTTTAAAAGTTTCACCCAGTACTAAGACTGAGACCAAGTGTGAGGTTTGGGTTGTGTGATAGGTTAAGCTTACTCTCCTTTTTAGTGAGCTAAAATTCTTCTGTGTGTAAAAAAAAAAAAAGAAAAGAAAAGAAAAAGGACAGATACTGAAGCCTCTTAGCTTTCATTTTTGGATGATTCCCAAGAGGACTGTAGACTTTTCCTTTACCCTGCCTTTGGCTTTGTCCCAGTATCCTTTGCAAGTGTCAGCACATCCACCCTCATGACCCCTGAGATCTCCTTAGCTAACGCTCTCTACCACCCTTTCCTCCTGTCATTACGGATGGGAGATTTCAAAAGAAAATGGTACACTCATGGATTATCACCTCATTTTTTTTCCTTTTCTAAGCCTTTCCCCTCCTGGCACAGTACAGTATGTTCTTTAACAGCAGTATAGTTACAGTGCTGGCAGGGTACCCGGTCTTATCTGGTACTCGTCCGTGGTCATTTTAAAAGGGTGGTAGGAGTGATATTGGCATCGTGTACCTGCTCTACACAAGAAGGGCCGCACCTGTGTAGTGAGTCATCCTGAAGCAGCGGGACCACACAGAGCTGGTGCAAGAAAATAGAGGCAACTCCTTACTGAGTATGCTGCTGTGGGTGCTACTGTTTATATCTCAGAGGTGCACTGATACCAAGTGTTAAAACACATTTATTCTATGTTTACGTTCTACTGCAGTCTTGGAAAGAGGCTTCAGTAGCTCTGTTGGTGGAAAGGGTTTTTCCAACAGCTTTATAATCAATTGAACTCGGTGCTGTGCAGGATCCGTAGCCAACCAAAGTCAAATTGCAGGGTTGGGAAAAGTACAGGCTTATTCACAGTGAAAAAAACCAAAGGCACAACATATTTGTTCTGCACTTTGAAACCTTAAAGCTAAGGCAAGGCCAGATCAAATGTATTTGTATAGCACCTTGCAACAAAAAGACAATTCAAAGTGCTTGACATAAGACCTAAAAGGCATTGAGACAAAGTTAGAAATAAAGACAAGGTGTTATAAAAAGACACGCATGAATACGATTTAAATTATTAAAATCAAGTAAAATAGAAGGTTAAATTTTGGCAAGAAAGATGAAACGGTAGGATCAATATTATAGTGCAGCTACAGTGCAGTGCAACCTTTGTGCTGCTGTCATGGAGATTGTCACTATGAACATTAAAATCACCAACAATAACAACACAGTCAAAGTCAATGCAGACGACAGACAGCAGTTTAGTATTTAGGCATTGTTATCTTATCTTGACATTATTAAGCAAAATAACGTTGCCACATTCCTTTTTTATGCACTCTAGCTTCACTCATGAAGCTAAAATTGGGAGGAGTTGACTCAATAAGAACTGACAAACTATTATCTTCGTCTAAGCAAGTCTCAGCTAAGGATGTGAATCTGTGTCCAGACGCTGTGGTAGTGACCAGGGGGTGAGGTCAGAAGACTTCTCCAGCACAAATATAATCTTCTTAATCATTTATAACAATCTGTGAACTTCACCAATTCTGATGAGGCATAGTTTAGTCCAGGTTTCCCATGACATACTGACAATACTGTGGTATCGTTTTTTAGCGGCGTCATACACGGACAGCTCTGACGATGAGACATCTCCTCGGGACAAACAGCAGAAGAACTCCAAGGGCAATGGAGACTTCTGCATCAAAAACATCAAACAGGCCGACTTTGGACGCAGAGAGATCGAGATTGCCGAGCAAGGTAAACTAAAGGGCTGTAACTGCTCACTTGAAAAAAGGGGGCCCTTAAGGGTTAGTGGTTTAGCGGGTGGATGCAAATCTTAAGTTGGCAAGTTTCCAACCAAATGTGGTGCAAATTTTACTGAATTTTCAGCAAGTCGTCAAAAGACAATGACACGCATGTTTCCATCCACTACTGTAAATATTGGAAATGGTGTACTGATTCTCCAATCAGGTGCAATTGCAGAAGAAAAGGACACAACAAGATGATGTAATTAGAAGAGTGCCAGTCAAACCTCACACACTGGAAAAAAATGAAGAAAACATGATGGAAATATGACATTTGTGATGTTCCTCGAACTACTTATATGAAACAAACAACTTTTCCGCCTCAGCAAAGCATAAAAACTTTTCTGTGATCTTTCTACTCCCCCCAATTTCCAGTATTTTCCTCTCAGGTTCTTTTTATGCATAAATTGAGTCTTCACAAAAGCAGGTGGATGAAAACACACTTGGTGTAACGTGGCATCACAAGCGCAGTTATACAAACATGAGGGCATACTACATTCAAAGGTGGTGCTGGATGGCCATATTGTACCCTGCACTGCAAATGAGAACACCATTTAAAACCACCATCACAAACATTACTCATATCATTCCCTAATTGTTTCACAGAATATACAGAGAGCCTCACATGTTTGTTCCTCGATCCCTGTGGGGACATCTCATTGACATAATGCATTCCCTAGCCAGTTTCCCTAACCTTGACCATTACAACTACATGCCTAACCCTAACCTTAATCCAATTGTAACCTGAACCCTAGAACCAAGTCTTAACCCTCAAAAAGAAGTCTCTGCCTGTGGAGACAAAAATTTAGGTCCCCACGGTCACAGGAGTCCCCACTGGTTTGTGTGCATTTAGATTAAAGTCCCCACTGGGACATAAAACCATGAAACACACACACACACACACACACACCACTTCACATATGTAACTGCTTCAGCTGAATGAGGCGATGTCTTAGTGATGAAGCATTAGGAGGATTAAATGATGGGAATTCCTTACCCATCCAGCTGATTCCTTTATCCACTCATGTGTCCTCTTTCAGAGATGCCGGCCCTGATGGCTCTGAGGAAGCGAGCCCAAGGGGAGAAACCCCTTGCAGGTGCCAAAGTGGTGGGCTGCACCCACATCACTGCCCAGACTGCTGTGAGTAGGAATTACCAAACAGAGCCGCACACTTGCAGCCTTAAACATAAACACAGTTTGACTCCAGCAGCTACAACATAAAGTCAAACATGAACCTCTGTTCCCGCCGCAGGTGCTGATGGAGACTCTGTCAGCTTTGGGGGCTCAGTGCAGATGGGCAGCCTGCAACATCTACTCCACCCAGAATGAAGTGGCAGCTGCCCTTGCAGAGGGAGGTGAGACTCTGTGTGTCCTGGGAGTTTCCCGTGTGTGACGTGATTTTTCTCCTTCTGTCTGCTAAGCATAAAATGGTTGCTGTCTCTTTCTCTAGGTTTCAGTGTATTTGCATGGAAGGGTGAGTCAGAGGACGACTTCTGGTGGTGCATCGATCGCTGTGTCAACGTGGAGGGCTGGCAACCCAACATGGTAGCACACCTACATTTTAAATAAAGCTTATTAAAGCACTGGGAAAATATATGTTCTTTATTTTTCCATCCCACGGTCCCTGTTGGTGGTACATATAGTACATCTGCTATTTTCACCCTTACTTTTTTTATTTTTTTATCCCCAATACTCTCTCAATCCCCTCCCTTGTCTCTCTCTTCCACTATGCTCGTCATTGTCTCTCATCGTCCGTCAGATCTTGGATGACGGTGGAGACCTGACTCACTGGATCTACAAAAAGTACCCCAACATGTTCAAGAAGATCAAGGGCATTGTGGAGGAGAGTGTCACCGGGGTTCACAGGTGGGAGTCGCAGCATGCTCACATCCTTTCCTTTTGACGCTGGCTTTAAGCAGTGTTTTTGGTGACGGTTGAAAATATGACACTGGTTCTCTGCACAAAATCACACAATAACACACAGACTAATTGCAGACTCTCACACTGTTTCTGGTGTGGTAATATCGCCATCTAGTGGTGAAAATGTCACCACCATTAACAGTTTACTGTGATTACACCATTGCAGAACTGCTGTGTATGTAAGTGTGTAAGGGTAGATTGTAAAGCAGAAAGACCAGGTCTGTCTTAAACACTGAGCATAAAATAATTTATCTTGTTGTTTAACTTGTTGTATTTTATTCTGTCACTAAGCATAGCTTACATTTTACATCTGTTTTTAATGTGTGCGGGTGTATTTGTGTGTGTAGGTTGTACCAGCTGTCCAAGGCAGGAAAGCTGTGTGTTCCAGCCATGAACGTCAACGACTCTGTGACCAAGCAGAAGTTTGACAACCTCTACTGCTGCAGGGAGTCCATTTTAGATGGGTATGAAATGTCTGTTTAACCTTATTAGGCATTATTATAAAACAGAACCTGTTTGTTGTTTGAGTGTTCAGTGTTGAAGGCCAATTACACCCACCTCCTCACCGCTCCGAACAGTCTGAATAAATATCAGGGTTCTGGTGAAATAATTGTGTTCCTGTCCACAGCCTGAAGAGGACCACTGATGTCATGTTTGGAGGCAAACAGGTGGTGGTGTGTGGATACGGAGAGGTAAGGTTGACATTTGTTTTCATTTTCATACAGGCTCTTGCACAGTAAATGTTCGGTCAGGTGGAATTACATTAAAACTATAATAAAATTGTGAAAATGAAAAGATTTTGATTTTGATTACTGGTTGCTGTTGACTGCTTCTGTTTAGACATGATTTGTTTGCTATATATTGATCAGATGTTCATATTAAAGAGTACCAGCATGAATACAAACTTGACAACACTTAGAAAAAATCCTAACATCCCCTTTTTATAGAATTAATAGATTGAAATAACATCCGTTTTTAAAATTGGTTCAGATCAACACATTTGGAACATGATGGGTGTTGATGAAGTTTCATTCATCACAATAGATACTGCGGTGAAGCACCTCACAGTATTATAAATATATATTGTACTTCATTAGGTTTGGGACTTGTAGTTTAAGTCAAACCAAAACAAACAACCCACACGCATCCTGGAAAACAGTTGACCAATTTTCCTGTCATGGAAAACACCTGGTAAAATGAGAGGAAAAAGTAACATATCCAGGAAAATCTTGCGTTATCCTGGAATATTTTTTTAACATTATGTTGCGATTGCTCAGTTCTGTTGCGGCAGCGCTGTGAACATACCCCCGAGTTATGTCACATGGTAGCACAGGTTGGATGACATTAATTTAAGTATCCGAAACTCTGTTGCATTCTCCTCCAAACTCTGCTAGCATTGTCTCTTAAAAGGCAATGCTACATTCCGCTAAAATGGACTGTAACATAACGTGACATTTTAGCTGTAGCTCACAGTGGGTTGTGATTGGCTTCATTAGTAAAGGTGATAAACTGATCTATACCACGGCTCGGTTTAATTTCCTATTTCCAGACGCACTCTTTTCAACATCAATTACCTTTTGATATTTGCACACTGATGAAGAAGTCCAAGCTTTTTTTTACCGTAATACACTTACACATCAATACACAAAGTTTGTTGTGAAGTTTAACATAAAGTGTGGCATCATGACAGTGGTCCAACAGATGTGCATTTGGGCTACGGACCACAGGGATTTTAGAAAGCTAAGGTTCAACAGAATGCTAGGATTTGTTAGTAAGCAAAATTATAGGCTATTATTTGTGTTGAGGCTATTCAGTTATTGGTGTTCAGGCAGCAGTGGTAAAAATATAATTCTTTGGAAAAGAACATGCCAAGCATAGAAAGCAAAGGGCTTTCCAAACGTAATTTAAATAAATACAGCAGCAGGACTAAAAAATTTAACAATATTAAAACATAGCATTAAAACAAGGCAATCAGTTTGTCATAATTACTATGCATGTAATATATGTTATAGCCAAAGACTTCTGCAGAGAGGAATGTCCTGGAAAATGATCTCTGGAAAAGAGTGGGAACCCTGACAACAGTATAAGGTTTGTCTGTACTGTGGGATAATGTCTCCTGTCTGTCTATTCTCAGGTGGGAAAAGGCTGCTGTGCTGCCCTCAAAGCAATGGGCTCCATCGTCTACGTCACAGAGATTGACCCAATCTGTGCCTTGCAGGCGTGGTAAGACTCGGCGTGTTGAGGTTCTCATGGCTCGCAGCTTCAGTCGCTGATGCGTCTGTCTCATCATGCTCTTTTATTGTCTTTCTCCCCAATCATAGCATGGACGGCTTCAGGCTGGTGAAACTGAACGAAGTCATCAGACAAGTGGACATCGTCATTACCTGCACAGGTCGGTTCAGCCAGCGTCTGTCTGCATTTTTCTCTCTCCACTGAGAAGGAGCTCTCGCTCACTTTAGGCTGGTGAAGTTTAAATGAAGTTTTGCATCATAATCATTGGATTCCTGACTTATCACTTCACAGAGATTTGTGCTGAGGCATTGTCCACAACTAATGCGTAAGACACAAAACAGTCAGTAACACTAGTCTGTCACTGTTCGTTCAGGATGACTGGACAGATATTCAGTGGTCATCATCAGCAGCAGAGTGTGACAGTTACTAATCAAGTTCTCAGCTCAGCAGCCAGGGAGTTGTCCTGAACACTTAATTGGAGCAGAGAATTACTTGTCTCTCTGCTTCATTACCTGATGTGGCCAGCAGGCCAAAAGCAGAGGATCTCTTCTAATGGTGACTGCAGTTGAACAGAAAAAATAATAAAGAAGATAATAAGGTAGAAGAAGACACCTGCCATTTGTGCAAGACTTTCCTAATGAAGTTACAAAGTGCTGTAAAATAAATAAAACAGGACAAGCAGGAGCTCTAATAAGGTCATGCGCTGGTAGCTCCATTAAGGTCAATAAATTAGAAGCCTTGCAGCAACATTCAGAAAGTTTGTCTTGTGGGCAAATAAGTTTATTTATAAAACACAAAAAACTTCCCTACAGAGAAATTGTGCAGGACATTATTTGTGCCCTTTGAAGCTAAATTCAAGTCATCTATCAGCATGCTCCCAGTTTGCAAAAATACGACTTTACCTATACATAAACAGATGCTGTTAGTAAGAACTAGTAACCTTGCTGCAAGTCCTATTAGAGACGTGCAGATCGTTAAACATGCACTATGCAGACAGGTGGAACACTCAGACTACATCCCAGTTTCAACCTTAATGAACTATGCTAAATGGTGAGATAAGAAGTAATTAAATGGAGTACAGTAAAAACATAGTTTCACAGAAATGGATACAGTCTGCAGAAATCCTATATTGGGTCTCTTTTCAACATGTCATTTGATAAAACCTCAAGTACACTCTAGTCTTTCTTTTTGTCTATTTCACATTTTTGCTCACTCGCTTTTTAAACCTCTTGCATTTGCCCTTATCGATCTAATTTCTCTCTCTCATTTCCAACAGGCAATAAGAACGTGGTGGTGAGAGAGTACCTTGACCGCATGAAGAATGGCTGCATTGTCTGCAACATGGGACACTCCAACACTGAGATCGATGTGGTCAGTTACCAGCTTTGCACAATCTTGTAAAGTGACAGAAATAGTTAAAGCTGCAAGCAGCATTGGGCAGGCCCTCGCACATGTAGCGCATTGGGGTGTGGTACGGTTGCGCCGTATATTCCGCAGCTCTGCCGATGCGGCTCTGAATTGTCACAGGCTTCGAACACGGAGGACTTTAACGTCACTTCCTGTGTCACTTATGTTCGGGTTCAGAGCACCCGGTATCTATAGGTTAGGTCTCACCACGTGTGAAACACATTGCAAAAATTAATTTCAGTCGCACAATGAAAGTCAGACAGAGCTTACGCCCTGTTGCCAGTACGTGGCGCTACCAGTATAACTGAATATTAGCATGTAGATATGTTCGGGGTGGTACCATTATCAAGCATGTAAAGTTTAGTGCAGATGTGAGCATGTACACATCAACTTCCTGTTTCATGGCAAATCATCAATTTTGGATATCACGCCACGGGCACGCCATTCCGTGAAAACTCACCATTAGAACAACTTATAATCGTCATTGGGATTAGACTAAATAAGTCGGCCGGACTAATTCTCTAGGAGGAGTTTGTTAAAGTATGGAGTGTATAAATCATCCAAAAATGACCATTAAATCCAAAATGGCTGACTTCCTCTTGGATTTAGGACATCGCTCCAAGAGGCTTTTTTGTACATGTTACATGTGCTACAGAAATTTCGTACATGTAGGTCAAACGAGCGGCTGGGGCTGCTTCGTTAAAAATCACTTCCTGTTGCCAGCAGGTGGCGCTGTGACTATAGGTGAATGTTGTGCATGTATATGTGTTCAGGTCAGGACTCTTATCAAATCTGTAAAATTTGGTACAGATCTGAGCTTGTACAGTCAAGTTACAACAACTTCCTGAGTCACAGCGAAGCATGGAACTTTGCCGCCTTTCCACCGTCACACTTTAACTGCAAACTCACAAGTTTTACAACATGGCTTCATCAATGCGTTAAAACATGTCATTTCTGTTGCCAGCAGGTAGCGCTATGACTTTGAGTGAATATTGGCATGTGGATGTGTTCAGGGTGGGACTCTTATTATACAACAACTTCCTGTTACATGCCGAATCATTGATTTTGGATGCCACGCCATGGGCACGCTGTTCCACAAAAAATCACCGTTTTACAACTTTTAGGCAATGGGTTTAGACTTCACAGCACAAATCGGAAGTCGGTCGGACTAAATCCCATGGAGGAGGTCGTTTAAAGTACGGAGTGTGTAAATCATCCAAAAATTCATAACCATAAACCTAACCAACCATAAAATTCAAAATGACCTACTTCCTGTTGGGCTTAGGGCATTGCTCCAAGAGGCTTTTTGGTACGTCTGGACATGATACATGTGCCACAGAAATTTCATACATGTAGGTGAAACTTTGTCTGGGAGCTGCTCTGTAGGGGGCGCTAGCGAGCCATTTTGCCACGCCCATGCGCGAAACCCATAAAATACAGAATTATGTGATAAGTTTGGTGAGTTTTCGAGTATATTTAGGCCCCCAAAATTGAGGTTACTTTGCAGAAAAAAGAGATAAAAAAAATCCTTTCAGTTTCACTAGGGACCTCGTACGTTTCGTGCTTGGGCCCTAATGAAGACTGAACAAACCAAGAGATACAGTGGATGATCAAAGTATGATCAAGAATTGGCGATACAGAAATAAGTAGACATTACCAAATAAATAACAAAGACAGGGGTGGAATTATAATTATATTTTAGACTATTAACTTGTGTGCGAGTGCAGTGTCTTACAGCGAGTGCAGCATTAAGAAACAATTGAATCACAGAAATTAATAGCAACCAAAGATGAGGCTCATGGGGCACTGATTGTATCCTCCTGAACACTGAGACAAAGGTTCTACGAATAAAAAAAAAATATGAGAGGAATGGAAGGATTAAAAAAAGATGGCACGAGTGGAAGAAGGAAGTAGTTCAGACACTAAGAAGTGAGTCACTACGTCCTGTAAAGTACTTCAGCCCATGATGATAGATGAAGATAGAAGTGTGGAAAAAATACCACCAGAAACAAACAATTGTTGATGACGTTGTGCTCATCCTGTAGGCAAGCCTGCGGACTCCTGAACTGACCTGGGAGAGAGTGCGCTCTCAGGTGGACCACGTCATCTGGCCTGATGGCAAGAGGATAGTGCTGCTGGCTGAGGTACACACTGGTTCACACTCTTACCCAGAGCACTTTGAAAGAACATATCTTTAGATTCCAAGTTGGATATTGAGACTATGATTTAGTTATGAAGCTATTGTTGTAGATTCACAGTCACTATAGTGATGTATTTGTGAAGCACACTTTTCAGCCATTACTCGTAGTGACGTAGCTGAGTCACGGCCAGTCATTGTTTATAAACATCCATTTGAACGGCGTTCAACAGCGTAGTCTACAGTGTAGTTGTGGAAAATCTATGAGGGACCGTGCAGACACACAAACATAACCTGCAATGTGCAAACACCCAGTGCACATTGCAGGTTAAGACGAGGGGTGTGTGTGTGTGTGAGTGAGCGAGGGTGTGTCTGCCGTGACAGAATGAGAGCAGTGTGACAGGGCCAGACTGATCTTGATCTTTGATCTTCAGCAGGTTTCAGTCAAAACCCTCACCTCTCCCGCCTCCACTCTCTGCTCCAACAGCTCTGATCCAAAATAGTTGTCCCCAAAATTGGATTTATTAAAGACTGACTGCATCATCTTAACATCATCTTTCAGTATCTCTGAAATGAAGAGAATTCACAAAGAGGATATTCTTTTTAAAGTTTAAAACAGGAGGAGACATTTTTTCCTTTCGTGTTTTATAACTTTGTTTTGTGCATTTATTTATTAATACAAAATCACAACCTGTACTTGGCTCCATCGCTAAAGTGGAGAGAGAGCGAGCAAGAGGGGGATGGTCCACGAAGACAGGTTTTGGCAGACAAGACAATCTGAGCTGTGGAGGTTCTTTGTGTACAGTACCAAGGGGTCAAAGCAGCACAAACTAAAGCTTCTTCCACAATTGAAAACACACATCATCTTAAGAGTATGGGAGCGATGCCACTGATTAAAGGTTTGTGTTTTTCTTGCAACAACAACACAACCTTTTCTCTGTTCCCCCTCCTCCTGGCCGCAAAGTGTTTCCCTTTTACATACTAACTACACAATTTTCTTGGGCTGTCACAATTTCACTCTCTGCAATGCAGCATCAGTTTACTGTTAGAATGAAGGTGAGAGAAAACAAACAGTTGCAAAAGCGAGTTTTAAATAATTGAATTCTTCTTTTCTAACACATACCTCATCTTGCCCAGACTGCACCTCCACCACCTTTGTTCTCTCAACTGTGAAGTTAAAAACCTTTTGCCCGTGTAGTCTAACCTTGAATTGTTTTTTCTTCCTCTACAGGGTCGCCTGTTGAACCTAAGCTGTTCCACTGTGCCCACTTTCGTGCTCTCCATCACCGCCACCACCCAGGTACAACGGTGGCTCAGTTTCTGTGTCATTTCCATTGTTGCGCATGATTGGTCTTGTATTTTTTTGTGCATTGCTCTCAGTGTTTCTGTTTATCACTAATACAGATGTCGAAACACAAAGTTGTAGCGTGTGTGTGTGTAACCTGTGTGTCTCTCTGCCCAGGCCCTGGCTCTGATAGAGCTGTACAATGCCCCAGAGGGACGCTACAAACAGGATGTTTACCTGCTACCCAAGAAGATGGGTAAGGTTTTTGTTAGTTCAGAATGTGTTCATGGAATAAAATGCAAGAATACAAAACAGAGAAGAATAAATGCCTATTGGACAAACACAGTAAGACATCAAGCCAGGGAGGGGAAAATAACCCTGTTGGGTACTTAAGTAGCCACCAAGCAAAGAGATGGGCAGCAATTTACAGAGTTTGTTTTTGCCCCAGCAGAGAGCCTGCAGGCATTTTTGCATTTATCTCCATAGATAACACAGTTGTCCTCATCTATTCAGCCCAGGGTTATCTCCCTATAGACACACATCATTCACGCTAGATTGGGTCCTGTGTCAGTGCACATATGTGTACGTGCATACAGCCCACAGCACATACGTAGTAAAGAAAAACAGGGAGCCAAATGTAGGTCACCCCGTCGGTGACAGCCGCTGCTGCCACAGCACACGCTGACAGAAAGATGATGGAGAGGAATGAATGGATTAACTGAGATGAGGAAAGAAGGAAGTAGAGACACAAAGAAGGATGAGGAGAGGAAAACAGATGGGGGGGAAGAGAATACAGCGCGGGGGTAAAAGATGGAGAGACGTTAATTCCTAGAGGTTCTCTGCTATATCTCTTCCTTCTCTCTTTTGAATGATTAATCAACCAGACGCCTGGTGAATTTTAACATGTTCTTCTTCTCCCTTGCCCTCCAGATGAGTATGTGGCGAGCCTACATCTCCCAACGTTTGACGCACATCTTACAGAGCTGACCGATGAGCAGGCCAAGTATCTTGGCTTGAACAAGAACGGGCCCTTCAAGCCAAACTACTATAGGTATGAAAAGACTTGAACACGCAGTACTTTGGTTAGCATGTAGGTGGTTCAAGGGATGAAAGAGTGTAAAGTAAGGATGCTTTCAAGAATAGACTTGTCAATAGATTATATTTATCAGTTAACATAATGCAAAGTGAGTGAACAGAAGAAAAATATTTGGTGTGACCATCCTTTGCCTTCAAAACGGCATCAATTCTTGTAGGTTCACATGCAAAAAGTCAGGGATGATTAAACAGTTATACCAAACAGGTACTAATGATCATGAATTCAATATGTAGGTTGAAACACAATCATTAACTGAAACTGAAACAGCTCTGTAGGAGGAATACAACTGGGTGAGCATCAGCCAAACTCGGCTAACAAGGGGAGGTTGCTGAAGACAGTTGGCTATCAAAAGTCATACACCATGGCAAGACACAAGCTGGTTATACTGCATCAGCAAGCTCTCTCCCAGGCAGACATTTCAAGATGGATGTTCACAGATGTGCTGTCCAAGCTTTTTTGAAGAAGCACAAAGAAACGGGCAACGTTGAGGTCCGTAGACGCAGATGAAAGACACATCATGTTTACTTCCCTTCACAATCTGAAGATGTCTAGCAACATGCGGCCAAAAAGCCATACCACTGACATGGAAACAAGGCCAAGCGACTCAACTATGCACAAAAACACAGGAACTGGGTGCAGAAAAATGTCAGGAGGTGCTCTGGACTGATGAGTCAAACTTTGGGCGTCTGCAGGCAACAGTGAAGCATGGTGGAGGGTCCTTGCAAGTTTGTGGCTCCATTTATGCAAACGGAGTTGGGGATTTGATCAGAATAAATGAGCTCCTCAATGCTGAGATGTACAGGCATATACATGTTCATCATACAATACCACCAAGGAGGCGTCTCAATTTTATTCTGCAGCATGACAACATAGTGATGGTACAGCCTCCATAGAGCCCTGATCTCAACATCGTCAAGTCTGTCTGGGAGTACATGAAGAGAGAGAAGCAACTGAGGCTGCTTAAATCCACAGAATAACCGTGATGTTTGGGCCGACCTTCCTGCCGAGCCCAAAAACTATGTGCAAGTGTATCTAGAAGAATTGATGCTGTTTTTATATTGATATGATTTTATATTTTACATATTTTTTTATATTTTTCACTTTGCATTTTGTTAATTGATCATCTCTCTTTTTGAAAGCATTCTTGCTCCTTAATTGAACAGAACCATTTAGGTTCCGTTTTTAATACAAAGTAAAGTAAAGAACTAAAAGATTCAACTGAGATCTGTAAAGGGCTTTGTTGGTTGAGAAGGCTGAAACACTCCTGCTTGTTTAAACAACCTGAAAAATAAGAATGAATGAATCTGACACATTAAATAAACAGACGCTAATGCTGCGTTCCATTTACCTCGGAGCTGGGAATGACGTCACACCCAAGTTGATAGCGTTCCAAGTCGGAAAACCTTGCTCAGCCAGCCGTTGTTTACAAGCCATTGTTACGCTGGCTGAAAACGCATTGTGCAGTATTTACTCACAATAAACGCTGTAGCAACACGTCCACAGAAAGCAGCTGGACAGCACTTTGTGTATGAAAATTTCTATGCGACACAAGTACACAGAAGGGCTAATAAACAGTATAAACTACAGCTTTAACTAACTGTTGATACTGTTGATAGTGCGGTTTTCTCGACTTGCCAAGTCGGAAATCCCAATTTCTGACTATGAATTCCGACTTCCTATGACAAATGGAACGCACCTTATTGCTCACTGTTTCCTACTTGCCCAAAATTCTGAAACTCCTGAGTCAAAACTATGAAGTTGGTTACTTAAAATAATTTTTATGACATAAATTAAAGTTTAACCAGGAGATAGTTTAGCGTGTTAAGATGCTAGATAAGATGAACATTGTATGTGCTGAACACCAGTATGATGGCGTTGTCAATGTGAGCATGTTGAGTTAGTATTTAGCACAGCCTCACGGAGATGCTAGCATGGCTGTAGACTCTTATTGTTATTCCATGAAGTCATGAAGTGTCTTGTTGCTGCCTCACCATTTATCTTTATTTATCTTTATTGCAGCTGTCATCCTAACTTGCGTGCTGTTGCATTCTTTCTCTTTAAGGTATTAAATAAGTGTTGGAGTTGGACTGAAGAAATACAAACACTCCATGAATCGCACAGACTCATAGAGGGAGAGGAGGAGGATGAGGAGGACAGAAGGAAGGACGGACAGAATAGTCAACACATCTGCTTTATATTTGGGGGGCTCTGACCGAGCCGGGGGGGGGGGGCTTTCCCTACGCTTATGGCAGTCGTTTTATTTATTCACGCTCTACAACAGTAATAATAACATTAACTCTAACTCTGCCATTAGCTAGCTCCCCGGCGTCTTCTTCCTGGAAGATGTTTTGCTTCCCTTCCTCTCGTCGTTTCAACACCATTAACTCTTTAGGCGGTCATTTGTGTGTCAAGTTGTAGGTACACGCACCATCCTCCCTTCTCATTGCCGGATCTTTTATTGTTTAACTATTAAAGATGAAATTATTGATGCTAAGAAGATATATACTATATAAAAAAACATGATTAAAAAAAAATCTGCGTGAATGAAGATGACCTTTGAAGATTTAGTGACAGTTTTTTTTTTTCTGTCGTTTTTTGTTGTATTTTCTTTTCTACTTTCTTGTGATCATGTTTTTGTTTTTCTCTTGTGTAATATTGCGAGGGCAGGTTTAGACCTAGTGGGAGGGGGGTTGGGGCGGGATCTCAGGGTCCAATCGTATCATGTCTTTTATTTGATCGTTTCAATGAGATTCACCGTTGTCTGTTTTTAATCTTTTTTTTTTTTTTATGCATTCGGTCTCTTTGAATCAGCTCTGAATTGTCATTTTTTTAGTATGACTGGATGGTGACCAGTTTTTCCCACCTGTCTCTCAAAGCCACAGTGAAACCATCTCATTGGCTGCTTCTTTCTCAGCTTCCAGCTGCTCACAAGACGCCAGTGTTGAAGTAATGAAAAGTATTTCAAGCTAGTGAGAGCTAACCTTTTCATTTTGTCTTTTCCTTTACCAAGAATGACTATACTGTATTAGAAACATGGCAAGTTGTCCGAACATTACAAAGGGTATACTGTATATTTAGATATTTATATTGAAATTAAGATTTTTCTATCTTTGCTTTCCTGTGCGCCCCTGGGGGGGAAAATCAACATGTCAAAAAGATAAGCAATTAAATGTTCTGACGATAGGTGTAATAAATGTATCATTTTGAAAACTGTGACAGAAAATATTTACAGGGATACCAAATGTGCAGCAAGTTCCTGCAGGACGGTACTTAAGCAGATATGTTGAAACAGGTCCTAGAAAGCGTGGTGCTGTTGAGATTTACTGTACTGACCATACACACCACAACTCTTTTGATACAGTCAAAGGGTTCATCTCTTAAAAACATACAATCTAGAATCTGAATTCCACCATGATTTATTTTCTTTTCATCCAAAAAACACATTTACCACCTCTGCAATTTCATGGATCCCCCCCCCCCCTTTTTTTTTTAAAACAAACAAAACTATCTCAATACTTGGCATGTTATCTCCGATATATTTTAGTTTCTTCTTCCCCACCTGAAAAGTGTAGATTCTACCAGCATAATGAGCTGCACAGTTGTCATCCTTGGCAGCTGGTCCCCAGCAGACCTGACGGTAGAAATTAGCAAGCCCTAACAGTCATTTCACCTGGCAAGTGCACCCCTGCCGTTATATCGGCTCTGCACCTGATCCAATCAGAAACTAACATGCTGAGTGAGGATGCCAGCTCTACTCACAGAGAGGGGTGAGGTGCTTAAACACACAAGTACAGTAAGCAGCTCATTATCCAGGTGTGAAAATTACTGAACATTATATGGAAAATAAACATTACCATTTTATAGCTTTTGAACAGGAAGAAATAGTACAATAAGCTTTGTTTACCAGTTGAATAAATACAAATGTGCTTCCACATTTCATGCAGTTCTGTTTTTGTGTGACTTTATGACTGATCTCACCACTGTACATGATATTTAATGCCGACCAAAGTCTTTAAAGGAATAGTTTGACATTTTGGGAAATACACTTATTCGCGTTCTTGCAAGGAGTACCACTCTCGTGTCTACATGATAAATATGTTAACCGAAGCCAACTGGCTGCTGGTGCCGGCAGCCAGTTGGCTTCGGTTAGTGTAAAGTTTTGCAGCACCAGCACTTTTAAAGCAGTTTTTTGTACAAATGAAACATAGACATAACATGTTAATTTGTTGGCTTTAAAGGTACTTGTAGGTGGATTTTGTTACCTTTGGAGAGGGCTAGGCTTTCTCCCTGGTCCCAGTCAGCTAAGCTAAGCAGTGGCTGGCCCTAGCTACATATTTACTGTACAGACAAGGGAGTGGTATTCGTCTTCTCCATCTCAACTCGACAAAAAAGCGAATGTAAGGGTATTCCCCAAATTGTCAAGCTATTCCTGAAAAATTTGGCAAAAACTAATTGAAGTCTAAAAAAATTAAAGGTGTGTAGGAACCTCTCAGATTAAACAAGTGTACGCCCATACGCAGCCATGCAATAACAAGATCCTACACTGTCACAGTCCATGCCAAATAAATGTCGACTTGTTCCCTGTGTGCATTTCTGTCTCCTTGTGCTGTTGAGAATCCCCTCTTAAACTAGCGTGATCTGTCGTCTGTGTAGTTCTTAAAGCCTGTTGTCTGGTCTTATTTTCTTCCCTTTTGTAAGAGAGTTTGTGTTAAAGAGTTTGTGACATCTTGAGAGAACGCTGTGTGTGTCTAAATGTCTTTCTGGGTTCTGTACATCCTTTTTGTTTTTTTGTAGGCCATGGTTGCTTCATTAACAGCTGCCTCAGGATCCTAGCCTGTGTGTTAGGGGGGGAAGGAACCTTTTTGTTTGTTTTGTCAGCCATAAGCTGACCAACACATGGGTGGGCAGGGGACGACACCAGCATCGTATATGTATATACATACTATATACAGATATGACAACCTTTTAAAAGTATAGGAAGATAAAAGAAGAATCGACTCCTGTATTTATTGTTGTAAATCTCATACAGAGCAAACTGGCAAAATTCTCAAACATGTCTAATGAAGAAAAAAACCCTGTTTCAATATTGCAAGTGATAATGGTAGGTAAGCAATAATAAAAAAAAATTATGTAACCTTAATGAATAAAGATGTAAAAATTTTAACCCTTTTTGTGCGCATTTCCTTGATTTCTACAAATCTGCCATTTCAGCACGTAATCACCCACTTTGTTCTTATCTGGTTGTTTGATGTGTGTCGTTCAGTCTTTTTTCATAGCGGATTGATTTCTGAGTAGCTGTCTTTGTGTATGTTTGGGGGGAAGGGGAACCCATGTGTGCAGCTGCCGAGGTCTGTCAGAACAACAGTGATCTCATCTGAGCTTGCAGCGATCAGACAGGGACATCTCTGACAGAGTTCAGCTGTCTTTTTTTCTTGACAAATTGGCATCACAGGATTAAATGAGTAGTTTGACACACATAGAACAAGATGTCATTCACAATCCAAACTATAATTATTTCAGCTTGGAAGTAAACATCAACAGGATTACATCACAATGAGGAAGCAAGATGCTCTCGAAATGCTGTTTGTTTTTTTTAGTACTGTTTTATGCAAAACCTGTTCCAGAATTTGAATCTACTGAGCAGGAATGTTTTTACCACTTAATTTAGGGATGAACGCTTTTTCTGAAGGGTTCCTCAGTCATAGCTGCCAGTGTCCAATTTAAAACCTCTTCACTGCTGCAATTCATCCACAGCATATCAATGATGCCTTTGTAAATTATCAGTTTTATTGGATGTGTAGTTTTTTATAGACTTGAGTCTACATTGATTCAACCACCAGTGATTAATAATTTAATCAAGAACATGTTCCGCCCCCCCACCCATGTTCCACCAGAAGCTCATGCCTATGTTCAACTGTATGATTCAATCATGTCATCTTAAGTGGTGTTCACAGTCAGGGGGTTTGTGTGTGTTGGTAGGTAGGAGTATTTGGCAGAATACACACCAACCCCCAACTCCACATATCAATAATTCACTTGCCCCTCTAAAGGGAGGGTGAAAGGAGGTGAAGTGGCTGCAGGGGGGGACCCCTGACAGCAGATTGTGTGTTACCAGACATTTTATTACCACAGAGAAAATCTTGTTTTAAGTTAATTTGGTTTGACACAACTGGTGGGAAGCATCATCCATCAAATCTGGTAAATTTTGGTGGTTGGTATATTTCTACCAGCATCTACAGCAGATACCCAACGATGTTGCTCTACAAAGCCAAAACGCAGTAACCACATATTTGGTCAATATTAATTTTGTGTCCATTTTAGCATAACTAGTGTGTCATGCAAAAGAGCCATTTCCTTGGAGAAAACAGCATGTAGGCCTACAATTTGCAAGAGCTACAAAACGGAGGTAAAAACTACACTCCAGCTAGTTAAGGCTAGCTGTGTGAAAGCTAAAGCTAATTTACCCACTTTTCCCTACCTGTTTCCAATTTTGCTGCTTAAAAATACAAGTAAGTTTGTAATACGAAACAAATTTATTTGTATTGTATTACAAACTTAAATTACTAAGGCAACAGATAAATGTAATTTTAATGGATAAAAAACAAGACCCATAAACCTCAGAGGTTCTTTAATCCCATTCAAATTAAACATATGATACAACTATTAAATTAGCTCATACATTTAAACAGACAAAAAAGCTGATGCAGAAACAAACTCATTTTAGGGCTAGCTTTTATGTAAGTTCTGTGAAAATGATTAATAATCAACCATACAACTTATATTTGTCAGTATGGCCAGCAAACATCATACACCATTTCTAAACAGTTGATGGGTTTTCATTTTAATTTCTGTACTTCCATTTCAATTTCATCAATTGTATTGGTGCCAGACAGGGAAGTTAGTTTGTTGCAAAATTGACATACAAATAGTTCTTTAAATTTGATACTCAGCAGCCATATTGAGTCCACCTAAAATTATACCAGTGAAGAACACAACCAGCCAGCAGACTAAAATCATTTCTGGTCTGGTTTATATTTGAATGTGGTGGTGGGGAGAGTTTTGGTTTTCACACGCTGACTGGACTGAGGAGCAAGTAGTGGTATTTTTTTATAGTTATTTTCAATCCCAAAGTAAGAAATTAACATTCTGCAGTTTTCAATGCTAGTGGCTAGAGCCCGCCATTCAAATTACCTTCACACAGAAGAGATTCACAGGAAAGGATGCATGTATGCAACCCAGTGTTAATTGGCTACATTTCCATCCATTAACAGTAACTTACAGGCCTTCACTGCACCTCAAATAAATATCAGGAATTCAAAATGTTTGTGTGTTGCTTATGTAAAATTTTTACGTTTCATCTTTGGTGAATACTGTCGGGCCAAATCCTCATATCTCCAAGCTGACATCTTCAGAGTTACTTATTTAACCCTGGGTTGTATTCGTCCTTTAGCATCTTTAATAATCAGTCCTCTGCATAGTACACCGACCCTGTAACCACATCGTTTTACTTTCATGTGGTCAGCTGATGCTCCTGTCTACTGTCATGATCACTCTCTAACCCCGCCTTCTCGGGGCGCTCAGGGACAGCGAACCAAACAGACTTGGGGGGGGGGGCGAGTAGCAGCAGCAGGAGGAGGAGGAGATCTTCAACTTGTGCTCTGGAGCCGGTGCTCCTCCTGGTGCGGTGCAGTCTCAGCTCTACCACGGGACCGGTATGCACTATCCGCGGAGGAGCAAGTGAGCCGACCGAGAAAGATGCAGGCGGAGGACATGGAGGTACCTATCATTAATAACCTTAACGATAACGGCGACAGACAGAGGGCGAAAGGGAAAGATGTGTTCAAGGATCAGCAGAAGGAGTCGGAGGTAAATGGGAGAGGTGTTTGTGTACAGTCGGCTACTACAGCATGGTATTAGAGGTGTGTGTGTGTTGTTGCTGGGGAGCTTTCAGACAAGCTGAATGTCCTTTTCCATGCGGTGAGTGTCTGTCTTTGGCTCGAAAGCATGAATGCATGCAGACAGGCAGGCAGACACTGAGGTGTTATTTTGGCAACCGGCTCCTATAAATAACCCAGCAATAATCCTACAGCGGTGCTCAACGTGGGGAAGGCAGGTGGTGAAATGTGACTGCTGCTGTCAGGACCGCACCACCACTACCAAATATATCAGAATATAGGCTCATGTTGATTTAATAGTTATCCTCTTATGGCAGTTATTTCATACACATACAGTATTCTTATCCCTCAGAGTTGAACTTGGCTTGTCTCCTTCAGTACTTGATTTGTTGGCTAAAATAATACCAGTTCCATATATCACTTTCTACTCAGGCCTATCTTTAAAGTAATTCATCATGTAACCTGTCAGTAGTAATCATTTGCAGGTTAAGGCTTACCATCTCATTCATTAAATGTGTTTAAGTGACCAATTTAGGATTTTCTTTGGCCTCTGGCAACATGTGATGGACATTTGTCAGTATTTTAAATATTTACAGCATACATAGTAGGCCTACATTCATTCTTTAAAAAAATGTATATGTTGAGTGGTAGTTGTAGCCCTACTCTTAAATTTTTAAGAGCATGATTTGGTTCATAAAAAAGCAGTGTCTGAACTGGAATTTAGGGCAGCACCTAACACTTATTTTTATTATTGATTATGCTGCAAACTGTTTTCTCAATCAATCCATTGTTCCGGCTATAACATAACCAAAAATAGTTGAAAAATGGCCATCATATTTTATTTAGAGCCTCAACCTGACTGATTCACATTAGGTATTAGGCGTACTATTAATGGCAGTTTTTTTTCATCATTGCAAACTCAATATCTTTGGTTTAATTGTGTCGGACAAAACAAACAGTTTTTCACCTTGGACTTATTTTGGCCATTTCTCACTACTTTCTGACATTTTATGGACTAAACGATCAAATTAGAAAAAAAAAAAGCTAGATTGATTGCTTTCCTTTTATCCAGTCATAGAGGCTGAGACTTATCCACAGATCCAGTTTAACCAGTCTACTCTTTCTTGTCTAAACATTAAAAGCAGCAAGGCTCGTATTCAGTCTGATGACGAATGATGATTCTTTTTTTAGTGCCATACAGCTATAATTCATCCCCTAATGAAAAAATTAGAAGAGATATACCAAAGAAGTTAAGCAGTCAAGGCTGTCGTCCAGGCCAAAATCCAGCTAATAACACCCCTGGTGTGTGTGTGTGTGTGTGTGTGTGTGAGCACATTGAATGGTTTTGAGGGAATTAGAGCATATTCATCTCACAGACGTTGGATTCTGGGACGAGGGGTTGCTGATGGTGGGTGTGTCTGTGTGTGTGTGTGTGTGTGTGGGGGGGGGGGGGGGGGGGGGGGGGGGGGGGGGGGTATGATGTTATGGATGTTAAAAGCACTCAATGTCAGACCCATGTGTTTATAATAGTTAACCTCAAATCTGATTCATTGATGTATGTGAATAGTCAGTCATTTGTGCTGTGCTTTGTAGATCAGCCATCTCTTGTCTAGGTGGCATATGTTGGTAGAAATGGGGGTGGCCTGCCTTGACATTGTGCCCAGTGTTTGCACACCGATGTGGTGCAGAGTGTGGGAGCACGGACATTGTGCCAGTTTTGGAGCGAGAGCGGCTTTCAGTATCAGCTGGCGGCAGAGAAGGGAACAGGGAAAATATAATTGAGAGAGGGAGGGAGAGATGGAGCAGTAGAAGCAGAGAGACAGAGAAAGACAGCCAGTGTTGATGCTGACGGGAATTAAAGAAGCATCTCAGTGTGATCGTGGGTTCTTCGCGAGTTTGGTGTTGCATGAGGCTGCTTATTTGATTAATCAATTCATGTAAAAGTGATTACATTTACTAATTTGGCGGATGCTTTTATCCAAACCGACTTACATTTGATGAACAACTTACAAGCATCAACAAAGCATCAAATTCAGCACGAGATGTACAACTGACAATACATACTAGTAAGAGCAGGAATAAATACTACCCAGCAAGCAATTTCACATTTAAAAGACTTTTAATAGACGTCTAAACAGAGCCCAGACGTCTAGGCTAAAACAGGGCTGAATTTGGGCTGTCAGTGAAAGTTTGGTAGACGTCTAACCATAGACCAAAAATAGTCTAGTCATCAATTAGACCACCATTGAACGGATACATATAGACGTGTATTAGATGGTGAAAATGGGTCTAGGCTAAAACAAGGTTGAATTTGGGCTGTCAGTGAAAAGTTAATAGATGTCTAACCACAGCCCAAGAATAGACCAAATACACAGTTTTTAAATGGCTACATATCTACCTCTAATGGACAACAGAATTGTGGCTAAAGGATTGTTTTTACTCAAACAAAACACAAATGGTTCTCACGAATGGTAATCCGTCCAAACAAATTAAATATAAAGATTTTATTAAGAAAAAAGATTACAATGTAGACAACTTAAGATAATACAACATGATGAAAATATAAAGGAATTATTGCTAAAATATTATAAATACAAAACAGTACATATATATATATATATATATATATATATATATATATATATATATATATATATATATATATATATATATATATATATATATAATGAAAATACAAACAATTTTAACAACATGCGGTAATAAAAACATAAATGATAAAATAAATTGGTTGGCTACATCCAAATCTAGATCTTCATATAAACTGCTACTTGATGCAGGAAGAGCATCACATGGGTCTCTCGGTCGGCGCCAGTCTCTCGGGTAAATGGGATCCATAACTGTTGAAAATGTAAGAATATGAATATAAGTAAACATTATAATTTGACTTTGTTCACTGTTTTCCTGTAAGACATGACTACTATCATCAAATGATTTTAAATGAAAACATACAGTACATTTCTAATTATCATTCTAATGAAGGTTAAAAAAATCATCATCAATCATTATTTTTCTTTTTAATTTAAAAGTATTTATTACTGACCCATTTATCTCTATGGCAAATATAAAGATACTTGAACAGGACACATGTTTTAGCCATGTTGCATTAGAACAACCAAATACACTTGCATGCAGCATGTTAAGCTAACCACAACGTGCCTTACTCTACATTGTTACCCGCTGAAATGTCACGGTTCCTACACGTTAACAAATAATTTAGATAAATAATGAAGACATGTCAAACAAAGACCCCCATATACTTAGAAGACCAAAGTAAATGTATTTTCGCTTCCAGTGTTTGCAGTAAACTCTTGCCCGTTGCTCGCTGAAAGGCCAACATCGTAACGTATCCCTCGTTTAAAAATGATCGCGAGATCTGGCCGTCCCGCCATCTAGCAGTTGAAAATAGTAATTGTTTTAAATAATAATAATAAGTAATTTTGTTTTAAACTAAAATGAATGCAGTAAACGTTACAGCGAAAATAAAGATAATTTAAATGTTTTAAACGTTTACTTGCATTTGATGATATGATATCACGCCCTTCAACAGCTACATGGGTGAAAACTACAGGTAACCTATTTGGTCTGAAACAGGGCTACAGCCAAGCTGTTGATATTAGACCACTAATTGCCTGTATTTCGCTGGGTAGGCTAAAAACAGACTACACGTAGCCTATTCAAATAAGAGATAAATCGTGGCTACAGATAGACCATGTTAATTTAATGACACTTAATATCTTGTTGATATTATTGACATTGCAAAAATAATGGGATATCAACCATCTCACCAGGGCAAAACCCCACTATTAATCATTTTTGACTTTTTTGACTAAAAGTGGTCTACAAATAGCCGGTCTGTCTACGAGCTAAATCGTGTCTACGCACAGGCTGCACGTAAATCATGTGTAAGAAATGAAACAAAAAACTTTGTAATCACTGTAGACCTTGCTTAAATGATGGAATATCATACACATTGCAAGTTATTTTGGCAAAAACGTCATGTAACCACATGTAAAGTTATTGCGGCTAGAAGTGGGTTACTCGGACTAAATCAGGTCTATAATAAACCTAGACGGTGAAATGACGGCTATTGCTTGCTGGGTAGTAAGAGCTAATAACACGTATCGCATCAATGGACTAAATACCTAGGGAAAGAAGTAAGAGTTTACAAAAAAGTGCAGTCAATACAAGATAATTGTTAGGGGATAGAAGAAGAGATGTTAGAGGTTAAGAGTTAGAGGTGAAAAAGTGTTCTCGGAAGAGATGAGTTTTCAAGAGCCTCTTGAAGTTACAGAGGGACGCCCCTGCTCTGATGGCATGTCGTAGCTCATTCCATCATTAAGTCGTCACAGATGAGAACAGCCGGGACTGAGATTGCTTTGTGTGTAGAGATGGCAGAGCCAGGCGGCGTTCGTTGGAGGAGCGCAGTGGCCGAGAAGGAATGTAAGCTTGTATTATGGAGTTTAGGTAGATGGGTGCAGGACCAGTAGTCACTCTGTATGCAAGCATTAGTGACTTGATTTTGATTCGGGAGGCCATGGGTACCCTGTGGAGGTCACTGAGTAATGGAGTGACATGAGTCCTTTTGGGCTGATCAAAAACCAGATGCGCTGCTGCGTTCTGAACCATTTGAAGGGGTTTCACTGCACAAGCTGAAAGACCTACTATGAGGGCATTGCAGTAGTCAAAGAGGGAGATAATCATGGCCTGAACCAGAAGCTGGGTGCCGTACTGAGTAAGGTAAGGCCTGATCTTTCTAACGTTGTATAGAGGAAAGTGGCACAACCAAGAGACAGCAGCAACATGGTGTGTAAAGGACAGCTGTTCATCAATGATGTCGCCCAAGTTTCTCACCACCCTGGTTGGAGTGATGGTTGAGGAGTCAATTTATAATTTGATGTTATGTTGGATAGATTGCTTGGCTGGAATGACTAAGAGTTCAGTCTTAGAGAGGTTTAGTTGAAGGTGGCAAGCCTTCATCCATGCAGATATGTCCAAGAGACAGTCCATGATCCGTGCCAAGACGGTGGGGTCGTCTGGCGGGAAGGAGAGGTAAAGCTGCGTATCGTCTGCGTAGCAGTGATAAGAGAAGCCATGTGAGGTGGTGTAAATTGAGAAGAGAAGGGACCCTAGCACCGAGTCTTGGGCCACCCCTGTGGAGAGGCAGTGGTAGGAAGATAATTGTCCTTGCCACAAAACAATTGTAGGAAGGCCCCGAGAGGTAGGATTCGAACCGCAGGAGTGCTTTGCCCGAGGTGCCCATTGCTGAGAGTGCGGATAGCAGGATCCTTTGATTGACTGTGTCAAAGGCAGCTGATAGGTCAAGCAGGATAAGAACTGAGGATTGGGCTACTTAAAACCAGACTGATATGGATCTAGGAGGTCATTCCGTGAGAGGAATTCTGAATTTTTTCTCCAGCAATTCAGCTGCGCCATCATATCTTTTAGTCTCTAGTAAGGTCTTTTCTTAAGACCCTCCCAGCCTGGTAAATGTTAAATTATAAATTATATTCCACATACCCAGTTTGTAATGTACTGACGTAATGTAGTGTAATGACTTTTTTGTCATAGATTTTAAGTCTCCTTCAGGCATTTTTATGTAAAGTCAGATGAGTTGCCTCTTCTTATATTGGGGATGTGTTCGTGTCAATTTTTTTATTAAAATCTTTGAGGGTTAGCCATATTTTTTAAGATAACTGATGTGAAATATACTGTGTTTTGAAAAATTTGGTTGAAAATGAAAGCATAAGAATGGTATAATGGATAAAAGCTGTCTGCAATGTGTCTACGTTTGGTCTGTTGGTTGGACAAAGCAAGAAATTTGAAGATGTCCCCTTGGGCTCTGGGAAATTGTGATGGGCATGTTTCACAGCCATTTTATAGACTGAACAAATAATAAATGAATATTTTTTAAAAATCAACACATTAGTCAACAATGAAAATATTCACTAGTCTTAGCTCTTGAGCGTTTAACAGACTGAATCATCAGACAGCAGGAGGATGAATGGGAATGGATTGTGCAGTGACAGCAGTGGATGAATGTTGGTGTTGAAATAGCCGTCTGCATCACAGATGATACCCCACAACAAGTCTGTAATAGTTGCTGTATATCTGAGGTTGTTCCTCGTAGGAAGGTGCAGTGGCAGAGTTCACTTGATAAAAGTGAAAAAACCTTTTTAATAGAGCTTGTTTTTAAAACTCATTAATTGGCATTGATTTGACATTTTACAGTGTTTAATTTAATTTGTATTGAGCATGGATTAGTTCTGTACAGAGGAGCAGATGGCATGGACAAATGTTTCACTAAAAATAGTTTACAGTTTGACCACAAGATCCCAAACATTTTATTTTCCGCTGATCAAAATGCAAGTAACCCTTTGTTTTTCTGAAGGTGTGACCAAGCTTTTCACCGCATGAATGACTTAAACAATGAACCTTCTAAATGGACTCATGTTTTCAACAGATAATTATATGACAGCCAGTAGTGAGACTGGTGTTCCTAATTGTCCTCTTGGCAGCTGGATCAATAGTGAGCAGTTATGTTCATGCCATCAAAGACAAAATCAATCAAATAGACCTTGATGCTGAGAGGAACTTTGTGGATCTTTTCAGCAGCAAATCATGTGGACTGGTTGGCTGCAGTGATCATGATTTGATTTTTAAGTGACATCCTGGTACTTTTAACCGCAAAGCCACACTGTACTTCCATGTTCTCCAAGCGCTGGATTTCTAGGGTTATAAAAACAAACAATGTATTTCAGGTTGGACATAATGATTTTCAAAACTTGTTGCAGATTGTAAAAGTGAAGGTGAGGCAGCCTCTGGTCACAGAGACCTACAGGCATTCTTCACTCTCACTCAAGAGTTATGGGTAATTTTGTAATTTTGGTTGTGGGTTTGTTGAATCATCTGCACTCCCAAGTGGTTCTCATTTCCTGGTTTACAAGTGCAGTAATGATATCGAATCTCATTGCTGTGGCTCTCTGTTATAAACAGTCTGCCGACTGACGTCCTGTGTATTGCAGTTCATGCTGGCTGGGTTGCAGCAGGTATTTATAGGACATGGTTACATGACAGCACGCAGAGTTGTTTAACCAGGATAGCTGACTCAGAGCACATCCTTATTTACAGTCCTGGCCCTGTGGCATTTTTCACAGGGTTAAACACATCTAACACTCGTAGCTTAGAGACTTCCAGTGCTGCCAGGAGGCTTTTTTATTCTCATTAACTTAAAATGAATCTTTAATCATCCCTGTAGGGAAATTTCATCAGTTCACATCCCCCCAACCAAAAGATAAAGAGATAAAAAAAACAAAAATGTTCCAGACTAATTCTCTTACTACTATTAAGCTTATGTTTGTCCCAGGCGTTAATCATAAACAGATGTCTGGATATCATGATAGTGTATGTTATTTTCGTACATCAACCTGTTACCACTATGCTGAGCAGTAAACAGAAACTGGTTCATGTTTCCCAGACTATTTGTCTAGAAATATATACCATCATCAAGACCTTTTTCTAACCTTAAGGCCTCTTCATTGTGCAGTGCTTTCCTTTTTAAAAAAAAAAGCTATGTAGTTTCACAGCATTGGGAATCTGAGCCTCTGTTTGAGCATGTCTTGCTTAGGTCATGCGTGTATGTGGATTGCTTGCTGGGACAAAGTTTTGAAAGCTTTGAAAAATAATTTGTGCGATTGCATGAGTGTGTTCATGGAAACTTTAATGTGTCTGTGTCGTGGGCACGTGCTAATCTAATCACAGGGTGAGGCTAAAGTCAGAGCAAAGAGAGACCCTCGGCTGGATACCGCAGTTAATCTGCTGTGAAGCATGTTCACCCTTTCCTCACCTCTTCCTCATGCAGTTTATGGGTCCACCCCAGCATCTACATGGGCTACTTTGTTAGGGAGAACATCCTTTAACTGTTCAATCAGACTGATTAAAGCACTGTCTGTGTGTTTCTCACATCTGTAATTGTGAAGGGCTCTGCATAATGGGATCCCAGAAAATGTAAATCACTAATCATTGCTGCCTGGAGATTCAGCAGCCAATCAAAACTCGAAAATGCACATGATGAGGAAAAACTGTGAACGAGCATGAAGAGAGTGAATATGTGTGTGCGAGTAATGTGTGGCGGTAAAGTGTGCTTGACCACAAATGGAGTACAGAGTAGTGGTAGGTGTTGCAAAATGTGAATAGCCTACAGTATGTCTGAGTATCTGTTTGCATTTTGGTGTCAGGAAATTTGTGATTAGCTGGGATCAGTGTCATACTATAGTGTGTACGTGTGTTTTGCTCCTCACAGAGCTCCATGGAGTCTCCCAACCTGGAGTTTGAGTACGGAGACACAGACACTCTAATGGCTGAGCTTTCAGGTAAGACTAACCAGCTTCTAAACTCACAAGAACGCCAGTACTTTCCTAGAAATGTTTAGAAAATGAACCTTTACGTCCCTGATAATTGCAACAAAAGTTTGCACCCCGTGTGTCATACGGTAGCTGTGTTCATTATACTTGTAATATACTTTGTAAGAATGACATGTTATTTTACTAAATGCAAATGATGCACCAAAAATTGGTTAAATTGATCTAGTTAAATACATTTATGTGGATATGTTTTTGTGATTCTGCTACCATGTCTGCTACATATTGTTTTCTAAAATCTGGATTTTCCGTGATGGTCATTTTTAGCCATACTAGCAGCATGGCTCTTGTTATGGTAAAGATCTGTTGGTTGGTCAACTACTTTGGCCCAACAACTATTGGATGGATTGGCATAACATTTTGTGCAGACATTTATTATTCCCAGAAGATGAATCCTGCAGAATCTGATGATCCTCTGACTTTTCCTCTAGCGCCACCATCAGGTCAAAATTTTATCCAATATTTTATCTGCAACACTAATAGGAATGCCCATCAGGCTAGCAAATGTTAGCGTGTTAAGCTAAAATAAACTATAACATTGACCAGTTTAGCATCAACATGTTCAACATGGCATCGTTTTTGTGGGCATGTTAGGATGCTGACATTAGCATGTAGCTCAATGGACCACTGTGCTCACAACTAGCGTGGTTGCAAACTCTCAGTCTTGTTTTAGCACAAACGGTCATTTGTAAATCTGGCTTGTCACGTACCTTTGTGCACACGTCTGGCCAGGTTACTTGCGTGAATCTGTCTGCACTTTCGGTAGCTTTTATCCAATTCTCCATTCCTGTCAAACTGAGTCAGACTTGCAGCTAAAATTAAGAATTGTTCTTATGTGACACACACGATTTCACCCACAGAATTCCAATACCTCTGTTTCTACTTAGCATACAGACTACAATGTGCTACTTTTTTGAAAAAAAATTCTGCATGTGCATTCCTCCAGGTTTTCTTCAGCTGTTTTATGTTACAGTGATATTCATAAAAACAAGACAATACGCTGACACACTACTGAAGGCAAAGAACAAAATCTTCTGGTTCTGACATGTTTTCCAGACACAGGACACAGTGTATGACTCATAAGCACTATTGTTCCAGCATATGTGTATCTTGTAACAGCTCCTGTGTGACTTTGAGCTTGGTTTATAGATGGCAAAAGATGCATAATTGACAGAAAAACAGTGCTGATAGATGTTTCTCACTGAACTTTAGTACAATAGTCTATTTAAAGTGTGTAATTTAGAATCCTCTCCTCTCCAGCACCAACTTTTTTTTCTCCAAGCCAGGTGATGGGAAGAGAGAAACATTGAATAAAAGCATTGATTTATAGTCAAAATGACTGTCGACCTGGTAGATGGCAAACGGCAGCTGATCTGCCAGAAGTGTTTGTCACATTGGCAAACACACAGACCGTCAGAAAGGCTTTTTAGCGACAGCACCTCGGGGTCAAGGAATGACGACTGCTTCCAGAACAGGATGCATGGCAACATGACAAATAGTGAGACTGTGCATGGAACAAATGAGATCACCACTGAGGAGGCAGAAACTTTTTAAGTTGGTCTGTTTGGTTTTTGTAGGGTAGCGGAGTTTACCTGCCTCCTGTTTCTTTTCTATTCGAACTGTTCTATTTTATTAAATGCTGCAACAAACCATTCTTTTCTTATTGAATTTTTTTTTCGTGTTTTTCTATAAAACGTCAGAACATTGTGAAAAATACTAAGAATAGCAGCAAATCCTCCTATCGGAGAAGCTGCTACTAGTAAGCAATTAAAGTTTTTGCTTGAACAATGACTTAGATTAGCAAAATAATTGCTGATTAATATTTTTGCTAATTGTTTCAGTGCTAATTCCATTGTATTGTTTTCTGTTCACAGAGCTCTACAGTTACACAGAGGAGCCAGAGTTTGCCATGAACAGAGAATACTTTGAGGAGGACTTCAGGAGCCATGGTACTGTGTGTGTGTGTGTGTGTGTGAGTGTGTGTGTGTGTGTGTGTGTGGTCTGTTAAATGGTTGTAGAACCTTTTTTCGCTTCCCTTGATGTGTTAGATTACCTGTAGGATACCAGGTGTAGCGTTTAACTCCCTGTCAGTGGCTCACAGGAGAGAGTACAAACTGTGCTGTCTACAGTGTGTTTGACAAAAAATGGGGTCAAAAATACTCCCACTCTACGAGACCCTGCTTTGCAGCCAGTACACTGGAGGACAGCCTTTTATTGCTGTTTATCACAGAGACCTTGATGGCTCCTCCAACAGTGTGACTGCTGTTGACTTACTGAGTCCTTCTGTGTAGCTCTGCATGTTGGCTCCAGTTCAGTGCTTGATAACAGTGTCCATTAGTAAGATCATGAAGGTTAACTAAACAAAAATTGCAAGTAAAATGAATAAATAGATATATTAAAGCCGTAATGTTACTTAACGGCACCACCTTAGCTACAATGCTGATGTTAGCCATAGACCAAGTACATTTCAGAGCCTCAATCTGTTTTTGTAACAAGCCTGGTAGCCGCAGCTGAATGCGGATATTTTGCCAGGCAAATATCTTTTTTGTCTGGTCTCCGTATGAGGCCAGTTTGTTATTGTACAGTGGAAATGGAAAATTAGAAAGGCGAGAAATATTGTTTTTGTCCATTTATATTCAGACAGTGGCCAACATTTGGGTTAAACTGCAGTTTTCAAATAGCAGGAGGCACAATATTTGTTAAAGGTGAAAAGTATGTAAAATACCATTTAAAATTAAATATACATCTCTGTTTGGTAACAAGCCCCTCAAAAATCACACCATAATCATTTTAATATGTTTTTCATGAAAATGAGAGTAATGATAAAAACTATCATTCCTTCTAATATTGCAAATTTTGCATATTGCAATATAATCGCAATTAGATATTTTTTCAAAATCATTTAGCCTTTGTCAACAGTGACTGACTGCGCCCACAAAGGTTAGCACAAATCGAGTCAAAGTTCATCAGATTTCAGTGCACCCACTGCCGAGACAACGCACCACACACACACACTAGTGGTGAGACGTGCGAGAATGGATTTAGACTTCAACATACATTTCTATCATGTTTTCTTCCACCAAAAAAAGCAGTAAAAGGGATGTATGAAGTCAGTTCAGCTCACTTTGCTCACCACTGAAGTGCAACACAAGCCAGTGTTGCCCTTCAGTGTGCTGCTTTTTTTTAAGCCGACCTGTGTGAGGCGAGGGTGACCAGGCCACAGCAAAGCCCTGCTCTTTTAAACTGTTCAAAGAATGGTTGTCCCCACAGATGCAGATGAGTCCACCCTAACCATGTGATTAACATTTAATTACTAAGAACAAAGCAGCTTTTTCATGAGTTTTTGTCAGTCCTAAAATACATTATGTTTAAATACAATGTTTCTTTACCTGATATTTAGAAGTTTTGTCTTGTTAAGAAATTATATATATTTTTTCATGCTTTCATGAATATTTGCTGATTCTAAGAAAAATATTCCAAAAAAGAGAATATTTTATTCATCCACTATTTAGTGCATTTGTCTGCAATGGAGGCAGGTGTTTGGGGTGATGATATTGTCTAACATACTGCAAAGGTAACTCTGAGAATAAGCAACAGGCCATAAAGGTCTCACCTCGCTGCGGCACACATTGTAGACAAAAGAACATCTTTGCCATTTGGTCTAGAAGAAGAACGAGGCAAGCTTTGTCCTCATTTGTCCTCTTTATCTGTCACGTCCTCTCCAAGCTGAGTGGTAATGAATAGCAGGATTAGATGAAAGCTTCTCTGTTCTACATAGATAGAGCACAGAGCTGCCTCTTTGCATCAATGTCTTTTCATTAGTGTGTGTTCAGTGAGCACTGTATGTTAGTTGTCAGTGGATGGTTTTCCTTTTTGACTTCTGTTCTTTGTGTGTGTGTGCTCATCAATGCTTTTCACCACTACCCATAAATTCCCAATCAGTCACTTGCGTAAATCACTGTGATTATCACGACCTGTCTAATTTAAGCTCTTTTTTGGGGGACAGTTCTGAAAAAAGAAAGCATTTTTGTTTTCTTGACTTGAGTAGACAGTATGCTGCTTAATGCTTATTACTGTCTGCGCAATCAAATGAAGAGTCTAAGAAAAAAATAGTGAAAAAAATAGGCTTGAATCCTTGACAGAGAAAGCATGCATTTTTTTAATGCTGTATATTTTTGTAGTAGTTTAAAATCTACTTTAATTTACTTTATTAGTGTTTATAATCTTGCTTTTGTGTAACTACTGTATGAACTTTCTTTGCAGTGTGGCGGCATTTGTGAACAGTTATTTTAACTCCATTTTGGGTTCCTATATCATGGTTATGTTCTCCAAGTGATTTGAGGACAGTTGTCAGTTGATTGATAGCAACATTGTAACAGTGGTTACTCTCTCATTTTCCAAACATTTATTACTTGATGACCTCATCAATCCAAGATGGCCATGTGCTTAATGCCTCAGGCATATCTGTGAAAAACATTTATTCAAGGAGGGCAGTCAAGATAAAAACAATAGTAGTATGTACAGTAAAGTATTATTAACAGGTTTATGTTTTATAAATTAAAATTTAGAGTAACTGTCCACGTATGTGGACGTCATGCAACAGTGGAGTCAGATTGCATTAAGTTTGATTTCTGTAACCAGCTAGCTTATCTATTCAAATTTTTTCAAAGATGTGATAAATTATATTATAATAAAATGTACATTTAACAAATATATGAACATTAATAACAATGCAAACATGCATATTACAGCATTAAATTGCAACTTTTGAAAGGTTTGCAGCCTTAACATGAAATAAGAATAAGTTTTATACTCATATACTGTAACAAAATCAGTTTTAACTACAATTATGTAATCTGTTACATGTTGGATGTTGATATATTAAAACTGAGATGATT
Organism: Micropterus salmoides; assembly: GCF_014851395.1. Lineage (NCBI taxonomy): Eukaryota > Metazoa > Chordata > Actinopteri > Centrarchiformes > Centrarchidae > Micropterus > Micropterus salmoides. Next base: position 10,931,484 of record NW_024041484.1, read on the forward strand.
TTAGATGAGGATCACAATATGCTACTGGGTTTGCACATACATCTAACTACAGTTTTCAATACCACGGTGGAGGAGCAGAGGGTATATGTTTTTTTATTGTTTATTTTCAACTATTGAGTATAAATACATAGCATAACATGACATAAAAAACATAATAATCCATATTGTCAGGGGTGGCATTTTACTCCTTTGTTACATGATGTCCACATAAGGTGACAGTTAAATAATATTCTTTAAAAAAATCTACATAATGTTTTAATAATTCATGCAGGAGAGGGTTTTAATCTTGCTTTTTTGTGTATGTACTGTATAAACTTTCTTTCCAGGCGTAAATAATGTATTAAAACAAGATGATAATGAGTACAGTGTCTGATAGAAAAGATAATGATAACTATATTAAGCTAACGGTATAACTACATTAAGCTAATGAATATTATAACTACATTAAGCTTACGGTATAATAACTATATTGAGCTAATGAATATTATAACTACATTAAGCTAATAAGTAACATTATGATACATTACGCTAATGAGTGTAATAACTACATTAAGCTTACGGTATGATAACTACATTAAGCTAACAGTATGATAAGTACAGTAAGCTAACGAGTGTAATTGATAAAAAAAAGAAAATCTACAGGTGGTCAAACTAACGTTAGCCCTAAAGTACAAAATTGTACTGTAACGTTATTCTTGCTATCAACTTCATCATACACAACTAAAAATTTTAAAAAGTGACGATAATGAAAGTGACTGTAAGTTACTGGTGGGCAAGTGGTCAAGCAGGACTAACTTATGTAGCAAAAATTTGAGAGTAAGTTAAGTAATAGCACTTTTTTCCAAATGAAAAGCTGAATTCACAAGCAATAAGATGCACCATCGCTCAATTGAATTCACTCAGGGGTTTTGTTGTTATAGCCTTACTTGGTCTGGTATGACCAGCTTATGGTGGCTGTTGGCCACCATTTTACTTTATTGCTGGACATTACTGAGACAGTTCGCTTACTTTGCAGGCTCCAAAGTCTTTATAATTCTCCACTTGTGCTACTGTTAGTGGCTTAGCGTTTTAGCTAAATGGCAAACATCTGCTTAGAAATTAGCCACAGCTAAACAGAAGTTTAGTATTTAGCATTATCCCCATAACTGCTGCTGTTGAGTCACTTTAAGACACAAACCATCACCACTCTGACCAGGGAATTGAGCCTTGTCTCTTAATCCTCATGTTTCATGTCTGTCTCCCCACTGTCACATTTTAAGGAAAAAATGTGGACATATATTCTAGTTGCCTGCATTGAACTGTCTTAAGGCAGTGGAAAAGGATATTGAAGAAAGTTGTCCTGAAAATAACCTTGCACACTGTGTTGTCGTGTCCTTTCTGCAGCTCGAGGCAGGAGGTGGATCGAGTTGACGGTGGAGGAGCAGAGGGCATATGTGATGAGGCTGCTGGATGCGCTGGAGGTGACTGACAGAGACAGGAGGCTGAAGGTGGCCAGGGCCATCCTCTACCTGGCTCAGGGTGCGTAAGGCCAGTACATTACAACCAGCAATAGGCCTTCTTCACAGCAGACATTTTGTCTTGTTATAGTAGGAAAAGCACAGGTGTTTCTAATATAAGTAACAATGGCGCCGTGCAGTTGCAGCGTGTATGCCATGACATTGTGACAGTAAGCCTGCAGGCACATTACCAGAACTAAATGGAATTCAGCCATCATTAATTTTATTATTTCCACCTGCATTTATGTAAAATTATATTAATTAATGTAGACTAGTGCAATTAATAACACACATTTCATATATACTGGAATGTATACTATATAATGTCAAACACCTATTCTGTGACAGAGAATATAAGGTAGATTATTTAAAAGCATTTAGTTTGTCATTCCCCTGAGAAACGCCAAGTCAAGTGCCAACAAATTGAAACATTTAAAATAGCACACAATGAAATGTATACTCATTTTCCCCACACCTTTTCCCCTAGGAGTGTTTGATGAGTGTGACACGGAGGTGGATGTGCTCCACTGGTCCAGACATAACGTCTTCCTGCTCTACGACATGGGCATCTTCACGGCACTGCTGGAGCTGCTTAGCATGGAGATAGAGTGAGTAGAACACACCGAATATGCTGGGGATGTATGAGCCATTAAAATCTTTACAACAGATAAAAATCTGTCCTAAAATAAAATCAAAGTTGTGAGAAAATCAAAACAACCTCTTCTTTGATACAATCATTAAATCTACAGGTCCCTTTCACGTTGGATTTGCTTGATAAGACTTGTATTTACAATTCAAGATTAAAGGAGGGGACACGAAGGGCATGCAAAGCCAGACAAATAGTGCAGTCAACCCCTCAGAGAGGTGCAAAATAGTTCTTCATGTGAATTTGGTTTTTTTTTCAAATTTGTTTTCGCCTTGGGCAAGGGCCTGTGGCAACGAAAGAGGGTAGGGGGCTGTAATATAGGTAAAAGTGCTATGATGCTTCTCAGATAAAGGAAATTTTTATATTTTTACACTTCATAGGCAGCAGAGTGGGCTGATGGTTGTCATGTTACTGAAACGTCATAGGTTCAAGCCAGTGTTTCAGTGTTTCTTGTTTGCATACAAGATCAAAATTATCTCCAAGTCTTCCTATGTTTGAAGCTCTGGTCTCTCAGCATGTCCACTTTCTCCCTCCCATCTGCTCTGTACGGTAAGAGGCCCTCACTCGAGTGAGAGGTGGTTTGTGGGGATAAAAAGACATTGAGAGAGAGAGACAGAGAAAGAGAGAGAGACTGAAATGCAGGAATACAGGAAACACACTGTCTGTGATGTGCACTTCAAACCCTCCGATGAGGACACGGTGCAGCAGCGGCGCCTTCAAGTCAGCTTTGTTGCTGCTGGTGTCACCCTCGGTTGGGATCCAGCTCATCTTTGTTGTTACATAAGCTGCTCTGAGGTATCATGGCACAGTCTGGCTTATCACCATGCTGCACAGCAAAGCAGTGTTAGCAAGCCAATCAGGCAAACGCACACATGGTGTTTTGCAGGTCACGGCTGGTTATACGAAAAGCCTGAAAAACACACAACATTAAGAAGGAGGATTTGGTTGTGTATGTTGCCATCTGTATTTTGGTCTTGAGATATTTATGTATTCTCAGCTGTTATAGTTGAATGTATGTACATATGCACAGCCGGTTGTTTCTTTTTCAAATAAGCCACTAAAATGAAGGGCTTATTTACTTGTGGTTTTGTCTGCAGTAACAACCAGGCGTGCAGCAGTGCAGTGAGGAAGCCTGCCATCTCTCTTGCAGACAGCACAGAGCTCAGGTAAGCACAGCCTGCTCCACATTCTTCTCTCCTCACATGAGAATGAATAAGTCATGTCTGAAAATATTTTCCAATTCTTCTATATAAGGTTTCTGTCTTGCTCTTTTTCACAACATTTTTCAATTCGCCTCAGTGTTTCAATCCACAAGCACATATATTTACGCAAACACACCCACACACACACCTAAGCTACAAAATGTCCTTCACATTCATTTCCATATTCTGCTTCTGCTTAATGGAATTGATTTTTTTGAACAAAACAGGCTCTGCACACACACGTACACACTTGTATGTTCACACATACACAGAGCTCCAGTTGAACACTTGCAAATAATTACAGGCTAGAAGAGTAGATTTGCACCTAATTACTGCCACAAAATTGAAAGCCATTATTGTTATTTTAAACAGTGAGAGGCTTTTGTTGAGTGAACAAAGCATTTAATGCACAAAACACCACTTGGCTTACATCAGGTAATTGTGAATGCATGGTGCATTATCCTGGCAGAGCACAGAAATCATTTCCTCTCATACTTCTATGCACAAGCAGATCACATAATAAACCCTCCTCTACTTCTTGCACTTACCTTTCATTGTTGCATATCATTTCCTACATCATATTATTGTCTCTTGTACTTGGAGACCTTTTAGTCCCATTATTATTATTTAAGGCACCAGTTAAATACCTGCCACACACACACACACACACACACACACACCCTCACATATAGTCAAGTTGAGTCCTGTGTATTTCTGTTCCTTGCAGAGTGCTACTGAGTATCATGTACCTGATGGTGGAGACTATTAGAGTTCAAACAGAGGACGATAGACCTGAGTGGAGAGCAGCCAGAGAGGCCTTCAAGAATGAGCTAGGTGTGTGTGTGTGTATGTGTGTAGAACAAATACAAGGCACCTTTGCTGAATTATGTATGGTTGTAGTGGTAGTATACTTTTTTAAATGTATTTTCCTTTGATCTAATGTTTGCACACAATCAGGTTTTTTCTATAATGCAAACAAAATAAATCGCTGGTTTCTGGCCATCATTTAATATCTCATAAGCTGCTTTTATATATCCATATATCCAATCCAAAAACCCTGAGTTTGATCTTTTAATTCTTCAGGCTCACCTCTGTACAACGGAGAGCCCTTTGCCCTGCTCCTGTTCACCATGGTGACCAAGTTCTGCAGCATGAATGCCCCACACTTCCCCATGAAGAAAGTACTACTGCTGCTCTGGAAGACAATACTTGTTAGTACATTATAACCATTCAAACACTGACACAAATCTATTTCTGTGCATTTATTCCGTCTCCGTTTGTCTGTATAGGTTAGTAGCTGTTTGCTATTTACTTTTTGGGCCATAACAAGAGTTTTTCATTTTTTTATTCAGAAATTGCACATATTTTAGGCAGCCGTTGATTTCTATTAATTTCACTATGCTATTAAAATGAGTTAAAACTTACTTGTGATGGGTAATAATGAGTAGTATTGTTTATTTAATCTTAGTACCTACAAAACTGACAGACAACACGTATGGGCTGTCTTCAAAGCTTCTAGAATTAATTTTTGGCTGATGAAAATACATCTTCCTGCTCCTCCGGACTCTCCTTAATTTACTGTACACAAACCTGTGAATCACGGTGTTTCTGTCTCCTATCCTTATCTTGCAGTTCACCTTAGGGGGTTTCGAGGAGCTCCAGGAGATGAAGGTGCGGGGCCGGGAGCGCCTAAACCTGCCCCCGCTCCCGGAGGACAGCATCAAGGTGGTCAGGGCCATGAGAGCAGCCTCGCCGCCGGCCTCTGCCATGGAGCTCATTGAGCAGCAGCAGCAGCAGAAGAGAGGCCGCCGCAGCCGCAGGGTACAGACCCCTCCCGTCACAGAAACACATAAAAAATATGTATTACTTACACTCACACATTCTATTTGACTCCCTATTTTAATGCTCACATGCAAGTGCTTCTCTTTGAATACGTACTTAATTTTAACATAATTAGACAGGGACATAAAGGCAACATTTGAATATGCATTCATTGAAAACTACATGTAGCCAAAAAAAGGAAGTGCAAATGTCAGACTGCATGTTTGTATCTGAAAGACAATCATCTGTTGGGTAGATACACACACCTACCAGTGCAGTTTCTCACATAGCCCCAGGGTTGTGCCAGGTCTTTATCTATCTCAGCAACACAGAAGAGAAAAGTGTGTTTGGTACCTTTTTAACCCTACAGTATAACCAAACTATACTAACATCACAAATGCTACGTAAGACTAATGTTTCCATTATTTGTATTTTTATTGTTGAGCAGTAAAGTTATCCTATACAATTCCTTCTGTAACCCACCCTCTAGTTCTACGCTGGGTCAGGTTTTCCAAAAGTGCCAGAGATGATATTGGTGCTGGGATGGCTTTGAGAATTCCTGGCCCGTTGCTTTTAGTAGAGCTTCGACTAGACAGGATCTCTCTCTCTAATTGCCCTGGTGTTTCTCATTGCCCCTCTTCCTTGTTTTCCCACAGAGTGCCTTTGTTGATAGCTTGGAAGGAGACAGTCCCTTTCCCAAGAAGCAGGTCTTTACCCACAAATTCCCTCTCTTCCCACTGCATTATTTCTCTGCATTTAGCTGGACTTTTAGCACTCCTCTCCCACATTCCCCCCACATTCTCTCTCTCTCCTTCTCGTTCCCCTCTTCTCCTCTTATTGTTTAACCTCATCCAATCATATCGGGATGCACCAAAACTGAGAAAGCAATATTTAACATGTCAGAAATATTACCCTTTCGCACACTGAAACATTTTAAATTATTTTGGAAAAGAGGTTGAAGCATGTTATCTGGACACTATACATTTAAAGTGTTTTATGGAAGAAATTAATCAGAAACCCAAAGTTTAATGCTCCAAGTGGTTTTGGTGCAATCCCACTCTCTGCCTAATTTCCAACACTTAAAGGTATAGTTTGATATTTGGGAAATACACTTATTAGCGTTTTTGCTGAGAGTTAGATGAGAAGGTCCATACCACTGCTGTGTCTGAATGCTAAATATGGGGAGCTGCAGCTCTTAGCTTAGCTTAGCATGAAGACTGAAAACGGGGAAAATCTTCAAACGTCTGCTTACCAGTCCTTTAGTATCCATTTGGCTCTGCGTAGGCACCTCAATGCACCTCATGAGATTGGAATCAATCTTCTCATCTAACTCACTCTTGAAAACGCATATCCGCATTTCCCAAAATGTTGAACTATTTCTTGAGTTTCATTATCGTTACCTAAGTGTTTTCTTCCATTTATTTTTTTCACCTTTTCTTTTGTCTCTTTTATTTTTTTCTCCCTTATGCTTATCTTCCTTTCTTGCTTTTCTCTCATCCATACATGCCTATTTCCTCCACTCCCCTTGATACTTTTTAAAAACCTTATTTCCACCCTCATTATGCCATTCAATCCTTCCTACTGTTTTCCACTTGTTCTTTGTTCTTTCTAGTCCTCCTTTTTTCTATTACTCAATTTTTTTCTTGCTTTTATCTCCCTCCTGCTCATCCTCCTCCCTGTCCTCCCACTCCACCTTCCTTCCCATGCTTCCACCATTTTCATCTCCTTCTCCTTCCTTGCCATCCACTCACACCCCATACTGACTTCTCACTCTGATTCTTTCTCCTCTTTCTCCTCTCTCCTCCTCCTTCACTGTCGCCTGCACAGTATGGGGGTGGGGGCGTTGAGAGACAGGGCTGACTTGCTGGCTGTTATCATTGGTGCTGGAGCGATCACTACCCACTGTCCCACAAAGACAGTCACTTCAGACATCTACTGTAGTAGCATCCCCCTGTAGTTCATCACATTGCTACCAGGTTTGGCCTCAAATCACCTTGCACTGTAGACTCTGGACTAGGGGTCAATATCCTGAAAATGCATTCATTGAGGAGGTGAACTAAGATCGTCACAAACATATTTTCTCTTCTGTAGGTGTTGCATTTGGGTTTTAGTTGATCTCTCTCTTAAATGGATGTCATTGAAAGCAGTTGTCCCCTAACCCTGATAGAAAAAAACACTAGCTTTCCCTCCCACACAGCAGTGAATGGCTTCTCCATAGAGAATGGCTCGTAACACAGTTCACCTCTTTCACCCTCCCTCCCTCCTCCCCACCATACACTCACTATACTTCTCACTTAGTCCAGCGTTAGTACTACCACTGGCGCACCATACATCGACTGCACTAGCTCAACTAATGTCCAGAGCGCTGACTCATGCCTGATGCTTGCACTATTGCTACAATCATTCATTTGTGTGTGTGTGTGTGTGTGTGTGTGTGTGTGTGTGTGTGTGTGCGTTTCGCACTGAAATGGGTTTGTTTGTAGATAAGCGCTCAGTATAAAGTCTTAGCCTTATTGGGCCTTGCTTGCATTTTCCTGTATCTTTTGAAATGCAGATGCTTGGTAAGTTCAATCAGAAATGTTGCTTGTGGTTGCTGTGGAAAGTTGTCTTTTTCCTGCCACTCTAAGAAAATGTCACATTGATTTTAGCTGCCCTTCCTGGGTTTTAAACATTAAAAACACAACGTTTTTGCAAGAAAAGTTAAAAGAAGAGGGGAAATATGCTTATTTGCTTTCTTGCCAAGAGCTAGATTGAAACCACCCGCATATCTGTATGCTAACAATTAAGCTGGAGCCAGACGGTTAGCTTAACTGTAGCTTTGCATAAAAAAACTGGAACGGGGGAGAAACAGCTTGCTAGCTCTGTTCAAAAATAAACAAATTTGCCCACCAGCACCTGTAAATAAAGGTCTCTTTCATTCACATGCTATATCTTGTTTGTTTAATGTACAAACACTGAAGAGTAAGTAAGTGTATCTTGGCTGGGCGCAAGGACAACCAGGCAAGAAGAGGCCAAGAAGTCACAGCACGTGACCAGCAGTCTAGCACACAGCATAAACCCACAAACACGCGGGAAAAAACAAATTAGATATAATGTGTTAAGTAGTAAGCTTTGGAAGAGGTAGTAGGTGGTTTTTTTATGTATGGACAGAGCCAGGCTAGCTGTTTCTCCCTGTTTCAAGTTTTTACGCTAAGCTAACCTAAGATAACTATCTCTGGCTCAATCTATTGGATTTTTCATCTAACTCTTGGCAAAAAGAGGAGAAGCATATTTCACAAAATGATGAACCATTTAAATATCGATACCAAGATTGTTGTTGTAGCAGTCCTTTTGGATACATTCATACAACAACTTTAATGCTTAATTTTGATCTATTCCCTAAATGGGAATTTATTTGTAATAATGTTTAATTTGCTAGGCTGCTCACAGTACAGTGCTCCGTTTGCAAGAAACTCACCTTAATATGTTCCCCTTAGACTATAGCTGCAGTCTGAATGTAGCCTGTTGTGTCTGTGTGCTGTGCAATGGGGAGATATCAAATCCTGCTGTGTATATAACATGTTGCAATAAGTGGGAATAATGTAAACTAGATGTAGGCACCAGTATATTGGCCAAAACTCAAAATGAGATCGGTACTCTCTTCAAAATATAGGACATGACATTTATTAGCACTGAATGATCAGGAAAGTAGAGTTTAACTCGTAACACTGAGTTTTCCTCTTTTGTTTCCCCTTTTACGTTGTTGACATAATTTTATTCCACACAGTAGATATTCTGTATCAGCTTGCACCAACACTTAATTGTTGTGAAATATTTAAATTCAAGACTTTTTTATGACTGCACCTTCAGATGGTCTACCCATTTTCCCAAAACTTTGGTATTTTTTCTGAAAGCTTGGGATATCCACTAGAATTTAAAATGAAGTGGGCTTGTACAGTGTTTGGCTGCACAGCATGAGTTTGCTTGTTAAGGGGCTAAAGGTCAAATATATGCTAAAAGGTAAAGTTTATGTGGTGGATTATTAATCTATTTCCACCTATGGAATTTACAACATTTTAAAAATGGGATGGGCTAAGTACTCCTCGCTGTGTGTTTTATAAGTGACTTGACATAAGCAGTCCTCCTGTCCTCCCTCTCTCTCTCCCAGCCCCTGGTCAAGCAGGACAGCCTGGACACATACAACGAGCGGGACCCCTTCAAGAACGATGACGCCCGGGACGAGGAAGAGGACCCCGAGGACACAGACAGCGGCATCGAGGGCGAGGTGGACCCCTTGGACCGTGATGTCATCATCCAGCCGCCGCCTCCGCCGCCTCCCCTCAGACACCCCACAGAAAGGGTCAACTTCCCCAAGGGCCTTCCCTGGGCCCCTAAAGTCAGGTTAATTGCACAGTTTTTGTTTCTGCTTTAGTTTTTAACAGCACTCAAGAGTCTGAAATAAATACCCATTAACTGTAAAATACTGGTAAAAGGTATTTGGACTTTTTACAGTGTTAACAATTAAAAGCTGCAATTGAATGCCTGTTTTCAAAGTGCTATAAAGTGCCCTCTCACAGTATTGATTCTGCCTTACTTTGGGATAAATTACACTGATAATATCCATACATTATCCTAAAATTCAAAAAGTCACAGATCCTGCAAACAAATTGGCATTAAAAACCGTATAAGTGAGACCCTTTTTATGAAAAATAATACTGATACTCATTACTTCAGCTTCTAAAAATGATCCCTGACGGATGTTTTTTATTAGTTTAAAAGCACTTAGCTGTTATTCCACCGAATAAAACCTTAAAGTGATTGTTGGCCACCTGCCATTTTAACCTCTAGAGTAGAGAAAACTTCCCACCCACAGCCAGGACTTAGCACCATTCAGCTGGCAGCTGGTGTCAGCTTCCCACCCTGATTCTGTGCCACCGTTTGAGGAGTTAAGACAAAACTCTCTCTCAGTTTTTTCTCCTCACTCTCATCTAGCAATACGCTCTCCATCTGTCTATTCCAGACAGAAGCATGTGTGTCCTCCCGGGGTTCCCGCCTCTGCTTTGGGGACATGAATAATGCATCTGAGAAAGGACACAAACACGTTATAGCACTGTGTTTATTGTGCATTAGTTATCAGAAAACCTATGTTCTGTCTATCCTTTAGTGAACCTTATCATTAAGTGTGTTTATGTCTATAGATCAGAGTGCTGCAACACACAGGGCTTATTAAGTAGGAGGCACAGAGAGCAGCTCACAGTGTGACAGATTTGACAAAGCTAATGCAGTGTGCTGTGCTCTGGTCTTGTTTGTGTGGGTGTGCGCACGCGTGTGTGATTGCTCCCCTGAAAAATGGCTGTTAAGTTGCTTGTTCATATACAGAGCTGTGACAGCAGGTGTTCTCAAATGAATCCAAAATCTGACTGCAGCCCATCTGTGAATGTACAGGGAGAAGGACATCGAGCACTTCCTTGAGACCAGTAGGAACAAGTTCATCGGTTTTACTCTGGGAAAGTAGGCATTTCATTGGACACAAAAAATATGCTTTTAACTTTTTCCTCTTTCAGTCTGGTGTTAACTGTTTGTTGTTTTGTAGTGACATAGAGACCCTAGTGGGCTTGCCCAGGCCAATCCATGAGAGCGTCAAGACTCTTAAACAGGTGAGTGGGTAAATAACTCACTCTCAGGCTTTTTTTAATCATTCAGTCTCTAACAGACAGATTCACATTTCAAAATGTCGTTCTTCTCCTTTTGCTTTGGCTTATTATGTTTCCTAATCAATACTCCTTTGCTGCTGAATTCCCTGACATTGACACCCCTCTTAAAAATCCATACTTACTTACTTACTCAAAAGTGTAGTTACACAGAAGAATACCCCTCTGGATGTCAGTTAACAATGCTAATTAACACTCAATCCAACACCTTTTTATACAATATTTTACAACTTTTATTATATTGCTTTCTTCTCTTCTCCAGCACAAGTATGTGTCCATTGCTGAAGTCCAGATGAAAAGGGAGGAGGAGCTGCAACTGTGTCCACTGACTCTGGTCAGTAATGTCATGACCTTTTTGTACCCCATATAAAAATGTGGCAGCCTTGTAAAATTAGTTTCAGTGTCTTTAATGTTTTAAAGCCACATGGAAAGACAAACTGAATATTTAATGTGAATATTTTATCAAGATAGAAACCAGGCTGTGTTTGTCCTTGGTTTCTGAAATATGAGTGTTGAATTTATCCAGCATACTGGTTGTGCGTATGGTTTGATGTGTGTTGTGTTGTATAGGGCGAGGAGGAGGTGGAGGAGACACCAGCAGAGATGCTGTACCTGGGCATGCTTCCTAACCTCTCCCAGTACGTGGTGAGTGGCTCTAAATGTATCTCTGATTGGCATTATCTTGCCACCAAATGTGTTTTCATTTGGCTTAAAAGTTTGTAGGCAATTATTTGAACACACAGTACGTTTTACCTGTTACACAATAAAATATAGATCTCCAACAGGGTCTGTGTTTTAATATTTTGTAACCTGTGTCAGATTGCCCTCCTGAAGCTGCTGCTGGCTGCAGCTCCAACCTCCAAAGCCAAAACTGACTCCATCAACATCTTGGCTGATGTGCTGCCTGAGGAGATGCCGTAAGTACTGTAGAAGGTCTGCTGCAGTTTGACTATTTTAATCTTATTATAATGGTGCTGTTTTTATCTACAGCCATGTTTAGATCAGGCAGTTGAAGATAAAATATACCTGTTAGATACTTTTTCTGTTCATCAGCAAGAAAAGTCTGCTTTTTTGTTACATTTTTGGGCTGATGGAAAATCATTGGAAAATATACAATTCTGGGTTGATTGTAGTCTGTGGTATGGCCTAGTTTTAGACCAGAGAGCTGAAAGGCCTGTTATAAATAAGCAAAAAAAAAAAAGCATTTAACTAAAAAAGAAAATCCAACCTTGTCTGACATTTTCATGGCTGAAATCTGTACTCTTTCTGCTTAGTTTGACGCTGTACACTATTTAGCTTGCCCTGGAAAAAAACTCAGATGCATCAACAACAGACTAATCAGAATATCTGCTTGTTTTCAAAAGGGAGTGAACAGTCTGTCTCTTTATGGTTTAATTTATTGAGACAATGCTGTTAGAGACCTGAAGGCCAGTGTGTGTGTGTGTGTGTGTGTGTGTGTGTCTGTGTATCTGTGTGTCTGTGTGCCCTCCAGTATCACAGTCCTTCAGAGCATGAAGCTGGGAATAGACGTGAACCGTCACAAGGAAATCATCGTCAAGGCCATCTCTGCTCTGCTCTTGCTGCTTCTCAAACACTTCAAACTCAACCATATTTATCAGGTTATACACACACACACACACACACACACACACACACACACACACACACACACACACACACACATACCTCCAGTCCTCCTTCCTACAGAAACCTCACATTACTTTCATTCTCTCCTCTTACATTATACTTCTCTTTCTCCATCTTACCTTTGGCCAGCACCCCCACCTGCTCCACCTCATGCATCAAATAGACTCACAGTTGAAGACAGAAAATCAACATTTTAAAAAGAGGGTTTGGCCCCATTTTATGTGCTTATATTTTGTTTTATTTCCAGTTTTACATGGGGTTATTTTCTTTTTCATTCCATCACAGTCCTTTAATTGGCTGCTCTATGGAATTAGAGTGGTAGCGCCCTCTGCTGCCACAAAAGAAGATTGCATGCAGACACATTGGCAAAATGCAGCTTCAGTGGGAAGACTAAATCGATTATTCCTGTACATTATTTGTTATATAAATCCCCAAAAAACATAATCAAGGTGAATCATTACATATAGAAAAGGGGGGCAAAATACAGTATGTTTTAAACAACAAAAAAATACTGAAATATGGTAGATTCAGCAGCAGAATTGCTTCTGTTTTTTAATCAGAGGAAAGCTTTGTGGACAAGATGAAGGAATTGTATAGCTGCAGCATGAGAATATAAATCTCCTGATTCTTGACCTTTTCCCCACACATTAATCTCATCATTGATACAGGATTATCGGCCACAGTATTTTTATTATATTTCTCTTCTATTCTCTCTTGAGATATGAAATGTTCCCTGCATGGTTTGTCCCGTCCTAACCATGATTTAAAAATGTCTTATAAAAGTGGTTCTAAAATATCTGTGGTGTTTTATTTTTGTATCGGGCCAAATGTAACAATTCAGATAAGGAAGAGTTACATTTTCAGTCATTCATTTCCAGACTGTCTAACTATTCCACACTGCCACCTCCTCTTTCCCTGCAGTTCGAGATTGTCTCCCAGCACTTGGTGTTCGCCAACTGTATCCCACTCATCCTCAAGTTCTTCAATCAGAACATCATGTCCTATATCAGTGCCAAAAACAGGTAGGATCCTTTTCTCCACACACTGTACTTTCTAACAAAGAAAGGCTTGGTGTGGGGCAGGAGACACTGGGAAATTGTATAACTGTGCCTCCAGTTTCGGCATTTACAACAGCTATAAACATTTCCAGTGACTCATATCAGAAATGGCTACTATTTGCTATTACTGTAACTTTTTTTTAAAAATGTGCATGTTGGACACACAGGGCATTAAGGGCACGATTGCAATCTTGCATGAATGTACATCAGCAGGCTTTTGGGAGGTGGCACAGATGGCATCACAGCAGCAATGCAATGACAGGAGATTCAGGTGTGAAAGGGAAAAAATAAACATTAAGCCACAAATTAGGTGACAGGAGTCTTGACTCAGCGGGTGAAAGGACCAGGCCAGTGTCCTTTAGCTCAGGTGCAGGCTGCATAATGTAAAAGTAAACTGGACCGTATAAACTATGAGTACACATTTTCACATTTCGTTTCATTGCAGTATATGTGTGCTGGACTTCCCCCACTGTGTGGTCCATGAGATGCCCGAACTCACAGCTGAGAGCCTGGTGAGTCACTGTCATCTGTTGGGTACTCACTGGATGAAAGTCAGTTAGTAAAGTAGCCTTCTATGTGTCGTTATGACCTGTGTGAACTGTGTGTGTTTTAGGAAGCAGGAGACAACAACCAATTCTGTTGGAGAAACCTGTTTTCTTGCATCAATCTGCTGAGAATATTAAACAAGCTGACCAAGTGGAAACACTCCAGGACAATGGTGAGCAATTCTGCTGCTAAACCTCATGCTGTAGTCTTAGGGTGTGACTTTCCACTGGCTCCACTGTAAAACCTACCCATCCCAATATATTTGATAAATCATATTACTGCGTTATGAGTCTTAAAGTCTTAAAACCATCCATTGAAAATCATCAAAAAACACCTGATTTAAATTTATTTATATTGGATGTTGAATTTGCTTTAGGTAAACTGGACACATGACTACATCTACCATCTGTCCCCATCAGCATCTGAATACGCCATGCTGGGCCCCTGGGTGTGCGCCAGTTCACTATTATGAACTGGTACAAATAGATCAGCACAAAACAACCTTTCTACACACACTTTCCTTGGTATATTGCACACAAACTGTAGCAGCATCAGAAATACTTAGTATTATAGGCCATATGAAAAGCAAATGTCCAATCGGGCTTTTTTTCACAAATCCACATCAAGGTCAGGATTTTGTCTCTCGCAGTCTTGGTGGATGTTTTTTCTAGGTTGCGAAGCAGGGCTGCAAACCATACATGACCTGTAACACATTTTGAGATCAAACAGCCATGGGCTGCTGAGGGGTATTTTGTTTGCAGTATTCCTCTGGTGGACCACTATATGCTCAAACATGCTTCTCTGGTCAATTTCACTCCCAATTTCAGATGCTGGTGGTGTTCAAGTCCGCCCCCATCCTGAAGAGAGCTCTGAAGGTGAAGCAGGCCATGATGCAGCTCTACGTTCTGAAGCTGCTTAAGATTCAGACCAAGTACCTGGGCCGCCAGTGGAGGAAGAGCAACATGAAGACCATGTCGGCCATCTACCAGAAGGTCCGCCACAGGCTCAATGACGACTGGGCCTACGGAAATGGTAAATAGCGAGTTAACAAAAATAACTTTTGGTTATGATGAGTTAGTGCCATACTGGTCAGTTTATTACAAATGGCATGCAACAGTGCCAGTTTAAATTTTTTAGACTTCTTTGTGCATTAAGGACATTAAATTTAAATATCCACAGCAGCAATGCAATGACAGGAGATTCAGGTCTGAAAGGAAAAAAATAAACATTAAGCCACAAATTAGGTGACAGGAGCCGTGACTCACCAGGCCAGTGTGCTTTAGCTCAGGTGCAGGCTACATAATGGAAAAGTAAACTGGACTGTATAAACTACACATAATACATGCAGAGTTTTCACTCGTCTCAATGCATTTACATCTTTTTAATGCTTTTTTAGCATTTCATATAGTCATTAACTCATATTAGAGAGAGTTTCCTATCCAAACAATGACTATGTTTTTCAATGAAAATGAGAAAGCTGGTTTGCAACCTTTTTTTTATTCTTATATTCCATCAACCAGTTACTACCTCTTTTCACCTCAGTTAGTATACCCATAATTCATGATGATTTATGGTGATAAAACCATAAAAAACCAAAAGTGTATTCATCATCAAACAGTTATTTTAAAAAAAGACTCTCAGATTAAATTTGGGGATCATCTGTGTTGCTCAGAACGCGCTCTGCTTGGCCTCTCTGATCTTTGTAAATGAAGTGGTGGTGAAGATAATGAGTCCCAGCATTCACCCTCTACCCTCACACACACAGCTGATTAATAGATCTGAGACTGCAGGATAAAGAATACATTTACCCAACATGACGTTTCAGGTCAATAAAAAGTGTGTGTGTGTGTGTGTGTGTGTGTGTGTGTGTGTGTGTGTGTGTGTGTGTGTGCGTGGGAAATGCAATGCAATGCTCTATTCTGGGATGTGTTGCCATAGCAACAGAGAAAGGGGGACTTTTCGGGGTCACTGTCCCTTACAGGAGAGCAAATGATCTGTCACCATGAGTTTAAGAGAGAAAGATGGACAGAAGCAAAAAAGAAGAATAAGAGAATAAGGTGGAAAATTGGAAGAAAAGATTGCTGAACACTAACTACAGGCACTGGTGTTGTTGTGTGTTGTGTCACCACCACGAAAAAGGTGAAATGCCTTGTGTGGACATTCAAACGTATTAAAAGAAGGGTCCTTGAGGTTGATTAAATGTCCCCTCCTTTCTCCTTACGTGCCAGATATTGACGCACGGCCCTGGGACTTCCAGGCGGAGGAGTGCGCCCTGAGGGAGAGCATCGAGAAGTTCAACAGCCGCCGCTACGACAAGAACAAGAGTGGAGACTTTGCACCCGTGGACAATTGCCTGCAGAGCGTGCTGGGCCAGCGCGTGGAGCTGCCCGAGGACTTCCACTACAGCTACGAGATGTGGCTGGAGAGGGAGGTCTTCTCCCAGCCGATCCAGTGGGAGGGGCTGCTGCAGAATCCGTGATGGAGGGTGGGGGAGGGAGAGGGTCGGAGAGAGTGGCGGGCTGGCAGTGGAGAAGTCGCATACAAACATAGGGGGTGTTCTTACTGCAAAAATGGGGTCTGAACAGAGGACGAAGAAGGGAAAGGGGTTTATGTAGTGCATCAGTGAGGGGAGGGATGGGGGAGGGTGAAGAAAATGCTGGAGACGAAGAAGCTGCCTCCATAGGCTATCCAGTGATGGGAGAAGATGGAGGATGAAATGCAGCAACAAATGGAGCTTCCTACTGTGAGCTCAGTACAGATAGATGCCACACACACACATAATTGACTCTAACGTGCCTATGACTACTGTGAACACACATGGACATGACAGGCAACAACAGAGGTAGCTGTTAATAAGAAACCGCTGTAGCAGCAGACAGCGTTGGCCAGTTATACTGCCCCCCACCCCAACCCGTGTTACACAACAATATATCTTCACCACTTTGTCAATTTATATGTCCCCCTTTTTAAAATGTTGGTGCTTTTTTGACTCCTTGGTGATGTTTTTCCTATTTATTTGTATCAATGTGTGGTTAAACATTTTATGATGAATATTTTTTTTATGAGGATGTAAATTTTAAATGATTTCTAATCAGTTTATGTCTTTAATTTTATTTTAACAAAGCCCACTATAGGTATTGGGTCGTAGTTTGTTGATGATGGATTTGAAAGTTTTTCTTATGTATTTTCTAGAAGAAGAAAAAAAGGTGTTGGAAGCAAACCACAGGGTCATTTTTGATAGTCTAAATGTAGAAGTGAGAGATATTTCCACAAATGGCATAGTGAGCTCACATATATGTCACCAAAAAAAATTATATATATGAATACCAGCCGTAAGTGTATAGGTTTGTATGTGAACGTAAACAGTATGTGGGTGCAGAAAGAAAATAACATGTAAATGGCCAGATGTGGAGAGGATAGTTCGGAGTAAAAAACTATATGAATCTTTTAGAAGAAGCTGTACCCTATTTGTTTTGTTTTTTTAATAGAAAATTTACCTTGTATAGAATCCTTGCTATTCTGGGTATCTTTTTTATTTCTAGATGTACCAGCTGCACAGTTACCAAAACAACCAGTTATGTCTTCATCCTTGAAGTGTTTTGTTTTTTAAAACCTAAAATACTGTTTGAAACCTACACCGGCGTTTTAGCACGATGGCGTATTATGGCCGTTGTAGATTAAAAATAAAATGTGGAGATGCGAAGGTGGGGGGATTAGAGATGTGAGAGATGTGAGATTACTTGAACAAGCAAAGGTGACATGGTGACATGGATGCTTTATCAGAAGTGTTTTCAAATGGTATTTTTCTGGTTTTACAAGAAAAAATATGTTTCGAATCAAGACTAATGTTGTTTGACAAATGTACGTCCCACCAGCTTTTCTATTGAGCCATCCTGGGCTAGTCGACCCTCTGCAATGCTGAGAATAGCGGGAATTCAGTTAAAAGGTTAATTGTTACTCCCTGCTTTCCCCCGTTGCCCGACAACAGCACAAAACGTAAACCACTGAGCCCCTTGGTGGTGGCCTTGGTAAGCACTTTGCCACCCTTGCTTGGAAGAACACAGCTGTCACAAAAATGGTGCTTTTTTTTCCTTCTAGTTTGTCTTTACTGAACTTTCTCGTTCCTTCACGTCCTAACTACCTAAGCGGGGCTCCAGAGTTGAGAGCTCTTAAGTTTTTTCCTGGAAATGTCCAAAACTGAAGCACACAAACAAGCACAGAAAACAGAAAAGCATGGTCACATATTTCCATATCATGGTTGGTTCAGATTGTTATCTACTTGCCTTGAGGGGTCAAGAGCAGACATGCATTGTCTTTGTATAGAACAATCATTTTGACAGTTATCTCTGTGGAACTGTGCATGGCCATTGTTTTGTTCTGAGTATCTGTTTGCATTTAAATATGGTATTTGGAAGGGTATTTTATTTTTGTCTAATGATGTTTCCAGCACAATAAGGAGTGTACTTTTTTTTCACATTGTTCTGCATTGCAAGGGATTTATTTTTCTTCTTCAGGAAGGTGAAATCTTAAAAAAATAATATTGTATACTTTATGGATTCTCAGGTTTATGGAGATAATATATTGCAAAAGTTTTGAAAAGCTTCCTTGCCATCATCTAGCTCACTACCTGTAGAGATGAATACACATTTATCATCACATTCTTGTATCAAAACACCACCTGAAGCACTAAAGATTTACTGCATAGGCTGTACATTTTTCAGTAAACACAATAACTCATTGTGAGTTTTAATTTATGTCAGCTATATTTCAAGTTCAGATGTATTTTTTTTAGTATCTTGTGCCAAACTTGAGTGCCATTTTCTATTTTTATTTCATTGTTCTTGTTCATGATCATGTTTAAGGTTTTTCATTCAAATTACCACTGAAGGTTTGCAATACAAACATTTTATTTTCTACCTGAAAACTGTACAATCAAAGAAAATAGCTGTTCTTGTATCTGGTACAGTATTTTACCAGAAGGTGTTAGCATTGTATTGATGTTACTACAGTATATATGTGTTTTTGTTACACACATTTCCACATCTGTATAGTCAAGATAAATACTTAACACTGAATTTGTTCAGGGGTATGTGCAATTACAGATCCATAGAGGCATTAATCAATAGAATGAAATACTAAAATATCAGAGTTGCTTATTAAACGATGCTGAACCGTGTGTGATTTTGTCGTAATTATTAGTTGAAGGAGTCTTGCAGTGTTACAGAGGGTGAGAAGCTGTTTCACACACAAAGCTGTGTATACACACACACCAACAGTGAAGGTCAAACTTACCACTAACTCACATCAAACACAGCTCCTCGGGCCAATGTTCCAATATTTCGGGTACAGCTGTTGCTGACAGGGACGTGAGCATAAGCCCCTCTGTGATTGGCTGGTGTTGTAATGATGTAAAACTGCCCTGCACTCATCCTTCACCCTGATGAGAGTCAAGATATGGTACAACCAGGGAGAAATGAAAAATGCTTGGGGCTTTTGTTGAGTTTTTTTTCTATTTTAATGGTAGATAATATTTATTTTTTATAGTTGGAATCACAGGTTTGCCAAAATGAAAGTCTAAGCAACTGAGCAAACTTGCTAATAGTATTCCTGGATTTGTTAATGCAGAATGTAATGCACGTCTCGCAGCAACATAAAAGCAGAGTGACAAAGTGTCAAAAATAACACCAATGTCATATTTTCTGAGTAACATGAAGCTTACACAAAGAGACACTGGCTGTGTTGGAGCACCATGGCCAGGAAAGAGACATGACTCACTGAGTGCATGGATGTTTAACCACCAGTACACAGAAATACATGGGTGTGTGATGTTTGGATGTGGGCAGAAACACAGGTCTATCAGTCAGCATTTTGTACAGTGTCTTCATACATGATGCAACTAATATGGTCTGATACCGTTAATTTTTAATGTACAATATACTGTATCATACAGTGTTAATACAGTGCAGTACAATAATGCGTGTTTTGCCTAAATGTTGTGCTGCATTTTCAGGCCCAGTGCTGCTTTGCCGTGGAACTCCCCAATCCAAACCAGTCCCTGTGTGTCAGTGAACGCTCCGTCTCCCTCCAACCTATAACACACCAGTGAAAACATCAAAAATCTTACACTTGATATAACTGTATGGCCAAAAGTACAACAAAATAATAATAATAAAAAATATATCAGGTCTTGGGTCTCAATCTCAAAATAACTTTTTTTTAAAACATTTTTTATTAGGGGTCCAAGCATCACCAAACTTGGCACGGATAATCTCTGGACCAAGCTGATGAAGGTTTGTAGAGGAAATTTTGATCCCGCAAAAAATGTCGCAATTCTATGCTAGCAAACGTTTGCGAAAAACGCTACAAACACGAAATGATGTCATATATTCACTTTGGAAAGGCCGATCGACACCAAATTTGGAGCATTCATGTGGGACGCCCCCCTGTGCAACTTGCCCCTAGGTGGCGCTATTTAATCCAGAAAAATTGTTCCTCTATAACCACAAGTCACATTGACATGAAACCACAGCCGAATTGTTCAGCATGGTCCCCTTACTACAGGCACCAAAATTCACCCAAATATGCCCATAGGTGGCGCTGTTATTACAGATTAAAGACATCAAAAAATATCCCATTGACTTACATGCATTTTATATCTCCACAACCAACTCCGATTGATACCAAAATTCGGCCAAAAGGTGGCGCTATAATCGAAGCTCAAATGTGGCCGGACAATCCCATAAACCTTGTGTCTACGTGTTTGGGGGATGCTGCCGATTCCTATGGTGTAGGACACGCCTTTGTGCAATGACGTTTTCATTTCGCTAAATCGCGACAACTGGAAACCTATTTTAATTAACTCCTCCAAAGCCGCAACTCCGATCGTCACGAAATTTGGCACGGACCATCTCTAGACCGAAGAAGAAAGTTTGTAGAGGGAATTTTGATCCGACAAAAAAACGGCCGAATTATAGGCCAACAAATTTTTGCGCAAACGCTATAACCAGGATGTCATGTCAGATCTTACGTTTGCAATGGCCCATCTACACCCAGCTCGGGGACCTTATGTGCCACGCCCTCCCGAGGGACTGTGTAAAATATGGCGTCAATCGGCCTCTAGGTGGCGCTATTAGTTGGAAATCGAATAACACTCCCATAGACATACATTAATTTCACTTCTCCGTAACCGCAAGCCCCTTTCATTTATAACTCTGCTCACTTATTCTCCACAGGCCCCGCCGTGGCTCGGGGGCCCGTGATAATGGGACAATTAATCATGGCGGGACCGGGCCGATTCGCGCCCCCTCGGCGGGGCCAGGAGGGGCGGCTTGCGCCGGGAGGCTTGGACCCCGCTTACAACTGCTTGTAGTTCTAGTCTAAATTTGAAACTGCTTAAGGGGAAATATTAGGGTTCAAGTGGCTTCACAAAACAGTGTAATGGTGAGCAGCACATCTACTATCAGAAATGTGGTCTTGTCCTTCACCTATGCCACAATAAATTTAAGTAGGAAATGGCATATTAAGGAGCACTAAAGCATTGGTGGTTCAGGAAATATACAACTAGAGCCCAACTCCTTTTCTGTGGTAATACCAGTGAGCATCATTTAGACCACAGCCCTACAGTACAGTCATTTAGAAACTCCTAAAAGACATGACTCTTTTCAGAAAACATTAAAGGAATGACACTAAGGAATTGCTTTTCACCTGTTCTTGTGGAAGGGGCCTTTGTAAGAAGAGCCATCTGGGAAGGTATATGTCCCTGTGCCTTGGTACATGTTGTCTTTGAATTCTCCTTCATATAGTGCTCCAGAGGGATGCTGCATGGTCCCTCTGCCATGCATCTTTGTGTGTGTGTGTGTGTGTGAGAGAGAGAGAGAGAGAGAGAGAGAGAAAGCAAGCATGTATAACTACCCACAGGGAAAATACAACCACACAGTCTGTAGTAACATATATCAGAAGAAGTGCAGTACACACACAGTAAATACATACTTTGTCTTCATGCCACTCTCCAGTGTATATGATACCACCTGCTGAGGTGTGTTTACCAGTACCACTCCTCATCAGCACCCCTGATGCAGACCTGCTGCACTCCCCCTCTGTGGAGTACAGAATATGACACAAACCTATGTAACTGTAATGTAAAAGTGTAAAGCTATATCATCAGTTATCACTCACCATATCTGTCCCCATTTGGAAAAATGTACGACACCTTTATAGGTCCTTCCCCTGTAAACAGACAGACATATTCACATCAAGCACCTCAGCTGTCAGATATGCAAATGTGGGTGTGTGAAAAACTTGGATATTTACCTTGAGTTTTTAAATAGGCACTTTCCTTCTTGCCTGAAAGTGAAAATGACACACATTTAGAGACAGCAGATCGGAAAGACATGAGAAGTCGTGGTGGCTGTTAGAAATGAGATATTCACAATCACACTCTACCAGACATCCGTGACAGCTTCCCCCAGCCGGCAGATGGTTGTCAGAGCCGAGAGGAGACTCTGTCCACAGGCCAATTTTTGTAATGGGAAAAGTCAAACAACTGATAAATCGACACTGGCAAACTTCAAGCTATATTTGTTCACCAAATCACCCTAAAAATAACCACTATAAAACAGGGAGCCAGCTTTCTGTGTTGTTATTGCTCGATGCAAACTGCGGTTACCATGGTTACAGGTTTGAAAGCTTTTTTGGAAATAGCGTAACTCTTTTCATACAAAACGTAGTTTACTCAACATATATCGCCTTTAATTTAGTACGACAACCTACATATATTGCATATAAAATATATTCACCAATTATTGTGCATTTTCTAGCTCAAACGTACCGGACACCGGAAAGGACTCTTTGAACTTTGGGTTTCCACCAATGAAGAAGATGCAGGCTACCGGTGGTCGAACTGTCTCAGGTTTGTTCATGCTTGTTATGAAAGTTAAGTTTTTCAAGTATTTTTGTACTTAATCGTGTTCAATGTGTTGCCGTATTTTCGTGGCTTTCTTAAGCGTTTAAACCCTTTGACTTGACCCGTGAGAAATCTTCCCCCAGCTAACGTTAGCCTGTTAAATCAGAAGTGAGGCGTGAGCTTGCTAGCTGTTAGCTGGCTGTAGCTTTGTATACTTGGGTGACTGACGTGCGAGAGTACGCGACACAATACCACGTTATTTCTGATACAAGCTGTTACCCTGTTTCTTTGGAACTTGCTAACAAAACACATTGTCAGGCAGCCAGGCGTGGACGTAAATGGTCATTGCCCCGGTTTGGTTGTTAGTCTTTAGTCTGCATACCCAGTATGATTGCATAATTGTAGCCACCAGCGCTGTGTGTGTCAGCCACCATCTCATTGCTCACACTTGAACTGAAGTGCCACAACGAACCACCCCACAGCTATGTGCGACTCTGTACACTGCAGTTGTTGTACAGTAGCTGCCTGCTCTGCCCGGGTCCGCAAATCGCAGCGCTCTCCTGAATTATTACACCCAGATCTGAGAAGATTTTATATCTCTCTTTGCAGGTTTGCTGCTATGAAAGGACAGTAATTGAAGGTGAGTGTACGTTGGTCTGACAGTGTTGTATGCAATCTATGACGTGCTGGTGGTGATACTTTGCTTAAAAATACTGTGATGAAACTGTTCATGTATGTTTTAACAGAGAAATGAATGCAAGGAAACGAGGTGGGAGGCCAAACAGAGGAGGGGGAAAATTTAACAAGCCTAAAGGAGGTAGAGGTGGTGGAGGTGGAAGCAGAGGCGGAGGCGGAGGTGGAGGTAGGAAAGGAGGAGCTCATCAGTGGGATGACGACGACGATGATTTCAGCCTTGATTTTGGACCCTCTCGTTCCAGCAGGTATACATTTATAACAAAGGAATAAATCATCCGATTTAAAATGTATCACTGTGTGCTCATTTCCTACTGATTTCCCCGTTAATCCTCATCTCTCTTGTATACCTTGTTGACCTGACTTTGCCTCCAGACCTGGCAGAGGACGAAGCGGCAGTGCTGGCGGCGGCAGCAGTGCAGGTGGCAGGGATGGCGGTCGAGGAAGGGGAGGTAGAGATCGAGGCAGGGACGGCAGAGGCAGCGGGAAAAGCATTGGCAAGGCTCTCCCAAGGTCCCTGGCAAGGACCAGTACGTGCCCAAAGTCAGGTGATGGCGTCAGGCCGGCGGTGAGCACTATGCCCTTGCAGAAGATCTTCATGACTAATGAGAACCAAGAACAACTCAAGGAGCTGCTGAGGGATCTGCAGACCCATGACTTTGATGAGCCATATGAGTAAGCAGATTCCACTGAATATACTTAAAATTTACTGAGTACATTCCTTAATGTGTTAAAAAGATAATAACTGGAACGCTAGAAAATGACATGTTTCAATAAAGTGATGTTTTTCCACGTGAACTCATATCTTCCGCTCTGCCTCAGTGAATCTGGTACGGACTATTCGGGGGGCGAAGAGAATGATGAGGATTTTGATGAGTTGGACCACCGTGCGGAAGGCCAGTTTTGGGCCACTAACGACGAGCCTCTAGAGAGAGCAGAAAGCCCAGCATATGAGCTAGAGTCTGATGATGAACGGCCCACCCCTGAACCTATCATCTCCTTATTTGCCATAGGAAAACTCTGCAGGTGATGTACAGATTTTATGTCTTTTATGAAAGATTTTGGAGTTGACTGTTACACTGCCTTTGATCTTAAGCCAGTGTTTTTGCTGTTATGCTGTCAGGAATGAAAAAAATAATTTTCCTTGTCCTCTACCCTTTTATTTTCTCATCTTTCCTTTGTTTAGGTATGGGTTTGACAGGGAGCGCAGCAAGCAAGCATTGGAATCTTTGGGAGGGGAATTCGGCGCTACTTTGGAACATCTCCTTCACCAGGTTTTCAGTGAGCGCTACGGCCAGAAAGCAGTTTCCCCTGATGGCCTTGAAGGGGTGCCTATGGATGAGTGTTTGAGCCAGAGGCAGGAAGAAGCTCTGGCTCTCACTGCCATTTACGGTGAGCGCTTCAGTGAGCGCATTGCCAATGCAGTCTGGACAGTAACCCTGGACCTCTCATTCATCTCGGACAATGCTGCCAAGAATGGTGGGAGAGTCGGGAGTCGAGGTGGTGGAGGAGCTCTTAACATCCGAGATGTCTGCCGATTCTACATGAAAGGGCAAGGCTGCCGGTTTGGGGACAAATGCAAGTTTAAGCACCAACTCCTCTCTACAGGGAGATCTGGGGCCGGTTCCCCAAACCTGGACGGTCCGAGTCAGCCTGGCTTCAGCAGCTATTCTCCTCCTGAGTATGAACTACAGGTCCGTTTCCCCAAAGGAAACCGGTACCCATTTCAAGCACCAATAGTCGCCTTCAGCACCACCGACGAATCCATCAGTGCTGCAGGGAGGCTCAGCGTCACTGAAAGGTTGTTTGGAGAAGCGTTGGCTGCAGCAAGGAGCAGCGAGCCTGTCGTTTACACTCTGATCACCGTGTGTGAGGATGAAACTACCATGAATGAACTGCTGGCTGCCGGTCATCACAAATACAGCACGCCGCCGCCTGTTGTTGTGGTCCCTCCACCGTCTCTTTCTATAGCAAAGAGTAAGAGTGTGAGGAGCAATGCTTCTGGGGAAAGCAGGAGTAGTAGTAGTAGTAACATTACCAATAGCAGTAATCATACCAACAGCAGAAGCACTGCTCCACCTAACAGCCAAAGACCCACCGATCGTGAGTCAACAAGATTGTTTGTTTGAATGATCAAATGGAGCTCAGCCCTGTATTTATGTTTAAAAATATGAGTTTAAATCCCATCGCCTCTTTCTTTAAAGTGAAAGAGACAGGAGAGGCAGAGGAGCTGGACGAGAGGGATGAGGAAGATGAGGATGAGGCCGTTCCAGTCGAGAATGAGAGTTATGTCAATCTGAGGAAGAAGATGGTGACTAAGCACAACCTGAAGATAGACAACCTACTGCAAGAAAATGGCAAGCTGTGCCGAGAGTTTCAGAAGAAACAGGTAGAAGGAGGCTGGGACTGACTGATAAAAAACATCTTCATCTGTACATTTTTATCATATGTGGTGTTGTTTTTTTTTTAATGCATTGCTGTCCTCCTTTCCCTTCCTTCTGTTCACCCAGTCATCCAGGCGTTTTAGGTCCATGTTGGAGCAGAGGAGGAAGCTGCCGGCTTGGCAAGAAAAAGAAAACATCCTGGACCTGTTGGACCGGTGCCAGGTGCTGGTGGTCAGCGGGATGACTGGGTGGGTCACACAGGGCAGCATAACGTGCAGGCATTCACAAAGACTCAAACAGGACAAAGGCTATTTATTTAAACTCAATTTGGTTCAATTGAAGGAAACATGAAACTGAAACGAGAACAGAAATTTATACTGCTCAGTAGCACAGTGTTTTTTTTATTAGCAAGAATGTATGGAACCTGAGTGCAGTGTTACATTCTGGCCCTCAGTACTTCTACTATTTTATTAATTAAGTGATTGAATCCACACTTTATACCCTATTGGAGTGATTCTTTAAAAATATTTCCTTTTTACTGTTACTTCCCTGCAGGTGTGGTAAGACCACTCAGATCCCTCAGTTCATTCTGGACGCCTCATTAAGTGGTCGAGCGGAGCAGGTGGCCAACATCATCTGCACTCAGCCCCGCCGCATCTCTGCCATCTCGGTGGCCCAGAGAGTGGCACAGGAGCGCGCAGAGTGTCTGGGCAACTCAGTGGGCTACCAGATCCGCCTGGAGAGTGTCAGGGTACGGGCACATTTGACATGTCTAGTCTGCAGGATTTTAAGCCATCAGCTTTTAGTCACTGGGCCCAAAGAAATCAAATGAAACATATTCTAAGTCCTATCCTAAGCATATGTAGCCACGCTTTATATTATTATATACAATCCCTTCTGCCTCTGTTATCACTGACTACTCTCTTCTGTCAGACGTCTGCCACCAGATTGCTGTACTGCACCACTGGCGTGCTACTGAGGAGGCTGGAGGGTGAGGCAGACCTCAAAGGCGTCACACACGTCATTGTGGATGAGGTGCACGAGCGAACAGAGGAGAGGTGAGATTATGCAGATCACTCGCATATGGTACAGAAAGTGTGCTTTCACGCTCGTCTTTATGCCTTCTGAGCTGTCACTTAACAGCTTTGGCAATGTAGTCATCTCAGACTGTAGCTTCTCAAACGGGCAAATAATAACCTACAAACTTCTGTCATTTTGTTTTTCTTTTCTCACTGTCCGTCTCCATTTTTATTTGTCAGTGACTTCCTGCTGTTGGTATTAAAAGACCTGATTATGCAGAGGCCAGACCTGAAGATCATTCTAATGAGTGCAACACTTAATGCCAACCTCTTCTCTGAGTATTTTTACGACTGTCCCGCTGTCCATATACCAGGTAATTTGCCACGTGAAATGCAAATTACATGTTCACTTCAGACACCTCATTCCATCCAGATTCTTTCTTTGTTTTTTCGACCCCTCTGTGAATTTCTCTTATTTCAGGGCGTACTTTCCCCGTTGACCAGTTTTTTCTTGAAGATGCCATCGCTAAATCCCGGTAAGTACATCCTCCTCTACTCCAACAAATATCTAAGCAAATCAACAGTAAAGGAAGGATATAACCGTTTGTGTCTTACACTGTCTTCATAGTCAATCTAGTTTTAGCTCAATATCACAAATCACAAATTTCCCTCAAAGGGATTTACAATCTGTAGAGCACACGACAGCTTCTTCTATCCTTAGAGCATCAATTCAGATGAGGGGAAAAAACTTTTTAATAGAGAAACTCCAGAAAGGGCAACAGAGGAGGGATGGAATTGAAAATAGGCCAACAAAAAACAGGATGATGAAATCATAGACCGATTGGAAACATATATGAGGAATAAGGATCCGGGAGGACGACTGACAACTTCAAACGCCAAACACACCTGAATCACACGACCTCCTCTCCGCCATGGAGACCTGGAGGGAGGACAGGACGAACACAAGCACACCATTCACACAGATAGGGGGAGGGAGTAGACACACACACAGAGAGTGAGAGATGAGGAAAACATGCACACAAGGGAGACATCCAATCTCTGTCCAAAACATAACCATTTTATTTCTTTTCCCAGCTATGTCATTGAGGACGGCAGTCCTTACATGCGCTCAGGGAAACAGAATTTGTCTTTCACAAGTGAACGAAGAAGCAAAGGAGAGCCCAAGTACATGGTGGACGACTTGGGTGATGACATGTGGAACTTCATGTCTTTCTCTAAGAAAGACGTTGTCAAAGACTCCATTCCAGACCAGCAGCTCAGCCTGCAGGAGCTCACGATCAGATACAAAGGTGAGTTTACAACAAGTATCATAAACTGATCTGTTTTATGGTTTCTTAAAGTGCTCCTCTTTGATCTTATACTAATAAACTGTTGCTGCCTGTTGAAGCATACATGTTACATTTTGTTTTGCTGTTGATGCAGATACTAAGAAGTCTGTGCTGAAGACCATTTCTGCAATGGACCTGGACAAGATCAACATGGACCTGGTGGAGAGCCTGCTGGAGTGGATTGTAGATGGAAAACACAACTACCCTCCAGGTAAGAATTATTCTCAGTCTAGTCGAGGTGAATTTAAGACTCTTTGGAAGTTTTAGCGTGGACTTTCATAGGTTGGTGTAACCTTTTGGTTTCTGTGTCCAGGTGCAGTGCTCGTGTTTTTGCCAGGCCTGGCTGAGATCAAGATGCTCTACGAGCAGCTCAAGTCAAACAGGATGTTCAACAACAGGGGTGCAAGCAGGTCTGTGTCTAAAGTCAGCCGCTCCTGCTATAGTGTTCATGAGGGGATTCATGCTCTATGGTGCTTTAATTTTTCTCCTTTTTGTGGCAAACGTGAATTTCTTGATGCCTTTAAAAATTAAAGAATGTACACATGTCCTCCTTAGTTGACTACAGGGTTTTCACAAATACACAATTTTAATGAGTGCTCTGTTTCATCCAAATACTGGTCTACTTTTTACACTTTCGTTTTATTTTAATTTTTTAAGAATTGGTACATGGCAACAAGAAAACTACATCATTACAGGATGACAGAAGCAGAAAATTCTACAAGACATGGTGTAGGATGTCAGTTATGGGAGGTTTGAAATTTTAACTGGCACTCCATTGATTTTTACTTGGTCCAAAAAAAGGTCCCATGTGTCCCTTTTTTTTTTTTTTTTTTTTTTTTTTTCCTTTTCAAAACAGTGTCTAGCTACTAGTCAAATGCTAACTACTGTGGATGTGTTTTCCACTCGTTAGGTGTGTGGTGTACCCGCTCCACTCAAGCTTGTCCAATGAGGAGCAGCAGGCAGTTTTCAGCCGGCCCCCAGAGGGCGTCACAAAGATTATCATCTCCACCAACATCGCAGAGACCTCGGTAACCATTGACGACGTGGTATATGTCATCGACTCCGGCAAGATGAAGGAGAAAAGGTAGCCATGTGTTTAGCTTAAGTTAATGGATGTTATTTACTTATTGTTTTAAAATCTACATAATACATTACGTTATATTTTCAGGTACGATGCATCTAAAAGCATGGAGAGCCTGGAGGACTCGTGGGTTTCTCGAGCCAACGCACTGCAGAGGAAGGGTCGAGCGGGTCGCGTGGCCTCAGGGCTCTGCTTCCACCTCTTCACCAGCCACTGCTTCCAACACCAGCTGGCTGAGCAACAGCTGCCTGAGATCCAGAGAGTGCCTCTAGAGCAGCTCTGCCTCCGGTAGATCCATCTGTTTGCTCTTTGCACAATGCCAACCTGCTTTGTTGTCTCTGTAAATGCAAATAATAGAGGCTTATGTATGACACATTTATTCTTGGAAATGGGGCCTTACTTGTAGCACCATGATGGAATTTCTTCTCCCCCCCACAGAATTAAGATCCTGGATGTCTTTGCTGAGCGGACGCTGGAGTCGGTCTTCTCTCGGCTCATCGAACCCCCGGCTATGGGAAGCTTGGATGCGGCCAAGCAGCGCCTGCAGGACCTGGGCGCTCTCACTGCAGATGAGAAACTGACCCCGCTGGGCTACCACCTGGCCTGCCTGCCCGTTGACGTGCGCATCGGGAAACTCATGCTGTTTGGTGCCATCTTTCGCTGCCTCGACCCAGCACTCACCATCGCCGCCAGTCTGGCCTTCAAATCACCATTTGTAAGAAACAGTTGCCGCTGTTTAGAGACCATGTGTGTCACTTCTTGGCATCACAATGCTGATTTTAGGATCCTTAATCAGCTATTTGATCTTTGTATGTATTTTTTTCACACAGAATATTTCACAAAACGATTAATATTCATCAGAAGTGTCTTTATTATATAGAAATACTTCCTATATTTGGTCTTTTTTCCAGGTGTCTCCATGGGATAAGCGGGAAGAAGCCAATGAGAAGAAACTGGCCTTTGCTTTGGCCAATAGTGACCATCTAGCTTTGTTACAGGCATATAAGGTACTGAGCTTATCTTCTCTGGAAAAATAACGCAAAAACAGTATTTATATGTATAAATTCCCAAATGCAAATAACTTTTCAAATGATTAAATGCAGGGATGGTGTTGTGCTGCAAAGAATGGCAACCGGGCCGGCTTCCTTTACTGCAGGGAGAACTTTCTGTCTTGGCGTGGCTTACAGGTATCCACCTCCATCCATTCTCTTCTACCATTGTGTAATGCTGCACAGTGCAGAGAGTTCCTAGGCATGGGCCAGGGAACATGGCAGTGTTTAGTTTGTGTGTTTTCTTTTTAAATCCACCACTTCTTAATGCTGTCTTTTGTAGCTTATCTTCACATTAAAATACGTTTCTTAAAATATGTCTGTTGTTACCTGTGCAGGAGATCGCCAGTCTGAAGAGGCAGTTTGCTGAGCTGCTGTCTGACATTGGCTTCATCAAGGAGGGACTGAGGGCCAGGATTATAGAGCGCATGTGCTCTAACGGCACTGATGGTGTTGTAGAGGCCACCGGCCCAGAGGTAACACACACACTCTCTCGTACAGTGTAGTGCTGGAAGTGTTTTATTTATTTGTTGTTCCAATACATGTCTATACATCGTCTATGAAGATTCTCAGTCATCCAGGTCATAGTTATCCAATGAAGGTTAAAATCAAGGGCAACTGGACTTGGTTGAAGATACTGGAAGACGTTTCATCCCTCATCCAAAGGACTTCTTCAGTTCTGACTGACTGGCAGGGAAACTCAGCTATTTAACCTCAGTGGGGTCGTTAGCCCGGGTCATCGATACCGCTGGTTCGTTAGTGTTCCTTGTTGCTGTGGCGACAGTCGTTAGGACTACCGGTGGCCAAGACTGAACGACCATCGTTGGTATCGTCACCTGAGGCCAATAGGTTCCGTTTGTTGAGTTTCCTGGGAAGTGATGAAAGGACAGCATTGTAAGTGGGGGATAAGTGGTGGCGTAGACCCCCTCCCCTGTTCAATGACGGCTTCTCATCCCTGGTGTAGATGCTTCCTTGACACCTCTTTCAAACCATCCATCTTCTCTGTCTAAAATGTGCACCTGGTGGTCCTCAAACAAGTGTCCTCTGTCCTTCAGATGTAAGTAGACTGCAGAGTCTTGACCTGAGGAGTTGGCCCTTCTGTGTTGAGCCATGCGTTTGTGTAGTGGTTGTTTAGTCTCCCCAATATACAGGTCTGTGCATTCCTCACTGCATTGGACCGCATACACTAGATTGCTTTTCTTGTGTTTGGGTGTGCGGTCTTTGGGGTGTACCAGCATCTGTCTTAGTGTGTTCTTGGGTTTAAAAAACACAGGGATGTTATGTTTGTTAAAAATCCTCCTGAGTTTCTCTGATACTCCAGACACGTATGGAATCACAATGTTGTTGCGTTTGACCTTGTTTTCCTCCTCCCCTGTAGTTTTGTTCTTCTTGGATCTTGTGGCTGTTTTCACAAAGGTCCATTTAGGGTATCCACAGGCTGTAAGTGCCCCCTTCAGGTGGTTCTGTTCCTTCTCTCTGGCTTGGACGCTTGTTGGTATGTTTTCCGCTCTGTGGTGCAGTGTTCTCATGACCCCTAGCTTGTGCTCCAGTGGGTGGTGGGAATCGAACAGTAGGTATTGGTCTGTGTGTGTGGGTTTTCTGTAAACACCAATCTGCAGGCTCCTGTCCTCTTCAATGTGTACAGCGCAGTCCAGGAAGGCCAAACTATTGTTGTGAACATCTTCTCGTGTGAACCTGATATTACTGTCCACAGAGTTGATGTGTTCTGTGAAGGCTTGCACTTCCTGGCTTTTGATTTTGACCCAGGTGTCGTCCACATATCTGTACCAGTGCCTCGGTGCTATTCCTCTGAAGGAGTTGAGGGCTTTACTCGCCACTTCTTCCATGTAGATGCATGCCACAATCGGGGATACCGGTGAGCCCATGGCACAGCCATGCTTCTGTCTGTAGAATCCACCGTTGTACTGGAAGTAGGTGGTGTTTAGACAGAGGTCAAGTAATTTGCAGATTTGGTCAGGGCTGAGGCTAGTTCTGTTGTCCAGGGTGTTGTCTTGTGTTAGCTGTTTCCTAACGGTTTCTACTGCCTCTATGGTGGGGATGCAGGTGAACAAAGAAGTCACGTCATAGGATACCATGGTTTCATCTGGATCCAGTTTTAGTCCTCGAACTTTGTTTACAAAGTCAATAGAGTTTTGGACGTGGTGAGGCGTGTTTCCCACCAATGGAGCTAAGATGGTAGAAATGTGTTTGGCAATGTTGTAGGTGACCGAGTTCATGCTGCTGATAATCGGCCTGAGTGGGGCTCCTTCTTTGTGTATCTTGGTTAGTCCATAAATGCAAGGAATGGCTTCTCCAGGATACAAACGGTAATATTGTTCATGGGTGATTGTGTTGTCCTTCTGTAACTATTGTAGACATTCTATGGCCTTTTTCTAGTATCCGCTGGTTGGGTCTCGTCTCAGTGTCTCATACGTGTTTGTGTCCATTAGTAGTGTGTTGACTTTGTTCTGGTAGTCAGCTGTGTTAAGTACTACCGTGCATCTTCCTTTGTCAGCTGGTAGGATAGTGATGTTTTGATCCTTGCTCAGAGATGTCACAGCCTTCCTTTCTTGGATGGTGAGGTTGGAAGGGGGGGCCTTCGCATTAGAAAGGGCTGCAGATACCTTTAGTCTGAGCTGTTCCGCTTCTGTTTCTGTTAATTTGTTTTTCCTAATGGCCGATTCTGTGGCTGTGATGAGGAAAAGAAGGTCAAACGCAACAACATTGTGATTCCATACGTGTCTGGAGTATCAGAGAAACGCAGGAGGATTTTCAGATGCTGGTACACCCCAAAGACCGCACACCCAAACACAAGAAAAGCAATTTAGTGTATGCAGTCCAATGCAGTGAGGAATGCACAGACCTGTATATTGGGGAGACTAAACAACCACTACACAGACGCATGGCTCAACACAGAAGGGCCAACTCCTCAAGTCAAGACTCTGCAGTCTACTTACATCTGAAGGACAGAGGACACTCGTTTGAGGACCACCAGGTGCACATTTTAGACAGAGAAGATGGATGGTTTGAAAGAGGTGTCAAGGAAGCCATCTACAGCAGGGTTGAGAAGCCGTCATTGAACAGGGGAGGGGGTCTACGCCACCACTGATCCCCCACTTACAATGCTGTCCTTTCATCACTTCCCAGGAAACTCAACAAACATAACCTATTGGCCTCAGGTGAAGATACCAACGATGGTCGTTCAGTCTTGGCCACAGGTAGTCTTAACGACTGTCGCCACAGCAACAAGGAACACTAACGAACCAGCGGTATCGATGACCCGGGCTAACAACCCCACTGAGGTTAAATAGCTGAGTTTCCCTGCCAGTCAGTCAGAACTGAAGAAGTCCTTTGGATGAGGGATGAAACGTCTTCCAGTATCTTCAGCCAAGTCCAGTTGCCCTTGATTTTAACCTTCGTTGGATGTCTATACATCCTTTGTACAACATTGCTTGTCTACTACCTCTGTCTTTCTTATTATGTAGAGAATTTAATTTATGTATGTAAATAACAGTCCAACCTTAATCTTGAAGAGAATCTGATAATAATAATCATTATAAATAACAATAAATGTCATTCCTTTTCAGGCTAACTTGAACTCAGAAAACATCCGGTTGATGTCCGCCATGCTTTGTGCAGCCCTCTATCCCAATGTGGTCCAGGTGCATATTAATTCCCTCTGTCAATGGAGTAAGAATCTGAAGCCTGGTTTCTCTACTTGGCTCATGCTCATTATCCCGTGTCGGATGCTTTGTTCCAGGTGCGATCTCCTCAGGGGAGTTACAAGATGACCAGCAAAGGCGTGATGAAGATGCAGCCCAAAGCCAACGAGTTCAGCTTCATGACCAAGAGCGACGGCTGCGTCCACGTGCACCCGTCGTCAGTCAACTACACGGTGAGATAAAAAGAGAAAAGAACGCGACCTTGTATTCAGCAGCTAGTCGGCGCAACAAGCCACCGTGACGTGTTCTTTGTGCTGCAGGTTCGCCACTACAACAGCCCCTACCTAGTCTACCACGAGAAGGTGAAAACGAGCCGTGTTTTCATCAGGGACTGCAGCATGGTGTCAGTCTACGCACTGGTGCTGTTTGGAGGCGGGCAGGTCAACATGGAGCTGCACAAGGGAGAGTTTGTCATCTCTCTCGATGATGGCTGGATCCGATTTGCTGCCGCTTCTCATCAGGTCAGGGATAAGACATGACAGCGATTTCAGTAGTTTAGTCTCACATGAACCACGTTGTTTTGAATTATCTCTGCACATAAAGGTATCTTTGCAAATTTCATTTCATTTTTAAAACAGTGATAGTTTGATGATCAATAAGTATGACCTAAACCTTAGTGACTGATGCTGTTGTAAAAACTTTACAAGCTGTTTGTAAAGTTGTTTAATATGCTTGAAAGATTTTACAGTCTTTTACGAGGACTCCGAAGACAAGAGTGCACTACACTCACATATATTGTCGCATAAAAGTCATAGTAATGAGCATAATAATAGTCCAAAACGCATTTTACATTCTTTGTGGACTTTCACTTTGTAATAAACTGAAATGTAAAGTAGAAAAATTGTGAAACATGGGTATTTATGCGGGATAAAAACATTAGAAAGAACGTTACAGCTTAACATGAACAAAGTGACTGTATAAGGCAAATGGAAGAAAGTACACAAATGACCTTGGCTCTGTAAATGTGTGCGTGTGTTACCCAGGTGGCTGAGCTGGTGAAGGAGCTGCGCTGGGAGCTGGACCAGCTGCTAGAGGACAAAATCAGGAACCCGAGCATGGACCTGTGCACCTGCCCCCGTGGCTCCCGCATCATCCGCATGATAGTCCAACTCATCTCTACGCAGTAGAGCGCCCCCTTTTGACCCTTTTTCTGACCCTCAAGGGCTTAAATGCATGGAGCGCTGCATTAAACATGTCTTTCTGCTCCTGCATCACTGCCACAAAGTGATTTTAATAACATGTTACTCTCTCTCTCATTAGTTAGGAACGTCGAGGTCAAAAACCCCGATACTGGTTAGAATTTGTATTCTCTTAGACAGACAGATCAGCAGGGCAGATACCCTACTTGAAGTGATGTCCTCTGGTTAAAGTACAGACACACCACCACCCTGCTGCCACCAGACACTTAAGTATCAGTTTACACAAAAGACAAAGCTGTTATTGTGTTGTTACTGTAGAGGCTTCTTAAAGCAAATTTTGCCTTCAAAGAAAAAACATGACTATGCAGGTGATCCGCAAACCTCCTTCATTGTTATTGCTACAGAAAAGCTTATTTTGACACTTTTGGAATGCAACTTGTGAGATGTCATGCTACTACTGTATGTGCAGTAAATTGGCACACAGTTTGATTGTTGAATTTGATGTCAGAGATAATTTGCTTGCAGTGCATTTTTATTTTGGGTGTTGTGTGTCAAAATTGAGAGGTTTCATGGGTCCATATTGGATTTCTCATTGTCAGTGACTGCAATCTTGTTGTGGCTGTGGATATTTATTGATATTGCATGATTGGGAGGCCAAGAGCTTCTGCATGATATTCGGTTGTGTAACATTTCCTGAATGTATATAAATGTCACAGTGATGT
Source organism: Micropterus salmoides (assembly GCF_014851395.1). Lineage (NCBI taxonomy): Eukaryota > Metazoa > Chordata > Actinopteri > Centrarchiformes > Centrarchidae > Micropterus > Micropterus salmoides. The sequence continues at coordinate 10,967,650 of NW_024041484.1, forward strand.
CAAAACTACATTTTCACAATGTGAATGCAAGGGCTTTTTAAATCAGGGGAATTTGGTGATAATTGCCAAAGAATTTGAAAGCTAATTGTCTTAACAAGTGATGAATTCCACTGCACTAATAATAAAACGAAGATTTAGCTGGCTGTTGGCTTTTATTTGAATTACAACTTACATTTAGCTGCCCTTCACACTCACAATCGTGTTAAGCTTTGTGTTGTATTTGCAGCCTAGCTGCATCTCAGATGCAACAAAAGAATTTACAGGCTTGTGTAAGAGGCCAACCCCTTCATGAGTGAGTGAGTCTGCACTGTCTCTACGACAACAGGACATAAACAAATGGGGTATCGCTGTCCTAGTTCAAGCCAGTCAGTTACCATTTACAGAAGTGCCAAGTCCAGAACTGGTAAGAGAAACAAATATTTAAATTGTGACAATTTGAAGCTGTTTTGAAAAAGCACTTTATGTAATTCCTATTCGTTAAATAGTCTTGTTTATTATAATGTTTTTCTGCATACATGTCTCATTTTACAGATGGGTAAATAATCCATCATACTGGAAGTGACCTAGACATCCTTCAGTATGGTAAAGTATATGTAACATTAAAAACTATCCAAACCATTCAAAGTAGAGGAAATTGCAGTAAACCACGTGTATTTTCTTCAAAGCCCACCAAATCCCGGACATCAACCTCCCACAGTTCGAGACCCACCAAGAAGACTGGGAGTCCCAAAACACCCAAAAAGACGTCCTCTAGTGCCAAATCCACCAAGACAGAGGTGGACATCCTCAGCCCGGCAGCCATGGAGAATGTCTACTACATTTCTCACAATGCAGTGGACTGTCTAGAGTTCAGGGGCTTTGGGTGGCCAAATTCAAACAATTCCAACAAAAAGAAGAAAAAGACTAAAGGAACAAAACGGAAGAAGAAAAAGTAGACAATAACTTTTGCAAAACCTAAATAAATTCTTTACCTTTTTGGTTTAAGTGATCATAAAATAGAAATGCCTTGCTAGTGGCGCCATCTGGTGGACACATTTGTGATGCCAACTAAAGTAGACTGCTGGAACCAGTGCAGTGCAGCAATGATTTTGTTTTTCTCCCACAAATGAGTGCACAACTTTGCCAGTAATATTGACATTTGTTCATGAAGCAAAGACTTAACATTATCAACAACTTTATTATAAGCTGAAAGATTCAGAATTGTGTTCGTACTAAATGTCACAAAACATGTGGCAGATGTTACTGATAAGTTGGAAGCTTGTGAAGGAAAATGTTGAAACTTTGTGGAATACAACACTGAGTAGCAACAGCAAGCTTTACAAATATTTACACCTGATGTGTAAGTTAAAGAAAATGCGAGCCTACAGTGCCATGATACTGGACTTTATTGATCCCACTAGTTATCTGTAATATTCTTTAAATCCAGCATTTGCACAGTTCCTTATAAAAATAGGCTACAACAACAACATACCTATAAAGCTAAGGGAAGAAACAAATGTGGTTCCAGGCACTTAATATTCTCATACATATTTTTACATTGTCAGTCCTTTCATCATATGTACCCTCTTTATACCATAACAGTGTAAAATAAATAGTTTCTCTCGAGAGTCCTTTGTTGCAACATGGTCCCGCTCTGCTCACTCTGGGGGCTTCTTCTTGGCCTCCACATCTTTCTTAAAGGCTTCAATTTTCTTGGCTATGTTGGGAACCTCAAAAGGAAAGCGCAGTACAGTCAGTACAATCCGATACACATACACAATTGCCAGTTTATTAGGTACACCAAACTAAAAATAATGCAGTAAACTGCAGTTACACAACAGTCACAGCTTCATGAAAGTTATAAGTTTGTTGCCATTATTTAATAGAAGTGTACTGCAGTATACTGACATGTGTTTTGTCCAACCTATTTATAGGTGTACAGACGACCTTATTGTCAAAGTATGTCATGGGGGGGCGGGGGGGGGGATGAACAGCTCCTGCAGCACTACTATAGAACTAGGGGTTAAGTGTCTTGCTCAGGGACACAGTGGTAGATGGGGGAGTTGAACGCGGGTCTCTCACACCAAAGGCAAGTTTCTTATCCATTGCGCCATCACATAACTCCACTGAATCGTGGAACTATATTTATAGACCAATGTAAAGTTTTAACTTCAACAAACTTACATCATAGTTTTGAGCCAGGTACATCCCCACAACATTTCCCAAGGTAAAGCCAGCCTGGAAAGACAAACGACAAATGTCAGTCAAGGCCGAAATATCTGACTGATGAAGTAACATCTCCTAAATTTCAAGCTAACGCCAATTTAAGTGGCTTTTCTGAGGTGGCATGTTTAACCGTTAGCTGTACTTTTCAGGTTTGTTTACAAACGTTAAACTGGAGACTTTTAATTAAAAAACCATCAACACATTTGACAGCAAATGATCATTATGCTAACACGTTAGCTGGGCTGGTTTCGCAACTCTTAACATCCTGGCAAACGTCGATGCCATGTATGATAACTTCATTTAAACTCACCAGGAACTGTAGCATGGTGGAATAACGAAGGCTTGGCAACAGCAGGCGAGCTTAATGATTTAAAATCTGGCAGTAACTTAAAAGGTTTGAGGGAGAAAATCAACCAGTCTACTCGGCTAACAAAGCTAGCCCGTCATCAACAATACGCATGCGCGAGAACATTAGAGTATCGCGTTAATCGGAGCTCATGTATTGTAGTCTTTTCCTCTGTCTGAGCTGTACTTGTTCCTTACTGGAGAACTACAACTCCCAATATTGCACAATAAATATCGTCCGTCCAGTGGGTGTTGTTGCAATGGTGGTGTCGGTGGGACATTGAATGACTTTGGCTCCATCGCGAATATAGCAGGTTTATTTGATTCATAAACCGCGAACATGGAGGCTCTTATCCCCGTAATAAACAAGCTCCAAGATGTCTTCAACACAGTCGGTGCGGATATCATACAGCTGCCGCAGATAGCAGTAGTGGGGACTCAGGTAAAAATGATCCGACTGTGAGTATTTTGTGATACAACGTTAGGGGCTGCCATGCTAGCTAGGTAACATTACTTTACCGTAATGCATGCACAGATAGAGATCACATTATTAGAAGAAACATACCTACATTTAGAGCAGTAGTACATATTTAGATTCAGATAACGTTACCAAAACGAACTGATCAGGCTACTCAGAGGCCTTTGTGGACCAAGGCTGGTCTGCTAAAACCTACTGCACATCTCATCTGCATAGTTTGCGCTGGCAGTGAAATCTATTTTGATCATATTCAATCAGTGCTATTTTAATACTATCCTCTGTTAGCCCAAACCAGGTCATAGCTTGAGGAAAAGACAGGTGCAATTAGCTGTGTTGGCTGTAGCCTGATCCAGCATGGTTCCATATGAGGGCTGGATCTGGTGTGTTAAATCAGAAAGTAGATTCAGTCCCTTGGTTTATCCCTCCTCTAACTCTTCTCTCTGTGTGCGTCTTGTGTCTCCAGAGCAGTGGTAAGAGCTCAGTGCTGGAGAGCCTGGTGGGCAGGGACCTGCTGCCCCGTGGGACTGGTGTCGTAACCAGGCGACCTCTCATCCTCCAGCTGGTCCATGTAGATCCAGGAGATGCAAGGAAAAATGATGAAAGTGGTAAGCACCAAAATCCCTCTAGTGTCAGCAGTCTTTCAGACCAAAGACTCCACTAAATAGTCCACTGTTGTTTTTGGATTTTACGTCAGTCCTTTTTATGTCGGGACTCTTGCCTACTGTACAAGTCATTATTTTAGGCTAGCAAACACACACGTAGGGGCCGCCCCAACATTGTTTTTGTGCCCAGCATGAAAAAAGTCATATTTTCTGGTGCTCAGCAAGTTCCTGTCACTGTCTTTCTAATCACTTGCAGATGGCAGGGTGTGAGAAAAGGTGCACTGTACAGGTGTCTTCACATTTAATAACCTGGTTTAGCTCCTTAGTTGTGCTCCCTCCCTCCTCAAAGCCACATCTGTAGTTCCAGCTGTTAGCCGTGCTTGCTCAGCCTCCCACGCAGAATAGTTGTCTTTCATGTGGTAATAGTTAACACACCTGTGTTTGCCCCCTCGTGTGTCACAGGCAGAGAGTGTGAAGAGTGGGGCAAGTTTCTGCACACAAAAAATATGGTAAGATTTTTATCATACAAAATATTAAATGACTACTGTTGATCCTTGCCTGATTTCATATCTTTCTATTTCACTTTTTGCAGATCTACACAGATTTTGATGAAATCAGGCAAGAAATTGAAAATGAAACAGAGCGAGTATCGGGGAATAATAAGGTGAGACATGGATTCAACGGTTAGTTTTATTATCAATTAGGCTGTTGATCATTTTCATGATTAATCGATTATTTTTTTTGGTCCATAAACTGTCAGAAAATGGTGAAAAATGTTGATGAGCGTTTCGCAAATGTGTCCTCAAATGTCTTGTTTTGTCCACAACCAAATGATATTCAGTTTACTACCATAGACAAAAGAAGCCAGAAAATATTATTATATTATATAATACATTTGAGAAGCTGAAATCAGTGAATTAGTTTTCTTACAAAATGACTCTATCAAAATAGATTAATCGTTTTGAGTAAAAAAGCAACAACTAATCGACTAATTGTTGCAACTCTACTTCAGATGAAAGAGCAGGAAAGACAGATTTAGTTTGACAACAACTTCGCTATTGGACGGGCGTTGTGGAGAGGTTTAGACAATTTTAGGTAATAAGAATATATAAAAAGCTACTTGCATTAAAAAAAAACAAAAAAACAAAAAAACAGCAAAAATTTTAAGAGCAGTTCATCATTAACTAGCTACTATAGCAGCAAATGATGGGACATGTATTCCTTCTTTCTTTTTCCAGTTTGAAAACTAGGTGCACATTCTGGGCTAGCTGCAAGCTTGCCAGGGATAAGTGACTAACACATGTAGACAGAGAATTAAAATAATCCAGATGCAATGAAGAGAAAGCATAACTTTTATTCCCAAAACCGAGAATATGAGTTGAGGCTTGATATTTTTATTTTATTTTATTTTTTTTGGATATAGCCCTGAGCTGCAGAAACTGGAATTCACCAGCATTTTTTGGCATGCAGCTTAGGGCTATTCTGGCTCAAGGGATTTGGAGATACTTCTAGGAAGCTGAAAGGAGGGCAAATACAAGGCTTGATCTAATTTATGTTTGTAAAACTTTGGGTTATTTACATTACCACGGTTCTCTTGAGTAGCATGAGTGAGTGTTTCTGTGGGAACGGCCTCTGTCTGACCTCACCAGAAGCCCTAAGCACATCCATGTCAGTGAGGACAGCGATCCTCCCACTATAAATTAGGTGTACGCTATACTTAATTCAAAAAACTATTCTTGCCACCAGCAGCTCATATTTCTCAACTCACCTGTCTCTCTGGGACTTGGCTTAACTTGGTCAGCGGGCGCTTTGTTCTTGGTCTGTGTGGTACTTCAGGAGAACTGTTCTGTAATGAGCTATAAACTACCCTTTACAGTTAGCCAAACTGAGTAGCAATACCTCCTCAAGGGACAAGCTAATGTTAGCCACTTCCCCAGGTTAGCAATACAGAGTTGTGATACTTCCACTGTGTTAGCTGTCTGCCTGGAAATTGCACTCCTAGAAGGCCCGTGCTCTCTTCTAGCCACGCTAGGCTAGCCATAGCAAACACCTAGCCCTAGTTTGTGTGTCTTATGTTTTAGCGTAACATTTGAGTCACAGAGCTAAGCGTCAATTTCTCTGGGGATAAAACATGCATGGCAATCTATGGAAAACACAGAAGGTCGATTTAACAACAGCTGTTCTGAAGGTATTTCCAAAATCCTTAAAGACTCCTTCAAACATCTAGATGAAAACAAATTCTGTCCATTACGCGAATAAAAAATGATTTTTATCCTGTTTCTCATGTTGCAACCTCTTATCCCAATCTAAACAAAGATGGAGCTGGTGGCTAGTTTCAGCTTGGGGAAACGGTTAAAAAACCTTTTTTTATTGAGCAGGGGGCAGACAGTTTCATGTTCATCCAGATGTTTCATTCATCTTTGAGGAACAGCCATAAGTGTCATATAACGACTTTCTGGTGTTATCAACAAACCCCCGGGTATTTATTTTTTACAGAACCCGGAGACTCTACGCTAATAGAGTCACAGACAGGAGCTGTAGTGCTCACCCAGCAGTGTCAGAAACGGCACCATGAGAGTTGAAATGTTACCTAAAATATTATAACCATCAGGATCTACAGCAAGTAGGGGAAACAAAATTCTGTGAAGCAGCGCTAAGCTGTTAGATACACAGTACATGTCTATTCTTTCCTTGTCCCTCTGCAGGGGATCAGCGATGAACCCATTCATCTGAAGATATTTTCGCCTCATGTTGTCAACCTCACACTGGTGGATCTGCCAGGAATCACTAAGGTAACGCATGCTGAACTTCTTGCTTCCCAAGACCAGGCTTTTATCATCTCGTTCCCCAGGGGAAATCTGTTATTAAACTCCTAAAAACCATGATTTACCAGATAAGCTTGGTCACTGGTGTTATATACAGTAAGGAATTAGGAACTCATTCTTGATGCTTCAAAACCTGCTGTCAAAGACCAAGTGTGTGCAGGCTTTGATTCCAGCCTCATTAGTTCCTCCCCTCTGGTTGAACATGTGTTAATGTGAGAAATCCCACCACTGTAGCTTCTAATGAATCAAATTGAGACGTACTGTGTCCTTTCTCAAGATTGATATTGTCACCTTAAGGTGCCTGTGGGTGATCAGCCTAAAGACATTGAGCTTCAGATTAAAGATCTAATCCTGAAGCACATCTCTAACCCAAACTCCATCATCCTGGCTGTCACTGCGGCCAACACAGACATGGCCACCTCGGAGGCCCTTAAGGTGGCCCGGGAGGTCGACCCTGACGGTAAGAACAACTGAAGAAAACAAATGATCCAAAACCATTATGGGTAAACTTTTTTATTTTTTTTTCAATGGCTAATAGAAGATGTGTGTTGATAGCTAATTTTGTGATATTGACCTTTGTGACTGACTGTGACTGACCAGGCAGGAGGACACTGGCTGTGGTGACCAAGCTGGATCTGATGGACGCCGGTACTGATGCTATGGATGTACTGATGGGCAGAGTCATTCCTGTCAAACTGGGCCTCATTGGAGTAGTCAATAGGTCTGGACAAACCATATTCCCTGCACTAAATATAATGTGAAAGAATCCATTACTCATAATAGAGATGAATTTGTAATAATGGAGATGAGAGGCTCAATAGATGTGTAGAGAACAGAGAGGAGTGTACTATAATACATTTTTTATGCTGGTATATTAAAACCTTTTTACTTGAGAACTGCCATCTGTAAGTCTGTTATCACTCAGTTCAGTTAAATGGACATCAAATACAGTTCAGTGATCTGTACATAAGGCATCATGATGAGTCTAAGCCTTTATTCCATAAAAATATTAGATATCCTGATAAATAGATTGACTTCCATATATCCCCACATTTATTTTTTAATTTCCTTTTGTTGCCCAGGACTAACTGTTGGTGTATTGTTGTATTTATACTTTTAGGAGCCAGCTGGACATCAACAATAAAAAGTCTGTGGCTGATGCCATTCGGGACGAACATGCTTTCCTGCAGAAGAAATACCCATCCCTCGCAAACAGAAACGGAACCAAATACCTGGCCAGAACCCTGAACAGGTGAATGTGATTATGAATATTATTATACAGTGTAAAAACTTTGAAAAGCGCAAAGCCTCGTGCTTCTGTTGGTTTCAACCATGTTAAAATCCCATTGTCATTGTGAGTTGCTTATTTTGCAGCAGGGCTGCAGACAGAAACAGAAAAATAAATCTTTATGCTTCTGTAACTTTGGTTCAGTATTATATCGACCAGTTCAGACTTTTTGATGGTAAACTCAAAATAATTACCTTTCTGAAGAGACCATAATCAAATTAACAAATTAGAAGGGTTGGAGAATAGAATACTTTCAGGAAAAAAGAATGTGCAAAACATGGGGGGAATTAAATGAATGGTCGTGCAGCCTGATGGTGTGTGTGCTTTTATTGTGGCGAGGTTCATTTTCCTTTGCTCGGTAGTGTTCCCTCTGTGCACCAGGTACCCACAGCCTTTCTTTGTGAAAAAATGTATATAAATAATTCTTAATTTTTCCAGGACAGGTATGGGTAGGGTAGTAACATATTACCAGGACATTTGAAGTTATGTCAGCATCAGCAGCCATGTTATTAATCAGAGAAAGTGCTATTGTCTTTAAACAGTAGGTGTTTAGCCTGATCAGTCCCAGCACAGAATATCATTCTACATATTTGCATAAAAAGTAAACCCTCTGCCCTTTCCTGCCATAATGTTCAGGTTACTGATGCATCACATCCGAGACTGTCTCCCTGAGTTGAAGACACGGATCAACGTCCTGGCAGCCCAGTACCAATCCCTGCTCAGTAGCTACGGCGAACCTGTTGAAGACCAAAGTGCCACCTTGCTCCAGCTCATCACTAAGTTCGCCACAGAATACTGCAACACCATAGAGGGCACGGCCAAATACATCGAGACGGCAGAGCTGTGAGTAGCGGTGGCTCTCCTCCCCTCCGCCACACGGTGACACTGTTGCTCCAGCGCATTGAAAATGAGCAAAACAACTGCATTGGTTTCATCATTTAGTATGATACAACTTGTAAGTTGAGGCACGCACAGCCTCTGTGAAGGAAGAGCTGACAGGAGAGTAGGCCACGGGCTCCACATCACAGCTAATATCCCCCCGCTTCTATTTTTCAGGTGCGGTGGAGCCAGGATTTGTTACATATTCCACGAGACTTTTGGTAGAACATTGGAGTCTGTGGATCCTCTGGGAGGACTCAGCACCATTGACATCCTAACAGCTATAAGGAATGCAACAGTGAGTGCTGCTGCATAATCCCGTAAATGTGACATCACTAGGGGCACTGAAGTTTCTCCTGTTATTATTAGCTATTGTAGGAAAACCAATAGAAACTATTCTGTTGCTTTTGTTGTTTGCGCCCTCAAAACAAGTTGCTCTGGCTAATAATTGCTAACCTGCAGCTCCCTCTTCCCCCTACATCAGGGCCCGCGCCCGTCCCTTTTTGTGCCCGAGGTTTCCTTCGAGCTGTTGGTGAAGAAACAGGTGAAACGCCTGGAGGAGCCCAGTTTGCGCTGCGTGGAGCTGGTCCACGAGGAGATGCAGAGGATCATCCAGCACTGCAGCAACTACAGCACGCAGGTGATCAGCTCTGTCAAAGAACAGGATCACATTTAAGTTTTCCCACACACACAGACATTAATATGGAGAATATTTTGTCTTGCAGGAGCTGCAGAGATTCCCTAAGCTACACGAGGCCATTGTGGAAGTTGTCACCTCCCTTCTGAGGAAGAGACTGCCTATTACCAACGAGATGGTACCATCAAATTCATCTCTCTTTGCATTTGCGCTGTCGTCGCCTGCAGTCATGATCTCTCAGGCTGCATCAGAACATTTGATTGATAACTAAAGGTGTCCTCTCTTCTTGTCATAGGTGCATAACTTGGTTGCAATAGAGCTCGCCTACATCAACACCAAACACCCAGACTTTGCAGATGCCTGTGGGGTCTTGAATAACAATATAGAGGTCTGTAATCTCCTGTACATACATTTTTTTTCGGGCAGAATAAAGAGAATAGATGTGTACACCTGATATTACTTATTTGTAGGCCTGGGATTATATATTGATATTTTTCAAGTATATAAAATAGAACCCAACCGATTAACCGGCAGGCTCATCGGTTCAAAAAGAAACGGAGAGCCGGAAGACATCATTCAATCGAGTGTTGTTGCATAGTTTGTCTTCTTTTTATAAATTTGACTTATATTTATAAAAAATTTAATATATTTTGTTTTTACTTTTGTTCAAAGTACTATTTAAAACAAAAAAGTTTTATTTTTAAACTGCACATAACAAATGTTAGGGGTCTTTGTTTATGTTATGTGTTTCTGAAATAAAGCAAAAAAATAATAAAGGCCGATATATCAGAAGATCAATATCGATATCAGTCTCAAATATCCCATATCGGTCAAGTTCTAATATAAAAAGTATGAAATGCCATTGATTCAGAATGTATGGAGGAAATAAAAAAAAAAACCTGAGTATTTTTTATGTTTCACAAATGCAGGTATAGAATGCAAGTGTCAAAAAATTAAAATAAATCAGGGTGGACAAACACCAAAATTCACTTTAAAGAATTTGAACGTGGGCATTCAGGTTATTAAAGATACTTCTTTAGGTGATAAATTTACCAACTGTATTCAAGCAACTTAAAGAAAGTTTTTTGCATACTGGACTGCTGAATTTTATTTTTAAAAATGGGATGTTTAAACCACATAAATTCAAATAGTAAAATATTTCTATGCTAGAAATTCAGTGGCCTTTAAATCTATATCAGAATATAATAGTGATTTTAGTTTCAGGTTTCAAATTATTACCACCTTTCTTTGCTTCCATGTCTGAATCTTTATTTTAGGTAATTGCATTTTCATTATTTAGAAAATCATAAGCAGAAAATACATGACTCTTTTAATTAGGTCAGTAAAAAAGAAGCAGGAGAACTTCTTTCATCATTTGTGTTTCAGTAAATGTTCATACATACTTTCAATTTTGTATTTATTTTGTAATTATTTGTAGCAACATGTGTTCTTGTGCATTTGTAGGAGCAAAGGAGAAACAGGATGAGGGAGCTTCCCACTGCAGTGCCCAGAGATAAGGTAAAAGAAACAAACTTATTTTGAAATATAATACCAGTTCTAATACTATCTTTCCTAATGTTTGGTTGTAGTCTGCAGCGTCCCGAGAATAAAGGGGACTTGTGCAGTGTTAATCACTCGTAGCACTACGGGATTTGTGAACCAAATGCCTCAGGATAGTTTCCATTGAGGATTTTTATGCCACATCTCCTCTCCTCCTCTCAAATGACGTTAGACTGCCAACCTCTTTCCCTCTGTCTTTTCACATTTCTTCTCAGTGCTTTTTTTTCTGTCTCTCTCTATTCCTGCTCTTATATTCCTGCTAGTCTGTTGGCAAAGGCCCGGCTGGCCCAACTGTGGTTTCTGGCGAGCCCCTTGCATCGGGAGCAGACGTGGACGGTGCCAAGGTGGGCACGTACACAGCTCGCTGGTTTTGTGCGGGGCTGGTGGTGGGGCATGGATGGATGGTTGGATGGATGGTTGGGTGGACATGGGCTGCTGGCATGCACTCTGATCTTTGTCTGCTGATGCCATGCTCTTGTTTCGCTCTCCCTCAGCCTGTGTGAACTTGCACTAACAACCGTTGTGTTTTCTGCATTCTGTGTCCCCAAACCGGTCAAACCTGTCTCACAGAAAATGCCTTCCTCTCCCTTTATTTCCTTTTCTAACGTCATAACACTGCCCTGTGTATTAATTCTTTTGTAGTTTATAGGAATTGAGCGATAGTGGAAATTCTACCCCTTCACCATCTACTCAAGCCTGTTTGGTCTGTAAGTGCATATTTTAGGAAAATGGCAATGTTTTAATGGCATTGTTGTAGGGATGGCAATGTCGGTCGGTTGGTTCACCACTTTGGTTCAACAGAAATATCGTAACAATTAATGAATGGATTGCCATGCATTTTGTACACACTTTCAAGGTCCCCAGAGGATGAACCCTACTTACTTCGGTGATCCCCTGACTTTTCCTCTAGCGCCACCATGAAGGCGGACTATCACTTTCCTTTTTAATGGGATATTTTGGATAATACATAATCATTTTTAAAAAATGAAGCATTCAATTGTAAAAGCTCTAAATGCATGATGTTTCCTAAGTCAATCAGTAATCATGTTAATAATCGTGATTTCAGTTAAGACCAAAATAATCGTGATGATTTTTGCCATTATTGAGCAAGCCCTACTGTCAGTGTCTGTACTACACTCAGTTATTAATGTTTAGCTTCAAGCTCCTGCAATCTCTTAATGTGTACATGCCTGTTTTGCTTGTGGTTGCGCTACGGCATATGAACCGGTCAAGGTTATTGTGCTGCATATGCTAACCATCCTTTCCCTGTGCACCCTAACCTGGGTGGTGTGACCCCAGTTTATCTGTCTTCATTTTTCTTGTCTTCCTGGCTCATCAGGCCCCAGCAGCAGGGCCCCAAGGCGAGCAGGATGGCACTGGGAACTGGAGGGGGATGTTGAAGAAAGGGGATGAAGCCCCCGGCTCTGGACCTGGGAGCCCCCTTAAAGGAGCTGTCAACCTGCTTGATGTGGTAACTAAACATAAGCCTAACCGCATGCCCCGTGATGAAGAATACAGTATTTTTCAGCAAAGGGTTGATGAAAACATTGTCTGCCTTTTCCCTCAAGCCTGTGCCGGTTGCCAGGAAGCTGTCATCACGTGAGCAGCGTGACTGTGAGGTCATCGAGCGTCTCATCAAGTCTTACTTCCTCATCGTTCGCAAGAATATCCAGGACAGGTAGGCCCGGACAGCTCCTCAAGTGGAGGTGGTTTTGTATTTTAACACTGTATATAGTCAACAAATCCCATGAAAAGAACACCACCAATGATGAATTGGCCATATTATCAAGTATTGTGTGTGCGTGTAGCCACAGCTTGATTTGTCTTCCCCTATGCCATATGAAGGAAGATGTCACCCAGTGCAACAGGGTGACATCTTCCTTCATTACCGTTGACACAGGCATAGTAGTTTATCTTGAGTCAATGCCACATACACCGTCCAAATGTGTGTGAAACCGCAGCTGAAAATAGGCCCTAACAAATGCTGTGCTTGAGTTACGTTTGCAGTAAAGTGGCAGGAGATTACTGATGATTACTGACTTTTTAAAAGGTAACTCTATACACTTGGGTACTGTTTGTATACTTTTATGTCAGTAGGAACCAACAGGATTGAGGCAGGATAGGGAAGTCAGAAAGTATTAAGACTAACACATTGTTGTTTGTGATCTTTTAACAGTTACAATAAGAAAATAGAGAATATCGCCAGCCTTATCCTTTTAAAATGTCTCCTCTTTGTCGTGAAAATGTTTTCACACTAGAGTTAACTTGTAAACCTAACTCCCACCATAATAAAAACTCACAAAAGTTACCAATGAACTGTTAACAGCCATGGCTGAAAAGCAAGAATCTGAGTGTTACCTGCTGTGAAATAATGGTGTTACATTTGTTTTTGTGTGATTTGACTTCATTTGATCCTCTTTTCTATCCTACCAAAGTAGATGTTCTGCAATATTCTCAGAGTGCAGCCCCCCCCCCCCCAGAGCTCAGTTGGGAGAAACAGATTGTATTTAACTCGCAGCTCGTACTTTAACAGCTCGATATTTCGACAGGCACTCCCACCTGGAGCCTCCTCCATCTGGGGGACGACACAATCACCAGGCCCTCTTGCCTTCTTGTTCTCAACCATCTGTTCAGTCTGTTTCCTCTCCCCACCGCAGTGTGCCGAAGGCAGTGATGCACTTCTTGGTCAACCATGTGAAGGACAGCCTCCAGAGCGAGCTCGTAGGCCAGCTGTATAAATCTGGCCTCCTCAATGATCTGCTGACTGAATCGGAGGATATGGCCCAGCGGCGTAAGGAGGCCGCCGACATGCTACAGGTTAACAGACTCCCACCTTGTAGTAGTTGTCCAAGATGAATTTAGGTTCCTTTTATCAGTCATTTCATTGTTTTATATTTTGTTTTGTCTGAAGGCGTTGCAAAAAGCCAGCCAGGTGATCGCTGAGATCAGGGAAACGCATCTCTGGTGAAAAGATCTGCAAAGGGAGCCGAACCGGATCGGTTATCGCCTCATCATGCCTAATGGGGCGATGCTTCATGCACTCATCATGTCTGAACATGAAGTTTTGGATTTGCATCCATGAAAATGCACTGATCTGATCCCTGCTCAAATGTACAGTAGGTATCGAATTGGCTCACAAGCTATCTGAAAGAAATGTAAGTTAATTTAAGTTGTTTATCAAAAATGCTTGGTGTTGTCTAGAGTATATGAAAATGCACCGCCTCTGTTAGCCAATGTTCAAGGTACTATTTTAGAAACCATTGTTGCCACCCACGCCTCCTAGAGGAATCAAGAGTGCAACTAAGGGGAAAGTACTTTTTGGTTTTTTTTTGACAGACTGCGGTTAACCAGAATGGAAATGGACTTTTGTGTGAAGTGGAAATTAAAGTTTTGATGCTTTTTTGGCAGCTCCACAAAGCATTCTTGCAAATGTTTTTTCTCCAGGTTATAAAAAAAAAATCACACAAACAATATTATTCATCTCCTCATCTGCAACTTTTTCATTTAGGAGTAGCTGTCATGTGTCAGAAACCGCAGAACCTCAGAAGTCATAGCAGGGATTGGTTTGCTGAATTAAAATACATAAGTTGCTCCTGACTTATAGCAAATGTTAGTCCTTACACCTGTGTATATACTCCATGACTTTTTTGCACTCTTGTTGCCACACTGTTCTGTATGGAAAGTCCATTTCGACACTGTATTGCCACCAGAATATTTATTTATTAATGTGTTATTTAATTGTGTGGATAATGTAATGAGCACTATTGCAGCTTGCTGCAGTAGGTCATTTAATTATGTTTACATATCGCTGCCTACATGTGAAATATGGTGCACTGTGGTTCTCTGTATGGTTCCCAAAAGAATAAATAGAGCTATTTTATTGCCAGTTGAATGGATTCATTTGCTTTTAAGCTGTTAAAGTGACAAAGAGACAGAAAGAGATAAAATCCACTAGTTTTAAACTTAAACCGCACAAACGGGCTTAAAAGCACTTTTTTATTGTTTATGTCTAAAACCAGCTGTTGTAGTGCTGTTTTATTGTTTATGCGTACATTAATGTCGTCAAAATCAATACTGGTGCTCATCTTCAGGCGCTTCCTTGGAGAAATCCTGCTGGTGCTTGCATCTATCTCAGCCTGCCCTTGGCCTTGCCTCTTCCTTTGGTGCTGTGGGGTCACAAACATAAATCATCAGTCAACAGTTTACTATTCATCCATGTATGAATTAATATTTATTAAGTCCATCTCTATAGTTCCATTTGGTTGCTCTGGTGTGTTCCTAACAAATGTTGTTTGTACATACAGGTCTGGGTATCACTGGTAGTTCCACAGTTTGGAGGCCCAAGGTGTTAATTAAATATTAATTAAATCCATTATGAAGTGAATAATCATGAATAAATACAGATACATTAATAATAACCATAAATGGGTAAGTAATAATCCAACACAATTTTAAAACTCTATTTAATATGAAATGTAATGTCATCCATCCATTCTTTATGTGATTGGCTTGCCGCCTATTCAGAGAAAAAGCAACAGCCAATCAGAGAACAGACTGCTGAGGTTCAATGCTGCTGAGGGCTTAAACTGCCAGATGGTGACATAGTGGCATTGTGAACTAAAACTGGAAAAAGTAGTGTTGGGAAAACAAAAACAGACTTTAGAAGAAGGCGATTTTGTAATAAATGGAGACCTGCATAAGCAGTATGAAATTATCATAATGAGCTGAATCTTTTAAAAATCCATGGAATATTTCATGATGGTTATATTATTATTATTATTATGTATTTTATATTGCCATATTTATAAAACATTTTAATGCTTGGGGTCTCCATACAATTTAAATCTCTTTAGAGATCTTGTACAGCAGGTTTTTTTTATATTGAAATAAAAAAGGGGTGACAAACATGTCTGCCTAAATTCCTCAAAGTAAGGTATGAAGTATTGTTTCTTATTAGTAGAGAAACACTTTGAGATACTACTTTTTTGATATAGGTATGTTTTTCTACAAACCTTTTTTTTTTTTCATTTAACAAAAGAGACTGGCTACTATACAAGAACTTTAAAATTGTGAAATTGTGATTTAAATTGCAACCGATCAAAGAATAACAGCGATGCAAGCTTTTGGTACGTCAGTTTTCAAATGTTCATTTTGCTACGGATTCATTTAAGCTGCTGACAAATAAGTATTACCCAGCCCTCTGTATGAATGACGCACAGCACATATCTTTGTCTGCATGTAGACATAATTTTCTTTAAGCGTGACATTTTGTCAGTGCAGATGCTCTGTAGGTCCATATGTGCTGTAGTGTTCATTAACAAAATGAAATTAGGTCATGAGCGAAGTGATGGAGGGGTTGAAGAAGACATCAAAGCATCATGCTATTAGAAAAGGGAAAAACACGATTTCACACGGCTGGCAAATGATGATTGTGTCCTCTCAGCAGCAGCCTTACCTTTTCATACCCTGCCTTTGTTCTCTTTTTGCCCCTTTGCCCATAAGATCTGATACATCCACAGTTTAATCTGCCAGATATTTGAGTGTAGACACTTACCAGTTGATTTAACACAGACGTCTCGCTTTCTGCCTTTTTTAAATGTTGACATACACGGCTTTTTTCTTTTTCAAGGGATTGATTCAGATCGGTTTACATTTCAAAATCTGTAACCAATAGTGTTACAAAAAGCAGTTTCAAAAAGTAGCAAATATGTGGGGGCTTTGGGATGTTCGCTCCAACCACCACAGTGCTTCTCTATTCTACCAACTTCAAAGCTCAAGTATAGCTGTGGATCAGGAACACAATGTTTTCGGACTGCCTGGATGAAGATGTAAAGAGGGATGATGGGTAATAGATGCACGGAGAAGAATAAAGAATGTTGAGCAGAGCGAGAAACAAGTAGAGTATGGTAAGAAAGTAATCAAATACTGCATGAATGCTTTAAAATGGCAGAGCTTTCTGCTACTGTGTTGATCTTTTTCCATGGCTGTCTGAAACAGGTAAAATCTGATTTTATGTTTTACTTGTTCAGAGCCATAGGTAGGTGAGATCTGTGCTGTGCAAAGTTAGAACTATTTCAATGCTCACAACTCATTCAGTAAAGACTGTGTCACATGTTCCCATTCTACATCAGGTAGGTTGATGTGAGTTTAAAAAGGGTTACAAGAGATAATTTATCATATTGAAGAACTGTATACGGGGGTTCACAACTACAATTTATCAATTTATATGCACTTATAATACCAAATTTGTTTTGTTAAATAAAACTGACTCAACATTTCCTGAGGTTCTTTAAATGAGTACCAAAACCACCTCAATTCTATTAAAGAAACTCTCAGCGCCAATATGAGCCTTGTCACTTACCTCTGGTGGTCTTGAACGCGAGCCAGGAGCTGATTGATCTGTGGGGGACAAACATGGAGGACTGGCTAAGCACAAGAGCAACAGGTGGACACGGGCGGACACCAGCTGAGCCGAAGAGTGGACCTCGTGGTCCTAAAGAAGAGCTCAGCAGGGCAAGATATGTTCACCTGATGTCCAAAGAATTTCATCTGTGGATGGGGACTCACCTCTAGCCTTCCTGACAGAGCTGATCATTTAACTAAATCCTAAAGTGAAGGCCACAGAGCTGAAGTGCTTATGTTTCAGTTGTGCTCGCCTCATTACAGGCTCCACACTACCAGTTTCACCTTCTGTTGTCAGTGGTTGCCCGGCTTTGCTCCTGCTCCACTGTCTGAGGCTCAGTTTGTGACCCTTTAACACACAGGACAGCAAAACAACCAAGACGCTCACACTCCTTATTAACAATTACTCACAACTTCTGCTGCTCATTGATTCGGAACTGGAGTACAGTAATCTGGAAGTCAAGCCACATTCATTTTATGTAGGTGCCCTCTGGACAGCCTTTCACTTAAAAGTATATTACATATTTTTCAGCTTTCACATTATGTGGATTTTTCAGGGCTGTAGGCTGCATTATCATCTTATCCCATGATCTAAATTCATATAGTACATAAAACAAGTTAGGTAGCATATACATAGAAGCTAATGGAGGATTTTAATCAGGTCATAGGCTGTTCATTTTGTAAAGACATGAAAGAAAGAGTAAGAAAATTTGGGAAATATAAAGAACAGAAGATTTAAACCACTCTTGTCTGTAGCCTACGGTAAATTTGTAGCTGGAGTGAGCAGCTTGTTAGCTTAGCTTAACATAAAGACTGGAAACAGCTAGTCCAGTTATGTTCAAAGATAAGAAAATTCACCATCCAGCACCTTTAAAGCTCACTAGTTAACATGTTATATTTTGTTGGATAGAATCAGGCTAGCTGTTTCCATGTTTCCAGTCTTTTCTGAGCTAAGCTTACGGGCTGTTGGCTTTAGCTTAATTTTTACCGTACAAACGTGAAAGCTGAATCAATCTTCTCATCAAAGTCTTGCAACTACAAAAAAAAGCGAATAAGCGTATTTTCCAAAAGGTATTCCAGATTGATTGAACTGTAACACCGACACTTTTTATTTTATGTAGTTGAGTTCTTCTACAGGTGCATATACAGGTTTGGTGAAAAAAAAAAAAAAGGTTTTCACTTTGTCATTTCATGGAGCAATTGGTACATGAACACCCCAAGGCAAAGTACTTACATCATATTTCTGTCTCTTCAGTTTCTCGGTGAGGTCAAACTTCTCAGACTCCAGTGTCATCAGCCACTGCCACAGCTCATTGGCCTTCTCCCTTCAGAGCAAATACCAGTTGCATTTTAGAAACAGAAAAGTAAAAGACCTTGCCAAAACGTTAGACCTCTATGATTTAAGGAATGGAAAGTAGATGGGAGTTTATTCACAAACAAATCACCTGCATCGGACCGTAAATGTGGATATTAGCCTGTCTATGGAACTGTGAATAAGGGCTGCTAGTGAAAACATAGTATCCTTACTTCACTTTGTCCTCGCTGAGATGGTCGATGTTGAGAGGCTTCCTCCTCTCTGCCAGGATCTTCTTTTTCTTCTCTCTCTCTGTCTGCTTTTTCGCTCCCCTTTTTCCATCTTGCTGGATAGGAGAATCAATCAAAGAGGATGTGTTGACAGAACACAAGAAGAGAAAGGATAAAAGAAAGAAAATATCAAAGAGGCCACAAAATCTGAAACGCTGATCCTATTTCCTATTGATTCAAGTATAAACACATGTATTTATGATCACAGTAACAGTCTCCATCTTCTGTCTTTCATTTCAGCGATGGTTGTGCATTATGGTGGGTACTGACTGGTACCGACTGTGCCAATCCTTTACATTTGTCTGACAGAAGATTTTCAGTGAGAATTTGGTAAACAGTTTGTGAAGACTGACCCTCTGTTGGACACCACCATACTGCTGAGTCATGTTTGTCAGAGCCTTCTTCTTCTTGGCGTCCTCATCCTGCTTTTTACGGGCCTCCTCCTGCTCCTTCCTCTCCTTTTCTTCCTGCCATACAGATTGCACAAGAAGGTCACAGGAGAAAGAAACACACCACCTTGCCTCTCCAACGGCTTAATCAATACTGAGGGCAAAATCTATTAAAGTCTTCCTGCTGTCATCACTTAGATAAAATTCACTGTATCTGCAAGAAGATCCTTTTCCTGGAAATTATTATCATTATCTGCCATGTTAGAAAATGACAATTGGTTTCATGTGAATTTCAAGTTAAACCTGCAGTAACTGAAATTTTGTTCTCTTTGGGGAAGCAGAAACAAGCTGTAAACACAACACTAGCATATTTTTACATTTTAGCTTGATATAGTCAACATGATAGCGAACAGCTGCTTAATTACACATCAAGCTGATACAGAGCAACATAATCATTCATTTGGAGTTGTGTTTCTGGCCACCAGATGTAACTGGGGTGGTGATGACGCAGTGGATAAGACACATACCTTTTGTGTGAGAGACCCACGTTCGAATCCACTGTAAGACACCAATGTGTCCTTGAGCAAGACGCTTCACCCCTAGTTGCCCTAGAGGTGTGTGACCTACATGCAACATTTATAGCAATTGTAAGACGCTTTGCATAAAAGTGTCAGCTAAATTAATAAATGTAACTCCAGTATTCCAATCTCCTTTTAGCTCTGTTTTTGGTCTCCACCAATTCCTAAGGGAAATAGCTGACTCTTTAGCTCTTCACTCGCTAACTTGGTTTGCAAATAATGTACGGTGGATTTTTAGAGCGTTTTCATTGAAAACAGCCTACTGCTGTAGAAAAACAATGCTATGAGACCTGTGACATTAAAATCAGAGTTGCAGGGTGATAATTCTCTGTAGGTTTGTCATGTACATGTAACACCACTCTTACATGGTCATTTAATCCATTGGTATTATGAAAATATTGACTATAGGTGCTTTAAAGAAAAATATAACTGAATTATTTGCAGCAGACAACATAAAGAAAAGAGTTCCCTAAAGGCAAAGACTTCATGTTGATCCAAATTTATATGTTATGCTGAAATTAAATCTGCCCAAAGCAATTTTTTGAATGACATCACTTAACTGCACCAAGCAGGGCTGGACTGGTAATGGGGCAAATTACCAGTGGGCCGATGCACCTTTGGGGCAGATGTAACGTAAATGATGTATTTATATAACTGTTTTTTAAAAAATGGACCAACGACCTGCCCATTGGGTAATTTTCTGTACTGACACTGGGCGGCCCAATCACATCTCTTTAGCGAAAGTGAGCAGGAGGAGAGTGGAGGTGAAGGCATGGAGTAGCTCAACCTGTAGGGAGGGAGGGTGATTTACACTGGAGACGCTGGGGACAGGTAGCCACCACTTTTTGAAAGCATTTGTTAAAAATGTTCTGAAAAATAGCTTGCACCAAGAAATGTTAATTAACAAATAAAAATTCTATGACAAAGGTTTATTTGCACAATATGCCTGTAATGCAAAGTAAATATAGAAGAAAACTCTGTGTTGTCCAAAAAAAGTCACTTAAGCTAAAAACAATAATAAGCTACTGATTACCAGTGTTGGGGGTAGCCTAACACATTGCAGAGTAACGCATTACTGTAATCAGATTACTTTTGTCTGTAAGGTAGTAATGTAACGCATTACTGTTGATAACTTCAGTAATCACATTACAGTTATTAATGACAAAATCATCGCGTTACTTGTGAACTGGTTCTTGAACTATCCGCATAACGGGAGGAGAGAAAAATAAATAGTCCCTTTTCCTCCGTGTTTGCGTAACACTTTTCCGACCTAACTTTTTACTTCAACGCCAGTTCATGAGGATGCAGAAATTGCAATACTGCCAAAGACGTCTTTCGAGGGGTGGAGGTATTAGGCCTACTTCATATTGTTTCGCGAAAGGACAGAACTAGTTACTTTCAGCAGTGAGTAATCTAGTAAAGTAAGGCATTACTTTAAAAAAAAAAAAAAGTTACTAGTAATGTGTAATCCATTACCTTTTATGAGTAACTACCCCAACACTGCTGATTGAGATCCTCGGGCAGAGGTCTAGCTGTTGTCTGTTCCAGAGTCTCGACTGAAAACTAAAGGGGACAGAGTGTTTGCTGTCAGGGCCCCTCTGGAACAGCCTGCCCGAGGAAATCAGGTCAGCTGAGTCAGTGAACTCTTTTAAGTCACTTCTTAAAACATACTTTTATAGGAGAGCCTTTCCCGATCTTATTTGACTTTATTTTATCCCTTTTATTTTATTTATTTTACTAATTTTATAATTATCTTAAACGTGTATTTTAGTCTTTTCAATGTTTTCATGATTTTATCTTGTATTGTTTTTGTATTATTGTCTTTTGGGTATTATTGTCTTTACACTTGTTAAAGCACTTGTTTTTGAAAAGTGCTCTACAAATAAAGATTATTATTATTATTATTATTACTGCATTCCATTATATTTTTATATTCTGAATTGTCACCTGGCACCTGAATTTTGTGCTTCCCTGATGCAGAAAATGTCTCCAGAATGCAGGAAATTAAATGTTTCATGCTCAAAATCTTCTGGGGAAGGACCTCTATATCAAAAACTTCTTCAATAAATAGTTTTTTTTTAAATAGTAAGCCCATTAAAATACAGTCTTGTTGTCATGGCCCCAATCTTGTGCAATGTTACGTCTCATGGGCTCTCAAGTGTTTTGTCACACCCCTGATTTAAGCCCTTAAATGGATGGATGGTGTATTGGTGAGGGGTGTCCGACCGATTTTGGTGGGCTGCCTGGGCAAAAATTGCCAGGGCTGATTTTTTGTCCCAGTCCAGCCCTGGCACCAAGGACACTCACATTTAAAAATGTGCCCGTTTATGCTTTAGAGTATATCAAAACAAAAATGGGAAAGATGGAGTAAAGATCAAGGATGGAGTATTTACTTTCTGTTGTTGAGGAGTTTACATTCATCAGAGAAGATTCCCAACCAGGATAGACACCGTAATTATATTTTGGTTACAGTTATTTGTTATAGGACACTCTTTATTTATTGTATTTAGGGTCATTGTCCTGAAAAACGGTGATTGAAAAGGAACTCACTGCGACACGAGTCTGCCTCTCCTTCTCCCTCTCAGCACGGATCCTCAGCTGTTCAGCCCTCTCAGCACGACGCTTCTCCTGCACATCCATGCCCACACAAACACACAGTGTAATTGTTTGCTGGGTGGTGCATCACTCCAGCGATCTGGCACACTTTCCTGGAAGACTTACGATTCTGTTAACGAGAGCGATGAGCTCCTCCTCTTCCTTCTTCCTCTGAATGAAGTGGGCCTCGATCAGAGATTGCAGCTCGGTCAGATCCTTCTCCTGACGCTTTCTGTGGATGTCCTGCAGTTACAGATGCACCTTCAGTGACTGCATATCCAGAGAGCAAAACCCTCATGAAGTCCTAAACAAAATGTTGAACCTAAACTACTGCAGCCGACATTTGGTCCTCATAATGACAAAAAAAGACAAACATTTATACATGCAGACACAGTATACAGACAAATAAATTGTGTCAATGTCATTTAAAAAGGTATCACTTACATCAAAGTCCACCTTTTCTCCCTCTGGTATCTTCGGCACAGCTATAGCTGGAGCAAACAACCTCAAAAAACATTTCTGGGTTAGAAAATTAACTTTAAACAACCAGTTAACCACTAGTTGGTTGATGTATATAGATTAAAATTCACATGACGAAAGACTTACTTTGGTTTGGGTTTGGAGTCATCTATTGTAATAAAAAAAGTGATAATACAGTTACTATAGCACTGATTTACATTTGTTTAATCTATACTATATATATATACACATATATATACATACATACATACATACACACACACAGTGAGGAAAATAAGTATTTGAACACCCTGCTATTTTGCAAGTTCTCCCACTTAGAAATCATGGAGGGGTCTGAAATTGTCATCGGTGCATGTCCACTGTGAGAGACACAATCTAAAAAAATTAAAATAAAATCCAGAAATCACAATGTATGATTTTTTAACTATTTATTTGTATGATACAGCTGCAAATAAGTATTTGAACATTTGGTACAGTAGCCTTTGTTTGCAATTACAGCGGTCAAACGTTTCCTGTAGTTTTTCACCAGGTTTGCACACACTGCAGGAGGGATTTTGGCCCACTCCTCCACACAGATCTTCTCTAGATCAGTCAGGTTTCTGGGCTGTCGCTGAGAAACACGGACTTTGAGCTCCCTCCAAAGATTGTCTATTGGGTTTAGGTCTTGAGACTGGCTAGGCCACGCCAGAACCTTGATATGCTTCTTACAGAGCCACTCCTTGGTTATCCTGGCTGTGTGCTTCGGTTCATTGTCATGTTGGAAGACCCGGCCTCGACCCATCTTCAATGCTCTAACTGAGGGAAGGAGGTTGTTCCCCAAAATCTCGCAATACATGGCCCCGGTCATCCTCTCCTTAATACAGTGATGTCGCCCTGTCCCATGTGCAGAAAAACACCCCCAAACATGATGCTACCACCCCCATGCTTCACAGTAGGGATGCTGTTCTTGGGATGGTACTCATCATTCTTCTTCCTCCAAACACGGTTAGTGGAATTATGACCAAAAAGTTCTATTTTGCTCTCATCTGACCACATGACTTTCTCCCATGACTCCTCTGGATCATCCAAATGGTCATTGGCAAACTGAAGACGGGCCTTGACATGTGCTGGTTTAAGCAGGGGAACCTTCCGTGCCATGCGTGATTTCAAACCATGACGTCTTAGTGTATTACCAACAGTAACCTTGGAAACGGTGGTCCCAGCTCTTTTCAGGTCATTGACCAGCTCCTCCCGTGTAGTTCTGGGCTGATTTCTCGCCTTTCTTAGGATCATTGAGACCCCACGAGGTGAGATCTTGCATGGAACCCCAGTCCGAGGGAGATTGACAGTCATGTTTAGCTTCTTCCATTTTCTAATGATTGCTCCAACAGTGGACCTTTTTTCACCAAGCTGCTTGGCAATTTCCCCGTAGCCCTTTCCAGCCTTGTGGAGGTGTACAATTTTGTCTCTAGTGTCTTTGGACAGCTCTTTGGTCTTGGCCATGTTAGTAGTTGGATTCTTACTGATTGTATGGGGTGGACAGGTGTCTGCTAACAGGAGGCAGCTAACGACCTCAAACAGGTGCATCTAATTTAGGATAATAAATGGAGTGGAGGTGGACATTTTGAAGGCAGACTAACAGGTCTTTGAGAGTCAGAATTCTAGCTGATAGACAGGTGTTCAAATACTTATTTGCAGCTGTATCATACAAATAAATAGTTAAAAAATCATACATTGTGATTTCTGGATTATTTTTTTGATTATGTCTCTCACAGTGGACATGCACCTACGATGACAATTTCAGACCCCTCCATGATTTCTAAGTGGGAGAACTTGCAAAATAGCAGGGTGTTCAAATACTTATTTTCCTTACTGTATATAAGTGATCTATTTAGTCATCTATTTAGTTTTTCATTAAGACTAAAATATGAATCTTAAAACCATATTTGGAGTGTAAAAAATGTACAATTGACAAGTCAAACTGTTCAACTGATCTTTAGATAAAATTACAGCGCTCACTTACCCTGGTTCTCTCCTAGAGGGTGAGAACAGAGAAGTAAATTATAATTAATTAATAAATGACCCTCACTAATGGAACAATAGAACACAGACACTCAACACACATAAATGAGCTGTGTAAGTGAATAAATACTGGAACAATGAATCTTGTTTTTCTGACTTTTATGCATGGTCTGTAGCAATGCACTA
This sequence comes from Micropterus salmoides, assembly GCF_014851395.1. Taxonomy (NCBI): domain Eukaryota; kingdom Metazoa; phylum Chordata; class Actinopteri; order Centrarchiformes; family Centrarchidae; genus Micropterus; species Micropterus salmoides. Next base: position 10,992,684 of record NW_024041484.1, read on the forward strand.
TAGCATGACATCCAGTACAGTTGTTTGTCATTAAAAAACAGGAGCTACGGTGGCCGGCACGCTCTGTTGGCTCTTGTGCCAAATGATGATGACCCGCAGTGTGTGTAGATAGAAATGGAAAATTCTAAGGTAATAAAAACACTAATAAATAAATAAATAACATTACATAAGGTCTTTATACACCACTGAAAACATAGTTATGTATATTATATTGCATTTCTGTCAATAGATCCTCCTCAATATAACACGGTGAACCTTTAAGTAAAAGTAGTAATAACACAGTGTACAACTACTCTGTTACGAGTCCTGCATTCAATAATTTACTTCATTAAAAGTTCAAAGGTTTTAGCATCAAAATATACTAAGTAGGCTACAAAAAGTAAAAGGACTCTTTATACAGAATGGCCTCTTTCAGAATAATGTCTAATATATAAAAAAATTCTAATTATCGATGCATCCATGTGTTTCACTTTAATCACTTTAATGTTGCAGCTGGTGAAGGTGGGGCTATTTTTTTACTTTATATACTGGCGGGTATATGAAGTCAAAAGGTCATAATGTTATTAGTTGGTAATATTTTATATTATTACTCAATCTGCAAAGTAACTAGTGATCAAATGTATCAAATGACTGTAGTGGAGGAAAACACATTTGCCTCTGAGATGTAATGGAGTAGAAGTATAAAGTAGCAGAAAATGGAAATATTCTAATAAAGTCCTACAAGTACAACAAACTTGTACTCAATTACTGTATTTGAATACATGTACTTAGTTACTTTTCACCAGTGTCATTATAGTAATAGAAAGTAAATTATAGTACCTTCATCTGCAGCTGGAGACTCTGTGGCAGAGGACATAAGGACATGTTAGTGCATCAGATGGCAGAATCCAAATGGATTTACTTTATTATTTAACAATACTACTTCGTTCTTTATATATATCTACTTTACACATTTTGATATGAAAAACTATCTTGCCTGTGAGAAGGAGAAAATAGAAAGTCTAAACAGTTTCTGTATGCCTTGTCACACAGGGCTGGTGAAAGTACTCTGGGGGCGCCAAGCCATGAACACTTAGTTTACTTTCAGACAGTGTGAAGGCAGTTCTTTTATAAGAGTGTGTTATCAGAATAAATATTAAAATAGGAAGATATTTACACCACATATGAATTCAGCAGCAACAGAGATTTGAAAAGATTGAAAGTCACTATTACAATTTCCCACAAATATCTCAGTCCTACAGTCTCCTTGAATTACCTTCTGCTGAAGGCTCTCTGTAAATGTAATGTGAACCGGCAGGTGATCATAGCGATCATAATCAATGCAAGAAATGGGACACAGCTCATCAGTAAATGTTCATGGCATGACTTGGCTACAATATGTTATTGTTACGAGGAGAATGGTTTTTCCAATATGTACTTAAAGTTAAACAAAATAAGCATATGCCATGTATTAGGTGTCATATTTCAAAGCCAAATATTTTTTCATTCACATAATGTATACAATATAGTTGTTAAAGCTGGACCATCAACACTGTTATATATGTTAGATTAGATTAAAATATAACAAAAGTCATTACCTTCCACTGTAGGAAGAGGTTCTAAGGTGGTGTGAAATAATTAAAATATGGTTAAATATGTCACATGTCATCAGAAAATGCAATGAAACAATATGTTTACAATTGACATTTAGTCACGGAATTACATTATATATGAATATTACATAACTTTTCTTTGCAATCATAAAATAAGCAAGACATACAGTATATATGATGTGATAAAAATCTGAATGTTTTAACTAGTGCTGGGCAACGTGTCGCACACATTTAAATGTACTGCTATATACATAAAAGTGCAATAACGTGTGGTTTGCAAACATTTTAAACAAATAAGGTGCTTTTTACCAGCAGTATTCCCTTTACACAGTTAGCAATAAAATATTTCTTCTAAATCTCAACTTAAAACATTAATGTCAAAATCAAATGAAATATTAAACCAAAGCTATTTGCCACTGCCAAGGCATTACCTTTTATCTAGCTTGTTAAAACAAGTTACCATCAAAGTCCAGAGCCACGATCATAACATCATTCCAGGCACCTTCTGAGCAACAGGTTACCATATATAGATCTGTTTTCTTGGGTTTTTTTCTGAACAGGTATCAGCAGAAACATTTTTCTTTTATCAGGGAGCAGCATAAACAGTCTATGTTCAATAGTAAGTGTCCCTGTTAGAGTGAGGGGAAGTGGTCAAGCACAAGGCGTAGTGACAAGCAGGCGTGTTCCCGTGAAACAGTCTCTGTTGTGTTTGCCTCACGCACACACCTGCCGCCAAAGTTGAATTGTCTTGAACCTTTTGTACGCAACGCGCAGCACAAATCATTGAAAGAGAGAGTGATCCTAGCTGTTTGTGAGTTTCCAAAATCTATTTTTACTTCATATACTGCCTGGTACATGAAGTCAAAAGGTCATAATGTTATTAGTTGGTAATATTTTGCGTTATTACTCAATCTGCAAAGTAACTAGTGATCAAATGTATCAAATGACTGTAGTGGAGGAAAACACATTTGCCTCTGAGATGTAATGGTGTAGAAGTATAAAGTAGCAGAAAATGGAAATATTCTAATAAAGTCCTACAAGTACAACAAACTTGTACTCAATTACTGTATTTGAATACGTGTACTTAGTTACTTTCCACCTGTTATTACAGTAATGAAAGTAAATTATAGTACCTTCATCTGCAGCTGGAGACTCTGTGGCAGAGGACATAAGGGCATGTTAGTGCATCAGATGGCAGAATCCAAATGGATTTACTTTATTATTTACGTCGTTCTTTATATATATCTACTTTATACATTTTGATATGAAACACTGTCTTGCCTGTGAGAAGGAGAAAATAGAAAGTCTAAACAGTTTCTGTATGCCTTGTCATACAGGGCTGGTGAAAGTACTCTGGGGGCGCCAAGCCATGAACACTTAGTTTACTTTCAGACAGTGTGAGGCAGTTCTTTTATAAAAGTGTGTTATCAGAATAAATCTTAAAATAGGAATATGAATTTGGCCGCAACAAAGAATTGAAAAGATTGAAAGTCACAAATATCTCAGTCCTACAGTCTCCTTGAATTACCTTCTGCTGAAGGCTCTCTGTAAATGTAATGTGAACCGGCAGGTGATCATAGCGATCATAATCAATGCAAGAAATGGGACACAGCTCATCAGTAAATGTTCATGGCATGACTTGGCTACAATATGTTATTATTTACGAGGAGAATGGTTTAACTAATATGTACTTGAAGAGGTGGTATTATGCTCACTTTCAGGTTCATAATCTTATTTAGGGGTTGAACCAGAGCAGGTTTACATGGTTTAATTTTCAAAAACAGTATATTTTTTGTTATTACATTTACATTTATTCATTTAGCTGACGCTTTTATCCAAAGCGACTTACAATTGCTATATATGTCAGAGGTCGCACGCCTCTGGAGCAACTAGGGGTTAAGTGTCTTGCTCAGGGACACACTGGTGGATGTGTCACAGTGGGGAGTTGTACCCGTCATACTGCACATTGCTGCAGCTCTCTTCTGTTTTGAAGGCTTCGTTTTAGCTATAGAGTGATACATCTTGTCTTTAAATGATCTTTGTTGGGAGTTGCACATGCGCAGTTCCTAGTTAAGGACTACAAGCCAATCAGAAGCAGAGAATGGCGGGCCAATGAGAAGCCGGTAAACAGCTTCGATTCAGCTGTACATGTTGCTGACCAGCTTGGCAACATGGACTGGAGCAAGAGTTTCACAGTGGGGAGTTATTAATCTGTAACAAAAGTATCTTTCATACATTAAGTTTTAACTGAGCTCTGTCTCTACATCACAGTAGCAACTTCATGTCCATTGACTGCCTGGAGGGTAGATAGGGTTTGGAAGGGAGAGGAGAGGTGTGTGCTGGAGCTCAGTGTTTTTCCACCGCTGTTTTTGAGGGTGTGTCGGACAAGCCGCTTGGCTAGCGTTATATGAGGCGCTCACAGGGATGAAAGGGAAATGGCTGGACTACAAACCAGCTGTTTTCAGGCAGTTCAGAGCAGAGTTTTCTGTGGGAGATGGGAACTCCCTTTGTGGTGGACTTTTTCACTTTGCAAACCTGTTGCAAACATGCACAAAAAGGTATATAACTCAATAAAGAAGAGGGAAAAAGCCAAACAGCATAATACCACCTCTTTAAAGTTAAACAAAATAAGCATGTGCAATTTATTAAGTGTCATATTTCAAAGCAAAATGATGTTTCATTCACATAATGTATACAATATAGTTGTTCATGCTGGACCATCAACACTGTTATATATGTTAGATTAGAATAAAATATAACAAAAGTCATTACCTTCCACAGTAGGAAGAGGTTCTAAGGTGGTGTGAAATAATGAAAATATGGTTAAATATGTCACATGTCATCAGAAAATGCAATTTACAATTAACAATTGACATTTAGTCACAGGATTAAATTATATACGACTTTTACATAACTTATTTTTCAATCGTGAAATAAGCTAGGCATACGGTATAAAATGTGATAACAAAAATTAATGTTTTAACGTTTTGGCAGTTTGTAAATAAAGTAGCATGAAATGCTAATGATACAGGTAAATAAATGGTGCTGAATTAAATAAGAGATAAAATGTTTGTAATGTACAGGTGAACCTGTGTGTTATTAATATAAAGTATGTTTGTAATATTTATGATGGCACAAGCAATGCTCTGGACAGCACTACACATATAAATTTTGTAATATGAAGTGACACCTAATTAGCCGTTTTCTATATAAATTTCAATGTATTCTATAAACGCAAATGGAATTATAATGGCTCATAGACAAATATTAAAAGATTAGAATTACCTTGTACTTCAGGTGCTACTTCTTCTATAAAACAAAAACATAACAAGTCAAATTATTGTTATTGGTGGGCAAAAACATGACACCAAACACACACAGACACACACACACATGCACACAGACACACACACACACACACATGCACACACACACACACACACACACACAAAGGCATTATTTACTGACAAAAAACAAGTCATACAAACCTTCTTCTTTCAGTGTCTTCATGTCTGAGTGAACTAAATAAGGATTAGTGGATCAATGAGGCTCTGGCAAACAGCTTGAGGCTGGGATTCGGTCAAACTCTGAGCACTGTGATATTGTCCCGTGGGATGCACTGAAACCAATGCTGGTGTCTGACATTCTGAACAAAGCTAGAAACAGGGAATGATCCCGGATCACAAACCAAGCCCATGAGCTGTTTGTAACCTGTCAGAAATCAAAGCCAAATCTCGACACATAGCATAACAACAGGGGGAAAATGTCATTGTCGTTTCGGTTTACTTTGTGCATTTGAAATGATTTTTATCCAATGCTAATCAGTGGTGGAGGAAGTGTGTTTTAACATATTTTTTTCTTTCTTTTTTTCTCTTCTATTTGTCTCATCGACTTATTAGTGTTCCCATTCGCATTTACATACACACATATACCCCACCCACACACGACATCTCACATACACCACCACAGTTTATCTCACACTTGATGAACTTTGCCTCCCGCGCCTTCACAGCAGCTACACTGTTTGCCGTCATAAACTGTTTTGCTGCCTTGTCACCATTGTTTAACTCTTGTCTTATGTTTTGTTATATTGCACAAATGATACAAAAACAAAGACAAACTGAAAAGCTTGCTGTGGCTTTTATCACTGACAGCAGACACTGTAACAGCAGCAGACACACCGGAAACAAGGCGATGCACACATATGAAGCCATGCAGAAGCCTTTACCTTCCTCTTCCTGGGTTACCTCTGAGGAGACATAATCAGGTCAGCCACATCTAGCAACAGAACCTTGAAAGTGACATTTTGCTTTCGAAAACACGTTGAATGCTCTCAAACTCTTACTTACCTTCCTCCCTGAAAAGAAAAGAAGAGGAGATGTGAATTTTTTTTCCCGGAGCAATCAGTCGAAATCAGCTCAGTCTGTCTGTTTAACTCAGTACACCGTGAAACACCACTAAAATGTAAAGAAGGCACTCACAGCATCTCCTCCACTACTTCTTCTCCAGACATCTTGGATTCCAATTACCTGCATAAAAGAGGAAAGCAGACAATGTGTCGAAACATCAAGAATCACAACTTCAATTCACCACACAGAATACATGATGCATTTTTAATGAATTTCCTTTTTTTTTTAGATAATAAAGGAGTTTTAAAGCACACATACACAGACACTCAATTCTCTTGGCCTCAATATAATGAGGGCTCATTATATTAATTTTTGTTTCATTCATGTTTTTCTTGCTGTCATTTGTGTTGTTGTTTGTCTTCCTGATATTTTCCTCTTTATCTCATCGAATGTAATGTTTTTAGCCCTTGAGATTTTAGCCCTTGAGATTTCTTTCCCTCGGACAGATGGTTTGTGTCTTCTTTTCTCCTCTCTGTGCTTTTATTCAGATGTGCAAACAACTAATCCAAAACCTACAAAGAAACAAAACTTGGCTACATGCTTTGAGATTGGAGCAATTGTAGAATTTGAAATGATTCCACCATGGGCACTGCAAGTAGAGGCCCAGGGCTTTAAACAGCTCCAGGCCTAATCCTCAGCCATTTCCTCTTGGCAGTGATCAAGGCTGCAGGCAGCCGACTGGAGTCTGGACAGCACTGAAACTATCAGGACTGCACCAGTCCTTCAGGGATGAACCGATGCATCTGAAGCTAGGCATATCAAATTGGCTCAGATATGTACACTAGGAAAACAATTTTCCAGGTGCTCAACAGGCTTTGAAGTGGTACACTGCAAGAAATGTCCATCATAGTGTGATTTAGTCTGATATTCATGCGTAACAGCTTATTGTTCTGTCAAAGCGAAACAATTCAATCTGATTTCAGCACCAATTTTGAAGATCAGTTTACTTGCCACGAGGAGTAACACTCAGCCTGTGAAAATAGTTGTATTATGTCCTCTGTGGCTGTGGAAGAGATCTCTAAAGTCTGCACAAATAACCCTGATGGTGTCACGATCATGAGCGCTGTCTTGTGACGAGGCTTGAGATTTCAAACAGAAACCCTGTGTTACAAACCACAGAGTTTGAAAGATGAGGGTGTTTACCAGGTAGTGAGAGTTTAATGCACCCTATTGAGTTGCATTATGGCAAATGCAGGAACCAGTGTTTTTGGAGCTTGAGACATACTAGGGACTATAGGTCAAGATACCTATGCCTATATTTGTCACAACCTTGATTTTGAGTGTGGTATTTTTCTGTTATTTTGGTAAATGTCCAGTTCTGTTTTACCCATTGCCTCTGTGTTCTTGTTTAGGTTTTGTTTGTTGAGCATTGCTTCCTTGTTTTCTGTTGTATTTAGTTACATATATCTTTGTGTATTGTCTGTAGCTTTACTTCCTGTTTTATTGTGCAATTTTGGTGATTGGTGTTTTTGTTTAGCTTTGTTTCCTGTCTACATTGATTCCCAATGCGTCTCACCTGTGTTTAATTGCCATGGCTGGTTGTGTGTGTGTGTGTGGTGTGCCCCTTTATACACTGCTCAAAAAATAAAGGGAACACTTAAACAACACGGTGTAACTCCAAGTCAATCACACTCCTGTGAAATCAAACTGTCCACTTAGGAAGCAACACTGATTGACAATCAATTTCACATGCTGTGCAAATGGAATAGACAACAGGTGGAAATTATGGGCAATTAGCAAGACACCCCCAATAAAGGAGTGGTTCTGCAGGTGGTGACCACAGACCACTTCTCAGTTCCTATGCTTCCTGGCTGATGTTTTGGTCACTTTTGAATGCTGGCGGTGCTTTCACTCTAGTGGTAGCATGAGATGGAGTCTACAACCCACACAAGTGGCTCAGGTAGTGCAGCTCATCCAGGACGGCACATCAATGCGAGCTGTGGCAAGAAGGTTTGCAGTGTCTGTCAGTGTAGTGTCCAGAGCATGGAGGCGCTACCAGGAGACAGGCCAGTACATCAGGAGACGTGAAGGAGGCCGTAGGAGGGCAACAACCCAGCAGCAGGACCGCTACCTCCGCCTTTGTGCAAGGAGGGGCAGGAGGAGCACTGCCAGAGCCCTGCAAAATGACCTCCAGTAGGCCACAAATGTGCATGTGTCTTCTCAAACGGTCAGAAACAGACTCCATGAGGGTGGTATGAGGGCCCGACGTCCACAGGTGGGGGTTGTGCTTACAGCCCAACACCGTGTACGACGTTTGGCATTTGCCAGAGAACACCAAGATTGGCAAATTCGCCACTGGCACCCTGTGCTCTTCACAGATGAAAGCAGGTTCACACTGAGCACATGTGACAGACGTGACAGAGTCTGGAGACGCCGCGGAGAACGTTCTGCTGCCTGCAACATCCTCCGGCATGACCGGTTTGGCGGTGGGTCAGTAATGGTGTGGGGTGGCATTTCTTTGGGGGGCCGCACAGCCCTCAGTGTGCTCGCCGTGCGGTTGGCCCTGGGTTCCTCCTAATGCAAGACAATGCTAGACCTCATGTGGCTGGAGTGTGTCAGCAGTTCCTGCAAGAGGAAGCTATGGACTGGCCCGCCCGTTACCCAGACCTGAATCCAATTGAGCACATCTGGGACATCATGTCTCGCTCCATCCACTAACGCCACGTTGCACCACAGAGTGTCCATGAATTGGCGGATGCTTTAGTCCAGGTCTGGGAGGAGATCCCTCAGGAGACCATCCGCACCTCATCAGGAGCATGCCCAGGCGTTGTAGAGAGGTCATACAGGCATGTGGAGGCCACACTGAGCCTCATTTTGACTTGTTTTAAGGACATTACATCAAAGTTGGATCGGCCTGTAGTGTGGTTTTCCACTTTGATTTTGAGTGTGACTCCAAATCCAGACCTCCATGGGTTGATAAATTTGATTTCCATTGATAATTTTTGTGTGATTTTCTTGTCAGCACATTCAACTATGTAAAGAAAGGAGTATTTAATGAGATTATTTCATTCATTCAGATCAAGGATGTGTTATTTTAGTGTTCCCTTTATTTTTTTTGAGTAGTGTATATTGCCCTCACTTGTGTTCACTCCTTGTGGTGTCATCATTGACTCCAGGAACTCACCGCCCCCAGCCAAGAAGTAGTCTAGCACATAAACCCAACTTGACGTTTCTACACTTCTATTGTTGTATGGATTATACAAATAAAATATAATATGATAGTTAGTGAGCTATATGTACCTTTGGCAGGCTAGCTGTTTCCCCTGCGTCCAGTCTTTATGCTAAGCTAAGATAACCTCTAATTCCTGGCCATACATGATGGTGGTATCAATCTTCTTAGCAAACTCTTAGCAAAGAAAAAAGCGAATAAGAGTATTTCAATGCAATGCAATGCTAAATCGCTGGAGTCCCCCTTTAGTATCTTTCTTAAGCACATTTTTTCAAATTGTTGCATAATAGAACCCAGCCTCATTAATTTGAGAAAACATTGGGGTGTTTGGGGTCAAAGGTACAGGGATTGAATCCATCACCGTACCCTTGACCTTGACCCCAAGGCTATGGTATCATATGAGAGCATGGTTATGGATCATGTTTTTTTCCCACCAGCTTATAAATCAGCAGATCATAAAAACTGGTGCACAGAGTACAGTGGGAGGAGAATGAGGGTCTATTTTTAAGAATAACAGAACGTGCTTTTGAACAGGTGTGGAACTACTCCTCCAGACAATGGGTTTGGCTCACCTCAGTATACTCACAGTAAATCAGTGAGCTGGGACCCACATTCAGACAGGCTATTTTTGTTGTTGCGGTTTGGTCAGCTGCTGCTTGGGGAACGTTTTTGTAACAATGGCTCTCATGACATTGTCTTCCTTCTTAAGCATATTCATTATGAGAAAACCAAGTTTGTTTCAGGTTTTTGGTAGTAATAGTGACTTATTTGATATGCACGTCGAATAGGCATTGTTGGGATAAAGAAAATTAGCTCCACATCCCCGGATTCACCCTCCCTCCCTTCTTCTGCCTGGCTGGCTACCGGTCCTGTTCTTTCTTTCCAAGTCGTTTCAAAAGAGGCCAGCTGCACATTCAATCTCTGCATGCCATATTTACACCTTCCCTGTCCACAGTCATGCTTCTGTTTAAATTCTGTTACATGTCTGCTCAAATTAAAACATTGTGGTGCCTGGGGTGCCTGTGCGGTTGTTACTTGTGTCATCAGAGTGAGCAGCTGACGTCAAGGACAAGAGGAGAGAAATGTGAGTGAGACTGAGAAAGATTGAAAAAGGAGAAATAGAAGAATACCATCTGGTTGAAGAAAAGCACTGACTGGAAACCCAGAAAGAATTCCGTGTATGAGAGCTGTCATGGCTGGGGCATTAAAAGTGTATTTGCTTTAATGCATGCGGTCAGTCCCTGTCTGGCTGATACTGTGGAATAACACACAGTCCGACAGTGGCAGGAATGTTGCGTAATGCGGGTGCTGGTTTCGGCATTAGGCAGCATTAAGTCAAAGCCCAAAGCATGCTACCATCACCAACAGTCTCAGGGGCGAGCTTAGCACCTTCATCACCAGTATATGCACTGCTCAGATCAGAATACATCAAAGAAAAGACATTATAAAATCTTTAAGAGGCTACTTAGGCAACGTCTGAGCCAATTTAATTCAGCATTCATGACTTTAGTAGCTAGGTCAAGCTGAGGAGGTTTTAATTCAGCAGACCTTAAGTTTTTGTCAAATCAAGATTTTAAAAAAACAGCCATTAAAAACAGCAAAATATGAACTGTATTTCAATGCCTATTCGGGATGTTATTGATCATTTTGTTGCCATGCACCCAGAGGTCATGCTCAGATCTTACCTCCGGTATGTATCCCCAAGGAAGAGTCGGGATTAGCAGAAAGTTTGGGTCGTACTCTTTCACATCCAGACATACACAAGTTCAATCATCCTCCCCAACCAAAATAAGCACACTTAATACAGCCCTGTCCATCACGTGACCACATATCTTTTCTATGACTGGTTAGGGTCGTCAGTTCTATTGTTGGAGGCAGAAGATGAGTTATACCTGGAGAGGAATGCCTCCTTGCTATCAGCTACTTTTGTGGCCAGAAATTGGAAATACAACTCGTACTACCACAAAGTATTATTTGGATGGAGATAAAACATGAAATACAACAAAAATACAATAATACAGTGAAAACAAATGGTAATACAAGGGAATAATCATATATGTCTTAATTTTTTTTAACATATTTGTTAACAGATTGTGATGCCCTCACTTCCTCTGGCAGGTTGTTCCAGAGGTGAGGACCATAGACACTAAATGCCGGAGCACTCAGGGAACAACTAAAAGGCCAGTGCCAGAGGACCTGAGTGATCAAGAGGGAGCATATATTAAAAGCATGTCTAAAAAGAATTTAGGCACTAGTCCATTGAGTTATTTGTACACCAATAAAAGGATCTTAAAATATATTCCAAAACTAACAGGCAACCATTTACAAATACCTTGGGACAATCATTGATTCAAAGCTGAGTTTTGAAGCCAACTGTGAAATGGTGTGTAAAAAGGGTCATCAACATCTGTTCTTTTTAAGGAAACTGAGTCAATTTCAAATTGAGAAAAAAACTGTTGATTATGTTTTATTGTGCTTTTATTGAATCCGTACTCTTCTTTTCTCTTGGTACGGGAACTTAACGTTAAAGAGTCGAAACTCTATTAACCAGATTGTGAAATGGTCCAGTAGGTTGATTGGGGAACCACTACTGAACCCAGCCTTGCTGTATACTAGGCAGGTACAGCGCATGAGTATTTAAATTTTGAGTGACCAGCTTCATCCGCTGTATTATGCGTTCCAGTATCTGCCGTCCAACGGTTTAGAGTACTGTGGTGTACAACAAAACAATATAAAAACAGCTTTGTTCCCGTACGGATTAATTTTATGAATAGTATTAAGATGGAGTAGATTGTTTTAGTGCGATTTTAGTGTCTTGTTCTGTTTGTATGGTGTTATCGTTTATATGGTTGAGAAATAGTCTAAACTTATTCTCTGGTATGTAATTTACCTACAGGTATAAATAAAGGAACCTGAACATGAACCAGTGAAGGTACTTCAGGACAGGTGAGATTTGTGCTCTCCTTAAGGTATTAGTCAGTACACGTGCTGCTGCATTCTGGATGATTTGTAACTTAATAGGTTTCTTAGGTAGACCAAAAAAGAGAGCATTGCTGTAATCAAGCCTGCCATACCAAGGCAAATTCCTTGTATGTGAAAATTTACCTGGCAATAAACCCGATTCTGTAAGTGATAAAAGCATGCATAAGTCTCTCAGTATCTGCTAGGGAGAGAAAAAGTTGCACTGCGAGATTCAAAATTCAAATCAGGGTCTACAAGCATGCAAAGATTTTTTTTGCTGGGGGCTTGGCGCTTTGTGCCAGGGATTTTAAGTTGCACAGAATCACTATCTGAACCTCCGATAATTAAAAGGTTGGGCTTATCTTTGTTCAGTTCCAAAAAATTATGTGACATCCACAAAATGATATGATCAATGCAGTGAACCAGTTAATCAATAGGGCTGATGGCATTGGGTGCTCTCAAGAGATGTACAGTTGTGTGTCATCATACCATAACTATGATAATTAATCCTGTGTTCTCTGACATTTGCCACTGGCAGCATAGAGAATGAACAATATAGGTCCCAGAATGGAGCCTTGAGGGACCTCACATGTGCTAGTGTAGTAGTCCTAAACCAATCTAACACTGAGCCAGAGAGGCCAACACACTGCAATCTGTTAACAAGGGTGTCAAGATTGACTGTATCAGAAGCAGAAGTTTTTTTGGTCATCGTCGTTTCTTTTGAGAATTGACAAAGCGTAGAGCAGCTTTGTATTGAAGTCAGAGCATGTAAGTAGAAAAGTAGAAAAGCTATGTAATTTTTACATAATTTATTAATGCCTGACTCTTACAATCAATCTTCTTCCACATCTTGGTCATCGATTATGATACAATCCTTTATTTAAGTTGTACACTGTTCATTATTACAATATTTTCACAACACTTGAAGGCAGCCTATAGTTTAAATTTATTTAGCTAACAATAATGATGAATGATGTATTCAGGTATTTTGACTTATTTGACATTATATTTTGTTATTTTCATGTCTTCATAATCAACTTATTTAAAAACAATCAGTGCTACAGTGGATATATGCAGTTTTCTGATGTGGTTAATAGTAGAGTGGTGGAGTTATGGAAGGAAACGTAACAATGTGGAATAGAATACCTCAATGTCTTTATTGCTGTTGTTGAGTCAAGGGTACAATGTTTTGCAACATTCATCCAGTTGGAAACTGCCCACTTGTGACACCGGGAGTGACTACAGATAGTGCGTTTTGCATAGGCTTAGCGCTACACAAACAACAAGTGTCTGGTTAAACATGGAAATGTAAGAACTTTAAAAAACATAAAATGGACACATGGTTGTAAAAAAACAACAACATGGCATTATGAAACCACTGTATTAAAAAAACATAAATGTCACATTAAATCACGCTTAAAAAGCATTTTGGTCAAGCTCCCCTGCTCTTTTTAGGAGCCATGCAATGTGATTGTCAGACTTATGAGCAGTAACATTTATCAATTTAATGCCCCGGCAAACCGTTAATATTATCAGACCTTGTGACAAAAACTATGAAAGGGAATGTGCTACTTAAGACCTTAAGTAAAAAATTAAAAACTCTTAATATCATACTGAGTTGCTTTGAGGCTGTACTGTGCCTCAGCTGTCAAAAATGTTTTCATTGCAATCATTAGGCCAGAAGAATTACGTAGTGGTAAATATCCTTGTATTGTACTAGTATCTTGCTATATGCTTAGGCACCCTGATTTAACTTTGCCCTCAATTAGAGAATGATCGCTGAGCATAAGAGTGTGCATAGAGGCTATAAAGAAGTTAAAGTAGCCTTAAAAATGGGGGTTGGTTTGTCATTTTCCTATAAAACCTACAGCTTTTAAGCAGTGAAGGCGCCTTGTGCACCTGCTTTTTAAGAGGAATGTCTGAAGATTTTAATGTGATCAAACAGGTACACAAGCTAGAAAAACAGCTAGAAATAGAAAAGGACAAAACACATTAAACCATAAATAAAATGACATAAAAGGATAATAAAAGTCATAATGGCCTCCTATCTCCTATCACCAGCGTAATTAACTGCCTTGTTGGTAAATATTTTCTGGATACAAAAAAAAGCAAAAATACCTTTTGTTATGAGTATAAAGATGTTATATAAGATACAGTATGATAGGTCATAATCAAAACATCACATGTGCTAACATATATTACTCAGACCATTGCTGCACTATTGGTAAGACATAATAAAAGTGAAATTAGCTAAATTCTAGAAGTGCTTATATTTCTATCCTGAACTGGTGAACGTTGAATAAAATAGCAATGTGTAAAGCTTTTGCTTTAAATATAAATAAAAAAAGAGATGGAAATTGTACTGTATGAGGGAGAGAACTGATTGCACCCATCTCTTTGGAATGTGGAAACTTTTAACTCATCTACTCGGTGTCTATCAAAACTATCAGCATGGAGTACATCAGATAAATCTAAATTTAATTTGTTTTTGTTTTTTTCTTCCTGGCAGGATTGTATAAAGTAATTAGTAATAGAAATTATAAATGTCCAAATTTCACAGCATTTTGTTTCTTTTAGAAAGCAAAAATCATTGTGCAAAGGCACTATACGTGGCAACCGTACAAAAATATGATGCTGTTTCGGTACAGTGCTTGGACAGCGTCTCTCCTGTCCCTTCGTTTTCTTGGGGTCCCTCTTAGGAGTGTAATAATTTTTTTGGTTCTTAAGACAAACTCAAAGGAAGAGTCTTGGATTGTCGTGGTCCCCAGCTTCAGTGGCTCCTTTAAGACATTAATGTCCCATACCTGGTAAAAGATAAAAAAAATTGTCCATCAGTGGCTCTATTATAGGTCTGCAGACAGCGTCAAGCGTGTACACATGTGTTTAGCCATGCTAGCAGCCTAGCAATGTGTGTCTTAGGATGAAATTATCAGGTCAATTTATCCAATGATGCTTTCTGACCAAACGCCTACAAAACAAATGGGATTTTCGTAAGCCTCCTTAGTTTAGTGCTAATTAGCAAATGTTAGCAAGTTTACACCTAAACTAAGAAGTTGAGCATGGTAAGAGTTATGCTACATCAGCATGTCAGCATTACTGTGCCTCACAGTCTACAGCCTCATGGAGCCACTAGCGTGGCTGCAGACTAGCATCATGGTCGAAACCCACATATCAAAACAGGTCACATCACTGCAAATTATTTGAGATACTTGATATGTGAGTCTGATTTACTAACATGTGAAGTAACATGAGTTCTTCATTGACATTTTTGCACTTTTGAATTTAGTGAAGCACATTTGGAGCAGATTGAAACTTTGTGCACTCTAAATTATGTACTAATGTGCACAATAAAATTACTCTATATTGTAATACAACAGATATTCATTCATGCTATAGTTCATTTTGAGTCAAGAGGCCAAACAAAATATTAGTTTAAACATATCATTCTAAATTCAGCATAGCCAGAGATATATTTCCAAAATGGTGAACATTATTTTGGAAGCTGTCTATTAGAGCCAAGAATGTGGTCTGAGCGGCAGAAGTGGACGTGTACATGAGTGGAAAAGCTGAAAGGTTTGAGTGGTGTCGAGAGGGCTGTTGAGGGGGTTTAAAGAGGTGAAGTGGTGTGTCTATGTGTGTGTGCAAGCAACCCATTACGCATATATGTACGGAATTCCTCAAGGCCAAAACCCCTCTTCTGCCCGCTGGGGGGGAACAAAAGGAGGAGGAGTTTGTACTCAGATCTGATTTTAAAATAGCAAGCAATGTTTAAGTGGCATCCTAAAACGCTGTGGAGCAAAAGGCCAAAAGGCAAACTGAAAAAGGCCGCAGTGTAGGCTATGATAGGGCCAGTTATTGGTTTTGAGACGCATGGTGTCGTGTAAATCAAAGAGACAGTGACAAGATGACTCACTTAACGACAAGGAGACACTGCCAATCTCTGCAAAAATGACTGTCCTAGGACATTTGTCCTAACAAACATAACTGAAAAGGTTCGATGGTTGGAAGCCAGTGAGGGATCATGTGTTTTGGTGTGACAGGGGTCACCCCTGTCTTTTGGTTTCTGAGAGCAATTCGAAAAATGAAAAATAAAATGCTAAGGACAAGGCAGTGTTTCTTAGGTTTTGAAAAGTTGACATTTTGGAGCCACAAGTTCACCCGACTGCAGCATGCCTGCTCACTCATTTGTGTGTTTTCTTGAACAGACATTGACAAGTTCTGCCATTAGATGCCAACACTTCTAACTTACCGTTGGCGACTGATTTGGTCTCCCCTCTGCCTGCCACCTGCAAGACATAAAGACATGAAGGTAATAAGGCAGCAAAGGTGCAAACAGATGCAGAAAGTTAACAAAGCATACCTACAAAGCTTCCGGTCAAAGTGTAAAATGCTTAAAACCACTTCTGCTCTGACGCCTCCACCTATACAGACTCTTCAACTGATCTACATCTCCCTCACCAGTCGTTATCCTGCTCCTCTTGCCTTCCCTGACATCACAGCATAGCATGGTTAGCTAATGACAAAGACACTAACCGCCACCTTTCCTGTCCAGGGCCCTTTTTACGTCAGTGCAGACCACCGCCTGGTGCCCTCCAACCCCACTACTCACTGTGGTGGGCCACAGCCTCCGGCCTGCACTGCAGCTGTTGGCTGCTACTACCAGAGTAAGAAGGAAGGAAGTAGGGAAAGTTTATGCTAAGGTATAACATCCTTGTCATACTCATTTTTAAATATGGGGTTTCACTTCTACTAAGCAGCTCTACAAACACAGTTTTATCTATGTATAGAAATAACGATAAGACAACCTATTCATGTCAGGTTTAGTCAAACTTGTTTGAAAATGTGAGGTGATAACAGAGATTCAATACTGTCAAACTGCCACTGCACAACTCAGCAAGGTGTCTTACTAAAGAGTGCTGTAAACAGTTTCTCCATTAGTGCAATATAAAGCCAAGTGAAGTTGGACTGAGAGCAGTGATTTGTGGTTCACAGATGAATGAGCAGTGATGTGATACAGCCATTTGTGAAAAGCATTCAGCCTGCAGTTGGACAACAGGCGTACTGTTGAAGGTTTTTTTACGACACAGAGTTTACACTAAATTGTAATCTTCTGTATTTTGATGAGTTGCCTTTAACAAGTTATGGGTGTTAATGGAGTCAACAGCATAGTCCTTTAAAATTTGCTTTACTATGGTTCTGTTGATATTTTCCTTTGTTTCTTTTATTTTACAGCACTTAGAACATCTGGCAGACATGCTTTACAAGTTAAGAGGTTTTCCTAAATGCCCTATATGCATTTTGGAAAGCAGTTGATATTTATTGCTCACCATTTACAAAATGCAGATAATTGCATCCTCTAAAATGCTACAACTCTGTGTGTGAAGTGACTTGGACAGAGACTATGCCAGAAATCACACAAAATCACATGAAATTAAGACACATTTGTCAAATCATAAACATCAAATTTTAGCCTCCAACTGTTATTATCATTGTGATTAAAAGATTCAGTAGTGTCCAACCGCAGCAGAACAGAGCACAGCATTGCCAACAACACAGAGCAGATCATTCATTCACAGTCATTCTGTGATGAGTGCTTTGAAGAAACATGGCACAATTACTCCTTTACCTCTCCAGGCTTATTCCAGATTGAATGGTGAGGTCAACTAGCTATGAGAGTTCTTTAAAACAAAAACAAACAGAAGTGATTGTTACTCCCATTTCTGTGACACCAAGGTCAAAGTATCGTGAGATTGTTTTAATATTCCTACTTAGTCTCTTTAAGAAAACGTTCTCTTAATTGACAACAACTATGAAAAACCACGGAAAATCCTTCCAAGACCACAAACCAATTTGGCATAGTTAAACCTTCATCTGGGCATACTTCAGGATGTGAAACGTTCACTTGGATTCCCCCCCAGTGGGTGAGACTGGTACTCTTTCTTCGTGATACTAGACCGCAAATGAATAACAGCTACCTTGGTTGGAGAAGCGCCTTTGTTTTCCCATAGACTCCTCTTGTTGGTGACGTCAACAGGCTTCAGGTCCTGTCAGAGAGACAGAGACAGAAAACAGGGCAAAGGAAAAGCATCATATCAGCGGTGCTCAGAGTGCTCAGCATTTGTAGGTCAATTTGAAAATAGTGGTCATATTGTGGCAAATGGCAGAGTACCTGGGATGTAGAGCAGAGGAATGACAGTGGAGGACAGAAAGCTTGAGGAGCGAGAGCAAAGTTTGATAGACACTATCAAGCAGAGAGGTGCTTGTCTAGAGGAAGCGGAAAATAGCACTCTCACTTTGAGCCTGAGTCAATCCTCTTTCGAGACACTCCATCACAACGCACAGTAACATTCAGGGAAGAGGTATTAATGTTGTAACACTGGACAGCAACCATCTATGGCAAAAGAGTTCCAGTTTTTGAACTTGTCAGATACTGTACTCTCTTTTGGAAATACTTCTTGTATTCAAAGTCTCCCCGCTGTGTGTTACCTATTTGAGCAAAAGCCATAATCTGCAAAATGGAACACTTTAACATAAATATTTGGGGTGAAATATAGGTAGAAGTGATGAGAGGCATGATACGCATGAGCAGCATCGAAAAAAAAAGACTCAAGTTTGCTCTCTGTCTGCTAGCAAAGCTTATGATAAGCTTAAGATAAAATGTTTAAGTGACATTGTATAGCATACTGATGCCAAGTCTACAATTTCCATATGTACTGTATCCGTATATTATGACAGATGTAAGAGTGGACTGCAACAAGCTCAGACGCTTCATAAATTATTTTTCTTTATGACCACCAGGTGGTGCCAGATAGATAATATCATAACCTGACTTGCTGCACTGCATCATTTGAAAACAGTACATGACCAGCAGTAATTGTGACATTATGATAACAATAACAACACTGCAGTTTATTATCAGCTGCAGCTGATTCAGAACGCTGCTGCTTGAGTCCTCACTAAGACCAAAAAAGTGGATCACACCACTCCATTTCTGAGGTCTTTACATTGGCTTCCTGTCTGTCAGAAAATCCTGCTGTTGGTTTATAAAGCACTGAACGGTTACCAAAATACATTTCTGATCTTCTGAATCGTTATGAACCATCCAGACCTCTCAGGTTGACTGGGACAGGTCTTCTTTCTGTCCCCAGAGTCAAAACTAAACATGGAGAAGCAGCGTTCAGTTTTTATGCTACATATATCTGGAACAAAGTCCCAGAAAACTGCAGGTCTGCTGAAACTGTCAGTTCTTTTCTTTTTACCATTGCCTTTAATTAAATCAAATGTAAGGCTGTAGATTAATATTGTACACTGCACTGTGACTTTTACTGTCCTGTTTTACCCTGTTTTTATTTCCTATTTAACTCTTTTAAAATTATATTTACTTACTTTTATGTCTTATGTAAAGCACTTTGAATTGCCTTGTTTTTGAAATGTGATATACAAATAAACTTGCCTTGCCTATTATTAGGTTGACCAGTGTTTGCTGGAGTGAATGCAGATGTTACATGATCACTGTTCCCATACACAGCTGATCCATAAGCCAAATATCCATATAAGTGAGCTTTTAAAATGTTTTGAACAAAGTAAATGTTGCATTAATGTTTGTAGTTCTGTTTTTTACTACAAGCTCACACATCACTTAAAGACCCTAAAAACATCAAACCATACATTTTTCTCTGTAACATTTAACAGTGATGACTTAATAAGCTAATATTAAATTAAAAACATCTATAGGTATTATTTAAGATGAGTTCAACACTCTTGGCTAATCTGCTTCATCAGGACTGTGTGGGTGTGGTTTCACCAGGTTTGATTGACGGTGACCAAACAACCCACCAACTGTCATCTCATTTAGCAAAATGTCATCATTTTGCTAAATCCTGATTGGTGTATGGAAGTGTGTGACATCACACTGTACCATTATGGCCCTGCCCACTTTAAATCACTGAGAAAAGCACAGAAAAAAAAAAACACACTCCTGTGAAAAACTAAAACTTTTTTAAGTAAGGGAGGAAATTGTGAGTTCATGAAGGACCCCATGGCTCATGGTAAGAAGGTGATGAAGAATTTTATATCACAGCCTTTAAAGTGAATCCTGAGATTTAAGGTACATCTTTGATACGTTAAAAGCTATTGATATAAGTATACAAGGATCATTACATTTATCTGACACTTTTATCCAAAGTGACTTACAATTGCTATACATGTCAGAGGTTGCACGCCTCTGGAGCAACGAGGGGTTAAGTGTCTTGCTTAGGGACACAATGGTGGATGTCTCACAGTGGGAACAGAACCCAGTTCTCCCACACCAAGGGCAAGCATCTTATCTATGCGCCATCACCACCATAATGCAGGTCAATTAACACAGCTGCATGATGCTGTTTTTTTTAAGGATTTCTCTTTAGTGCCCTGAGCTGTACTTCCTAGCAGTGACAGGTTGATACAACGACGACCTACCGCTGGCCTTTCTCCTGACGTTTTGGCTCTCTCTGGGGTTTTATTCAGCCAGTCGTTGATGCGTCCCGCCACGCCTGTCTTCATCACAGCTGCTTCCTGTTTGGATAGGGTCAAAGGTCAGCTTAGCTTGGTCGTCATCAGCAACAAGCAGGAAGTGCCGGTGAATTGGGCTCTTTCCTCTCTCTGTCTCTCTCGTGGCTACAGTCACATAGGAACACACAAAGTTTCATTAACTTTGTCACATCCTCACACTTTACCTTGAACGTGCCCCCGCCACCTCCAGGCGGGGTGAACACGTTGCCTTTCTCCCACATGCTCTTGATGTTTCGTATGCTGTCGGTGACCATTGGCAGATCCACCGCTCCAGAGCGAGGAGATCGAGACTCCTTGTTCTCTCTCTGCTAAGACAAAGTGGTTGGGTTTAAGCTGGTGAATAGCAGGGATGGCTTTTCTGATCAAAGCTCAAATAGCTGTCTATAAGAAAAACACAAGAGCTTGCTAATAATAACTGTTACAAATCCCTAGTCTTCAAAGTGCATTGAGAAATGTTACTGGGTTGCTTTTGGTATTCAAATGCAGAAACATGCATGCAAAAATAATTAGCATGGCTAATTCTAACTGTTAATGTGTTTCCAGTTCAGGACACAGATTTCTAGCAAACCAAGACTGGAATCATATAAGCAAATTACTCTATTTGGCAGTTCTATATGTAATTTAATTCATGATTCTATAGAAATGTCTCAGTCTTGTTGCTCAAATCAGGTTTCAAATTGTCCTTCATGTTATTTGCAATGTGTGACACATGATGTTAACGACACATCCGTGATCTTTTTGAGTTTCATTTTGTTTTCCATTGTCTTTTTGACTGAAAACCATGCAATATTTTTGGTAAGATAAAAAAGAAAGTGCACACAGCCTTTTATGGAGATAAACCTAAACCTGGGCTTGTAGGCATTCTTATCTTATCTGCTTATCTTCTGCTATTTGGTTTACAATAATTTTGCAAATAAATACCATTCACTTTAAAGTATATAGATACATAATGTTGTAACATGTATTTCTTTTGGTTTTATTTGTGTTACTAATAGTCTTGATATACTTTTGATGTTTATGTGTATGGACATAAAAACTAAGTAAGTAACTACAGTGTCAACCTCGTGTGCACTCACATTGATGTAACACTGCTGCCTTTTTGCTACACCATGAGAAAAATGCTAACCTGAGCAGCTGAGGTGTACTGCTCCAACCTGTTGTCTATCTTGGAGACCACAGGAGAATGAGACATCTTCACCGTGCTGCTGGGCACAAGCAAATAGTTAGCGAACATAGCATGGGAACACTTTTTAAAATATATTATACACAGTGTGGTTGAGCATTTCATCTTTAGTGCTTTGAGATCACTTCTAACCCCAAGTGAACTTCAAACTTCAACTCTGGGTTACATTTTTCCTGTTCAGCAAAACAGGACTGCAATGCTTACACGCTCAACTGAATGCATTGTTACCGTAAAAATAAAATCTGGCAGATGTTGCTCAAGTATGTTTTTACCTTTTCTGTGCTGACTTGTTCAGGAACTCTGCCCTCTCTCCAATCTGTTGAGAAGGGTTATTAAGAGCTCTAGGTTAGAGATTGCAGTGATGTTCCACACATGCATATATCACTGCAACACAACATTTTCCTTCACTCTTTGGTAGCCTTAAAACAGATAAATTTGATATCCATGCTTCTATAGAGTCTTTATTGTTTGTATGAGTAGTTTCATTGTAAATCTCATTCCTGACTTGAGGTCATAAGTCAATACGTAGACACACTCACACGTGATTCTTTTCAAAGTAATATTTTAACAACCTAAAAAGTATTATGTACTTAACTTTCTTTCCAATCATCACTGGACTACAATGTTTTATTTTTATTTTTATGGTAGATATCTCATTTTGTCTCATTTCAATAAGCTGGATTTTCCTGACCAGCAACACACAATGTAACCGATTGTTCCCTCCATGTGCAAAATTTCTCTGGATGACATGCACACAAATGCAAACACACACACACAGAAAAAAACATAGCAAGCTTTTTTCCTATCTCTGCCTTAGACTGTGGGAATCTCAGAGGATTGTTTATGATATACAAGACAAAAAAGGCTAAAGAGGGGCCAATGCATGTGTCCCTTAGACGAAAAAACCTTTAAACGGACAAAAGTAGAAACTGTAGAAAAAGCTCTCTCCCCCTCTCCCTGTGAAAAAAGACCTTGCGATCGGCTGCTACCGAATGTGGGAGTTCCCAAAATACTCCTCGACAGGAAATTCCCCATTCTCAGATGCGTTTTAAAGAGCTGTAGCCATCCAAACGTTGGTTACAGTAATCCTGTTAACCCTAATCGCTTTCCTGCATCCCTGCAGCCTGTCCTTCATTCTATCCAGTTCTTCTCTCCCAGAGAACACTGTACGTTATCTACATTACGATGAAGAGTTATGCTGGTTCACTGATAACATGTAAGCCAGCTCCAGGGAGTTTGTGTTCCACTGGGAAGTGATCGCTGATAGTGAGGCATAAGTGTAACCACAATATGGCAGATGTCGGGCAAAAAACGCATTGCAACAAAAGGCAATGAAGAAAACAATGCATGCAATTTTGAAATAGGCTGTTTCAAAGAACTGAAAGAGCTGGAACTACTGTGAGCACATAAATGGGCCTGGAAAATGTTATATTTTTGTGAGAAATGGGAAAAACTGATCTATCTGCTATTGTTCAGTTTTTATTTGGCAACATGTGAGATGTCAGATGCAGGGCCACTTTCATGTGTTCTTTCCACTTATGTGACTATTACAACATCCCATATTGTTCGCTGTGATAGCAGAAATACTTTTTAAAGCTGCACTAATCAATATTTTTCTATCAACAATGGGTCAAATGACTATGTGCAGCGTGAAAGGTATCACCTGTAGCAATGAGCCCACAGAGGATTATCACCCAACTCTGCAATTCTCCTCAGCTCTTTGTTTTAGCATCTTTCAGCTCATTGTATTAGTTTTACAGAACCACACATTTACTGTTTTGGTTCATTCTTGCCTTTTTCATTAATTCCAGCTGCAGTTTTCAATAAGTAAGCTACCTTCCCAATCTGCAGACAGACTTAGTTAGCAAGTAGATAGCTGGTGAACATTGTGGAGCATTTAGAAGCTAAAGACCCAGATATTTAAGTCAGGACTAAACTAAAAGGAGAGTGATTATTGGATTGCCATTCATCAAGTGACCAGAAACTCTTCAAATGAATGCTAATGTTGCTCCGAATCTGCTGGATGTGTAAATAAGCAACTTTTTGCTAATGTGTTAGCCAAATCAACTTTAGTTGAATACGTCAATGTTGTGTTTATAGCTTGTTCTGCTCTTGTGTATCTTGTTGTTTTTGTTGTCTATATATGCCATTCAACTAAAAGCAATTATCTCAGATGTTTGAGAAGAAAATAAATCCAAAGTTGCAAGATAAAACATATAATGCAACTGTATTGTGATCTGGTAATAGTGTCACACTGACAAAACAAAATGAATACAAAATGTACCACACTGCAAAGCAACAATTCATACACAACACAGTGTGTAGTGTATGAAATATAAAACAGCCAGATGCCCACAGACAGAAGCACACACATACAAATACGAACACAGCTGTACCTACAGTGAACATGACCACAAAGTAAAGCTGTGTCTGTGAGGCGAGAATTACAGTTGAGCATTACTTTTTTTTTTAAACTGACCACAAACAAATAAGTACTTGATTCCAGAACGATCAGAGCTCACACACCATTAGAGCCAAGCCTCCAGTCTGGAGTCTCATTGGGACGGGACAGATGGATATTACTGCTAACTGTCACTAATTAGATTTTCTCCACTGGCTGAAAATCCCCCTCGATTCTGAGCGTGTGGGAGTTGGCTTTTGGCAACACTGGAAACATTTATTCACATTTGAGTTGATTAAACGTTCCTTCGCCGTGACGACCATTTATCTTTGGATGAGGTGGGGAGGAGCACGCGCTGGGTTGATGCAGGTTGATTTTAAAAAATACAGAAAAATGTGCCAGCAGCTGACTTTTTCACATTTCTCCCCTGGTTCATTGAGGCTCTTTCCATTTATAAACACCTTCATCTCTGTTAGATAACACTTCATGCAGAGAGCTAAAAGAGGTGAGAGGGGCAGATGCGGGTCATCTGGCACTTAATCTCCCCAAATATTTTGAATGTTTAGCTTGAGCTTTGCTGCACTGCCGGATGAGTGGGATTTGCGGGTTTTGGAGAAGAATTATATTGACTCCATTATGCTGACGACTGTGCCGGACAAATCAGGCAAAGTGCATTACACACTTGTTTAAACATTGAATTGAATCATCTGTGTTTATGAAGAACTGGCTGATTAATTGACCATTCGCTAAACCTGTCCCTCAAGCCAATCATGAGAAATATTCAGCATCTGAATAGTTCAGAGGGTCATGTGTTTTTTTTAGCTTTCCAAAACCAAAAACACCAGAGCAAAACTGTAAGGAACTGATTAAACAGTGTGTTTGTCTCCTTTCACGCAAGCTGCAATCATTAGTAATTCCGGCTAACTAGCTTACAGACGAAACAAAATGCTACTTCCAAAGTCAAGATGCATTTCATTATTATTTAACTAAACTACATTAGTTTATGGGGCTGCAGGTTATGATAAGAAAATAAAGTATACGTTAGTTCACAACACCTGTAATATAGTATTTCCCCACTTTATAAAAGCTGGTCCTGGTGGTTTCCATAATGAGAGCGTAGGGTAATGTTAGAAACTGTGTCCTGATCTTCATTAGATTTGGGGAAGTTCAGCAGCCAAACAGGATTACATAAAAACACAATACTAGTCTGAGCTTACATTTTTTCATCATCAAACTTATAATACCAGGACTAACTAGCTCTAAAATGCAACACATGAACAATGCGTATTCTTTATTTGAATGTCAATTCATCAGCTGGCGAGGATGTTGACTTTTTTTGCCTGGGACATGTAGCTTTAGCCTCATGTCTTTTAGCATGCTCTCATGTATGTTGCCATCAAGTGCACATTTAAGATATTCACAAGATATTTGTCTTAAAACGAGCCAGCTGCAGACACCGTTTTCAACCACATCAGGGAGCTAACAGAGCTAGTGCCAGCTGATACAATCTACAGTTGTCATTTCAGCCGGGAAAATAAACTGAACAGTCTGAAATCAAAGACCCCAGCAAAAAAATGGTCTGACCTTCAGAGAGGAGCCTCGAGGGCTGACACACTTGAAGGGTCTGTCCTCCCCGTCCATAGTGTCTTCCACCTTCTGTCTCTTCTCAGCTGCCTCCGCTCTCCTCCTTTCAATCTCCTCCTTCATCTTCCTCTTCTCCTCCTGGGAAAGACAGATGTGTTTAGAGTTGAGGCAGTTCAACAGATTTTTTTATTTCAAGAAGGAACTTTCTGTTAAGTCAATTGTAGCATATGTAGGTGGCGCTCTGTTCTTTGCCAGCTGAGCCTTGCCGGATACTGCTGCTCATGCTGCCCATTTCTCTTGTATTTACTCTAAACAAACCACTGTTGCTGCTGGAAACCTAAAACACGCTTCCTGTGCACAAGTGGATTTTGCCTGGGAACAAAGTAACAGGCCCAGAGTGTTTGTTGCAGCAAATGCAAAATCTTTCAAGAACTGAGATAAGTTGAATGACTTTCATGTAACAAAATGTATTTTTATTATCATGTGTATTATATTGAATAGCATAAGTCACCAACATGACAGGCAGCCAACAATCAGGAATGCAGCTGACCCAGACAATAGATGCGCGCCATTCTCTAATTGATTTGCTTATGAAGCAGGTCAGAAACAAATTCAATTAGTTAGAGCAAATTCTTATTTACAGTGATCGCCTGCCTCAGGAAAAAAAAAGCCATTTTGAAAAGCTGGAGACATGTAGACTATCAACACTTTTTTTTTTAAGCAATTAATGTATGAACCATTTGTACTGTATTCAGAAGAGAGCTGTTGCCTGGCAGTATATCAGCCCTCTCCAGCAGCCTTGTCTTAGTTAATTAGTCTCTCTGTATCTCTGGGCCATCTTTTAATTACAAACCAAAAGGCCTCATTAACATCACACAAGAGGAGAAGAACAGGGGCAGATAGCGAGAGACGGGCCGCCGCATTCGGAGCCAAGATCAGGCCAGTCAGGTTAACAGCGAGAATGCGAGCCTCGGAGCGAGTGGATGAAAGGGAAAACGAACAGCATAGCGTGGTTGAATACAGATGTGAACACATAGGAAGGAGGAGGTTATCACATTTGAGATACATAAGGATGGGGTTGTTATAATAGCAGGAAGAAGGAATGACATACATGAGTTACGAGTGGGGTCCAGAATAGGTTTAGTCATGATAACAGTGAAGTATGGTGAGATAACGTCACCGCTGTGCTAGTATGAGTGTGATGCATGGGTTTCAGCTCACACAGGTGTAAAGGCTAAATCAATGTGAAAGTGGTGGAGTGAAAAACAAGGAAAAAGGATGTGGGTTGTGAACTTTGAAGATATAACTATAGGAAATGAGGCACATAAGCATAAAGTCAAACTGAATTTTTTCGGGGAAGAAATACGAATATTTATCCTTGGTGTGTGTTGACTTCTGTGGCTACTTGGTCGAAACTGTAATTACAAAATAGAAGAAATTAAAGGTTGATTTATTTTCTGCAGTTAAAGCGCTGCATTAGTGTTCTCCAGGGAGCACTAAAAATAGATATCACTTAAATTCCAACAGCCACACAGGCAGTTAACCTGCAGTGGGCCTGATGTTGCGTTTTTCCACGACTCCATGCGTCACTCATTGCGCTACTTCGCACCATCATATTCGAATCACGGGGGAACATACAGAAGGATGAGCTTACAGAACTACTAGTTGCTGTGAGATTTGCACGGTCTGGATATTTGTCATGGGCCGCGCAGAGGTGCAGTGGTTAGCACTGTTGCCTCACAGCAAGAAGGTCGTGGGTTCAAACCCCGGTTGCCCTGGCCTTTCTGTGTGGAGTCTGCATGTTCTCCCCTTGTCCGCGTGGGTTCTCTCCGGGTGCTCCAGCTTCCTCCCACCATCCAAAGACATACAGGCTAGGTTAATTGTTGACCCTAAATTGTCCTTAGGTGTGAGTGGTTGTCATGTGTGGCCCTGCGATGGACTGGTGACCTGTCCAGGGTGTACCCCCGCCTTTCGCCCAATGTCAGCTGGGATAGGCCCCCCTCTGCGACCCTGTACACAGGGTGTACGATGGATGGATGGAGATTTGATGATACCTTTCATTCATGTTATTTCAACACCTGCTTAGACATTTTCAAGCTCTGCAGCATTAACACCACCTCTGCCACTGGACTTACCACTTACCATGAAAGAGATGGCTAATGCTAGCTAGACCCACTCTTTTCTATAGCTCAGTTTACTGTTCAATCATCAACATACCAAGTATACACATGACCAAAATGCCGTTTCTAACGGTCTAAGGTGCTAAAAAGTAACAATAATTCAACTTACAAGACAAGACACCATTAAACACCTGGATGACTGAGAATCTTCACAGACACCATTAAACACAATATAGTAACTGACACTAAACAAGACTATTATTGTAAGCTGGAGTGAGCATGGGGTGACTGGAGCATTATAAAGTGTGCAGTGCAACCCGTATTTTAAGTATGTACACCTTGTAGTGCAGGGCAACGATAAAAATGTTTATTAAAACATCGCTCTCTTCCCTACCTCCTCTCTGGCTTTTTTCTCCGCCTCCTCCTGCTTCTTCTGCCTCTCCTCCTCCTCCAGCACCTTCCTCCTCTCCTCCCTCTTTCGCTTCAGCTCCTCGAGCTCGGCTTCAGCCTCCTGCTGCTTCTGCCTCATCCTCTCGAACTCCTCGCTTTCTGCGTCGTCGCGGCGTCGCTTCAGCTCCTCCAGCTTGCGCTCTGCCTCCAGGCGGGCAGCGTCGTCCTGGTCGTCACCTGGGGACACCTCGGGGGAGCGTACACTGCCGCGACTGGGACAGACGAACAAACGAGGGTCAGAGCACACATGCGGGTCACAACAGGAACAAAAACTGTGTAAGTAGGACGCGCTGCTTTGACATTTGATACAAACTGAATATTTTAACATACACTGGAAGGATTTGTCTCTTTCACGGACAAGCAAACACACACAGACGGGACAAAAACACATGTGCACAAATTCAAATACCAACACTCACCTTTGCAAAGATAATGTTACAGTACATCTCAAATTTCATCCAGTGTTTAAAGCTGGGGACTAACTTTAGGTGACCCGTGTTCAAAACACACTACTGCTCTGCTACAGCTGAACAAAAACAGCTTGCTTGTTTGCTTGAAAATCTTATTTAGACATGTTTTTCAGTTACTCTGCAGATGCTTTAGGCAACACTTCCATGCTTTTCTACCAGCCTGAGCCACATACAATAAACGTCAGACTCCCAACATTCAGCATATGCAAAACACTGTGTTAGTGTTATGATATAAAAATTAGTAAGACCAGTCTGCAATAGTATTGTTCACTACAATTTGTTTTAATTTTATTACCTATAATTTTCTTTGGGATTTGCGTGTTTCCTCTCCCTTCTGGAGACCTTATTTTGAAAAATAAACAGTGTGCTTTGGTTGTCAGGTAGCTTGCTCTTCTCAACCCTAACGGTCAAGAATATTAAGTTACTGCAGTACTTTTCCACAACTGACGTGTATACAGGCACTGATATATCAGCATTCGGTCATAATTGCTGAATTGCATTCAGGTAATTTTTTTGATTTTTGCGGCCCAGATTTAATTGAAAACATTGTTTCTTCTATCCCCAGTTTGGCCTCAGTGGAAACCAGAAGGTCACTTGATGTGTGTTGCTGCATCTGTGTACCTGAGGGTCCTCTCAGGTTTCCTGTGATGTTTGGGAGCCGCCTCCTCATACA
The DNA here is from genome assembly GCF_014851395.1 of Micropterus salmoides. NCBI lineage: Eukaryota > Metazoa > Chordata > Actinopteri > Centrarchiformes > Centrarchidae > Micropterus > Micropterus salmoides. Next base: position 11,022,246 of record NW_024041484.1, read on the forward strand.
GCCCTCCGTTGTGCTTCCCTTGCTCCTCCCTCTCCTCCCTGACCCCGCCTCGCTCATTCACCTGCGAAGAAAACAACCACGGAGACGGTGAACAAAAATGCCTTTGGTGGGTGTGCTGAGTGAGTCTGTCATCTGACGTCACCAAACGAGAACGAGAATGAGAGCACACCCCAAACAAAATAACACAGAACATCATATAACACAGCGTCCACTCCAGAATTACTACTGAGACAGGATTACGCAACATGTGATCACCAGGGGAGTGTCTCCAGCTGTATATTTTCTGTCTCTGACTGTTAACCATCAACAAAAACATGATTCAAGTTTTGTCAATTATAATCATTATGTGTCCATTATAGGCCCACTGTGTGCACTGCCAGTCAAAGCACCTTATATTATCAAGCTGTAGCAAAGAACACAGAGTGCATTTGTCTTACTATAGAGTGCATTTGAACATGATATAGGCTGAGCTGGTGGACCTACTCACTGTAATTAGATCTTTTACAACAATTTGAGATTTAGCAGGCACATGTCAGTACCAAGGAAAATAAATCACTCTATTATTACTAATAAGAAATAAGATGTCTTTTTCTTAACAGGGAAAGTTCCAATGAACGCTAAGTGTCTTTGAGCACTGTTTACACAAGGGTATTTAGAAACTGAGAAGAGCTCTGGCCAAAAAAGGTCAGACAGACCTAGACTGACAAAAAATGAAATGCTTAGTTTATAAGAGTGCTGTGTTTGTGTAAGAGAAGGCTACACAAGAAATCAAGGCGCCAATTAATCACTTCAACTGTGTAGAGAAGAGTTTGGGAGGCAAGGCTAATGGGTTGCGTGATAAATGGAGTTCACAGGCTTGCGTGGACTTTATAAAACACATTGAACTGCAACAGATTATTTTGGACAAGTTTATGATTTGTAGTTCATTGGGCCACTGACTTGATATTTTGGTAATTTCCAATGTAATAGAAAAGTTACAAACAATTTCCATTTTATTTGGACATTTCTGTAAGCTTCTAATTTTAGGGGTTCTAAAATGAGCCCAAAAAGCCTTATATAAAACACCAGCCTGGAAGTATACACATTAAATGATGGCTCAGTGATCTCCTCATAATGTCCCCTTGCAGTAAATGCACTGATCATTTAAAATGACATGATGTTTCTCTGCTACAGTGAGTTTTTGGAGTGGAGTCAGTGTAATAAGTGCTGCTGCTCTCATGGCTGAGGTGGAAGACATGCAAGAAAACACAGTGACCACTCTGTGAGGCATAGCATTAACCTAATCAAACATCTGACTGCATGGCTGCAACCACACATCATAAAATGGAGGCCCAGTTCCCAACAAGTTTGCAAATGGTGCAAACCACGCTGTGACGACACGAGGTGTCTGGGTAATTTCAGCGTCTGGCTCTGACATAAATCACATAGTCAACAAGATAGCCTTATTAAGGGAGTTATTTGTGGTTTGTTCTCGAGAGATTTCTGTTTACACATCTCTTCAAAGATGCATCCAAACACTGAAGTTACCCGGAGAGATTTTCTGTGCTGTGCATCACACCTCTACTGAAAATCTTACCACACGTATGATACCTCATTATCCTCTGAGTGCAGTATCTCAGATACCTCATTGTCCTCTTCCGTGCCATGTCTGAGTGTCATAGACTTGTTGTCTGATGCATAATCTACATAATCATCTTCAGGTACCTCTCCAGCCTCTGAAGCTACCGCATCCTCCTCAGCCTCTGAATTTGTTGACTTGGCCTGGTTTGAACTCTCACTGACTACTGAATGTGTTTCTTCTTCAGGGAGTACCTATGACAAAAGGTTTGCAGTAGTTCCTTGAAAGAAAGGTCAGTGAGTGACTCAAGGGTGTGCACTAAGAAGTCAATAAATCAATTCCCATACCTTGTTTTGAATGTTAGGTTCTTCAGTTGATTCCTACAGAAACAAGTACCACATTTGCACGGACTGTCAGCTACAAAAGTACAATCAATGGCTAAAACAAATGAACAAGAACGAACCGGTGACCCACCTGTTCTCTCAAGTAAGACCTTCTAGGTTTATCCTCCACTATTTCCACTTTCTGCTCCTCGTCGTCATCTCCGCCCTCCTCTGCTTCCTCTCCAACCTCAGGAGCAGCCTCTTCTTCTGGCTCCTCTGGCTCCTTCTCCTCTCTCCTAGAGCCGTACATCTCCGTCTTCTCCTCTTCATCCTCATTGTCACGGTAACGGCCCCTACGCCAGGAGGATGGCCTCTCCTCTTCTGCGTTGTCTTTCTCCGTGGTGCCGCCGTCGTTGTCCTCAGTCGCAGTGGGGTCCAGCTGCCTCTGTCTCTCCAGCGCCTCCTTCATGCGTTTCTGCCGTCTCTCCTCGCGTTTGGCCATGCGCTCCTGCAGGGCTTGTTCCTCGTCGTCTCCGCCACCTCCTCCAAAAGAGCTGCTCACAGTCTCTGTCACACTAGGAGAAGACAGAGGAGACAAACATTTCACTGTGTGGTCCCTAATGAGAAAGGAGCCTTGAGGTCAGAACAACAGAAGTCAGCTGTTAAAAAAATGTGGGAAATGTGGGCAGGGAAACTGAACGCATCATATTATCTCCTGTTACCAATGAGATGAACTTGATCAAGGCCTATAATAGTTTCATTGTGGTTTAGTGGCAAGAGACTCAGGTTAATTTTTAGCAGTTCGCAGTTTGTGAGTAACTAATGTGCAGCAGGGTGATGCTGACTGAGCATGAGCATGGTGCTTTGAAAAGGACAATGAATGACTTACCCTGGTGACTGATACCAAAGAAATGTGCTAAAAGAGATTGAATGTTCAAGCAAACTCTCTCTGGGTTGCAAAAAAGACACAAATTCTATTAAAGGAAATCAAAGTTTATGGAGAGTGGCTGCCACATTATAGTCAGCTCTTCAGCCAGCATATGGAGAATGCTGAAAATTGGCTGTATTGACAGATCTTCACCACAGATATTATTTAAAATAAACTATTGGTCAGGCCTTAAAATAAACAGAAAAACAGTAAATGTCTCTTGGATTTCAGGTCTGGTCTTCATTTTTTGCCTGATTCAATAGTTTTTTTGCATACACTCACTCAGATAGCAGCTATACCTAAGTACTACAATGTAAACAAGACTGAGAGTCTACAGCCATGTTAGCACCTCAAGCACAGCATAGCTTTCAGCTAAATGCTAAGGTCAAGATGCTAACATATTCACAAAATCGATTTTAACATGCTGATGTTCAGCCGGAAATGTTTACCATGTTCACCATCATGCAAATGTTAGCATGTGAATGTCTGCTAATCAGCAAGCTGAGTAATTGTTTTGCAGGTATCTGGTCATAAAGTATCGGACAGCTAAAATTTTGACCTGACGATGGTGCTAGATGAAAGGTCAGGGGATCACCAAAGTTATTACAGTTCATCCTCATTTTGGATATCTACGCCAAATGTCATGGCAATTTAATACTGAGACATTTCACCACAAACCATAAATGTGAACCTCATGGTGGCACTAGACAAAAAAGTCAATGAATTACCAAAGTCAGAAGGATTCATCCTCTGTGGCCCATTAATATATATTTTTTTAATTAATGGCCATCCATCTTACAGTCCTATAGTTGATAAATTTAACTCTGGACCAAAGTCGTGGACCGACTGAGTGCATGGCTAAAAAATATATATTTATTATATATCTCTTTCAGTCCATCAAATACCAACTGTACATCGATCCACCTTGCTCCAAATAGCATGACTCATAATATTCGGACCTAAAAGTCTGGCAAACATTATCCTTGCATCTACACAATCAACAATGGCCAGTCAACACTAGGTCCTGTTTCAGCGTCCTCTTGCACAATCGCCTTGTTGTTTGACTGGCCCAGGATGTACCTCTGAGCTCATAGCGAGGAAACATTCATGACCACAAAGCAGTGTCTGTGTTGCTAGATGTCAGAGCAACCCACCACTTCCACTGCGGCCAAGACGATTGATCTCATAGCCTTAGACTGCATAGAAATGGATATTTAGCCCCTTTGTTCTTATGGCAGTCTTTCTGATGGATAGGTATGAGATCATGAGTTGGTTGTCATATTGACAGCTGGTACCGGATAGAAAGTGGAGTTCACTTCTTGTATTGGTTGACTTAAATTGAAGGACGCAAAAAGAAATGCCACTTCACTGAATTTCATCATTCAACACCTGACAGTATTACAATATTATGTCATCTTAGCCACCATAACTACACACAGCCGGCCTGTCAAGCTTTGGATTTCTCCACATATTCAAGTGGTGTAATAAGCGGCTGTAATAAGAGCAAGACTCTGCATCTAAAGATTTTGGAGACTGGATCTTTTTTTTTGTACTTTTACAGAGTGTCTGCTCTAGTGTAAAATGAAAATTTTAGCAATCGTGTCCAGCTAAATAGCTTACTACCTACAGTAGTTAACGAGTGTTCCTTCCAATCATTAACTAACATCATTATTTTCTGGGGTTGAGAAAAAGCCCAGTTCACAACTGCTATTGTGTATTTTCACACTGTGTGGACGCTAGTCCTGGATTTTAGGAGTATGAATGTTAGCATCGTCCTGCTCTTTATTAGCTTTGGGGAAGTTTTACTGTACACTCCAGCAACCCCAAATTGACAGTTGCCAGCTAGCAATTCAACAGCTGCTTTTGTCTACTTCTGTCTGAAAATGACACAGTGTTTCAAAAATTACCATTCATTTTGTTAATCTACCACTGTTATAACTGTAAATGGCATATGTGCTGTGCAAAAATGAAAAGCTCAGCAGCAACTGAAAGTTAAGGCAATAAATTGTTGAAAGAATTTATGAAAGAATAAAACAATTGACTGTTCTCACTTCCCAGAAGTCTTTCTCGGTGAAGGTTGTGAAACAGGACTCCATGATTATTTATTGATTAAGTACAATCCCTTTAACTGGGTGGGATGGTATGACAGTGACAGTTTTTTTCTCCCTCTTTCCTGTCGCTCTTTTGCCTCTTTGGCTGGACCAAAAATTGAGAGCTAAGTAGTCTGCGGACTATATACTAGACACAGACAATGCCTGTGTTGTAATACGTGTATCACCTGTGGCTGTTGGTCATGACCAGACTGTCTGGCTGTCCGCTAGGCTCCTCACTCTCCCTGCTCATCAGCCTCTCCTGGCGTGCCCTGCGCCTCCTCTCGCGGGCCGCCTCCTCATCATCATCATCATTCCTTGCCAACCTGAAGGAGACAACAGAAGAGAGAAATAAAGAGTGAGGGAACAAAGAGAGACATTTGCTGTTTTTTTTACTTTCAACCTGTCACCTTTTCCCCCTTTTTTGCTCAATTTAGCTTCACAGTTAGAAACTACAATGGGAATGATTCTTGATATTGGACTGTAATCATCACAGTGACCTAACCTGGGGGATTTGTCTGGCACTCCCCACCCCTCCTCCTATCAAGCTGACCTGTCAGCTGTGCAACAACCAATACTTCTTATCGTGGCTGCAGTTTTCACGAGCTGATAAAAACTCAGTCTGGAGACATGGCTTGGCTGGGGATAAGAGAGAGCCAGAGAAACAGTGCATACAGTGGTCTGGTAAGCGTTGGAACAGAGCAAACTGGAGAGGTGTGTGGGTATGAGAGACTTTGTGCACTTGAAAATAACCACTAGCCTTAAAAGTTTATATTTCTACAAGGAATTTAACACCACATTAAGCCTACAAATCCCATATTTCTTGAGTTAACAATCTGAAGGTAAAAAATCTCTTGTCAAAACTTCTTTAAGCAGTATTTTGTGCTGACATAGGTGGAGCGAGCTTTGTTTTAAAGATACTGCTTCATGTTTTAATAAAACTCTAGACACAAGCTTAGCTTATGAATATCACCGTCCCAGTTAAAATGAATTGTTAGACATTTTCAGAAATACACTTTCTTGCAATTTCTGAAAAAAATAAAAATGACTACCAGCACCTCAAAAACCACACCTTGTATCTTGGTTTATTCAACTTGTGTGTTTGATCCAAATGTTTATCTTAAAAAAAAGAGCCAGGCTAGCTGTTTGACCAGTCACTATGCTAAGCTAAGCTAAGCTAAGCAGGTGCTGGCTGTACCTGTGTGTAACGGATAGGTATGGGAGTGGTATCAATCTTCCCATCTAACTCTCAACAAGAAAAATAAAGTATATATAATAATAATATATATAATATAATATATATAATATAATATAATAAAGTATATTTTGTGTCAAATTTTTCCTTAAAGAGAAGTAAGCAAAACTGAGGTTCAATCTCTTTATCTATTTATGCTAAAAATAGGTGGAGGAGGTTATAAGATATTGCCTCTTGGATCCTGCTTCTTGTTTTAATAAAATTCTTAACACAAGCTCAGTTTTGCCGATACATCCATTACAACACAAATATTTCTTTACCTTTATTTTTTTTTTTTTACAATCCAAGAATGCATGCGTGTATATAATTAGAAGAAAACTCCACCCTTTAATATATTAACAGCGTGAAACACTTCCCCTTTCGGTGGTGTATTTTTCTTACTATGCACAACTGGTCAAGCATAAAGTAGATGAAGCAAGGTTAATGTCTAAAATATCATATGTAAAAATGTGGTTTTTTTTAATTAGACACAAAGAATTTGAGAACTTCTTCTTTCTAGCGTCTTCATCATGCACTGCTTTTAACAAAGATAAATCTATTATAAAAACAAAACAATGCCAACATCTACAAACCACCCATACCCTGAATAGAGCAAAATCCAAAGTAGACATGCAGTGGATTATGCATGTCTTTATACGCAGTGGGTTAAGTAAAGGGTGCGGCTGCAATCATCAACACAACTCTATTGTTCACACTCTCATGAGTTACTGTATATTTATGTGCTTAAATTTGATTGAAAGCAACAAGTTGAGGCCTTTCTTCTGGGTCTGGTCCAAAGTCAATCTGGCAAATTCAGGATATCTGACTGAAATAGTAGTAGACAGGTTTAGTGAAAGAGGCTACACCCAAAAAGTAAAGTATATTTGATACTGTGTTACACATTAAAGCATCATAAACTGAGGATATCTAACAGTGCAACACAACCAGAGACAGAATTCTTCTAAATCAGCTCCCAAACTGCTGTGTTTCTGGCCACCTGACATCTATGAACTCAGCTCCATGCTTGATCTGTGTTGCCCTGACTGACCTTTACACTCCCACTGCTTACCACATGCCTAGCTACCTAACATCACAGCGCAGCCTTTGAGGTCAGCCGGCGAAGCGTGCTATTGCATGTTAATTGCAACATGTGTGGTGAGCCGAGCTAAAGCTGCTTGGGTTTATGTTAGATTTTACAGCTTGTGAACAACAGTTTCCTTCTTTCTTTTCCTTTCCCTTCGCTGTTCCCCAACGCCTCCCGTTTCTTTCTCTCAGATGAGGAATGTTGTCATAACAGAACAGATTCATCTGTTAACGCCCAAGCTGGAACTATGGGACGGTGACATCAGTGACGTCAGGCAATGCTTCACATATGTGCATCTTTAGGGGTAGAAAATAAAAGTCTTTTCAGCCTTAAAGCTAGCCTAAGTAGCTTTTGCTTAAGACAAGCCACTGTGGCCACAAGTTACAATGACAATATGTAATGGTGATTGCATAAAATCTTAAGTTTGCAAACATTATCCACAATAAGCTAATGACCCTGAGTATAGAAGTGAACATGGGCTATTATTGCTTGAGAATTCAACATTTATTTGTAAGAGGAAGAATGTGTTTGAAAAGTTACATAGTCTCGCTTTAAATAAATACTTTTTTCACAAATATTTTTCAGTCACATTCATATATTCCATCAACGTCAACTGAGCTCCCCCTGCAGCAGAAACTATATTAACTCCTATTTAAAATGCCAGAGTGATTTGTTGTTTCTGTGAAGAAGAAAAAAAAGCGAAACAACTGGCTTAACTCCCGAAGGACTGCGCCATCCCAGAAACAGCACCAAATGTCATGAGAAAGAGGAAAACGACAACAACTAAAAATGGAACAAAAGAGTCCTTGGTGGCGGTGCCGACGACAATCTCAGGGTTAAAGATTCCTCAGTAGGAGAGAAGAACAAACTCCTAAAAGCTGAATTAGCATTCCTGTCAATCACGGCCTTGGCTAGAGCCGCGTACACAACCAAAGCCCTGATTTCATATCCCTTTCCTTACCTAGGCCCCAAACTCTATCAGCATACTGCCACAGAAATATGGGGAGGGGTGGATGGGGTGGGGTGGGGGGGGGGGGGTAGGGACAGAAAAAAAGGAGAGTAAAAAAAAAACAGCAAGTGAAATAGAGAGTGACGATAAAGAGTGGGAAATGAAAAATGGGAAAGGAAAGGGCGTGCACGATAATGGAAAAAAGAGTAATCTGCTGATTTTATCATAGACGGCACCTTTTCCTGCACAGAATGATGTGCAGCTGCAGTTATAAACTTCAGGTATGGGTGTCTGTCAGAATATAGTATGCAACAGATGCCCTTTTCTTTGGTGGCCAAATACAATATGTAAGGAAAGCACACTTTTGACTGAAAGCTAATATGGACCCCACACATTTAGTTTTAAATGTGACACCTATGATGCAGCTAAAAAAAAGTCCTGTTAGACATGTGCAGTCCTCTTTTTTCTTCGCATGCTGCATAGTACAGTAAAGCAGGCTCCTGCATTCACTAAGTAACTCTCAGCTCGGACCGCACAGACACACAAAGCATCGCCATCAGTGAGCCTATTAGGGAGAAATATGTCCAAATATTTTCTTTACAGCGAAATATCTCAGAGATGTCAGTGAAAACAATTTGGGAAAAGCCCATGAGAAAAGACTTCTTCACCCCTCCTCAAGAGGAGAGGGACGGAGGGAAGGGAGGGAGGAGAGCAGAGAGGGAGACAGAAAAGAAAAGCTGCTGTGAACAGAGGGGAGGGGAGAGAAGGAAGGGATGGAGAGGGTGGGGGCTCTGCTTATGCTGTCAGAAATGCTGACCCATTCCCACGCTGGCCTCCCTGGACTATTTCCCTTCCTACTGTCGGCCCAAAGAACCACAACGTACCTCGTCTGTCTCTCTTCCCCACCCTGCGCTCTGCTGGGTCTAATCCAAGAATACCCAATGCTAGCTGTGATAGAATTCCTCTAGACCACATTTATTCTTATTCAGAGATGAATGAGACAGAGTAGCGTGCTTATAAAACATTAATTAAGTGTACACTTGTACTTGTGGTGAGTGAAAGTAAGACTGGGCTATTTAGCTTAACTCCTATCCAAGCTGATGGTGGTGAGTTAGAAGCTGACATACGTGGCTCAGTCTCTCCCTCCTTATCTCCCTTTATCTGTGTTTCCCTCTCCTTTCCTGTCAGAACCAAAGGTTTACGATCCAGGACCGGGCCATGTTTGGAGTGGTCCATTCACCCGGGGCAGGGATTGTTTGGCATGGGTCATTCATGGAGGATGGGTGTTTATTTCCTCTGCCCTTCCTGGTCTCTCAGTGGGGAGGGGCCAGCACACATGTCAAGAGTGAAGTGGAGGAAGAGGAGTATGGTGGAGAGAGAGAGGGAGAGAGAGGAGTGGAGCGGGACAAGGCAGAGGAGAAGGACGTGGATTTGAAAATGTAAGTGGAAGAACAAGATCAAAAGAGAGAAGCAAGGGGAAGAAGAGACAGAAGATGTGAAAGTAAGAGGAGGAGGAGGTTTTGGATTAAAGAGGGAAGGAAGAGAGTGAGAATAAAGAGAAGAATAAATAGAACAAAGGGCTGAAAAAGAGAAGAGAGAGGAAGAAGATGAGGAGAAGGATGGGGCCGGAGGAGAAAGTGGGAGAGCAGAAAGATAGGAAGAAGGCGAGGAAAGACAGTGACACCCAGGGGAGACGACAAAGAATGAGGAAAGAGGAGGAGATGGAGTATGACAAGAAAGAAAAGGAGGAGGAGACAGAGGGAAATGGCAAAAATAAACACTTCCCAAAAAGGACACCAAAGAAAAAATTTCAAGTCTTTTCCAGCATCAACACTGTACATTCAGCAAAGCCTTAAATAACTTACATTCGACATAGTTTGACATTTAAGGAAATGTGCTTTTATGCTTTCTTGCCAGGAGTTAGAGGAGAACATCGATACCACTCTCATGTCTGTACAATAAATATGTTACAGCCAAGAGACGTTATCTTAGCTTAGTATACAGACTGAAAGCACAACAAGTTTTGGTTGTACTGTGCGGGACTATTTTTCTTGGCCCGGTGCAGTGACTCAAATTTTCCTCTTATCTAAATCTCTAAAAAATGAACTATTCCTTTAACAGTTTAACATAAAGCAGTGATGACTCACCACTGTGGTCGTGCAAGACCATCTATCTATGTGCAATGTGTAAATATTCTGTTATGGGTATGCCTGAGGCAATGAACTGCTCCAGCTGCATTTAGCAGGCAGTAACAACAGCTATTTTGTGAAGTATGCGTCTTATCACTGCTACGAGAGCAGACTATTTTTAGCTGAAGCAGATTTGTTCACTGAATTGACTGGGAAAATTCCACATCCATGTGCTCTTTTCGGAAAAGATAGGTAGGGGGGAAAGCAGTCGAGACATTCCTGTGTGACTAAGTTTCATTGAACAGAAACATACTATAGCATTGACGCGCAGCATGGATAGGAGAACTGCAGTGCATGAGAGAATGTGAGGAAACCTCAGCAGAGCAGAAAAATATGTGTGTGGCTTAACTGAACAGAACTAGAAGTGAATTGAAGCCCATTGCACATCGCTATGTCAACAATCATTTTCTTACGACTATAACTGAGGCTGATGTGAGACAGAACAGGGAAGGCTTGGCTGTCCTCCCTCCACACACACAAGCTTGTACACATACACTCAGCTGCAGTTCAGAAAAGTGAATGGAGCTTATCAAACATTCATCACCTGATGCTGATCCAATGCACACATAAGATAACAGCCGCATGGTTAAGTGGCTGCATGCACTCATCCTAACCCCTCGTATGCACACATGCACACACTAACAAGCACGTGCATAGCGGACGCACGCCCCAGCATGAACACAGTTGCACAGACTGTGGGATCATACACACACACACACACAGTCTGTCACACACAGACAAACTCACTGTCCCAGCATGTAGGAAACAGCTCATGGAGACCTGGCCAGTAAACACTTATAATAACCAGGAATTTGGCATTCCTACAGCCGTTATTATATTGTCCCACACTCTCCCTGCACTCTCTGTCTTCTCACAGCGTGCTCAGTGATGGTTGAATGGAAGCAGGCCAATGAGACAACATATGGCTTTGACTAGTTTAACTAAGAGGGGCATGTAAATATTGATTGTTTCAATATATTGGCAGAAATGGAAACAATGTAGAGATGTAATCTCTTATCAATAACAGGAGCGGCGTGTCGCCTGCCAGCTGAATTATTGCTGCCCGGACCAAATAAACAGTCATGAACAAACTCCCACCGAGCTGAAAATGTAAATGTCGAAGGCGCTTACAACTCTTACTCTTTTTCGCTCTTGGCCCATTTCTCTCTCACTCAGTCAGCCCTCATCTCCTCCCTCTGTCGTCCCTTCTTAGTCTACATTTTCTGCCAAATTCCATCTTCTCCGTGTAACATAAACACTCCAAAACTGCACAAATAATTCTAGCAGCAGGGGGTTTATGGGAGTTTTAAGCTATGAAACATAACAATGGCGTTAACCTTCACTTCAATCAGCTATTTAGAGTGCATCTAGGGAAATGAGGCATAAAAGTCTAAAGAGGTAAAAAAAAAACTGAAAAGATATCAAGAAGTAGAACACTGCCTAACTGTTAAACAACATCAGAATACACAGGAGCGATGCCCTAAAATGACACTAAAAATCTTTTTCAGCATACAAAGACTGTAAGCAGCAATGCTATGTGAACGAGTAAGTTCATTTCATTCCGACCACACTTCGAGAGATAAAGAAATATGCATGACATATCAGCCGATATTACTTTGTTAGTATAAAAAGGATTTAGCTTATTACCAATACATGAAATTACTACGTGTAACGTGAAACTCACGGATACTTATCACACGATTTCCCCTCAGCTTACCTCCGCTCTCATCAGCCACGTTTCTAGCCGGAGCAGGCATTATTTTCCAGCAAAACAGCTCTGATAAACCCACTCCATGCTACCTGCCCAGCACCAAGTGATAGACAGACACAATTAGCAACTAGCTGGTGAACAACAGAATAGCATTTAGTGGCTAAAGAGCCAGATATTTCCTTCATGCGTTGGTGGAGACCAAAACAGAGCTAAAAAGAGAGAGAATAGTTAACTTCAAATGAATAATAATGTTGCTCTATATCTAAATAACATGTAGTTTGCTAACATGTTGTCAAGGTTGTCCATGTTTAGCTTGTTCCACTGCCCCCAAAGTAAATTACCGAAAAGTAATGTAACTTTAAAGAATTGTGACCAAGATATGTACAAATATGTATTGGTTGTTAAATGTTGTGGTTGGTTATGTAATACTGTTAAACTACCACAATCACTCAGCATTTCTGTGTTGCACTTTCTTGTTACTTATTTGCTGACACATACATGCTGACACCATATATCTCTGATAAGCTATTGAGCAATATTACTGGCCATGTAGAGCTATCAGTCAGACTTTACTACCTCACTACCATATTATTCACTACAAAACAAACAACTTAAATTCAAAATAAACTTTGTGCCATCCATATGACACACACAAGCTGGCAGGCACTTTATTTTCAATGTCTAGATGGATGACTTAACCCTGAATTTTATTACCTAGTATATGTCCTTCACTGTTGTGGATGATGTGCACAGTTTTGCAGACTGCATTTTCCTTTATACAAGAAATGCTATTTTAACTTGAGCAAAGAGGCTTGCTCATCGCTTAAGGTAAATGCTACTCACATATACTTTGTGTCATAAAAAATAATTATCAGAGAGAAACATCTATGTATTCGGCAGTGGTCAGACCTGTGTCAGCTTGTTTTTCTTCAGTGATGGAGTAACTGGCTCTAATAAAACTCTTCTCACAGATACATCAAACAGGCGAGTGACCTTGGCCAGTATCTGCATCCAGATCAACCCTCATCCTTAATTGGAAGGGCTACAGCACAGATTAAGAGACTTTTGTGAAAAGGGCCCATAAAATGTCTCCTTGGCACACTATGTTCTAAGTTCTCACAATAAAAAACCCTTTTTACTATTCTTGATTACTGCACTTGGCGTGTTACCACTCAATCAATTTGTTGAAATGAACTTTAGTTTAATCAATTTCTTCCACTGAATCAAAGAGAGTTCACAAGGCCATGGTATCTGGGAGAGAAAATTGAAAAGAGGGAGGGCGGGCACGATTGAACATTCCCACTTAAAGGTCATCACATTGCTTATCCGATTTCTTATCAACCCTTTTTTTGTTCTAGCCTGAGTCGGGGGGGGCAGACCTAGAGGAGGGTCTAAGCTATTAAAGCTGGCTTCCAGTTCCAACTTGGCATGGACGTCAGAGGAGGTTGTGCATTGAAAACCAGAGCTTCATTACACAACAAAGGCAGCTCCCTCAGCTTCACACAGCCTAAAGCTGATGATACACAGGGCAACTTTTTGAGCAGTGTTGGTGGGCAATCTTGCTAGTGGCAAGTCCGACTATGTTTTGAACGGAGAGCACTGGTGTGGGGCGGATGGCGGAGTGGTGGCGTAAGGGGATTACTGAAATCTTTATTACCGTTATGTTGCCGTCATTACCATTGACGGCAACATTGCCCTGCACGATTGCTCTAAAAGTTGCTCTGTGTATCATAAGCTTAAGGAGTAAGATCTTTCGTGAAGGCAACGTTGCCCCCTCAGGACTGCAGGTGTTGTGTGGCTGCAACTACAAATGAAGCCACTGTGGCGGAGTGACTTTTTAAACACTTCCTGCTTTGCAAGAGAATTAGTTGAAAAATTCTGGAGTACTAATCTGCCGACACAAATGAAAAACAACCAAATGGGTCTAACCGTTCGGCCTCCAGGCGCATCTCCTCCCGCTTTTGCCTCCTCAGCTCCCGGCGCCGCTCAAAGTCCATTTCCTCCATGATTGTGCCCTGAGGGATGACATCATCAAACACAAACATGTTAATTTACTCAATTTCAGGAAGGAAGCAAGGAAAGAAAGACAAGAACATTCATGTAAGTGTCCTGAGAGGGCAGAAATTCTGGTTGAGTCAAATGGAGTCAAAACATTCGATATCCTGCAATGAAAATTCTGTATTTAAAGTTAGAACCCTTAAGATTTTCATGAAATGATACTGAATTCAAGAGTTACCTCACCAATGTCAACCTCACTGTTTACTGATTAGTTTCCCACAGCCGTATCACAGCTGTATCATGTTGCAGCTAATGCAAATGGAACATCCTGATTCTGCTGCTTCACATTAAAAGCATTTATGTGGCGTAACACGGAGTGGATTTTAATTGCAGCCACAGGAAACACAGTGCATTCCTTACCGCGGTTTGCACTACCAGTGATTGCTCATCAAAACTGCATCCACAAAACAATATAGGCATGTTTTCATCAGCATTTCATCATTTTGAATTTTTGCAAAGAATAAGAATAATTGACTAGCTGCTCAATTAGTGTTTGCTGTTATATTGAACTGCTATTAAACTTGTGACAACCACCTCTAAGCATGGTGTTTGCTAAATCAACCAGGACTGAAATTTGTACAGTCTATCCATCCACACAGTGGGTAGTCACAGTTTTTGTATGGTAGCCTCAGCCTGAGGTGACAACAGCTTGGCTGAGATCTCTGCCCACAAACTTAGGTAGAAAAACAGAGGAATGAGGCAGAAAATGAAAGAAGAGCAGAGACAGAAAGAGGAAGGAGAAGCCAGCACAGGATGTCAACTCAATCAGTTAAGAGCATATCTCACTAAAAACTTCCCGCAAGGGTATGTGACTGGCTGTGCAGTGAGGACTGAGACCACCCAGGAGCTGCTGAGCCTCCCATCATACGTCTACGATCCCTGCTTAAACCACCGGCAACAACTACTATACTCCGGAGCAGAGTAAACAGATGCTAGCTGAGCAGTTGAGGGAAAAAGACAATGGAGCATGACATAATAAAAAGACATCACTGAATAAAGTCATATTCAAATACTTCATCAGTAGGAAAGCAACAGTAGCTGAAAAAATGATGCTTCAAAGTTCAGTAGGACAAAAGGAAGAACTATGTCTGTCATACCTTGAATTAGCCTTCAAACAATGTATTTCCCTTCACACCATACCAGCTTTTCACAATGCCTTCTCCAAGCAGAGACACAATGCAACAACTTCTGGTAATGGTCTCCCACAGACCGGCCTCAGCTGACAGAAAAAACAAATGCCTGTTCCCTTCCCTCCCTGCTAGTTGTCCCGCCCTCCATCCCTCAGTGACCTCCTTCCTTCATTCCCTCAGCCTTACCCCCTCCCTCCCTTCTCCATCCTCCATCCTGTCTCTCCTACTCTCCCTATCTCTAGTGCTAACTTTTCCTGTGTTGTTTACCTACATGTCAGAGCTCTGTTCCAGGAAGTGACTCGGCACTTGAGCCCAGCTTCCTCTGCGTTATAAGCATGCTTTCTGCCTGCCTTTTATTTCATCTTACAGTCCCATACAAGAGGGGTCAAAGAGGGCCTCTTTTCTACATGGACATCTGTATATGAGTATATAGGTGCAGCATTTGTGCGCATGGATTCACACTCAAGCATGCAAACAAGCACTTGCAGATGTACACAAGAAACAAGAAAAACACACAGACGGGAGAGAAATGCTAAAAGAAACCATAATTCCAAGAGATCCTCTAACCTTTACTGCCCCTCTGCACTCTGCATCTTCTCACCCAGTCCCCCCCCCCCGTGAGCCTGTACAGTAAACACAGCCTTGTCTCCCCACTATTACACTGTAAAAGCCTCAGTGGCTTGGAGGAGGGAGCAATATTTTAAATACCACAAGAATTCTTTGTTAAGATGCATGCTTAGTGTCATTTGTGAAATGGGAGGGGGGGCATTCATACAACCGTAATTAAGACAAAATGAGAGCAAAAACTAAAGCAGACAAGGCCTCCAAACATTACCAGTCTAATCACATACTTCCTAGAACCAGCGACGCCAAGGGAGACAAAGTTATTAGTAACGCAAGCACGTTAGAATATACAGTTGTCGCAAATAATGCATGATTTATGCAGCACAGAGGACTGCATTTTCCTTTTGCCATAGATTATTTAAAAACCTGTCATTTAAATTAAATTAAAGTAGCTTTGTCAACAAAATTATCATATACAAGAATAATACACCTTAGATAATTCTGTTTTTCAGGCTGATATCTGATGTATGAATAGGGCAGTTCAATGAATGCAAGACTGAACGCAGAAACAGCCACATTGTCTTGTCTCCACATGGGAGAACACCAGGCGTAGGACAGAAGAGGAAGCCTGCGGTTTGCAGAAAAAGCCCTCAGTACGACATAGAAATGTAACTGTTGTGTATATCACTGAAGGGACCACCCACACTTTGCAAAAGCTAACAGAGGCAGAATGAGAGAAAGACAGCATTCCATAAAGTTGAGCAACCTGGAGTCACAAGTTTGTGACATTTTCAAATGTTTTACATGTTCAGACCATCTTAACCTGTCCACTGTCAAGCCTCGTCTTCCACCTTTCCATTTATTCCACTGTTTTATCTCTGAAACCTGTATCCATCCATCCCCCCCTCCCATCTCATTCTGTCGCTCTCATATCTCTCCTCCTCCCCCTCTTTCCCTATCCCTGTCTGGCCCAAACTTCTACAATGGCTATAATGACACATTTACCAGTCAAATTACTACCTGTCGAGACTGCCAGACCCTGGCACAGAACCCAGTGTCTAAGTGCCAGCCTCTTAAAAAGCTTTAAAAGCCAAGTTGATATTATCCTGACAGCCACTGGGATTACACCACCTTACAATGCCTCTATCTTCTCACGAAGTCCTGAGTTAAAAGCATCAAAACAATGGGCCCCAATTGGCCAAATGAGACACAAAGTAGATCAAGCAGCAGTGTGGGAGAAAGGCTGAAGAATAAGTATGGGCCAATACCACATCTATTTTTGGATTTAGTGAAATGTTCCTAACGCTGGCTTAGCATTCTGTGAGACAAGAAGACTGCAGCTTTTTGGTCGGATTTGTTACTCTAAATACTATCCCCTCGCAACTTTTAGACAAACACATTAATCTCCACATTATGGCTATGGAGCTATGCGAGGAATGCTCCTATTTACTCTCTGATTTTAGCAGAGAGGACTTGATAGAGCCTGCAAATTACTCATTCACATGCCTGTATAAAAAAACCCCTCCTCCTTTGGATCTTTTTTTCCCAGTGTTTTGGTCGGTGAATAAAGGGAGTAAATGTGAAGATAAACAAGTATAAACTAGCTTAGCGCAAGTTATATGCTTGCCAGCTGTGAAGGCTGCAAATAAAGGAACAATGGTGACTTGTTACAGCTGGTGGTTACAAGGCTGAAACAGTCACACACAGCTTCAGCTTTAAAAAAAATAATAAAAAATTTATGACAGTAAAAAAAACTAAATCCAGTCTTCATGCTGACACAAGCTGCTACAGTCTTTAATCAAACATGAACAAAAATCTAACATTAATCCTTTATTAAAAACTTAAAACATGGTTCCATGACCGCCTTTCGCCCGATGTTAGCTGGGATAGGCTCCAGTCCTACGCGACCCTGTACGCAGGATAAGCGGTAGATGATGGATGGATGGATGTTACATGAGTAAGTAAATTACCTTCAGTTGTTGACATGCTACCGTGATAGCAGCTCCAAGTAGTTAGCCGCTGCAGTGCTTTAAGTTAAATGCTAAGGTCATTGTGATAACACGCCAACAATGGTTGTTCAGTCTTGGCCTTGGGTAGTCCTAATGACTATAACGACTGTCGTTACAACAGCCAGGAACACGAACCAGCGGTATCGACGATCCTGGCAAATGACCACACTGAGGTTAAATAGCTTAGTTTCCCCACCAGTCAGTCAGAACTGAAGAAGTCCTTTGGATTTGGGAGGAAACGTCTTCTAGTATCTTCAACCAAGTCCAGTTGCCCTTGACTTTAACCTTCTTTGGATGCCCGCAATGACAATGCTAAATTGCTAATGTTTAGCAGCTGTATTTTTCCATGTTAACCATCTTATTTAAGCGTGACAGCATGCTAACATTTGTACTTAGCTCTAAAAAATAAGTCCAGCTCAGTTACCAGTTTTACAGATATTTGGTTATAAACAAAAATATGGGAAATTGATATACTGGTATATACCATTTGTTTTCATTTAAATTAAAAGTCGAAGAGTATGACCATCTAACAGTGCCAGCACAAACAGTCTGCAGTTATCGGATCTGTCCAGACACCCTAAAAAAAGGAATGGTGCATTATTACTAGGCTTTAAGTTGAAAGAGTAAGGACATAAAAGCAAACACTTTCACGCTACACATACTACTGCTTTCCTCTTGGGAGGAGAGGAGAAGAGAGAGGAGGGGAGTTACAGGTCTGGCAGATACAGAGTCACAGCTGTGCAGGTGTCCAGGTGAAGAGAGGTATTCCAATAATCTGGAATGTGAAAGCAACACTGGCACACAGTCTGACCTTTCACGTCTTTGCATCAGTGGAAGAAAGTATTTTGTCCACCTGCTACAGTATGTTGGAGAACTCAGGAACTACTTATTCTCTTTTCCCAGCCACATGCCATATGGGTTTTCAGAAGCAATAGGGTATACCTTGGAGACTAGGTGACAGAAGAGTCTGTTTCAAGTCCTATAGTGAAACATGCTCCGAAAGTTTTAAAATGATGACATGATGACTAATAATGGGTACTGTATATATCATGGGATTTTGTGGAAAATATTTCCCTTAAACTGTGAAAACAAGGTTTTCACAAGCAGCAGGATTTCAGTATTTTGACACCAACTGTCTTCACCTATCAATATTTAGTCAGCCAGACTAAAAATGTAGGGCTTCCAGTCTAAGTTGGATCTCCACATTCTGACAAACTTGAGGCTTTTATTGTGACAGCTGGATTGCCTCTCTTCAAATACTGTCATCGGTCTGCCAGACTAGTTTGACACATGCGAATCACCTCTCTTTCACCATAGAAATTACCTCCTCTCTGTCTCTGCCAATAGTCATCTTAGCTTAAAAAGTACTCTCTGGAGTTTACTTGTAAACAAAGTTATGTTTACATTGAGTGTTTCTTGCATTCTTTGTCTCCTTGAAACCTAAAGAATGTGTTGAATGCATTTCCTGCCTCATATTTGCAAAGCTTATTTTTTGCATTGTTAGCATCCATGTTTTCTAGCTAGCAGTCTTCTTCCCCAGCTTTTGCTCACTGCTCCATTTCCTGGTGTTACTACCTTTTTATATACAGTCTATGGTTACCACCACCAACTATCAATGAATAAAACTGTGGGCAGCAACATGTTTTGTTTCACCCACATCCTTTTGTGTGTACATCATAAATGTAGTAAAACAAATAAAAGAGCTAACAGTCAGTCTTGCTGCCAATTAGCCCCAGTGGTTAACCATGGTAATGCTACAAAAAAAACAACGTGCAGTCCAAGAAGCATTTTCCCCACACACCACCATTATGAGAGACACACGTGTAAAACTGTTGGCAGGACACTGCAACTAAAGCAGATGATACACGGAGCAACTTTTAGAGCAATGTTGCTGGGCAATGTTGCCGTCAATGCTAATGAGTAAAGCGTAATCCCACCCGCTGACCTGCCACGCTGCCCCGCTCCCCGCTACTATCCATTCAAAACATAGTTGGACTTCTAAAACTGTATAAAAAATTCTACTTTTATGTGTAGTATGTCCTTTCAATGTAAAGTCTATGGGACTGGGGGCCAGGGCCAGGTGGAGAGATGCTAATGCTAATTGTGCAGTGGCAACATCAGCAACTTTCATTGGAATTAAATTATCAAAACGTTGCTCCACAGCACCACTAGTGGTGAAAAATGTGTCCTGTTGCACATTTTCTTCCCACTGAGAGGTATAGTATTGCACTAAAGCACTTCATTAAAGAATCCATATTGGGAGTCTTTAGGAGATAACCGCTAAATGTGACATGCTGTAAATTGTCCATTTATGCAAGTGGTGACATGAGCTGAACATATACTTACTTGTAGAGAAGAGAAAACGAGAGACAGAGGTCTCTTGGTTCAGTCTAAGCTAAGAAACTGGTAAGTGTTTTGGCAGGGAAAGAATGATCATTTTATGTTTATTTTATCACACAGATAAAGCTTCAGCAGTAAAACAGGGTGGAATGCAGAAATAAAGAGAGAGATACTGAATGCCTGTAGGTAGTGCACACTAACAGCTGTTTTGGCTGAGGCTCTAGGGACAGTTTGAGTTGGGCAAACTTAACGTTTTCTGCAGGGGTAAGGAGTCTCCTGAGAGTAGTCTGACAGGGCGGTTAAAATATGTTCAGCCTGTGTGTGAGGGTGTGTGCACCACGATAAACAGTATTTAACAAACAAGAATATTTATGTAAATGTGTATGTGGAAAGTACAGACGATGTACATGTGAATGATCAAATGCTTTTTTGTGTGCACTTTAAATGAGTGCAATGCAACCAGTCCAATACTGCAAATACGCGAAGCCACTGCAAATAAAGTATATGTGTGAGTGTTTATGATACAGTAAATGTGTGTCCATGTGTGATATCCATCACCACCTACAGTGCTGTGTTTGGAAAGCTGGCATTGTGGTTGTGGTTCCCTGTGCTATGTGTCTCCTCTCACACATCCAGCCCTCGGCAGCATTAACACGTTTACAGTCCCAGGATGCAGAGCGGCTGCGGATGAGCATTCATAAATTCACTAGAGATTTTTGGTGCACCAAGGCCAAGAATTTCTCTCTCTTTCCATCTCCGCTCGTCCCTCTCTCAGCTTCATTTGTCATCTAGAGTCTGTTTCTCTGCCTGGCTTTTAGAGCCTAACCGATACATTTGTGGACTGGTATTATTGACCGATTCTGTATATCAGTATATAATAGGGCTGTCACTTTTATTTGAATTCAAATTAGGATTCGAATTACTATTTGAACTTGGGAAATAAATAAAAATTCAATCTGGAATGATCTTTTCAATTACAATGCATAAGTGCCACAGTCTATTCCCTGTAATCCACCAATGGGCCTGTCCATCCAACCCACTGCAGTAAACTTGACTTTTGTTACTCTTTGGGCTAAGGCAAGTGACACCACAGATAGAAAAATCATTGATAAAGATAAGACTTTGCAAAAAGGCAGCTTCCTTATGGTACCATTAGCGTGTCACATTAGTGTGCCTTAGCTTGTGTGGAGGCTCTGTGAATGAACGAAAACATGTACATTTTAAAGTGCAGTTAGGTAAATGATTTGTGGTTTTTATTTAAATTCATTTGAACAAATGACTATGTGTTAGTACTAATTTGGCAATTTAATTAATATAACAACAATTATTTTTTTTCTTCCCAAAAATGTTTTATATGTTGTTTATATTATTTGATACTATACTATTCATATTCAGTTTACTGTTTCAAATGTACTGTACTGTTAAATTAGCTGTTAGTTTTATGTTTGCTTTTCTATGTGTTAATGTGACAAACATTTTTTTTTTTTAAATGTCTAATATTAATATTAATACCAACCTAAAAAGTCCAGTATCGGTCGCCTGTACTGTCTTTGTCCATGCAGTTTTCTTTTCTTTTACCTCACCCTTTTCTCACTGTTTAAATCTCCTCTTGGACCACAACGCAGCATAGCCAACAGCTGCAGACTATGTGTTCAGCTACAGTATCAGGAAACTTGGGGTTGGTTGGCTGCAAATTAAGTTTAGTACTTGGTTTAATATTATAGGATTTTTCCAGCCCAGCTTCTTTCTGTTTTCTGTGTTTGTCTGTGTCTGCATTTGCATGCCACAGTGTCTATCATATACTATATAGTTCATATCAACCACAAAAGCTTCTGTTGTCAAAACCGAGGTCGTCAGCTGTGACTATATACTGTAGGCTACATATGAGGTGGCCAACTGCATCAGACCTCAGCTCAATCTCAATTCCATCTGCTTTCCACTCACACTCTTTCTCCTCCAAAACAAACTTTTGCAAGTGTGGCTTCGGCTCGAATGAGGAAAATTTTCAATGAGCATGAGCAGACGGTATTCATGGGCAAACCTGAGAAGCTAATGTCACTGCGGCAAGTGAAATGCGGCGAAATAACGTGCTGATGGTTTTGAGGGTTAGGGCAAGAAACAAGCTAGAGTCCCTGAATGCTTTAGATGCATTGTCAGTACTGACTTCAGATCCCTG
This sequence comes from Micropterus salmoides, assembly GCF_014851395.1. Lineage (NCBI taxonomy): Eukaryota > Metazoa > Chordata > Actinopteri > Centrarchiformes > Centrarchidae > Micropterus > Micropterus salmoides. The sequence continues at coordinate 11,044,589 of NW_024041484.1, forward strand.
AAACCGCCCTACAATCTCCTCTGTGCTGACTTTAGCTTCAGATTGAAGACCAACCAGCGAGGGGGAAAATTTCCCATTGGTGTAGGGAAAAGACCTGAAGGTTAAAGACGTTAAGTTTCCATTTGGTGAAGAAAAAGAGACTCCTGCATTCCCAGACAATGGTTCACATTCCATAACACCTCTCTGTGCCCTGTGAATCATACACACTGAGACAGACTGGCTGAGGTTATCTGTTCACACACACACACATCCACATCCAAGAAAATCTCAATGGAATACTTTGGATGCAGGGTGCTAGCAGGTTACACTAAGCACTGCTAGAATTAACCAACCACTGAATTTATCACACTCAGTGACCCAAAACATGAAGTATTCAAGAGTAAGCAACAATCAAAGTAGAAGTAAAAACATCCTCACTTGTTAGTTAATATTTTTGTTTAACACTCAAAAATGTATATAATCTGCTTTAAATCAGCCCCACAGTTGTCAACATAATTATTTTGATTCAAATGTTGCAAAACTCTGATGTACGGTGACATCGCCGCAGATCTTAGTTTTGTCGTTTTAGGCCATTATTGTTATTGGAATAACTTTGCACTGGTGTAGCAATTGTGTGTTTTATTAGTATATTGTGAATTAAACTTTCTATCTGTAAGTTGAGTAAAGTTGTATTGTTTATTCTTTCAAAAGGCACTAGGGCTGTATTCGAAACCACCTGCTATACTAGCAGCACATACTCACTTGGCCTAAAAAGTATGGGGTATGCAGTATGCAAACAAAAGCTAAATCTGCAGTATGCCAAAATTATCCACAAATAGCCAGGCTTAGCTGGTTTCCGGGTTTGTAAAGTGTAATAGGAGGACTATAAAGCAGCAGCCAATCTACAATGAGTAGGGTTGACCTCAAATAGTCAAAGATTTGATGCTTCGTTGGGCGGAGCCTGATTCGACTGTCAATCTCATAGTCGAATCTTCGCAGTGGCATTATGAAAGTAGGATGATACCATTTTGGCTATATAGGGGAGCGCAACGACTTATTTTACATAGAACTACTGGTTTTCTCCTAATAAGTTAACATGTAGTCACAAATTTCAACATATAATGCTGTAAATAAAAATATGAAAAGAAAGAAACTTTCAATAAATCTTTTTAAAGAGCGTGAATAAATCCAAAATTTTAACCCTAACCCTTAAGGTAGGGGGCGTCGGTGCGCTTAAGTGTGTGTGTGTGTGGCAAACGAGGAAGAGAGACCATCAGCTGTGTCAGTGTTGAGTCGCATTGTCGGCAATTTGCGGGACGTTCGGATCATTATATATATATTAAGGCTGGGCACGTTAACGCGTTAATTAACGCCGACAATTTTTTTTATCGAACGTTAATGCAGTTTTTTTTTTTTTATACTTTGAAAGTCCATTGCTCACTGGCTCTGAATACACATAGGCCTACAGTCAAACCATGGGTCACAGGAGAGGTGCGCTACACAGCCGTAGCCTTTTTAACTTAAAATTATACATAGGCTAACTTTACCTGATAGGTCTGCATTTATTTTTGCGGGGATGCTCTGCCATGTGAATTCCCTCCTGTTGATGTCCTGATAAATATTTAGATTCTGGAAACAGTGAGAATCAGTCTCTCTTCCAATGATTTGTGCTGCGCGTCGCGCACAAAAAGTTCAAGACAATCTAACTTCGGCAGCAGGCGGGTGTGCGTGTGAGGCGAGCACGACCGCGACAGTTTCACGGGAACGCACCCACTTGTCACTACACCTTGAGCTTGCCCACTTCACTTGCTACTGAACATAGAATGTTTCTGCTGCTCCCTGATAAAAGAAAAATGTTTCTGCTGATACCTGCTCAGAAAAAATCCCAAGAAAAGACTCTGATGGTGGGTAACAAGCTAGATAAAAGGTAATTCCCTGGCAGTGGCAAATAGCTTTGGTTTCAATATTTGATTTGATTACATTAATGTTTAAGTTGAGATTTAGGCTACAAGAAATATTTTATTGCTTCTGTGTAAAGGGAATACTGCTGGTAAAAAGCATCTTATTTGTTTCAAGTGTTTTGTGTATATAGCAGTACATTTAAATCAAAAGTGTGCAATACACTACGTTAGAATTTATTATTCAATTTTGCGTGTAACAATGCAATTAATCGTGATTAATCGCAAGAAAATCATGCGATTAATCGTGATCGTGAAATTTTTAATCGGGTCCTCTACCAGAGGCCTGGGAGTTTGAGGGTTCTGCGCAGTATCTTAGCTGTTCCTAGGACTGCACTCTTCTCGACAGAGAACTGATGTTTTACCTGGAATCTGCTGTAGCCACTCTCCCAGTTTGGGGGTCACAGCCCCCAGTGCTCCAATTACCACTGGCACCACTTTTGCTCTTACTTTCCACATCTTTTCTAGCTCCTCTTTCAGCCCTTGGTATTTCTCAAGCTTCTCGTGTTCCTTCTTCTTGATGTTGCTGTCGCTTGGGATTGCCACATCTATCACTGCAGCCTTCTTCTGCTGTTTGTCGATCAACACGATGTCTGGTTGGTTAGCTATTACCAGTTTGTCAGTCTGGATCTTGAAGTCCCACAGGATCTTAGCTCGGTCATTCTCAACTACCTTAGGAGGTGTCTTCCAGCCCATACTCATGGCAGATGTTCCTGTACACTATGCCAGCTACCTGGTTATGGCGTTCCATGTACGCACTTCCTGCCTGCATCTTACACCCTGCTGTTATGTACTGTACTGTCTCAGGGTGCTGGATTTGGGGTGAAACCATGCATTGTGAGGAGCTTTCTTGTCTTGATGTTAGTAGCCTCTATCGCCTCCTTTGGCCAGTTTATTATACCAGCGGGGTATCTGATGACTGGCAGGGCGTATGTGTTGATGGCTCGGATCTTGTTTTTCCCATTCAGCTGACTTTTCAGGACCTGCCTTACTCCTTGTAGGTATTGTAGGCTGTGGCGGACTTCCTTGCTGCCTCCTCATGGTTTCCGTTAGCCTGCGGTACCCCAAGGTATTTGTAGCTGTCCTGAACATCTGCAATGTGGCCTTCTGGTAGTTCAATCCCCTCGGTTCTGATCATCTTCCTTCTTTTTGATACCAGGCAACCACACTTATCTAGTCCGAATGACATTCCAATGTCATTGCTGTAGATCCTGGTAGTGTGGATCAGTGAGTCGATGTCTCGCTCATTTCTGGCATACAGCTTGATGTCATCCATGTAGAGGAGGTGACTGATGGTTGTTCCACTTTGGAACCGGTAGGTTCCAAGACTTGTTTTCCACAGCCCCATTGAGTTCTTGATGAAGGCTATTAGTGTTCTGTTGATCTTGTACATTTCTAAGCATTCCAGTATCCATGTATGTGGCATTGAGTCGTAGGCTTTCTTGTAGTCAATCCAGGCGGTGCACAGATTGGTCTGCCTGGTCTTGCCGTCTCAAGTGACTGCTCTATCAACCAGTAGTTGGTGCTTGGCTCCCCTGGTATTACTACCCATTCCCTTCTGGGCCCTGTCCATGTATTGAGCCATGTGCCTACTCATCTTAGCTGCTATGATGCCTGACAGGAGCTTCCACCATGTTGTGCAGAGGCAGGTTATTGGCCGGGAGTTGGATGGGATTGTTCCTTTCTGGGAATCCTTCATGATCAGGACTGTCTGTCCTTCGGTGGGTCCCAGTTGGTTAATTTGTGCTGCCAGGCATTCAGTTGGTTTCTTCAGCCAGTAGGTGTAGATCATGTCAGGGCCTGGTGCTGTCCAGCTCTTCATACCTGCCACTCTTTCTTGGATGTCTGCCGTTGTAATGGTTACTGGATCTTGTTCAGGGAGATTGCTGTGATCTGTTCTTAGATCCACTTGCCACTGAGCATTGGTGTTGTAGGATGCCTCTTTCTCCCATATGTTCTTCCAGTACTGTTCAGTCTCAGCCCTGGGTGGATTTGATCTTGTGTTATTACCCTGCCACTGAGAGTACACTTTGGATGGTTTGGTGGAGAACATCCGGTTTATCCTCCTGGCTTCTGCTTCTCCCTTGTATCTCTTTAGGCGGGTAGCCAGAGCGGTAAGTCTTTGTTTGGCAGTTTCCAGAGCTTGTTGTATTTCTTAGGTAGCCCCTTCTTTGCACAATCTGTGTGGGGATGATGATGACATCTCCCCGCTGACTTGTCGACCTGCCTTGAATGTCTTGTTCCAGTAGCCCATTTGTCATCAGATTGCAATGTATATCGTTTTTAAACTGTTACTTGGAATAGACCCCCAAAGAACCGTGATGTGGATGCCGTGCGGCCGAGAACAGCAGAGAGAAAATTATCAACAATAAGCCTCAGTTTAGCTTGAGAACGCTTTGCATTATGGGACACAGTTCATGTGGTAGACTGGTCCGATGCATGCTGGAGATTTCTTTTCCAATCATTACAACATCCGGGTTATTTTTGGCATACTGCAGATCTTGCTTTTGTTTGCATACTGCACACTACATGCCGGGATGATTGAAAAAAGGTAACGTTACAGAAATAATATTTTGTTGTCTCCATGATCCCAAGTAATTATTATCACTTATTACTTATTAATAAAAACGCAGAAACTACAAAACGTAAGACCCTAAAAACTGGAATTATCCTTTAAAGTACCGTGTATCTCAGCTATAACCCTCATGGTCTTAATTTCTCAAACAGCATGTCATAAAATGCGTATGATAATCGTAGTATCTGTTTATAATCTTTCAAACTGACAAATCCCCTTTGGAAAGGAAGCTGTAGGTTGATACTTTCTAAACTCTTGTGTTGCCCTGATGAAAACAAATTACTGTCTATGTTACATTCTTGAATCCTGTGTTTTATTTTCCACTGTCAGCGAGATAACCTCGCTAAACTTTGAGCACACTGTCATCTGTTGTATATTTAGACTATGACTCACTGTTCTTTTAATATTTTCTCCTCTCCTGGTCCTACACAAGGATGGGAGTTATGCACTGCCCATCATACGTTGGGCCGCATTAGGTATTATGGCCCTTCACTTCTGTGGAGAGAAAGCTGAAAACACCTGCGCTTCACCAGCCAGCATTCCCCTTCAGGCTGAGGGTGTGTTTATGTGTGCGTAATCCTCTTGCTTGAAGCTAAGTCACACTTAAATTGCAATAAAAACATTACCCCAACGTGCCCTATCCATCATCTGGATCTCACAGTTTTTCGACAGCAGGTTTTAGCACACAGATGCTCCATTTCAACTACAAATATACTATCTTTATTCTCATTTTTGAGGAGATCAAAGTAAATCCAGCTTCAGCTGGTTTTAACATTGTACTTGAAGCTCTTCAAAGTTAACCACTGAAATGAGATGATAAATTCTTCGTCAGCTGCTGATCCATTTACCAAATTAAATAACTGCCCGAGTAGGAGTTGGCTGAAAAAGAAGAATTATAAAACACTGTCTTACTTTAAATGTTGGTTTTAAGAGAGGCATTTGCATTGGAAGTTGGATTCTTTCTGCCCAAATCATAAATAATACTGTCACAAGGCAACTTCTTTGTGCAATAGTAGCAAAAGCCAACACAATTCCTCTCCAGTCTTTTACTTTTAAAAGTCTTTTGTCCCTTCTAAAAGTGCACTTTCAGATGCTACACCCACAATCAGGCAGAATTGGAGAAAAAGCATTCCAAAAAGTACAAATCCCACACAAAATAGGGATGTTTGTACGGCATCAAAAGGCTACTGCTTATTGGCGGGGCTCCATATGACCAAATATGGAAGGAAAAAATGCTGCCTTTTCCCGTAACCAAACTGGGAAAAAGAAAAAAAAAAGGGGGAAGGTTTACTTGCATGCTGTGTGCACAGCAAGATAGAGCTCTCACACTCACTACACAGTGGCCACAGAGTTGGCTCCCTCTCAAAACAGCATGACTGATGGTGATGTTGGACCTGCCGTGACATCTCAGCGAACACACACACAAACACGCACACCTGCACGAGTCCGGAGTCATGAAAGAGAGGCACACCGATCCTTTCACTGCGCTGACAATTCATTTTAAACGCACACAAAAGCTTTCTTCACTTTCACATATGAGCTCTATGCCGGAGTCTCAGCAGTACACTTCGAATTGGAGCCCCCTGGAAGGGAACATTCCTCATGGTGAAAAAGCAGCCGTCTCAAACGCCACCGTCCTCTGCTTAAGTTAGAAACGGTTTGTTTGTCTACCTCACTAAATGGAGAGGCTCTGACGTTCTCCTGCCGTTGCCGCGCTGCAAAAATGTCTATGTGGGTATGTCATTTCACAAGAAACTTATCAAATTATCTGGGACACTTTTTTGGAGTGTGCGTGAACAGCCAGCAATGAAGGAAAACTGCTGGGAGAACAAAAGTCTGAACTCAGCACAGAACAAAGCAATAAATAAAGGACCTTGTGCTTCTGTTTTTACAAAACTGTCCAGTTTAACAAGTAGCCGAACTTTTATAATCCCTCTTAAAGAAATAGTTTGACATTTTAGGAAATATGCTTATTCCATTTCTTGGCAATGGTTGGATTAAAAGATACCGTTCTCCTTCCTGTATGCAGAATACAAAGCTACATCTAGCAGGCGGTTAGCTGAACTAGCATAAATATCCTATACATGTCTGTTTGCCTACTCTGTACAAAAACCCAAGTGTAAAAATTACGTTGAAGTTGTGGTTTTATGAAGGCAAGCACCCACACATACATAAATTACACAGAGTAAAATACATTTAAGCTACATAAGTTATGCTTGCTGATGGACAGCAGACTATAAAAATACAATATTTTTTTATGTTTAGTGATGATAATGCAATGATATACATATTGGGCTACCCGTAAACAATCTTAAAGGAAGAGTTAGAAATTTTGATAAATTCACTACCACCCTCATATCTTTATGCTAAATATGAAGCTAAAGCCAGCAGGCTATTAGCTTAGCTTAAATATTGGAAAAATGGTTGAATAGTGGAAACTGGGGGGAACAGCTAGCCTGACTCTGTACAAAGGTAAAAATATTTTAACTGAATTTGTTTGCTTAGTTCGTACAGAAAACAAAATTAAAATGAAATTGTTTGGTACAAGAGTTCCACTTGCATCATAATACATAATCAATTGAGTAGAATTTAACAAACTATTGGAATATAAATATTAAAATGCCCGAAAAGAACAGGGGAGAACAAAGTGATAAATGCCATTATAGCTCTTTCTTCTCCTGCTTGCAGGATCCAGGCTGGTTTAGCTTCCAGTGCTGCAGCCCTCTTACGTAAGCACTTCCTTGAAAAAAAAAAAAAAACAGATCTGCAAATATGCAGAATGTCAAATAATCTCAATAAATAAGCACCCCTGCACTTGACATGCGATATTAACAGTCTGTTGTGTAATTCCACAAGGAACATTACAGTCAAGACATCATCTTTGACTGCGATGTCAGAACATACTGTATACTCAATAAAGGGCCAAGACTGTATCAAAACTACACTATGATACTCAAACAAACCAGGACTAGAGCATGAATAAATGTAATTTTCCCACATAATTTCCCTGTCGTAACAAACCGTTATGATGAGTTATGATGAATATACAAGGACAACATCATCAACTCTCTCAGTACCTTAGGGCGCACTGTGACTTTTAAGTCTGTTAAATAGGATCGTAAATAAATAATGACAGACAGATGCTGGATGAAGCCAAAGACAAAAGAGGTAATAGTAATCCCAATGCACTGAAGAAAAAAAAACTTGAAAATTTAATGGTCTTGAAAACCTCTTGCACCATTGGCAGAGTTTTTGTCTCTTTTTAAGCAACAAATAGCATTTGAATACCCAAACATATAACTTGTCATGAATCCCTTAACTCATCCTTCTCTGGTGTCATTTTCCAAAAGAAAAGCACCCTCCTTCTTGTTCCTTTAGGACAGACGGCCCTGTCTTGACACCTGCCTTCTGTCAGAATAAATGAGGCTCGGGCAGAAGTCTGTGTCTCCTCAACAGGACATTATTCCGGTACTAGTGAGCTGACCAGGGAGACTAGTAGATCCAGAGTGCTGATATATAGAGGATTTTAGACTAAGCACTGCTACTGTTGACACTGCAACAGTTTATCCAGCTGACGGCAATAAAGCAGAATCAAACGGAAAATAGTAAAAACAGGACGGAACAGAACAGAAATGATCTCTACTATTCTTAAAAATCGTATTCTCTTGCAGACCTGTGAGGAAAGGCTCAGCTCTTATAACCAGGAACTGAAAGATCACAGTTTCAGTCATCAGCGTGTCTGGCTGAAAGGCCCTCGGGCAAAATCCTGAACTTGTACTTTTTTAAAATAAGTTTAAGTCACTCAGGATACTCACCAAAGCTCAGTGACTAAAATGTAAAAGTATACGTGATTAGCATGAGCCACAGCAGCCCACAGCCTCTGGTACATGGGCAATAACATGACATGCTGGAAACATTAAGTGGAACATAAAAATGTATTTCTTATAAAGTTTGAGAGGTTCCTGATGTGTTTCTCTAAGGCAAAAAAAAGGAAAGAATATGGATCTGCTGAACATTTGTGACATGCTTCCTATAAAATCCACATTTTGGTCGTGGTGGACGTGTGGCTCTCCGTGGCCGGAGAGAAATTACACTGGTGAAAAATCAGAAGGATAAAAAAAAAAAGAAAGAATATAAACGGCGGAGTGATTTATGTGGCTGGCTCAAACCACACTAAGAGAGAACGTCTTCCCATCATACCTTACATGGAAACATACATGAGGTCAGAGTGAGGCTAAAGAGCATGATGCAATGCCCCCACATACTGAGAGCCTGTTGAAAGCGTGACAGTGAGAGTGCAAACCCTGACACAAGTTTGCCTTTTTTGCGCACGTACCACAATCCTATCTGGAAAACCCAAAGAAAATTACTTTCGCAGAGGACATATTTATTTAAATCTCTCCAAAACGTCATAAATCTGTATCTTTCTTGCCTTGTTTTAACACACAAGTCAGTAAATCATGCAGCAGAATGCCAATTTGTGTGCTGCAAAGCTTTTCGAGGGTATTACATGACAAGGTATTTTTCAAAATAAGGGGCTGCATTCCTGGAGAGAGATAGGAGGACATTAAGGAGGTAGGTTGTGGGTGGGGTGGCAGGCGAGCAAGATGACCTGACCGAGAAGGTCTATTAGTCACAGTGAATGTGGAGAGGTGGAGTGATCCCCTGACAGTGCTTTCAATTCAGTCTTACAGCAGGAAATCTGAGGGTTTCTTCAGGGAACCCGCAAACAAGACACTTGCTGCATACACACAAGTCAGAAAACAGAATTATAATAGAGAACCACAGACAGCCAGGCTTGTTTTGTTTTAATCCTATGACTCTCTCTCTCTCGCTCTCTCATGCGGCCCTGACATGCTCTCAGTGAGTTGATATGGAGCCAAGCCATTTAATGGTAAATGCCATAAGTGCCAGGTGTGGAAACTAAAAGATGTCTCCAATCAGTATAATCAGGCAACAGTGACATTTAATGGGTTCAAATTACATTGCACTCTTGTCTATCACTGTTCGACAGCCTTAAAGAAAGGGTGTAGGTTTGGTCCCAACACTGGTATGGATACAACAAAAGTCACTGTTTCTGTCCACTTGTCAAATGTAACTCCAGTAGTCACTCTCCTTTTAGCTCTGTTTTGGTCTCCACCAATTCCTGAGGGAAATATCTTCCTCTAAATACTACATGCTAACTGTCTTTTCGCCAATTGGTGCTAGGCAGGTAATGTACAGCCTTCTCGCTGAAAAACTGCTGCCTGCTCCGTCCGGAAAAAAAGCCGATGAGAGTGATGAGACTGAGTGAAGCTTTAAGGCCTAACAAACATGTTGAAAGCATTTCCTTCTGATAAAACGTTTTCAAAGCAGATTTTTTTTTTTAAATCGGCAAGCATCTTCTCATTCGCTGCCTTTTGCGCATTGCTGTTTTTTTTGGCCCGTTACCATCACCAAGTGTGGATCTGTAGAACAGCATGAAGCCTTAGCATCTTGTTTGTGTTTTATGTCTTGCTTTCACCACACATTTACACTTGTAATAAGCCCCCCCACCCCCTGTGAGAAGGAATTGATTTTGCATTGCCTTAATAAAGAAAGTCAAATACTACTTTTAGATCTTTCTAAAATAGATTAAGTTCAATACTGCAGTTATTGGAGGAAGAAGTATTGTTACAGAAAAAGCTCTTGGCAAAGGACTGTAGAAGGCAGCACAAAATTCAGGTAAAAAAGTCCTAATCCCAGTCCCCCTACACTGGCTTAGAGATACATTGCCAAGAACTAGAAATGTGGAGCTTTCATGGAGACAAAGATGAAATCCCAACACATATCATACCCATATGGAAAACGTGGCATTTCTTTCTATGTTTCAGTGGTTTATATTATCAAAAAAGATATTAAAGCCTAAGCATTGCTTCTGAATCAGCGGATGCACAATTCTCAGAGTGACAGAGAGCTCACCTCTCCTTCCAAAAAATACATTCCCCTCTTCTCATACCTCAAATCCTTTCAGGGCTCAACAGGGCTAAAGTTCACTAGCTTTACCAGATCTCATTTTCGTGCATGGCTGTGCTGGCTGTTATTATTAGTGTGGCAGCCAGCCAGCTTGGACGGGTGCGCGTCTACTGTCCCCCTTCGAGGTGAAAAGCCCAAGCTAAGGTCTTTAATCTGTAGGTATACAGTAGGTAATGTATGTCACCTTATACTCTGCAGTCTCTGTGGGTGAGTTTGTACTATGTTCATAGTTTCTGTTAGTCTTGAGACAAATGTGCCTAGTGAAAACACTAGAGATCTTCATATCTGCAGTATACAGTGGCAGAGCAGCTATTGTCAGTAGAACGTCTTGAACTGTGTCCTACAGGAGATTTAACCCCTGTCTGCCTCTATTTCTTCTCTCTTTCTGTCGTTATGTGACTTTGGAATCCATTGCCAGAAATTCCAGGAAACCCTAGAGCTTCAAGAGACATAACAAAGCTCTCTCTCTTCCTCTGTCCTCATCTCTTTCATTGAAGATTGCACTATGCTTCTCTGTCTGCTGTTTGCAGGCCTGGGAGCTCTGCAGCTCATTCGCCCTGGGAGTTAAAAGTAATTTTATTCGGTGGCTGATTGACTCATATCATAGCTTTTTAAATGGTAGAGTTTCTTACTTTTAATGCCTGTGCTAATTCTAGACCACAGACTATTTAGACCATGGAAGACGCAATCATCATTCAATGCCATTAGCATGATGTGGCATTTACCACTAAATCGAGGATAAAATTCAGCTTTAGAGGTTAATACATGTGCAGTACTTAAGCCTCCTAATTCCTAAATTTATTAGAATAACACATATCTCAGACAGCCATGAAATTGTAAATAATTGAGTGGTGCTCTTAGGAGGCTTCTCTGGTTGCTCCGTTGAAGTTGCTCCAAGCTTTTTTTAGCTGATGGCAAAACTAGAAATGAGGTTTGGTTCACAAAGCAGCAGAGCTAAATGAGAATAAATGCAAAACCACAACCACCACCCCCACCCCCATCCCCCCCGCACTAATCTGTCCATGGGGGTTCACCCATCAACTCGTGCTCAAAAAGTGTCTCCTCCACCTGGGTAAACTCTACTCTCAAACACATAGATGTATGTCTGAACCACCTCATACACACAGACACACACCTACAGACATACCTATTCACCCCAACCCACCACCCACCTTGTGTTTATATTCAGAGCTTGAGTGACTGGTATTTCATTTCGGCCTGCCCGGAGCCCTTTTGCACAGTTTGGCTTGGCCGGTGTACCATTACTGGTCATTAAGTCTAACCTGAACTAATAGGGGCCTATTTTCCAAGGTGGTCTCCCAGGTGGCTGTCACAGAAGTGAGTGGCACTGTGGGGCTCAGGGCTCGACTCAGGCACACACAGTCTCATGAAAACTCTGCCGGGACGCAAGCCAGATTCCATCATACATGGGATGCAGACTCTTTGATAACAAGAACCCATTGTTCTGGGGAGGAGGGTGGGCATCTGGGTGTTTTGTTTCTCATTAAGGCAGGTTTTAATGAGGTCAGCCAAAATGGGCACCCCATCCCATGCCTCATAGGCACTCTACCGAATTTGTAGCTTCTTATGTATTACCCTCATGAATAAGGCCAAGTCAGGCCAAAAAACTTGATAGTACACAAATATATTCAACCAACCTAGCACTATGTAGAGCTTGACCGATATATTGGCCAGGCTTATTAGCTTATAGCACATATATCGGTTAGGGCTGCACAATTAATATTATCGAAATGATCAAAAATCTAAAATATGGCTAAGTGTAATATCCAAATCAAAGAAGCTGCAGTTTCTTGATGAAGGTAAAATGTAACTAAATGCAACAAAACAGCATTATAAATAAAGCACTGTAGTGCTGCAGAGACGCACCTGTCTACAAATCTTGTTCTCCACATGTAAGAAAACATATTTATTTGATATAGACCCGAACAAATGTCACATCATCATGACTGAATAGCTTTTTTAAATGAAAATCGTGATGCAAAAATAATTATCATTCCCACTAACTGTCAATCATATGGAAAATGGTAAATTTTTACCATATCATGCAGCCCTAATATTGGTACAGAAATTACCTTTTTTTATAGGCAATTTAGATAATAATAGTGGCATAACATAGTGTGTACACCAGAGAACACTGACAAGCTCAATACTTTTCTAAAAATACTTTGGTCACTATTCTTAAAAAAAAAAAAATTAAGAGATAATTGAATTATCTATTTTTTTTTTATAAAACAAGGATGGTTAGAGCAACACTCTCTTCATGAAAAGCCACTTAAATAATAATATATAAAACAAATAGTGGTTTCATATCAGCAGACTTTGTCAGAGCAAACACCATTATATTCAAATGGTAGATTTTAATATGAAACTGTTCGTATGTTGGAGCTGTGCCCTCCTCCGTGTGACATGTGTTGTCATTAATCAGAAGAGAAGGAGCCATTAGGCTAAATACATGGCTAATTAATCCACACTCACACTCCATTAGACGTCATGCTCAATTTGTGCAGAGAGGTGTGTACTGGGTAAATGAGCAGAGTTGACAGAACCCACAGCTATTATTCCTGAGGAGGTGTTAATGTGCATCTCCAAGAAGAAAGAGTTGATCTAAACCACTCAGCACAAATGTAGTTCAAGTGGATATTACAGCTTAAATTGAAAGAAGAAGGAAATCACTGTCCATATTAAATAACTGCATTCATGTGTTTTTTTTAAGTAAGGAAATTTGTGAACTCTGCTGTCTGATCAGAGGATAATCGCATGCATATGTATCTCAGTCCAAAAAAATGTGACTAGACTTATGCATTAAAGCCAAACCGTAAGCCTCCAACAAGGTTAAACTGCAGTAGGGCATATAGAATGAATCATCCCTTAGTTTAATAAGTACCATTTGGCTGTCACCTCAGCGGCTGTAGAGCTGCTCTATTACAGTAAAGCCCCTCCAGTACAGAGCTGGGGTTATTCAATAAAAACCTGACTGAGTGTTTCTCCCAATCACCACTGGCAGAGCTCTGATGAGGTAAAGAGCTCTCCTATGCCAGCCTCTGTCCCTGCGGAGCACTGTCTGATTAAAATGGTTTTCTGAAGCCATATTTCTGTTCTCCTTGTCCCCTTGCCAGAGCTGAGAGAGTACAGAAAGAAAAATTGACAAATTACCTGATGCATACTGAAATGAATCCACAAAAACATTTCTAATCTATAAGGTCGCAGATAAGGAGACAGATGAGAACTTTGGATTTCTACTTTTTTGAGAAATCGTTGGTATCAGTGTTTCAAAGACACAGGAAGACAAATGTAGACGCATACCCTACATTTGTTACTGGGGCTGTGGGAGGACTGACTTTGCATCAGCCATTCTGTGCTTTTGATCTTCAGCCGTAATAACTTTCACCCCCACCACTTATCTTACAACCTCCTAACAGGGCAGTAACATGTGAAGTGGAAAGAAATGGCAACAGCATAGTGGCCCACTGCAGCCGACTTTGTTACTCTCCTGTCCTCTTGCCTTGCTTGTAATACATTCTCGGCAATCCTCGGAGGCACATATGTAAATGCCTGAGTATGCTTCTGATTAGGAGGCACAAAGAGTACACTCTATAAATGCACTCTTAAACAATTACTGCTGCTCCCGACTGCAGCCCCAACACAGACCTCAGACTGTGCTGCTGCCTGACTGGCTTATTCGGGTGGGAGAGATGGATGCGGACCATTTCAAACAATGTGCCTTGCAATGAGACACATGTGCAGAGTCTGACTTTAGATACTAGACAGAGAAAGGTTTGAGAAACATTACGACTGAATGAAATTCTACTTAGTGATGAAACGAGTCGATTAAGTAATGAGCCGACCAAGAGAAAATTAATCACCCACACTTTGATTGCTGATGAATGGCGTAAAGCTGCATAATCATCAGCTTTATATCTACAACAGATCTAGAACTATGTGTTTTGAGAAAGGTGTTGCTCATAGTGATGAAGCCATGGATCATTGTAACCGGACTCTGCAGTTCCCCTCTGCTCTATGGAGCGTTTTAGCATCTTTTAGCTTTTTGTTTTGGTTGCTGCAACTTTCCTGTTTTAGTTCACTCTCACCGATCTCATCATTGTCGTTTTCAGTAAAAAAGTTCTGATAAACCCACTGTATACTACCAGTAGAGCACCAAACAGCAGACAGGCAAAGCTAATGACTAGCTAATGAATAATGTGGAGCGTTCAGCAGTTAAAAGTCAGATACTTCCCTCAGGAGTTGATGGAGATCGAAACTAAAAGGTGAGTGACTATTGGCCTGACATTCATCAGGTGACCATAAACTACAAATGAATGCTAATGCTGCTCAGGATGTGAAAATTGGCAACTTTTTTGCTAACATGTTTCACAAATCAAACAAAATGAGTGTGTTTGCAGCTTGTTACCACTGCCCACAAGTGACCAAAAAACCTTGTTATTGAAGGTTTAAGTCACTAACAAAGAAATAAATTGCTAAATATTATATTATTATATATATTATACCGGTTCCACCTTTTTGAAGTTTTTTTTTTACTCTTGTAAATCTAATTTATTTGGGTTTAGTTTTGGTCGGACAAAAGAAGAAGACATAACCTTTGACTTTTAACAATAAAGTGATAAATAATCTGAGATTCTATGGTATGAATAATCATTATAATCACAGCCCTAAATATATTAATAACTTGTGAGACCATCGGAAAACATTGTATTCTCCTTAGATTTTATGCCAATACTTAAAATAAATGTTCAAATACTCAGAACTTGGTTAGAATAAAAAAAACTGAACTTTGAAGCTTTTCCAAAGAATGAAACACAATTACGGTAGAAGTCTGACTTGTGAATACCCATGTAAGGACACAGTGATTGTTTTATGTGTATGAGGTAAGCCCTCACTTCCATCATTACCACATACAAGCCTGATCTCCCTCTCGCCAGTTCTTACTCCCATGATGGCAGTCGTCCAATGTGGACTCACCGAGCTGTCCTTCACATTCGCCATACACACTTCACACACAGCACCTCTATAGCCAAGAGCATAAATCCAACAGGCCTATAACTGACCTACACACTGCCCTATCTGTTTTCCCCCGTGCGATTCATAGAGTGGTTAACCTCGCTAACTGTGTAAACACATGACCTCATGGTCATGTGTTTACACTCAATGGTATTTTTCACACACACCGCTGGGATTTACATCAGGTTATTACTGCCACGTTTCCTTAATTCCCCATTACCCTAAAATATGGGACTTTTAAAAAGTGATTTGACAGGCTCTTGATTAGCCATGTTTGTTTAGGTTTGGGACGCTATGGGAGGAAGACCAGAGGGTGAGAGGAGAAGGGCGGAGGGAGAGGACAGGGGGGTGAAGAGAGGACTGGGAGGAAAGAATGGAAATTTGGCAAAGAGAAGAAGTAGGGTGAAGTGAGAATGAACGTTACAGTAATCATTTCTTTTCGGGAGTAACAGGCTGAGGTAGAATAGATTGGTATTAAAGAAAAGGAGAAAGGCGAAGAGAAAGTTAATGTAGCCGTTATAAGAATGACAAGTAAGGTGGTTTGTGTGTCACAGGGACACACTGTGCATGTCTGAGGTCCCAGTGGGAGGACGGCAAAGGAAAACACTAGGCCAATCAGCTAACAGAGACATTTCCTGTGCTTGTTTTATCAGATGAGAAGAAGCCCAAAAGGCTAAACGTCCCTCTTAACAATGTTGTACACTTCTCTGAATAAACCACTTTGGGGAAAGAAGGGGAGAACATGCATCTTTGTAGGATGACATCAGAAGCGCTGCTTAGGAGTACTGACCTCACTCTTGCACCATCAATCATCTACAAAAACCCCATGAAATGTAGATCACATGAGTAGGAGAGGAGGTTTTACCTTTTAAGATATAAAGCAAGGCTGCCTCATGAATTAAATCATCACCCACTGAAAAAAAACAAGAGATTTAGCAAGGGGGAAAATAATACAATAGTCTTTTTTAAAGCTCTGAAACTTCTGGTGGAGCTCGGCATCTGGCAACTAGCAGATGGCGGGCCAATATGCCAATTACCAACACCGACATGCCATGCTGCCTATTAGGCAATCTGGCCTTGAGTGATAGCACTTTAAAGTCAGAAAACGACACAAGTGAGAGGCTGATCTAACAAACCCTCTTCATCAGAGTGTGACTAAAGCCCAGAGGAATTCAAACACAGGTCTATCATGCCCACATGACTGCTTCAGTCAGGAGAATCAAAGATTGGGCAATAAATTAAAAGAAAGGAAGTAAAGACACAAATCCTGGGAGGGAGGATCATTGTGATATTATTTATGCATGTATAGTGTGCTGAATCTGTGGCTTTAAAATAGCTATGTAAATCTGGTTTGATTAAATAGGACATCATTTGTTGGTGAATCTATTATAGGGCGGGGTATGGATCGACTAGAAGAGGCGAAAAAAATGACAGTATGCATTCTCCAGCACCCAAGAGACAACCAGAGTCTAATTGTGCAGTGAACAAATGCCAGAACATTGAATAGCACTGTGGATATTCCCCTACTGAACTTTTCCATGTCAGCTTGGCTGCATAATGAGGTTTTTCCTTTAAAACGGCAAATAACAGGAATTTTAAGTTTATATCACAAACATCTGCAAAACTCTTACTGCATTATTTTCTAGGACCTAAATAAACATCATCTGAGGTTTCATGGCCTTGTGTGACTTCTCAAGCAATTAAACAGCACTACTAGCTTTTGCCTACCACTTGTTGACCGTCGTTACCCGGTGAAAGAGTTAAGAATTCTTTTCCAACACGAGATCTGCCCGTCCGTCCAAGCTCACCATATTATACAACTTAGTGTGCGGTTCTGGATACAGCGCATTCAAATTACATGCTATCGAATTCAAAGGCGAGGGGGAACAGAATGAGTACACTTTGGGGCTCCAGTCCAGCGCCAGAGTCCCATGAGCTCTAGCTGCATGTCAATCACAATCACTTCAAATGAGCTGAACCCTGTCCTACTCCTACTGTTGTCCAGAAGACACAAACCTAAAACCTAAAATAACTTTATTTGAGGCAACTGGTGGACACTGATGACAAGGACGCCATTGATGAAACAGAAATAACTCATTTTGCTTGTGGTACTGCAGGCATGGTGGAGCAGAATCTCCATCTCAAACCATTTTCTTAGAATAAACAAATCTGCACAACCTTAAGCCAAGGGGCAAAACGACTAGAACACAGGAAACA
The DNA here is from genome assembly GCF_014851395.1 of Micropterus salmoides. Lineage (NCBI taxonomy): Eukaryota > Metazoa > Chordata > Actinopteri > Centrarchiformes > Centrarchidae > Micropterus > Micropterus salmoides. Next base: position 11,062,349 of record NW_024041484.1, read on the forward strand.
TGCTTGACATAGTTTCACTGGTCCGTTATGAGAAGAAACCAGAAAATAGCTCTGGCACCTGCTGTGCAGAAACAATGTATGTTTGGACGGACATGTCAGCATACGATCACTGGAAACTGAACCACATTTGGAAAACCTTAACACTGGACACAGTATAGGTAAACATCTATTAAAAAAAGAACAGAAGGGTCCAATCATTTGTGTTAGAAAATTGCCTCTGCCAGTTTTCCATTCTATTCAAATTCAGTTTGCCACTTGGTTGGCTTCCTTAGCTCAGTGGTGGTAAGAAACTACTGCCTTGCAAGGAAACTCTGGATTCTTGCTTTGGAACTTGATACTGTGGTGGATTATGAGTATCTAGGATCAAACTATAACAAAGCACCCACATATACTGCATGCACGTTAACACATAACTGTACACAGAAGGAATTTATGAATGCCTCATGCTTTAGCATGATGTTGATTATGATGAGAATGAGGCGCAATAATTACCTGATCCACCATATAACTTTAATCAAGTGTATGAGAGAAGGGAGAGAAGGGGAGAGAGAAGAAGAGGGAGCCAGCGTACAGTAACTAGAAGCCTTCACCGCACTGTGAAGTCCAGAGCCAGACTCCGGAAATGCATGGCAGTGTTCCCTACATCCTGCCCGCCCAGCCCTAACCCTGGCTCTCGCCCCACACTGCCAAACCCCTGTTATCACTCTATGCAATTACCTCCAGATTCTTCTGTACCCATATCATATCGTGCCAATTATAAAATCCGCTTCTAAGTACACTACAAAGCACTACATGCATTTTAGTGTCAAGCCTGCAGTTTTCTGGGAGTGTTTTAGTCCAAAAATAGTTGTGTGAGAGTACATATGTGTGAACATGCAAGCAAAAACTGAAATCAACTGCTAGTGTAGTGATTCCCACCAGGGGTTGCTTGTATGCCAGGAAAAACTTTGTTGTTGCTATGTGGTTCTTGAAAAGATAAATTATCTCAACTAATTTCACTAAATGGAAATTATGATTTTATTTTAAAAATATAGCCACATATTGAGTCAGCTGTAACACCTTAACATTACATGGTACAATTAAGAATGTGCGAAAAGTAGTTAGCAAGGGAGCAGAGAAGTCTCAACAGTGAAAAAGTTAAAAGTAGTTGAAACTGACTGAAATAGCTTAAAGTCCTGGATAAACAGTTGAGAGGCTAGCTAAAACTTGAAATAGCTAAAAGTTCAACCTCCACATCATCTTGTCACTTGTACACATCATAAAAGCAGTTTCTCAGTTTTGAACATATTGCAAATGCTTTGACACATTGAAGCAAATGATTATGTACAATTGTCTGCTGTTTCCTACATTATCAATTGCTTATGTCATGCTGATCACAATGAAATTACACCGGTTCTTGGTTGAACAGTCTTACCCCCCAAAACATCTAGGCATACGTTCATTCCATATGTCACTACATGCAAAATGGCCGAACATGTTGTTAAAATCAAAGTTATTCTTCACATTCAAGTATACAGCTGAACGAAATGTTGTTTCGTATTGACAATGGTGCATGAACAAAGTAAGAACAGACAACAACAAATCACAACATACTACAATACCATACACAGTGAACAGTAACAATACACAGTGAGCAGTGAATAGTGCAATATATATATAGAGAGAGAGAGTGAGAGAGATATATATATAGAGAGAGATCGTCTACATCTGTTAATCATATTTTCTATACACGTCTATTAGACATTTTTTATAAATGTCTCCTTACTGTAACTGATGAAGATATCCATTGTGATGTGGATGGGAATCTGTGACCTGACAGGAGCATCAGCCTAAGGAGTGTTTCATATGCTTACATTTAAAATTTTGTAATTTCTACCGTTGTGCTATGCAGTCAGTCCTTTCTTTTTCTTTTCTGCATCACAATGACATGGTCTGTCAACAAATTACAGTACGAACAGCAAAAACGTAACTGTGAATCCTGTTTAAAACTTTATACTGTTGAAATTGATATGACATATTGAAAAAGTGCAGCCTTGTGCATTCATCAAAACGTTCAGTATAGTTTACAGCAGAAGATACTTACACAGTCCACTGTTATATTGATAATATGACTAAACATTTTGACTATCTTGGTCGTAAACAATGACACAAGGACTTGACATTCTGATGGCACTGACATGTTCAATGACATAAAGATTTGCTTTTGAGAGATAGACTAAGGATTTTGAGCAAGTTACGGGCTTTTGCAGGTAATCCACTGTGTTGTGCTGTTTCTTCGATATGTTTTGAGAAATGCACTTACTGTTTTTCAAATGTTAAGAATGATTCTACAAATGTACCAAAGCGAGTGAGAAAAACTCAGATCATATCGGGGGGAAAAAAACAGGATCGGGACATCCCTAGCTAAAAGTGATGAATAAAGAGTTGAAATAGTTGGCTAGAAATAACAGATAAACAGTAGGACTGTGATTATTTTGACAAATATTGCAATTTAAGTGGAAATGGTAATATTTGCATTTCATTTTCACTGAAACAAATGACAAATAATGATGATGCGGTCTGTACCAAACAAGCATGTTCTCTGTCTGGATAATCTGTTTTGTAGGGTGGGGCATCTCTTTAGCACCACAGTGCTTCATTTATAATAATGACACATTTTACCTCTATCAAAAAATTGCAGTTCGCCATATTGCGATGTCGATAGTATTTCAATTAATTGTTCAGCCCTACCCTGTATGCAGGATAAGCGGTTGACGATAGATGGATGGATGGATGTTCAGCCCTAATCAAACAGTTTAAATAGTAAGCTCATATGAATAGAAAAACAGTTGAAATAGATAAATAAATACTGAATAAAAAGTTAAAATATATATAAAAGTAATGGATAAACAGTTGAAATATCCAGCTTCTGCCACTCCAGAATGTCACAATGAATGTCAACTTGACCAAACCGACTTAAACTTAAACTTAAAATTCATTTGTATGAATAAATTGTTTAAGAATATTTTCTGTTACATAATAGTGTTAAAGAACATCCGGTTTAAAATCAATTCAAATGAGCACATTTGTAACATGGCGGGTCCATGAAGGGGTACTATTCATCTGATTGGGCTGTGGAGGTTCATCAGAAGATGTTGGGAAGCAGTGCTCCAGGGCTGTTCTGCATTGCATTCCATTCAATCACCTGTCACCAGATCAGGCCTGCGCCTTATAAGGAGAGGTGGGCATTCTCCACGTGTTTTCCAAACACTGCACAACTTATCAGATACAGTTTCAAGGGCAGTTATTATGCTGTCTCTGCCCCGAAAGCATAGATATGTACCCACTGCTTTTACCCCTCCTCCCATTTTCCATGCTTCCATTTCACAGATACTACTATGTAATAAAGCTGAGATCAAAAGACTTGCTGGAGTACAATGAGAGTTGAAGTGAGCCTTTTGCCTCCAGGGAGGTGGGATTGCAAAGAATGTGAAACCTTGAAATGATGAGAAGTGGATTCATCTGCAAGTGAGCAGGACTGACTTTTGCAAGACTGCCCTATGGCTTTGTCTGCTTGAGATGCTGCATGTGTTTAAAGTTTATAAAAGACAATTGCCTTCTGTATCTCAGCATGATCTCATGGTCAGATTTGACCTTTGAGGGGTATGTGGTGTGCTGGTAGCCATATGGGGCCTATACTTGCCTATAGCCAACTCTGTAGTTATGGGTCAAGAATACAGCTTCTCTTTAGGGTTTGGAGGATGCTATGGATATTATTAACGGCCAAAAATATGTGATGTCAAGTTAAACTTCTTTGCAGCATTTTCCTCGAGTTGTTTCAGGCTGTAGTTGTTGCCATGTCGGCTGCTGGGACGATGAGAAACTTGGCTGGCCGGGGGTTTTGAGACCCCCCTCTCCTCCTCCTGAAGGACTGAGCGCGCATTACAGGAGTGGACAAAAAATGCTTTTCTTTGTGTTGCCCTGCGGTTAACAAAACATTTACATGACAGCGTCACTTCTCGACTCATAGAAAAGTTTCATAAAGTTCGCAATCATGAGTTAACTTTTGCTTTTAGTAAACTGCTAGCATGAAAAGCGCACAAAGAGGGAGCGGCTTACAGCCAAGATATCCTGAAAAGTATCAGCAGCCCATGCGCACAGCACAGACACATTTAATCTGATCATCTCCCGTCGTCAAATAATGCATCTTAATTTTCATTCGCTAAAGCACCAGTGCGTCATGAATTTTCTTCCTATGAACGCGTATGAGATTGTAAGAGTTCATTCTGCAGGAAGCTCAAAGTTTTTGCGCTTACCTGTGGATCTTAACGGGACAAAGTAGAGCTGTAGAGTTGAGTACGAGGAGAGGAGAGGGACCCAGTCTGCAGTCGGTCCTCCACTACACTCAATGATAAAACCGAACTGAATACCGTTCAAGCCCCTCCCTTTAAGATAATCGCACATCTACTCTTGGCTGAGATGTCTGCCCCAGTCTGCTCTTAAAACGCCAACCTACACAGCTGAGACTGCACCCACACAGCATTTGCAAAGCCTGCCTGAGTCCAAATGAAAAGTGTAAACTCTCCGAACAATTTGTGCAACACTTCTAATAGCGAAAGTGACTTCAGGCAGAAAGTGCCCCTTTTGGTTATCCTTCGGGGGGCCTCTGAAAGAAAATCATCTGTCAAGAGCGATCATGTGAAATGTTAATCTTGGACAAAAAGCAGGTCTGTCTGCTCTCAGGCAGGCCAACAGGCTTAAAAACATCCATATTAATGTGGCGGTGACATTTCATTTCAGACAAAATAAGGTATTAACATTTTGTTTATGTTTTACTAGTGCCAACTTTGAAATAACAGCTTGAGAGAGATTCTGTTGTATTTTTTGGTGGCGGTGGGTTTCCTCAGTAGAAAATATTCCCATGGAAATTGTAGACAGTTCTGGGATTATTTATTCAGCTGCATTATATTGGGCACTGATTCTGAGTTTTCAAATGCTGTGCACATCACAAGTGAAATTTCATTCATCTACAAACCTGGACAAAAAATCTAAACTATCTGGATGGATAGCTCACCACTAGAGGTTATTGAGAAAATAGTAAATTTTGCAGTAGGTCTAAATCTGGGTGAACTGATCCTGTAAATAGCCTTGTAAGGTGAGGTCACAGTATGTTGGCAAGGGGGGAAAAGTTCCATGGTTCCCCAAATGAATAATGTAACCTACTGTCTGTGTCTTTTTATTAGTTGAATGACTTTCTAAACACTGAAATTCCTTTCGGTGTGTAATGGTGGTTTGTTATACACGAAAATGTGTTTTCATTGTTAAATCATATTGCCATATTTTGTTATTTACTTTAATAATTAGAAAGGTTGCAGTCCGTGCATGTACCTGTGTATGGGAACACATCCACGCATATCCAGGCCTTAAATCCAGCCTATATAATTATATTATTTAATGAAGGAGTGGATTTGAGGTTTCCTCATATAACAGAATGTGATTAGATTTGAAGGAATTTGGTCCTAAACTAAAGTACTGGAATTTAAATGTTGACCTTGTGGGGATGCTATTTGAAAGTTCATCCTGTAGCTAATAGTAGCTATAGCACAGCCCTGGCGTACTTTCTGCATCAATTCTTTTACATTTGGATGTTGAAAAAGTGTGGTGTCATGTTTGGTTCTGTCCACCAAATGCAGCCCTCCTATTTGTGACCTTTGTCTGTCAGCAATTCCAGGATGCAGTTAGGAGGTGACAAACACAATAGCAGCAGTGTTCTACTTTCTACTATGAAACAGCAGAACAGAAACACTGCCCCGCTTTGTTTTCCCCCTTTAAAACAATGATGCTCAGAACAAAGAATGAACTTAAGAGCATTAGGCCACTGGTGCAGAAATGAGCACCATATGCTGTGTTGCTCTTTTGCATGTGTTTTTTTAAGATAAAGCGAAATAAATGCGGTCTGTTGATTGTGTGCATGTGCAAATGCAATTTTGTGTAAGTGTGTGGTGTGCGTGTGCCTGCTGTATGTGTTTGTGTGACAGAATGAGAGACAATGAGCATGAGGACAAAGACCGAGTGGAGGGGGAGGTTAGAGGGCTGTGCTTCACAACAAATCTAAAAATGCGTTTATCTTCATTCCTTTGAAAAATAATGCTTTTGAGATAAACCTGTCAGTCCCTTATCTTGCAGGTTTCTTTGAGACTTGCTTTCCAGTTTGCACACAACATCTTGGCCATAAAACCCACATTATCATGATGCAAAATCACTTCATGGCATAATTTGATTGCCAAAAATGATGCTCTGGCTGGGGCATGTTTATAGTTAGCATAATGTGCCCTTATACTGAGGGCTGATGCTCACTTGCTGTATTTACATCATGAGCTCAGGTGTTTACCTTTCCTCTGGGCTGTGGCCTTGCATGAGGTTTTTGATTAGAAAAACATTTTAACGTTGTAAAACAGGCTAGGTTAAGGAAAATATCATGGTTTGGGTTAAAATAAGTACATTAGCTGCATAAGTTAGGTTACGTCAAGTGACTTACTCACTTTTCTCACTTAAGTCACATGAATTAACTTAATAACATGACTTAACTTAAGTTAAAATATAAGTCAACGATGACTTTTGGTTTCACACAGGACACGAACAGCTGTCTCTTGGGTGAAAAGTCCTGTGTTTGTTTGACCCATCCATCCACGCCATACTCCCAGCCTCCCCATCCTGTTGCCTACGCAGACTTTGACGCTCTTCAGACTGCCTCAGTACTCATAATTACTACGGCCACTAGAGGTTGCTGCTTGCACAGACAACCAACACAGGCAAGGACAGTCTGGAATGGACATATCACCACATAAGTCTTGACCATATTAGTACTAGCAGAAGTAGCCCAGAACATATGGATGATTGTCCATGTTTATCTGGCCAACAAACCAAGGAGAAAACTTTATGGCACATTTCTTTGGAGCCCCAGACAAAAGAGATTCGTACTGTCAAATCTACCAGACATATACCTTCAAAACGTTACATCAGATGAAACACCTCAGAACCAATTATTAAGGTTTTAACAACACATTGCTTTTAACAAACCTTTGACGTTTTCCCATTTCATCATATTGCTTTAAATCAGATGAAAGCCTATGTTGCCATCTTGCAAGGAACTGACATCAGAGGTGAGGATGGGATCTGCCTTCAAAGTTGTAGAAAAGTGTCATAGTTAATGATGAAAGTCCCATATGTGACTCTGCAACACCATTAACAAAGCTTAACAAAACAAAGGTTTCCTTTACAACAATGAAAAACAAGGACATTTGGGGAAGCTACATCTTAAAATATAATCAGAATATCCCAGTGAAGTAGTGTAAAGTAATGTCATAAATGTCAGACATCAACTTAAAATGGATTAACATATACTGCAGCTTTCCCCTTGCTGTGTTGATGGATGATTGGTATCTAGGATATCTTAGTGTCTCAGCTGGTCGGTGTGCATACCAAATACCTGCAGCATCCTGGGTAAAGTCCAGGACTTTATCATTCAGATCTATCTCCTGTTCCTTCGTGTATCTCTCTACTACCAACTGTCAAAGGCAAAAATGTCAACACAGGATAGAAGCATATTGGTCGATGACAATAGTGTGTATTATCGGCCGATATGAGCTAATTGCATTTAATCGTCATCAGCCGTTTATAACGGCAGATATATGACAATTAAAAAAGAAACAAAAAGAGCTTACTGCAGCATGTACCAAACATGGAGAGGGCTGTGTTAGCAGTGAGTCGCTCTTTTGTCACGTTAATAACATGACTTAAATAATTATAATAAAAACAGACCCAATCATTTCTCTTTCCCTGAAACCATTCATGACTTGCTAACCCTCCCGTTTTTCTCTGCATTCTCCTGGCTTCCTACCAGCTCACTGCAGGTTAATGTCACGGTAGCTGGGTGTTGTAAGCTACGCTGCTGACAGACGTAACTGTAGATTTATTCTGAAACAGTGTGGCAATTCTAGCGAACTTCTAGCGAAGTTCATCACTTCTAAATATTCTCTAAAATCACACAACGTTACAGCAGCTAACACCGCCCATTGCTAAATTAGCCAAAAAGCTAATGCCATGTTTATCAGTGGAGGAGCGCTAACGTCGCAATGAGCTGTTAAACTATAGTTTCTGGTGTATTCTAAATATATCTGTGAGCCGACTGTCTGCAGTTAGTCGGCATGTCTGAAATGATTAAATCAGAGCGGACATGTAAATAAATGTGAGCTGAAGAAGAAAATAACATGGCTCCTCTTTTTGTGACATTGTAGATGTGAAACGCTGTCAGAGCCGTAACTGCTCTGGTTGTAGTTACAATGTTAGTTAAATGAAATCTCAAAGTTGCAGGTCCTCATTGTAGAGAGTCATGTTGTATTAGATGCATTCAACAGCAGCTCACTGTATCACAGACAGCATGATTTAGACATGATGAGAAATGGTTTCTTGTAGCTTTGGTTAGAAGAGTGCTGGTAAAGGGATGAACTGGATGTGAATATGCTACATTAAAATTATGGTAGATTATGTGTAAAGTGAAATACACTTGGTTATTCTCTCTCACTCTTTCGTTTAAAGATGGCTGAAAAAGTTGCATGTTCCAGCAACAAATATTTATTGATGTGCAATTGTTTACATGTTCACTTTTTGAGTAATCTATTTTATTAACATAATCCATTTAGGAAAAGGTTTTATAGTCCACATACATACCAGCTTTCAATATCGGCCTGTTCTAAGTGTAGTTTATACAGTAAAGGGGTCTATCCAAATCATTCTCTAAATCTAAATATCGCCTCATAAATTGGCTCTTTTTCACTTTAATATCGGCATCGGCCCCCAAAACCCCATTTCGGTTGGGCTCTAATAGGTACATTGGTCTACATGAATGTTACATAAATGATAAACGTAAATGCTTTTAAAAACAAAATACAAGTAAATGAAATATTCAAATGTCATGCCAGAGGCATTACTGAGCTTCGAGCTAAATGCTAATGTCTGCATGCTAACATGGTCACAACGATAATGCTAACATGCAGGTCATTAGCCGTTATTTGCTAAATAGCACTAAAGGCAAAGTGTAGCTGAGGCTGATGGTAATGTCATCAGTTTTGCAGGTTTTGATTAAACAAGTTTAAGCATTAAAAAATGTTTGACCTGATGATTGTGGGGCTAGATGAAAAGTTAAGGGTCCAGGCCATTTAAAGGTGGGGTATCTGGTTCTGGAGAAAACCAATTTCATGACAAATATGACTGTAATGTAACTAAAGCTTGCTAGGTTGTGGGTTAGCAAACTCTCTACAGCTGCTCCTGCGGAGCTAACATGCAGAGAGGACGAGATGGTTCCAGAGCAACTATAGATAACATCACAACAATCTTGGCCAACAAGAAAGTAAGCTGAATGTATGAGGGCAAATAATTTAACGTTACCTTACACACAAGTCATTTCTTTTCAGCACATACACAGAATGGACAACTAGCGGACAGTGAGGTGATATTTTCTGAATTCAACAAAAAGACGTGTATTGGATTAGAGTCGATTACCCCACCTTTAATCCCAAAACAGCTTGAAACAAGAAAAAAGCACAAAAGTAACCAAAATTAAGTCAAATATAGGATATGCACAAAGATCAACAAGACTCTTCAGCTATGCTAGTGGCTCTTTGAGGCTATCCTTCGCCATGTGTCTTTGAGCTAAATGCTAATGTCAGCATGCTAACATGTTCACAATGACAATGTTAACATTGTCAGTTAACCATAACCAAAAAAATCTAATTATTTTGTCTCACTAATTTATTTAGGATTCATTCTCTGTGCACCATGGCAATCCATCTGATAGTTGTTGCGCTATTTCAGTCTGGACCAAAGTGGTGGACAAACCAACAGTCAGACATTGTAGGCCATTAACTTGCCTAAACACCTTAAATAATTGTGTCATGTACATACTGTTAATATATGATAACTTTAGATCAATGTGGATTACATAAGTGAATTACTGCAAGAACTGTTACATATGAAATTCAAACCTCTAGTGTTAATGTGCATGATGAACACATCTTTGAACCCTTTCCCTAAGCCCTCTAACCCCCTTCCATGGCTAATTTCCATTATGTAAAATGATTTATAATGATCAATTACACATAGAGTGCAGGAGGCTCAGGCAGGGATTTAAAGCCTTGCTGTGACCCACCTGGCTCAAGCTGTAACTTTTTCACATGTTCAGGGGCCCGGGAACGGGTCCCTGGGGGACTCAGTCACACCAGCTATAAGTCTTAGCAAAGCAAACACAGAATCCCTCGTTTGTTGACTTTTAGAAAATGTTAAATCCAGCCAGGAGAATGTGAGAGTTTGGCTTGATACATTTATGTGAGGAGTGGTTTAAAGCTAAAACTCTTTCATGTTGCATTTCATGACATCAAAGTATCTCTGAAGTGAATTCCCATGAGGTGGTGTAAAACATAAAGCTGCACACATTAAACTTTATGAAGAGAAATGATTTTACATTATTCCATCATTACTCTAGAAAAGATCAAATTGACCTCTTTTTTTTTTAAAGATACATCAATGGAAATGAGAGTTCTAGCGTCTGTCTTTCTGCTTTCTTAAACACCCATAATCTTAACCAACTGTCAGGTGCAAGAGCTTTTCAAACATACCAAGTGTACAAAGGAAACACATTTGCCCACAGAGGAGCTGACAGAGCTGGTTGTCTCTTTTGGTCCATCCAGTAACTTCTCTCACCAGGCAGCAACCGTTGCCAATTGCTTTCATGACCAAAAATCCACCACTGGCATCCACCTAATGTCCCTACTGTACCATTTTAAGTCATCACTCTAGTGGCTGTTTATCATTCTATGAAGAATATTCAGGCCAGGCATTCTGCTGGAAAATATCAGTTTTCTTATTTATTAAAACACGGGGTGTAACGTAAGTGTCCCATGTGAAGAAGCAAAAGTGCTTATGTAGAAACCTGGCTTTGATACACAGTTAAGAAACAGGGGTGAGTAAGAGAGAGGATGTCACCTCTCAAGTGGGCACCTCCCATCACAGATGTTTAACTGAATCACTCCCATGACACCTCCGCGAGGCTCCTCTGAATCCCAGTGCCGCCACATCAACAAACATAAAAACATAGATATCTGTTTCTGGATGGATCTCACTGCCAAGACCTTGGTTGATACATGAGAGGTAATTCAAAGCCCATCAAAGACACTTCATGTTGAGCCATTTGATTGTACAGTAATATTAGCAATGTGTGGCAACATGAGGGTTTTTGTGGCTTATTTCTTGCTTGTTTCAGTCTAAGATGCAGTGACACACACATAAGACAGCAGCAGACAATAAAGCTTTGAAATAATTCCTGCTTTGGAGTCAAAGCTGGGGCAAATATAACATTGTGTGGGATGTTTGATATTACCACGGAAACCCCATCTGTGTCCAATCACAACAAGGCCATCTGTTCAGCATAAAAAAATAGCTGAATTACATGAAGAAGAGTATGGGAGATCAGGAAACTGTATTTTCTTCATATATACTGTACATTAACTGCACATGTGGGCATGTAGTTCTGCCAACTGCAATCACAACATGTATTTTTCAACAATACACTGAAACCCTACCTGCTTACTTATTGTAGGTTACTCTGAATATGAAAACTGATCCCTCTTATATTGGCTTAGTTACTTCACACACATGCTGTATTGCGTCTCTGGGCCAGTTCACTTTAATTACACAGTGGGCTGAAGTCGGATCTTCTTGCCAGTGTACTGTCATTCCTGAAACCTATTTTCATTCATCAGTAAAAATGAACGGATGAATGGAGGGTGATCCTTGGACAGCCCCTGGTGGAGATTATGATAAAGTGAACGCTGTAAGTATGAGTCAGAGCCTTAATTTGTTGTGGTGTCAGCATCCTGACCTATACTGCCACCAACAGTTCACAATGTAAAGCAGAGATGATCCTATGTAAAAGACTGTGTCTGTAATCTGCAGATTATCATGCCAAGAATCATGAAGATGATTTTGATATATTTTGCAGTGGTGTAATATAGAAACTTCACGTCCTCCCACATAAGAATATGTCCTAATTTGATAAATAAGTTTTGAATAAAATCAATATATACTATATTCCGAATAAAGGTATAAGAAGAAAAACAAACAAACAATATCAGTTGGGGGAAAAAAGGCTTTAACAGCAGAGAGAGCCCCAGAGCACTCATGTGTATCACACTGTAGTTACACTACAGTACTGCAGCTGCTACTTGAATGGGCCTGGTCTCAAGGGTCTTAATGTGACTGAAGTATCTGAACACTTTCAATTTAATTTGCACACCTAATTATTAAGAAAAAAATTACTGTGTCAAGAACCTAAATACTGTGTGAAGGTTTCAACTCTGTAATGGTATGATTACCTGATAGTTGTGTGTGTCCAGTGTATTAAGAGCGTGGGGAGGTTTTTTTTTCACCAAACAATGAAAAAACGTAAAAATAAATGAGCATGCTTTGGCTGTATCAAAACAAATCCCATGATCTCATAGGAAGAAATATCCATAAAAGTAGAAGCTCCTCTGGTGCACAAAGAATCAATTCATGTCATGTGCAAAAGGTGACAAAATGTGAAAAAAACCCCAATATGACACCAAAGTGAACAAAGAATGATCAGCACAACTAACAGACTGTGTCATTCTTGAGACTTTCCATAGTAGCAGAGGGAGTCAAGCCGAGCCATGCCGTGAAGGGCCCCAAGCAGTCGAGCCGCGCTTAGTGTTTTTCCACTGCACTGCACAGCAAGGTAAAGTTGTTTACCTTGTTGATGTGTTAGAGGTGTGCTAGTCACAAACCACAGCAAGAGTCTGTCGCCTGCAGTGCTTTGCAGCTCAAGGTGGCTGTTACTGTTTCTACCGTGTGAACATGTTGTCCTCAAAGTTGATGCATTAGAAACAGGAAAAATGGGCAAGCAGAAGGATTTGAGCGACTTTGACAAGGGCCAAATTGTGATGGCCAGACGACCGGGTCAGAGCATCTGCAAAACTGCCGCTTTTGTGGGGTGATCAGTCTGCAGTAGTTAGTATCAAAAGTGGTCCAAGGGAGGAAAAGCAGTGAACCAGCGGCAGGCTCATGGGCAGCCAAGGCTCATGGAGAGCAAAGGCTGGCCCGTGTGGTCCAATCCAACAGACGAGCTACTGTAGGTCAAACTGCTGAAGAATTTAATGCTGGTTCTCATAGAAAGGCATCAGAACACACAGTGCATTGCAGAATGTTGCGTATTGGACTGCGTAGCTGTAGGCCACTTAGGGTGACCATGCTGACCACTGTCGACTGCAGAAAGTGCCTACAATGGGCATGTAAGCATCAGAACTTGACCACGGAGCAATGGAAGAAGTGAACTGGTATGATGAATCACGTTTTATTTTACATCATGTGGATGGCCGGGTGCATGTGTGTCACTTACCTAAGGAACACACGGCATGGATTCACTATGGGAAGAAGGCAAGCTGGCGGAGGCAGCGTGATGCTTTGGACAATGTTCTACTGGGAAACCTTGGGTCCTGCCATTCATATGGATGTTACTTTGACATGTACCAACTACCTAAGCAATGCTGCAGACCATGATGGCAGTGGCCTCTTTCAGCAGGATAATGCGCCCTGCCACAAAGCAAAAATGGTTGGCCTCCAAATTCCCCAGATCTCAATCCGATCAGGATGTGCTGGGCAAACAAGTCCGATCCATGGAAGCCCCACCCCACAATTTACAGGACTTTAAGGATCTGCTGCTAACATCTTGGTGTCAGATACCACAGTACACCTTCAGAGGTCCAGTGGAGTTCATGCCTTGACGGAGAGAGGGAGGAAGTACTGATTGTATAAATTTGTGCCAACATGACCCACATACAATAAAACTAATTTACCTTATTTCACATTACCATTCAATTGCAGTGAGACAGTCTTACGATCTCGGGAAGGCTCCTCTAATGCACATCATTTGAAATGTAATTTCCAAGGTCAGGGATCATTAAACTCCAGCGAAGTCGGATTTGCTGGGTGTTTTAAAAGCTCTGTTTTTAGTTACACTGACTAGCTATTAACTGTACACTTAACAATGAAATTGTTCTTTATACTACAAGTGTTGCTGGAGTGTATGATCTCTTCTAATAATTTAGGTTATCGATTTTTTAAATGACATAGGAGTTGTATCCCTGCAAAGTATGTCTTACAGTAAGACGCAAATGTTATTCTAAAAACATACTGCATTCGTTAACAGGCCTTAAAGGTGGTACTGGCATAAAATACCTGTATGAGATGCAAAAATATGGATTGAGTGAGCAGGTAGGAGTTCACGAGGACATCTATTTTGCACATGACACTCTTCAAATTTTCGAGTGACCCAGCTCTACTGAATGTGATGGAAGACGTAACAGCAGTTTAGAGGTTTTTTTCTAGAGAGATAAACTTTCAGATAATGTTCTTAACGGCATCTCTAAAATACCAAGCAATGACCCTTTCCCTCAAATTTAAAAAATATGCTTCTATGAGGAAAAAAAAGCAGAGTAGGCTACTGCCTCTGGCCTTACTTTCTCCGTCTTTCATGGTGTTTCGATTTGGTCTCCAGATTGCTTCACTTGCTTTAGGTTCGGCCTCTTTCCAACACCTTTTAAAGACACGAAGTGGATATGAGGGTCAGGAACAGAAAATAAGAGAGGTTTATTTTTTCTCTCTGCAATCTTCAAGTCTGGTGTAGTTGTGTTGCAGGCAAATACAGCAGCATGAATACAGAATGTCTTTTATTCTGTGTCCTTTGTGGATCAGAGCAGATCACAACGTCTGCAGAACACAATCTGACAGGACGCATGGCTTTCCATACAAATGTCTACAATTCCCTGTGAGTTAAGGCAGTGCATACAAGATCATAATTTCACTTTGGCGTGGTTAGAGATTTATGTAAATAGATATAATCTTGGAAGGAGGATTAAGATGAGAGTGCAGCATTTGATCTTCAAAGGGCTGGAGGTTATCTCAGGTAAAGTACAAGTGCAGTTAGGTTCCATAAAAAAATCTGACACAGAGTTAAACTTGTGTTCATTTCCATTACAAAGACAAGTGCCTCTTTCTCATTCTTGGCCAGCTTCACCTCAATATCGTAGCGCTCATCATCCACTGTGTCAATCTCTCAGTGCAAATCCTTACAGAGCTCCTGTGAAGAGAACAGACTGGGCTTCTTTAAACCACTACGGAGTGCTGAGGAAAAAAAAACCAGTAATAAAAAGAAAGAAAAGGAATGATTCATCATCAAATGGAATGTAAAAGCATTGGCTTTAAAATTTCAGTCAGCCGTCAACTAGACAGGAAGAAGGATGTCTTTTAAAGTGGATTTTTTTAGAAAGAAAAGTGTACAGCAGAACGAGAGATGCTGTTTATCTGAAAAACATGTCGGAAACAGTTGTGGAAAGTGTCTGATATTATAGACAGAATGTATCCACATATGAACCTATTCTAAGCCATTCTGGACATCAGGACATGGGAACTGAGGCATACAATACATCCAGAGGCCTGCGATGAGGCTATTGAGTGTCCATGGCTCTTGGTAGTGTGAAACAATATTTTGACAGCTGTATGACAGCGAGGACAAATCTCAAAAACAATTGTAATGTAGTAGGCTACAGTAGCATTCTACGGAGAACAATACAGAAACCACAACAGACCTACAATGACAAAAGATAAGATTGCATTGAGAATCCAATTGCCTGTGAGTCTATAGTGTGAGCAGGGAAAAGACATGTACTTTAAGTACCTTTGGTGTTGCTGTAAGCATGAATATCAGCTGTTTATTTTAAATAGTTATTTCACAGTGTGTCCTAAAAATATGTTGGTGAAATAACATTATTCTTATCTGTATGAACGTGCATGAATCATATGGCACAATCCTGAAACTAGCTGTAAATACAACACTGACTTTACCACCTTTTAACTTGATATGGCAAACTTGTTAACAACCAGTTGCTTATTTAAACATCCAGCAAATTAGGAGAAATATTATCATTCATTTAGAGTTGTATTTCTGGCTATCTGATAAATGTAAGTATAATATTCAGTCTCCATTTAGTGCTATTTTTAAGCAACTTCTTATCAAAATATTTGGTTCTTTAGCTGTTCACCAGCTGATTGCTAACTTTGCTGTTTGGTGCTGAGCAGGTAACGTACATCGGGTTTATCAAAGCTGCTGCTGGGACTGGCTTGATATTAGCAGTAAGAGTGAATAAAAGCAAAGTTGCGAGTTTTTAAACCAAAAAAATGCGCTGAAAGACAATGAAACGTACCATAGAGCTAAGGAGAAGTACAGAGTCAGGGGGAAATCTTGGCACGAGCGACACCTTTCACATAAGAGAAATAATTTGATCCATAATTAATAAAAAAATATAGATTATAGCAGATTTTACTTTTAACCAGGTCAATTATGGACACTACACAGACCAGACCACAATAGTTTCAGATAATTGGAGCTGGGAGCAAACAAATCAGGCATGTAATGCATAACATTTGAGGCATAAAGTATAATGATATTCACTGTACTGGTATTGATGATCGATTCATGAGCCTCAAAATACTAGTTTGGGTAAAAAATAATGTTTGATAGAAGGTTTGAAATGTTCAGCCTCATCTCAGCAGAGGAAATGGTAACCATTTTCATTAAACTGAGCAACTCTATCCACTGAGGAAGGTACTGTATGAACAAAAAGCCAGGCTAATAAAGAGTGCCTGTGAAAGATTTACATTTTATTTCCTGCAGTCATATGTGATGTTTTTAGTGTCATTTGAAAAGGCAGGTACTTTTATGAAATGCAAGATATCTTGATCTTTTCCCTGTACTTACCGGTGCAGCTGTTCTGACACCTGCGGTCCCCGAGCAGGAAGGTTGAGAGCACTTAGCTTCTCCGTTATCACTGCCTCTGCAATCTTGACTTCCATTGAGGCCTCAGCCCCTTTTAGCAGCTTGCCATGTCGATTAACCATGTATTACGTTTATAGTGCATAGTGTAGACAGTGAACCCTATTCACTCAGTGTACAGTGTTGGCACTGTGATTCCAGTGCTCAAGCCTCCATTAGACTCTTGATACCTAAGGCTGCTGAGTGGATTATGCTTCACTGATAGCCTGCAGGGATGTAAACCAGTACAGATAGGTTATTTGGATATGAACAGAAAAGGCACTCCAAACATGCATCTCAATTGGAGTGGTAAAATTTTTTTATTTTTCAAAGCATGGAACTGTCACAACATTGCAGATAATTGCAAGCAAAAATCCCCCTGGACTTAAGTTGCTGTAAGGACGTTTTTTATCCCCCAAACCTCTAAACAGCTGGCAGTGTGTCAGAGCCTATTGCCAGACCTGCTGTCGGGGAATGCAATAACGCGCGCGCGCACACACACACACACACACACTTTTTATATTTAAATGCCTTATATACATACTTAAAGGGACTATATGTAGTTTTACAATGAAATGAATCACTTTTTTATTGCGTATTTGTGAATGGGTTGTAACCTCACATAGAAATTATCCATTTGCCGGCTTTGTCAATTACCTCTGACAGCCTGTAAGCTGCTTCCTCTGTGAAGAAATCTGGTCAAATATTCTTTGAAATCCATTGGTTTACAGAGACTGTGACATTCATGTGTGCCCCAGAGCCTCTTGCCTACTGATTCTGAACTATACACACAGCGGCAACACCGCAGCTAACCAACGGCTCCCAGTCCAACACAGACTCAGAGTCACAGTAAGGTTAAAAAAACTATAAAGTTGAAAAGGCTGAAGCCCGTCAGGCCAAATGTGAATGAGATCATTGGGTCGACATCAGAAAGGCATGTGAGTCATGGAGAGACCGCTTTCTTTTAAAAACCAACCCAGCGTTGGTTTTCTTAAATATATTGTGATTTTCTGTTTTAGTTGGCTCAAGTTAGATAACGTTGGCTTGATGGCTAACGCCGACCAATTGCTAAAGTTATCTGTTGCAAAATTCTATAGTCACCAGCTAACCCGATCCATATCACTATCCTGTGTACGGCCGGTAATATGTGAAAGTGTTGATGTTTTTGCCCCCATTCATCATGAGCTGAACTCAAAGATCTAAGACTTTCTTTCTGCACACAAAAGGCCTATTTCTTCTATCGTTCACAAATCTGTCAAAATCTGTGTTAGTGAGCACTTCTCCTTTACCGAGATAATCCATCCACCTCAAAGGTGTGGCATATCAAAATGCTGACCAGACAGCATGGGTATTGCACAGGTGTGCCTTAGGCTGGTCACAATAAAAGGCCACTTGAAAATGTGCAGTTCCATCACACAGCAAGTTCTGAGATGTCGCAAGTTTTGAGGGAGCATGCAATTGACCCTTCGCTAAGCTGCACCCCCTTTAGTTACTGTCCAACAAACTGTCAGAGTCACACTTTTATCGAGTGATGGCAAGTTCGACTCTTTTGACAGACTCAAAACTTCAAATCTCGTTCATTAAAATGAACTAATCTTTTTTTGAGTCATTTCGTTCATTTGAACTAGGCTGGTTATTGTGATGCTGCAGTCCTCTAGTGGACAATTAAAAAACAGCGCCATTCTCAAACATGGAAGGCTGCCTGGCTTGCTTTATTTGACAAAGTATAATGCACAAATTCACCTCTTGATCACTCTCTATCATTATGTACACCCCCTTGGGCCCACAACCAAATTCAAACCATGTAAAAACCACAGAAATATGTTGTCTATATGCAATCCACTACTCCGGCTAAATCCTTCCATTGTCACAATCTTTCCTGAGTATACAACCAGACCAGCCTTATAAAGGCTTATATATATATAATTACTATCATTATCTCTGAAGTGCTCATTCATACAGTAGCCTAACATCCCTCTCCATGAGTAATATATTAATATCTGATTTGCGTATATAGAAGTAATAAGCTTGATACTATATCAATAAACACACTCTTATTAAAATTCAACCAATTTAATAATAATCTGGATCAAGCCACCAAGTTCTCAAAAGAACTCCAGCACAGAGAGAGGATCAAAGAAATACACATTACGTTGCGTTCTCTGGCAGACCTGGATCAGCTGTTAGCTGTTTACAGGGCTAACGCTAACATTTCTATGTGGCTGTGTCTTAATATTTAAATGACTGGGTTTGTTTTGGAGAGGAGACGACCTTGGAGGTAATTCGGCTCCCGGTAGAACTTCAGGGCACTGAAGTGGAGCAGACCCAGAACAACTCTCATCAGCTTTTAGCTGTAAACACTAGCAGGACTAAAGTTACGGTATGACTTGTGTTAAAACTATAACTTAGCACAACATCACTGTAATAATGTTATGCTTTATTAAATGTCACATAATTAACAAAATAGCTATATAATATCAGTCCAGTGACTGTTACCTGACAGCCAACCTGCCTCTCATTTTCCGGCGCCGGCAGTCACTCAGACTGCCCGAATGAACGAAAGACTGAGGAGGACCCATGTGAGCGGTGAACGAGTAGTTCATTCCTGCTCCACAGTAGGAGCTGTCACGTGACAAATGAACGACTCAAACCTAGAGACCCCTAGTTGCTATGAGCCGTGAACTAATCAGTTCTGTTTCCTGTGCAGCCTGCTTACCACAGCCCTGTAGCCAAGCTGTCAGTGACAAATGAACGACTCAAACAGACCCACAGTTGAGAGTCGTGAACTAATCAATTCGGTTTCCTGTGCTGACGGAGCCCATGCAGCTGCCCTGTGACAAGTGAACATAAGAGTCCAAGATCCTGTGATCCGGTGTTCTCTTCAGAGATGAATCCTGGTTTTCACTGTATAGGGCAGATGGAAGACAGCGTGTACGGTGTTGTGAGGGTGAGCAGTTTGCTGATGTCAAAATTGAGGATTGAGTGGCCCATGGTGGCGGTGGGGTTATGGTAGGGCAGGTGTGTGTTATGGACGAACACAGGTGCATTTTATGGATGGCATTTTAAATGCACAGAGACACTGGACGAGATCCTGAGGCCCATTGTTGTGCCATTCATCCAAAATTCTTGAAAGCTGAAAACCTCCCAGTTCTTGCATGGCCAGCATACTCACCAGACATGTCACCCATTGAGCATGTTTGGGATTCTCTGGACCGGCGTATACGACAGCGTGTTCCAGGTTCTGCCAATATCCAGCAACTTCACACAGCCATTGAAGGAGTGGACCAACAATCCACAGGCCACAATCAACAACCTGATCAGCTCTCTGTGAAGGAGATGTGTCGCACTGCGTGAGACAAATGGTGGTCACACCAGATACTGACTAGAAAGGCGCTATACAAATACGTGGTATTTGCATTTGCATTATGACCCCCCCCCCTCCCGGAACCACTTAATACAGTGAAAGTGCACATTTTCTCTAACTGATTTGATTGGTAGGCTTTAGCTTCTATCATTATGTTTTTCACATCAGTATGAGTCAGTTTGACAGCCTGAATACAAACTTCAAATACACAATGCAACTACAAAACTGTCTACTTCTTTCTGAGATTGTTTTTTCAAAAATTTGGACAATATGTCTTTGGGGAGTGCAGTAATAGACAGTGGCAGTGCCTTGATAAAAGTCAGTCAGGTCCAACAGTTTGTCGGACTTAGCAACAGCTTAGCGAAGGGTCAATTGTGTCTCATCTCGTGAGCCAAGTGTCTCCTTCATACCACTTTTCAATAGTATATGTACTGTATATGTCAATACAGTATATTACATGTTAGCCAGACATGTTGTATACTGTAGGTTACTGGTTTTCATGATGAAAAAATAACTTGCATGCTAGTGGTACTATATACATTGAAATGTATTTTTCGCATGGATGTCACACAGAATATCTGTATATCAATGGATGGGGGAAAGCTTCAGTGTTTCAGGAACACAAACCCTATGTTGATGAGACATTCTGAATCTCAGTTCTTTAAAAACAAACAAAAAAAACTACTGAAAGGATTTTATCTGCTATTGTTATTCTTTTTCTTACTTCTACTTGGGATAAACATGTCCTGAGTTTTGGCACTGCAGTTCCCATCATTCACTGGGTTAAGCAAGCAGGAAGTATGTTGCCGTGGAGCAGGTGGGCTGCTACAACAGAGCTGTCAGAATGCTTCAGTTCTTTGATCTCGTCATCTTCAAAGCAACAGAATGGAACCGATGATGCTGATCCTTTAATGCAGGATTCTAGAACTCTAGCGCCTGCTTGACTCTATAAAATGACCTCAGATTCTTACAGTGCAACTGCACACACGTGTTGTTAACCAGCTAATATACTACAGAGGCGATCTTCTCCAGACAACCACAGACTGCTAAGGATTACAGTCAGTTACAGGCCAATTCAGTCTACTACAGACAATCCACAGTCTCCATCAGACTAGAGTCTTCTACAGACTAACCACAGTCGACAAAACCGACAGAGTTGGCTTTCACCCTATTGGACAGGTAAACTAACATTACTGCAAACATATGAAATATATTGTGATGTTTTTAGTTGGCTAAAGTAAGATAAGATTAGCTCACTGAGCAGTTGCTAACATTATCCAATTCAAAGTACTGCTGTTGTATGGCTTGCCACATTACTTCACCAGGTAACACGACCCATATTACTATCCTATGTACCACCGGTATTTTGTTAAAGTGTTGATTTTAGCCTGCAAGAAATGATGTAACGGTACAAAGCACATGTGGAGCTTTGTGTTTACTAGCCTATACTGATGCAAGGCAGGAAAGCCAGCTAACATTAACACGAATCTGGCGCTGTTTGCTTCTCAATGTTCAATTTAGATTTATTGCCATTTTACCGAGACTCAGGTACATAGCTTCTTCACCCGTCTCAGTTACTGTAACCTTGCGTGGCCCACATAATACACAATAATGCAGCATAAGGGCCTGTGTCCACCAAAGCATTTTTCAATTCACTGCAATGTAAGCAGCGAATATTTACAACATGGTAAACATGCCAGCAGCGTGTCAAGGCGCTGAGCGTCTATTCCGCAAAATTTTCTAATTTGTGTGAAGCGCAGTGCTCGTCACTGTCACGTTTTACCCGGCCGTCCAATCACAGTGCAGGAGGGGTGGGATAAACACCACACCAAGCCAAGTCAGCGCTTGAACGAAATGATGTGCCTACTGGCCGAGGTGTGTCCTCACCCGCAAAATCTCATGAACCCACATGAGGCGAGTCCGTCCCCTCGCTCTACATGCTTCAACATTCTCTTAAGGGGCCTTCTGCCTTCTCTCAATGGCCAGAGCAAGTAGGCCTACCCTACTTTGTGCAACATATCACCTCCACAGATATTTATTATAGCAACCAAAGCATCTCAGCTGTGCCTCCAAAGCGCACCCTAAGGCCCCTTTCAGACCGAATGCGTTTTTTGTAGTAAAAAGTGAACCGGGAGGATGCCTTGGAGAAGGTCCGAGGGGAGAGGGCAGGTTGGCGAGCCCAGCTGACACAACGGGAGAGGAAGATGAGTGAACCTGGGGAGAGAGAGACAGACAGACAGACAGACAGACAGACAGACAGACAGGGTTAGTGACTGGGAAAACAGAGAACAGGGATGTCAATGAAAAAAAGCCTGAGTCAAGTAGTGGTACCAGGTCAGTAGCAACGACAATCTAGCAGAGATTGTGTGGAGAACCGGGGTTGAAGTACTGGCAGAGATGAGGTTGATTGCTGGCAGGTGTGGCAGGCAGAGGAGGTGGCTGATGAGGTGCAGGTGCGGACTGTCAGGAGCAGAGAGAGAGGGAGAGCACACGCAGGGGGAGAGGAGGAGACACAAACAGGCAGGCCAAAACACGAGGGGAAAACAGAATCACAAGAAAAAAGAGGAGAAAGAAACAGGACACTCACCGTCAGCCGGGCTGCCACCACAACAGTAATGTTACTTACTGTGGTCAACCTGTTAGAATGTGTGGCAACAATCTAATTTAAAATATTCAGTCTAGTTTACTTGAAAAGTAATCAAAAACCAAATTCAGAACCTCTAACCAACATAACTATCCCATCTGTTGTCTCTTGACTCCTCCCTGTCCAGTCTTGCTCAGCTTTCAGACCAGAGTCTAAAGCCCAGGGAGGTGTTAGCTAGCGCTAACCGCCCTCACTTCCCAGCAGCTGTAGAAACAACATGCTACTATTAACAGACACACATTGACCTACACTGTACATTTACTGCCAAACTGACAACTTACTCGCTCACTTTCACCGTCACTTTCTACCGCTCACATCTGCTCACAAACACACTTGCTACGAACACACATTGCACTGCCCTTAAAAGACGAACTTCGCTGCTCTTATAACAGCACTTGTCATGTAGATGTCCTAGCCAAGTGTTGACGTTGACGTGCTCACACAGTGTGCGTGTAAAAAACATTAGTTGACCATTTATTTTGATGATCATGTGAAATTTTTGTAGCAGCGTTAACTTATTGTACTGAAGTAATTTTGTTCCAGTGGTGAAGTGTGACACATATTTGATTAAGAGGGACATTTCACTCTGACACTTGTTGGATTTAAACCACATGCTGGAAGACCCACCACTCCTGTATGGACAAAGTTTTCGGTCATTAAAATGGTGGTGGCAGACTATGTTATATGGTCCAGCGTGTCACCACAACTGGATAGCACAGTGAAGCAGTTGCCACAACTGGAAGAACGCTCACTGCCTTCTAATTTGGATTAATGATCACGGTGCAGAAAATTAACTCTTTTCCTTCTCTTTCATGCTCACATCTGGGACTGCCAACTGCTGAGAGGAGGAAGGAGGTGATGAAAATGTAAGCTCATGGCAAGGTGCTAGTAACTTCTGTTCCCGCTTACCAACGACGGAGCAGCGCGCGGTCCCTGACTAGGCCATAATAATGCCTATCAGGGGCGAAGGGTTGTTTTTCTTTTTTCACATAATGATATTACTACTCACAACTGATCAGTATTTAGTTAAGTTGTCTTCTCAACTGTGATTTTGATGAGAGAAGGACGGAGGTGATGAAAATGTAAGCGCATGGCAAGGTGCTAGTAACTTCTGTTCCCGCTTACCACCGAGGGAGAAACGCGCGGCCCCTGACTAGGCCATAATAATGCCTACCAGGGGCGAAGGGTTGTTTTTCTTTTTTCCACTGGTGAAGTGTGACACATATTTGTTTAGGAGGGACATTTCACTCTGACACTTGTTGGATTAATCCCACATACTGGAAGACCCACAATTCAGCCCAGAAACTGCATGGAAAATGTACGCTGGATTTTGTGTCACCGCTCCTGTATGGACAAAGTTTTCGGTCATTAAAATGGTGGTGGCAGACTATGTTATATGGTCCAGCGTGTCACCACAGCTGGAAAACACAGTGAAGCAGTTGCCACAACTGGAAGAACGCTCACTGCCTTCTAATTTGGATTAATGATCACGGTGCAGAAAATTAACTCTTTTCCTTCTCTTTCATGCCCACATCTGGGACTGCCAACTGCTGAGAGGAGGAAGGAGGTGATGAAAATGTAAGCTCATGGCAAGGTGCTAGTAACTTCTGTTCCCGCTTACCAACGACGGAGCAGCGCGCGGTCCCTGACTAGGCCATAATAATGCCTATCAGGGGCGAAGGGTTGTTTTTCTTTTTTCACATAATGATATTACTACTCACAACTGATCAGTATTTAGTTAAGTTGTCTTCTCAACTGTGATTTTGATGAGAGAAGGACGGAGGTGATGAAAATGTAAGCGCATGGCAAGGTGCTAGTAACTTCTGTTCCCGCTTACCACCGAGGGAGAAACGCGCGGCCCCTGACTAGGCCATAATAATGCCTACCAGGGGCGAAGGGTTGTTTTTCTTTTTTCCACTGGTGAAGTGTGACACATATTTGTTTAGGAGGGACATTTCACTCTGACACTTGTTGGATTAATCCCACATACCGGAAGACCCACAATTCAGCCCAGAAACTGCATGGAAAATGTACGCTGGATTTTGTGTCACCGCTCCTGTATGGACAAAGTTTTCGGTCATTAAAATGGTGGTGGCAGACTATGTTATATGGTCCAGCGTGTCACCACAGCTGGAAAACACAGTGAAGCAGTTGCCACAACTGGAAGAACGCTCACTGCCTTCTAATTTGGATTAATGATCACGGTGCAGAAAATTAACTCTTTTCCTTCTCTTTCCCTTCTCTTTCATGCCCACATCTGGGACTGCCAACTGCTGAGAGGAGGAAGGAGGTGATGAAAATGTAAGCTCATGGCAAGGTGCTAGTAACTTCTGTTCCTGCTTACCACCGAGGGAGCAGCGCGCGGCCCCTGACTAGGCCATAATAATGCCTATCAGGGGCGAAGGGTTGTTTTTCTTTTTTCACATAATGATATTACTACTCACAACTGATCAGTATTTAGTTAAGTTGTCTTCTCAACTGTGATTTTGATGAGAGAAGGAAGGGGATGATGAAAATGTAAGCGCATGGCAAGGTGCTAGTAACTTCTGTTCCCGCTTACCACCGAGGGAGCGGCGCGCGGCCCCTGACTAGGCCATAATAATGCCTACCAGGGGCGAAGGGTTGTTTTTCTTTTTTCACATAATGATATTACTACTCACAACTGATCAGTATTTAGTTAAGTTGTCTTCTCAACTGTGATTTTGATGAGAGAAGGAAGGGGATGATGAAAATGTAAGCGCATGGCAAGGTGCTAGTAACTTCTGTTCCCGCTTACCAACGACGGAGCAGCGCGCGGTCCCTGACTAGGCCATAATAATGCCTACCAGGGGCGAAGGGTTGTTTTTCTTTTATCACATAATGATATTACTACTCACAACTGATCAGTATTTAGTTAAGTTGTCTTCTCAACTGTGATTTTGATGAGAGAAGGAAGGGGATGATGAAAATGTAAGCGCATGGCAAGGTGCTAGTAACTTCTGTTCCCGCTTACCACCGAGGGGGAAACGCGCGGCCCCTGACTAGGCCATAATAATGCCTACCAGGGGCGAAGGGTTGTTTTTCTTTTTTCCACTGGTGAAGTGTGACACATATTTGTTTAGGAGGGACATTTCACTCTGACACTTGTTGGATTTATCCCACATACTGGAAGACCCACAATTCAGCCCAGAAACTGCATGGAAAATGTACGCTGGATTTTGTGTCACCGCTCCTGTATGGACAAAGTTTTCGGTCATTAAAATGGTGGTGGCAGACTATGTTATATGGTCCAGCGTGTCACCACAGCTGGAAAACACAGTGAAGCAGTTGCCACAACTGGAAGAACGCTCACTGCCTTCTAATTTGGATTAATGATCACGGTGCAGAAAATTAACTCTTTTCCTTCTCTTTCATGCCCACATCTGGGACTGCCAACTGCTGAGAGGAGGAAGGAGGTGATGAAAATGTAAGCTCATGGCAAGGTGCTAGTAACTTCTGTTCCCGCTTACCACCAAGGGAGCAGCGCGCGGCCCCTGACTAGGCCATAATAATGCCTATCAGGGGCGAAGGGTTGTTTTTCTTTTTTCACATAATGATATTACTACTCACAACTGATCAGTATTTAGTTAAGTTGTCTTCTCAACTGTGATTTTGATGAGAGAAGGAAGGGGATGATGAAAATGTAAGCACATGGCAAGGTGCTAGTAACTTCTGTTCCCGCTTACCACCGAGGGAGCGGCGCGCGGCCCCTGACTAGGCCATAATAATGCCTACCAGGGGCGAAGGGTTGTTTTTCTTTTTTCACATAATGAAATTACTACTGGGGCGGCACGGTGGTACGGTGGTTAGCACTGTTGCCTCACAGCAAGAAGGTCGTGGGTTCAAACCCCGGTTGCCCCGGCCTTTCTGTGTGGAGTTTGCATGGTCTGCGTGGGTTTTCTCCAGGTGCTCCGGCTTGCTCCCACCATTCAAAGACATGCGGACATGATTGCTTACCCTAAATTGTCCTTAGGTGTGAGCGTGAGGGGTTGTTCGTCTATGTGTGGCGATGGACCTGTCCAGGGTGCGGCCGATGTCAGCTGTGATGTCCCGCGACCCTGTACGCACAATGGATGGATGGATATTGGATATTACTACTCACAACTGATCAGTATTTAGTTAAGTTGTCTTCTCAACTGTGATTTTGATGAGAGAAGGACGGAGGTGATGAAAATGTAAGCGCATGGCAAGGTGCTAGTAACTTCTGTTCCCGCTTACCACCGAGGGAGCGGCGCGCGGCCCCTGACTAGGCCATAATAATGCCTACCAGGGGCGAAGGGTTGTTTTTCTTTTTTCACATAATGATATTACTACTCACAACTGATCAGTATTTAGTTAAGTTGTCTTCTCAACTGTGATTTTGATGAGAGAAGGAAGGGGATGATGAAAATGTAAGCGCATGGCAAGGTGCTAGTAACTTCTGTTCCCGCTTACCACCGAGGGGGAAACGCGCGGCCCCTGACTAGGCCATAATAATGCCTACCAGGGGCGAAGGGTTGTTTTTCTTTTTTCCACTGGTGAAGTGTGACACATATTTGTTTAGGAGGGACATTTCACTCTGACACTTGTTGGATTTATCCCACATACTGGAAGACCCACAATTCAGCCCAGAAACTGCATGGAAAATGTACGCTGGATTTTGTGTCACCGCTCCTGTATGGACAAAGTTTTCGGTCATTAAAATGGTGGTGGCAGACTATGTTATATGGTCCAGCGTGTCACCACAGCTGGAAAACACAGTGAAGCAGTTGCCACAACTGGAAGAACGCTCACTGCCTTCTAATTTGGATTAATGATCACGGTGCAGAAAATTAACTCTTTTCCTTCTCTTTCATGCCCACATCTGGGACTGCCAACTGCTGAGAGGAGGAAGGAGGTGATGAAAATGTAAGCTCATGGCAAGGTGCTAGTAACTTCTGTTCCTGCTTACCACCGAGGGAGCAGCGCGCGGCCCCTGACTAGGCCATAATAATGCCTATCAGGGGCGAAGGGTTGTTTTTCTTTTTTCACATAATGATATTACTACTCACAACTGATCAGTATTTAGTTAAGTTGTCTTCTCAACTGTGATTTTGATGAGAGAAGGAAGGGGATGATGAAAATGTAAGCGCATGGCAAGGTGCTAGTAACTTCTGTTCCCGCTTACCACCAAGGGAGCAGCGCGCGGCCCCTGACTAGGCCATAATAATGCCTATCAGGGGCGAAGGGTTGTTTTTCTTTTTTCACATAATGATATTACTACTCACAACTGATCAGTATTTAGTTAAGTTGTCTTCTCAACTGTGATTTTGATGAGAGAAGGACGGAGGTGATGAAAATGTAAGCGCATGGCAAGGTGCTAGTAACTTCTGTTCCCGCTTACCATCGAGGGAGCAGCGCGCGGTCCCTGACTAGGCCATAATAATGCCTACCAGGGGCGAAGGGTTGTTTTTCTTTTTTCACATAATGAAATTACTACTGGGGCGGCACGGTGGTGCGGTGGTTAGCACTGTTGCCTCACAGCAAAAAGGTCGTGGGTTCAAACCCCGGTTGCCCCGGCCTTTCTGTGTGGAGTTTGCATGGTCTGCGTGGGTTTTCTCCAGGTGCTCCGGCTTGCTCCCACCATTCAAAGACATGCGGACATGATTGCTTACCCTAAATTGTCCTTAGGTGTGAGCGTGAGGGGTTGTTCGTCTATGTGTGGCGATGGACCTGTCCAGGGTGCGCCCGATGTCAGCTGTGATGTCCCGCGACCCTGTACGCACAATGGATGGATGGATATTGGATATTACTACTCACAACTGATCAGTATTTAGTTTAGTTAGTTACTGTGATTTTGATGAGAGAAGGACGGAGGTGATGAAAATGTAAGCGCATGGCAAGGTGCTAGTAACTTCTGTTCCCGCTTACCACCGACGGAGAAACGCGCGGCCCCTGACTAGGCCATAATAATGCCTACCAGGGGCGAAGGGTTGTTTTTCTTTTTTCCACTGGTGAAGTGTGACACATATTTGTTTAGGAGGGACATTTCACTCTGACACTTGTTGGATTTAAACCACATGCTGGAAGACCCACCACTCCTGTATGGACAAAGTTTTCGGTCATTAAAATGGT
Source organism: Micropterus salmoides (assembly GCF_014851395.1). Taxonomy (NCBI): domain Eukaryota; kingdom Metazoa; phylum Chordata; class Actinopteri; order Centrarchiformes; family Centrarchidae; genus Micropterus; species Micropterus salmoides. The sequence continues at coordinate 11,091,386 of NW_024041484.1, forward strand.
GGTGGCAGACTATGTTATATGGTCACCACAGCTGGAAAACACAGTGAAGCAGTTGCCACAACTGGAAGAACGCTCACTGCCTTCTAATTTGGATTAATGATCACGGTGCAGAAAATTAACTCTTTTCCTTCTCTTTCATGCCCACATCTGGGACTGCCAACTGCTGAGAGGAGGAAGGAGGTGATGAAAATGTAAGCGCATGGCAAGGTGCTAGTAACTTCTGTTCCCGCTTACCAACGACGGAGCAGCGCGCGGCCCCTTGTTTTTCTTTTTTCACAGAATGATATTACTACTGACAACAGATCAGTATTTAGCTAAGTTGTCGTTTTTGTCAATAGATCCTCATAAATATTACACACTGGACCTTTACCCTTTTGCTGCTTCCTCTTGAAGACCAATAAATTTTCATCATATTTTTTTTAAAACTCAGAAATAACTTCAGGCAATTATGGATTATAAACATACCAATTAAAAAATGAAGACAAACTCAGAGACAGACAAAAAAAATTATTAGAACAACTTATTTCAAGGTGCTTGGGGATTAAATAGCTTGGACAACCCGGCTGACAAAGGGGCATCACCAGAAGCAAAAATAACAAATCAAGACTCATAATTGTTCTTACATGCCCTGTGACATTGCAAAAGACAACAAACAAACACGTCAGAAGCAAGGGAATCATTTCCCGACTGCGATCAATAACAAGGACATTATTAAGGAGATGACTGATTGAGATTCACGGCAGTGTGACAAGAAGACAATCACCCGTCAGAGAGGTTGCCCTTATTTAGATTTCCTGATGGAGAGAAACACAGAGCAATAAGCATTTGGCTGGCCTACATTAAAGCCGTGGCATGTCATACCACATGGCAAGTATAATAAGATCATGAGATTTGATTATGTAATATTAGATTGTGTGTTGTAAGATATTGGCATTTTTATTAATGATACAAGTTGTTGGAACACAAAGGCTATAATAGTTAAGTTAATAACGTAAAATTAACATTCAGATATGTTCATATAATGTTGCTATTCAATGCAATGTTCTTTTCATTAGCACATATATAACATAGCACTGATCTTCACACATGCAGAGAAAGCAGCCAATATATTATATGTTCGACTCCTAAATCGTTAAGAGCAGCTCTGATTTAACATATATCACACTGATTGAATGAGCCCTTGGCTGAGGCAGCACTGATTATCAGGATGTAATTGTGTTAAGAGTCCAACGGCCATACTGGTCTCCTCTCCTCCACTCCGACCCCCAGCTCCAGCTGTATCTTGTCCTGTGATTTCTACAGAAAATGCTATTACAGCCACCTCTCCGGGGACTAGATCGACAAGGTGTCTACCTAATCACACGCAGAGATGAGGGTACCTGAGAGAGGAGCGAAAGTTCATTCTGCAGGTTAATAAGGTCCTTGGATGAAATCATGTGTATGATACAAACAGCAAAAATGACGGAGAAGTAGTTTTTAAAAAGATCCTATGTCTTCCCAGCTCTTTGATTTCCTCACTGTCTTTCCCACTTGTGTGGCCGATTGCCCTTCAGATGTTTTGAAGGAGAACATTAACTTGTAAGAGATAAGATTTCATGCTGTAATTGAGGCTTAGGGAACATAATGGTGTTTCAGATACGGTGTCTGCTGTACCAAAGACTGGCACGAGGCAGCTGAGTAAAGAGGCCGTCTGCCTTAATGTCACCAATGTGACATTACACGCAGGGATTGAACTCGTGACCTTCATTGTGACACATTGTTCGGCTGGTTCTAGTGGCCTTATTAGCTCCCTTGAGCTGAAACACATAATCACAACCACACACACACAGACACTGTGTACTGTATGTCACAGACCAGGATGTGGCCATCTTGTTAGAAGGTTACAATAGATTACAAAGAACCTCTTGACAGGATCTCATTTTTCTATTTTTTTGCACAAATAAACACACACACACACACACACACACACACACACACACGAGCATCTCAGGTTGCAAATGAATAAGAATGAGAAGGACAGGAGGGGAATGAAGTCAATGCACCATTTTACAGGCAGACGATCTGACACCAATAAAATGCAGCTTCATTGGGAGAATTTCTCGCTTAAAGTATGGGGGATGATATGAGCTGTGACCTCCAGGAAGGCTGAGCGAGGTGCAGCTAACATCAGCCGCTTGCACACATAAAATACAACACACACATAAAAGCAGGCAAGTATCATGATTTGTCCTATTAGTATTCATAATCACTCATACATTTTCGTTGCAAGCGTTACCCACTAGACAATTAACTCTGAACAATAAAAACCAAGTTATATTCATCTTTAATTATTACAAAACCACTTGAAACATAAAAACAAAACTCTCAGAGAATAATTGTTACTAGTTTAATAACACTTCATTATCCTAACTAACTTTTGAGAGGCAATTCTGTTCAGGGGAGGGGAGCGGGTGTTAAACTATGAAATTGACTACAGTGAAAAGAAGATTACACGTTTGGGTTATTGGTTTATTGGCAAATGCTGATCTGTACCTGGGAAATACCAAATAGCTGGCATGTTTTATTACATGTGATCATCTGGATTGCAACAGCTACTTGTACAACTATTTACCTTTGTGCATAAAGTGGACTAAGTTCTTAGTAACAAGTAGCTAGCTACTTTAAAATTACTGATCTGTTTGCACAATTAAAACTAAAGTAATGTCTTAGCTAGTAAATGCTTTGGTAATGTCTAAACCAGCTTTAATATAACTTAAACTTAATATAAAATAACAGTTCTAATGGGAAAAAAGATTATACTTAACAGCCAGTCCTTCATAAATGTAGGTATATGTCATGCAGTTTTAGAACAAGTGGCAAATATCCAATCACGCTGACATAACCAGCGCTATTTCGCCAATGTTACACGCAAAAGGTTTTGTAATTTGGTGCATGGGTTATTTTTGCAAAGTGTAATCTTTCCAGTTCACTATTTAACAGCATTTTCATGTTGGGTCAGATGTGTCGACCGTATTGCATATTACCTCTTTAATCTAAATGTCATATGGTAGCAAGCTAACATTAGTTGTGTCAGTTAGTTCACTTAGCTACTGAACAGGCAGTTGCTGGATGTAAATATGAAGTAAAAACTACTTCCAGCAGTTGCTGGATGTAAATATGAAGTAAAAACTAATAAGATAAAATAAACGTTATTGATTCCATGCAGGGAAATTAAAGAATATGTACATAAATAGTATTTTATTGAAGGCTGAATTCCAGGAAAGAGCAAGGCCTTACCTCTACATAAGAACTAGTTTGTGTGGTGCAATAACGTGATACCCGACAAATCTTTGTTTGTTGTTCTTTGGGTTTAAAATGATAATTACTTTTTATTGTAGTTAGTTTTATAAACACACCATTTTAATTTATTGTAGCACATCTTTAATAGCACCACAAGCAATAGCATTCAGCCATTGACCTAGACTCACAAAACGTCAGCTCAGCTGGGTCAACTTTCATTTGAACTGCAGACTGCATACGTCAGCGTGGGATCACTGCCAGAGTGGTGGGGGGGAAAAGCCAAATACCAAACAACAAAAGAGACATGTGCAAAATATATTTTTCCACACTAATGAGAATGTCACTCAGGCTCTGCAGCACCTGTTGCCTGTACAACCACTGGTCTCCCTGAATGTAGGCTAGACTGTTAAAGTGCTGTTTTCTTTCAGCACAGAATTTAAAAATCAAGCACATTTCTTTGTGTATGACTCATTATGACATGTACTACTAACTATGCAAGCTGTTCTTTTTTGGACATTATCCAGCTCCTTTGTATCATGGTTACCGCATAAAAACATGGGAACCAGAGACATTAAGGATCAATAATTTTAGCAGTGTAATTAGCCAAAGCCACATCCCCAGTGACACCTGCCCCCCTTTTGCTACGTCCAAAGACAACACTAGCTGCGGATGTATTTATGATCAGGTGGTGCAGTCGTAAAGCCTCATAATTAATTAATGGTGCGTTTTATGAGGCTACACTGTGAGTCAGTGCAGCCCAAAGGCTCTGAATTCCAGACAATAACACGTTAGGTTTGGTAATGTGAGGTTAATCACAGGTGGGTATTTGTTCACTGGGGTACGGGCTGCTGCTGAAGGTGTGCAGCCTTGGGTGGAGGAAAAGCTACATCCACAGGTTTCTCCCCGTCTGCCTGCGTCAGGCCGACCTTGCTGTCTGAGCACAAACATACATCAGAAGGGATGGGGACAGGCTGTTCCCTTGCAAATAAAACACACAACTGCAGATGAGCTTGAGAAGACACTTGTGCCTATGTGCATATCACACAACCACACAGTGTGTGTGTACACAAAAGATTTGCTGAGGTAGGAATCTACATGATGCTTTGTTCCGCGATCAAAAATAACTGTTCCGCAGCGGTCTGCGCGCAGTGATGCAAGGTAACCTGATACTGTCCCACAGCGCTGTTCTGCATGAGGCCCCTGAAGACAGTCCCCAAACACATGCTAAGTCACACACACGCACACACCTACAGTCTATTGCACACACACACACTCAGTCACAGAAACCCAAATGCAGTCAGAACAACAAAATGAGCTCTTGTATACCTACACAGTGATGTACACAAATCGACAGAAACTCATGAAGCTGTGTATCCACAGCCGTTTACAGTATTATATTTATACACACACACCAACCAAATAAAGACACTAAGCTCCTAAAATTAAACTTGTTTGAAGAACTATTTTTTTTTATTAAACCCAAAGTACACTTCTGTACTTTGAAAGTTACTTTATTGCTAATGTTCTTACTGGTAACCTATGCTGATATCACTTTATTGGCTGACTCTGAAGAGGATTTTTAGGTTTTGCTGAATGCGGCTTATTGGTGTTAGAAATAAAAAGCACTGGTGCACTTGGGGAAAAATATTTCCCCAATGTGCATTATTGTTTTATAGGTAATATATGCACATTTGCTTGAAATTGGACAAACACTGTACTGTATGATCTGCATTAACTGAAGGGGAAGCCTGTAAAGATATATGAAACCACACACTAACCATCACTTCAGATCACTTATGCTGCAGGTGTTTGGGAGTTCAAAGGAAACAGAAATGGTTCGACTCTTCAGAAGGCTATTAAACCACTTAATGGATTTAGATTTAATGACATCAAATCTGTGTGAGCAATCAGTCACAAATACGCTGCTTTCTTCATTTCAAGAAATCTAAAAAGGAGTTTGAATATGCATTAAAGAGCCACTATCAAAATATTCGTTTGAGAGACCTCTGATAACTATTCATGAGATCTGGTTCTTTTCCTTCTTGTTTTCAGTAACTTAATTCACTAAGATAGATTAAGGTGTGGCATCCAAAATATAATAAACTTAAAAATAATGCTAAGCTATTTCAACAAAGTCAATGAAATGTTAATACGTCAATACAATAAATACAGCTAACATTCCTGATTGACCCAATTACAAAAATAATGACAATAACATTAGCTACAGCTGGAGATGTTTTGGATATATATATATATATATATATATATATATATATTGTAAACTATGCTTTATTACCCTATAAAAGATTACTTAAGGCAAAATTACTTCTGGACCAGAGGAGCACCTTTTCTGAAACCCAATGCACATGAAAAGCACTACTATGTAAGTCTTTGACTATGTGACAGTTAAGTTTGTGTGATACCGAAGCAGGGTTGGGCATTTAATTAGTAATTATATTGCAATACATTCCTTTATTACCTTAGCAAAACTTCAATTACAGTAGTTTAATAAACTAATCTAATTGAACAGTCTAGTCCAGTGTTTCCCAAACCTTTTGTCATCTCCCCCTTTGGAAGTTCAATGTAAATTGGTTGAATTTTTGTCAACAGTTGACAAAATTGCACACTTTAAATCAGTTTCTCATTACTCATCACCAAACCAAAGATTTGACCATCTTGTACCTCTCTTGCAAACCACCTTGATAGCCTTGCCAGCGTCATAGCACTCTTGTGCTATGTGTGCAAGTTTTTTCCCCCCTCCTGGTCCCTCTAATGCCCCACAGTTTGGGAATCAGTGGTAAAAGTATATACAGTATAACGAGAATATGTAATAGAATAACTGAATGTAATTCCTTTGTCTGTATTTCTGTGTTTACAATTTGTTTTTAAGGGATGGTATAAGAGTACCATTCAACCCTGCTGAGTTTATTTGAAGATCTATATGTTATGGAGCATCCCAGTGAATCAACGAGGTAATAAAACTGAGGAAATTTAAAAAAAAACATTGGACCCTCATTACATGTTGTCCACCTTCTCCCCTGTCTGTCCAATAACAGTGAAATGCCAAAGATATGTTTAATTACAAATGATTACAATTAGAAATACATTTTCAGTAAGATATGTGCATGAATCTGGAAATCTCATGTGAACTGGAGAAGCATGAATGCATGACACTTTAAATTAAAACAACTCCACCTCCACACATACGCACACAGGCTCCTAGTAGTCTTGTATCAGAGCAAAGGAGTTAAGCCTCCTAATCAGATGACAGAGACTCAGCAATCATGGCATTAAAACTAGACCCGCAGCTTGGCTCTCTTGCATACGAGCTATTAGGCAAATCCTGACTACAAGGTAAATTGGAGATTTGACGTATCATCAGGCGCTACGGCAAATGCCTCACTCACATATCCTGCTCCTGCCTGCGATGATTTATAGTCAATGTGATGCAGCTTTGATGGTCTCCCTGTGGTTTTTTGTCAGTGGAGACAATGGCACACATCATCAGGGGATACTCCGGATCAGTGGCCACCAACTGGTGGACTCCAGCGAGCCTGCATATTGGCGTAATACTCCCGGAAAATTACGCAGTGTGAAAGTGGCTATGAAAGTAGACACAGACACAACTTACCCACAGCAGTCTGAGGAGAGGGCACGGAAAATCAATGAGCACAAAACCCAATATGAGAGTGATCTGTAGTCCTGTTTCACTCAATTTTGGTTTAATTCAAATGGCTTTATCGGCATGATTTTTTAGTTCAAACATGTTGCCAAGGCAGAAAATAAAGTATTAACAATATAATTTGAATAATAAACAATTAAATTAAATTTATAAAAAGAGCACAACACAACAGCAAAACTGCGGGCATATGAGTGTTCATTGAGAATACAGTGGATTTTTAGCAACATAAAAAGCCCATTTCAGATGAAGAAATGGTAATGCCTTGTGTGAAACACTTCTAGATCTAAAACAAAGGCAAAACAAATCCCCTTTTAGCCACAACAGCCACAGGATGAGCTGTCGATAAAAATGTTGGCTAAACTGACTCCTTTAGTCTGGTAAAAAGCATGAGCCCATATTTCTCGGTATAGAATTGTTCGGCCCTCAGCAGGGGCGGAGGGATGACTTACTGGACCTCTTGCAAGTTGAATACCCCTGCTCTGGATCATAGATGAAGCTGTGAGGAGAAAAAAGTGGGAGTGTTACTTTGGAAACTTGAGTGGTGACCGGGCTCCGTCTAATAACTCACCACTATAGCCGAGCCCATTAACACAGCTTGGTTATTTGTTTGGATTTATTCTGAGATGCAACCAGATATGAGTGTGAAGAGAAATGCCGCATGATGGTGAATTAGGTTATGCAAATAAGGCACAGTAATAATATGATTTAACATCCCTTCTCCACATCCATACCTTAAACTCGACTAGTGCGGTTCTAATTTTAATTAGATCGGATTTGCATAACAATTTCCCATTAACTGGGTCCATGATGACCCCTCACTGATGGCGCCAACTGGTTCCCCAATCATCTATTTAAGAAGCCATTAATCGGTGGGCGGTGTGACTACTTAGCAAATGCAGGCGTGTGCCAACACGCAGAGCAATTCTGATATCGTACAAAAACTGTCATCAGGTAGTAACGATGGTTTCGAGCAAACGCTGCGTGGTCACCATGTAAGGATTTCGCTTCCTTCAAAGTAAAATGCTGCTTGTTTTAAAGGTGTAATCAGCAATTTATTTGGCTAAATGTAGATACGTTTGCACATGTTCTGATGCATACATGGAAATTATTTTTAATATTTGATCTAGTCATGAAATCTCATGATACTATAGCTGTATACTTTAATCTCAAAATGCAGGTGTTAATTTATTATTATTATTAACATACAAACAACAATAATGATAATTATTGCGATATCATTTCCCTCAGTAACAATATAACACATGCTCAATAAATGTTTGATTTAAATCATTTGAATCACAAACAAATTAGCACTTCATTTTTCGATAAAGATATTTTGTTGAGGAAAAGGGACTAAAAAAGTTGTTGAAAAAAGATATAATTGTTTTGAATGTTCTACCTCAGATTTGTTAAGGGGTCCACTGTTTTGCATCGAGTGTCATGTTCTGACCATGAAGAAAAGTTTATACCCACAATTAACCATCTGGTTTCTTCAACTTTCACTCAGGAGCAAAAATCAGCCTTCAAACTCAAAAGTCATAATGATTAGACATTTATTGTGATAATTATTGAGAATGATTTTAAGTTTTTATCACGATAACATTTTTGGCCGTATCGCCCAGCCCTATTACAAACTGACAAGGCATCACGTCGGTGCCATACTACAAGTTTGGATAGCAATTTAACATGTTTCTTCCCAAAGCAAAATCAAGAAACAGAATTTCTCGAGTCGTCTGAGGGTTATCTCCTCTTCCCCGCTCCCTCACAGAAGGTGGCACATTGTTTTAACACGGATGAAAGACCTGAATCGGTATGTGCCCTGTGGGAGGAAGGCAAGACGCAGGGGGCCTCCTCCGTTATCTCTCGACACAGTTACGTACACACACACACACACACACACTCACAGACGAGGCCCTTTTCCCTGAACTGGGGCAAATTTCAAACAAATCTTCTCCGCCTATCACATCCTGTCCTTTGCAGTTTACACCAGGAGTGAGCAAAGAGGAGGGAGAAGAAGAAGAAGAAGAAGAAGTAGAAGAAGAGCGGTCTAGGAGCTGACCTAAAAACAACTCCTTACGGACGTTCTCCATGTCTCAAAGACACAAGGCCACACTATCAAATATTTACCAGAAAGCTGTACCCGATCACTGTGCAGAGGGGGGCGTGTTTGGTAAGAAAAGGTCTTTGAAAGTGTTTCAAAAGCATCTGTGCAGCAGTACATTGGAGCTCTCTCTCTGGTCTCTGAATGGTGATGTGGAGAGAAAGAAAAACACTTCCTTTCTGTCCCACTTGCCCTCAATTCAGCTGAGTGATTATATGGGCCAGTATAGAGTCTTTCAGTGTGACGGATGCTAGCTGTAATTCTTTCAATGCTCTGGGATCATGAGAGAGCATTTGCATATGTATGATCAGGCTACACAATAAGTAATCTCGCCAACACATGCATGGATTCACTACACATCAGTGACTTAAGCCCTCAAACCCAATTTCACATATTCCATGCAATTAAGGAGCTTTTTTTGAGGATGTTTTGCTATTTTGGATTACCATTACTCAGCAAGTGTTTGATAAAGGTGAAAAGGGAACTCCGGAAACCGTATCATTCATATGAATATGAGTGAAAGTACTCAGTGGTGCGCAACCAAGCTTTTTCCTGTCATTGAGGCAACACTGTTACAGTAACATCTGAATTGCATTGCTCAGCCTGGCCGCTAGGGGGTAGAGGTCCTCTGCTCAGGCATTGCAGGAAGAAGAGCTAAACTGATGCCATGATTTCAAATGAGCAGCCTTGTAAACATGCCACAGAAAGTTGTTAAAGATGATCATGAAAACGAGGTGTGCCAGAGTGCACAGCACAATGAATCCTTTTTCCAATATGCATTAAGGGAGGGGAAAGGAAGCCGAGGGAGTTCCAGTAACTGCAAGTTACTAATCGCCAAGTAGGAGCCTCTACAATGCTGTCACCTTAAATCCTTCGACCCCCTGACAGCATAATAGCCTCATTCACTTCTTGTGGGCAATTATTGTAGGTTTTAATTGCATTGTTGTGAAAAGTGACAACTCTGTCACTCAATTGTGTCTGGTGGCGTGCAGTCAGTGTACACTGCCATCACTCAGACCTGCCAGGTGTTCGTTTGGGACGATGTGTGTTGTGTCTTCTTGCCTCTGTATATCTGTGCAAGTGTGCAACAGAGTGGCGGTGACAGATTTGATCAACTTGTGTGCAGGGGAGACAAGTGTCTCAGGAGGTGACAACGGGGCGGCGATAAAGGCTGATTTGCCTTTCTACAGGTGACACAGTGTTGTCACCCACAAAGTCTGAGTCATCTGTACCGGGACAGTTCAGAAATTAGTCTTCTCTTCTCATGCACCCTGATAAGATCTTGTGTACTGTCACAGGAATTGACAGGAGGCGATCCAGACGAGAGGCCACCGCTGGCTGACTGTGGATCACTGTCAGTATCGGCCAGCGCATCCATCACAGGTCTGACCTCAGGAAGGGAGGCTTGGGCTGGAGGCTAGGGAGCCGAACATAGAGCTGTAGGAAGAAATAAAAGAAGTTGATGGATAGAGATGGAGCAAAGATAGGCAGAAGGATGTATTGGATCAACGAAGATATCATGTCATACAGAATAGGACATGATAAGGAGGAGAAAGAGCTCACGGACAGATGGCGACGGACTGGACTGGAGGCAAGAGGGTGCATGGATAAGGATGAAATAGTGATATAGAAAAGATCCTCAATCATATCCATTGGAGGAGATGATGCACACTAGCAAACATACAGTAATTGTGGAATAGTTTAAGTTAGAGCAACAATATCATTCATTGAGTCATGTTTCTGGCCAAGGCTCTGATGAATGAAAGTCCAATATTCTCTCTTGTAGCTCAGTTTTTGGGCTCTACCAACTCCTGCAGGAAATGTCTGGCTCTTCAGCTGCTAAACTGGTTTTTTTTTGGCAACTGGCAGCGCATGTAGAAGCAGCAGCCAGTTGCTCCTTCCAACTTTTATTTTTCATCTGTTTTTTTCTGGCTTTATTGCCAAAACACGTGTTACATATGACAGAAATACAGTCATTGGAAAAGAAGGGCAGGGTTCTGGATTAAACAGCTGCATACTGCATCTAAAAACGATGCTATGAGAGCAGTGAGAGTGATCCACAACAGTAAAGTTATGGCCCGGATGGCTAAACAATGAGGTGAAACTCACTATAAGGCTGTGTAAAGACGATGGGAGCTGCAGATTCAAGTGATAATTGTCGGTAGGTTGTAGGTTCATAAAGACAGCAACCTGTTTCACATTGTCACTGTTTTCACAGTAACTAGGGCCCGAGCACGAACCGTGCGAGGTCCCTATTGAAACTGAAGGGATTATTTCTGCAAAGTAACCTCAATTTTGGGGGCCCAAACTTTGCACAAAATTCAGATGCATTTTTTTTCATAGGTTTCGCGCATGGACGTGGCAAAATGGCTCGCTAGTGCCCCCTACAGAGGAGCCCCCGGACAAAGTTTCACCTACGTATATATGAAATTTCTGTAGTACGTGTATCATGTCCTGATGTACAATTGCCTAAACCCAACAGGAAGTCGGCCATTTTCATTTAATGGTCATTGTTGGCGATTTACACACTTTGTACACACTTTGAACTCCTCCTCCTAGGGATTTAGTCCGATCAACGATTTTTTAAAATTCTTTATTTTTACAGGCAAGTCATTAAGAACATGTTCTTATTTATGATGGCGGCCTGACAAGTGGGGTAACACGATTAAAAGTTATTCAAACAGTTATAACCAGTCGACCAGTTTGCCTGTGGTGTGCTGTCAGAAATCGAAGATTTGCCATGAAACAGGAAGTTGATATAACTTCTGTATACATGCTGACATCTGGACCAAATTTGATATGTATATTAAGAGTCGCCCCTGAACACATCCATATGCCTATATTCACTCAATGTCATAGCGCCATCTGCTGTCAACCGGAAATGACACGATTTACGCTGAAATGTACTACTCCTAACGGATTGGAAATATCAACTTCAAAACTGTCCCAGAAAACACTAACACATTGTTGTAAAACTTGTGAGTTTTCAGTTAACGGGTTGGCATGGCGGCGAAGTTCCATGCTTCACCGTGACACAGGAAGATGTTGTAACTCGACTGTACATGTTCAGATCTTTACATTTAAATTTTAAACGTTTAATAAGAGTCCCGCCCTGAACACATGTATATGCTGACATTCACCCACAGTCATAGCACCAACTGCTGGACACAAGATATGACCTTTAACAAAGCAGCCCCCATGGCACGTTTCACCAAATGTATGACATTTCTGTGGCACATGTATCATGTCCAGACATACAAGAAAGCCTCTTGGAGCGATGCCCTAAACCCAACAGGAAGTCTGCTATTTTGAATTTTATAGTCATTTTTGGAAGATTTACAGGCTCCGTACTTTAACAAACTCCTCCTACAGAATTAGTCTGACCGACTTCAGATTGTCGCTGTCTACTCTAAACCCGTTGACGATTAAAAGTTGTACAAACGGTGAGTTTTCGTGGAACGGTGCTCCGTGGTGTGGCGTCCAAAATCGATGATTTGCCATGAAAGAGGACGTTGTTGTAATTTCAGTGTACATGCTGACATCTGCACCAAACTTTACGTGCTTGATAACTGTCCCGCCCCGAACACATCTACATGCCAATATTATGTTAGTCATAGCGCAAAGGGCTGTGCAGCGCCACAAAGGGGATGCAATGATGATTAACACCTTTGTGCAGCGTACAAAGCACGTGGCAAATTCACAGCCACACCGGCAGATATCCAGAATCTGCAACGCAGCCGTCTCACACCTCGACATGCTACACGTGCGAGGGCCCGCCCAACGTTGCTTGCAGCTTTAATTTACACACTGTTACTATAAGAAATATTGATCATAGCCGTTTTAATTAAATAGTTTTACTGTGTTGATTTGGAACCAGTTGCCTGGCAGCCAGTGGTCACTCTAGGAAGTTACTCGTTAAAAAAAAAAGTCTAGCACTTAATCTCCAAATTTTACAGTTATTTTTTCTTTTTAAGTCTGGGCTAATGCCTCATAATCTCCTGCAAATGTAAAGCAAAATACATATTTGAAATGACCAAAAAGTTTCATTTGGGAACAAAGCATGAGGTGCAGGCAAATTAACTTGTAACCCCGAACAAATTGCTTTCTGTCTGCTCCAGATCTGTCAGATTAAAAATACAGCTTTTGTTGAAATATAATGGTGATGGAGGTATATGAGCACCAACACCAACGATGAGCCTTATCAATCCAAGCACACAGTCCATTAGCAGGCGCAAAGGCTTCAGAGCTGATTAATTGATTTTTAATTGGCTTAGGCAACGTGGTGACCACAGGAACAGCATAATGGCTTTATGAAGGGGGGGGAGGGAATCAGTTTGACAACCCCCGGCCATTGTTATCCCCACACACACCCCATGGCTGTGCACTGGTAAACCCCCTTGAGTGTGGCTGTGATGATGTTAATTGAGAGGTAGAAAATCCATGCCCCTCTCATGCCATGCAGCTCACATGGAACAGGATAATCATCGAGACTATGCACAGCATCCCGCTCCCCGGCCCACAATCCTTTGCTGCAGGGAGTTCTCAGGGGCTTAGCTGGTGTCAGGAACCCTTTTCATTCCTCAGCTCAGCTCTGACAGAGCAGCCTATTAAACTTGCCTTTATTATACAGGGTCCCGATACACCCTAAAATAAAGTCTGGGAAGACTATCACAGATGCTGTTGGTTTTATTTCCACATTTATTATGTGCAGCCAACACTGCGCGGCATCTCAAGAGCTGTATCTTATAAACTGTTAACATTCTAACATTGTTATCTGAACATCACACAATCTGCAAAAGCAAGCCCACATGCAAAAGCACAAATTACACTTTTTCCACAAAATTCTCTTAGCGCTTCATATTCCGAGTTTATAAGTCAAATTTGGATTTGTGAAAACCTCCCTGAATGCAAGGTGCCGTGATTGGATGAGGACGGCACAAAATGAAATGGGATTGGGTACGGCTTCTTCACAAAGTGGCACAGCGTTATAACTTTGAGGAGGGGCTCCTGTGATGCGATGATTCATCCTGGAGACATGGGGACATACTGTAAAAGGTAATTATCGCCATACAAAACAGACAATATTGATACACAAGCTGAGGTGTATTTTCCTGAGTGGAGTTTATTAGCATTTGTCATTTCTCCTAAAGTCCTAGAGTGCGCAAATAGGCCTGCTTATATACAGGAAATTGGCTAGTAATCAAGAAAAAAAAAGCTTTTTGTTGAAGCTATTCAAGAAGCGGTGTCATTACTACAAGCCATTGCATTCATTACTGAGCACAATATGCTTTTATAGAGTAAACACACCAGAATATCACATATTCTGTTGCCTTATTGCAGTTTGAGTGTCTTGATATGCTGTGCCCTATTTACACCCTACATCTAATGTAAAGAACTGACAGTAGTACATGGGCTGCCTTATCTGTTTTGGTATTTTTGCCTGAACAATAATTACACTTCCACTCAGCTGCTTAGCTGAATGGCCGCTGTGAAGCAGCAGCAGAGTGAGGGAGGCCGCATGTCTCTCAGCATCAACTATCTCTCTGTGCAAACAAAGAGGATTTCAGTATTGCCAGAAACTAAACGGGTTGGAGTAAATCACCGTGGTCAATAATCCTGACCTAATGCAGGACTAAACTTCACTGACATACCTGCTCACACCCACTGATTTCCTCTGACTTTTATAAAATATTAAGTTTCTTTATAGGGTGAATATCATGTTAGCAGAAAATTATTTTTCTCTGTAGAATTTTTCACCTCCACCAGGAACCATTTTCTTCCCCCTATCAAGATTCTAGCAGAAACAGCTTTCTAATCCCCAAGGAGAGATGAATTTAGGACACATTCTCATTTGCTGCATTTCTTATCACCGCAATTGGAACTTAATGTGAAAGTTACATTGAAGCATAACACTGCTGATCAGGAATACCAATAAAGTGTTATCTTGAACTCCTCGTGTTTCTTTGTCCATGTAATTGTTGTTAGCATCTTACTCATAACACAACTGAGGAATTACACCAGTCGATGGGTGTTTGAAAAGCATCGGTTTCAACCTCCTTTCTCTCCTTTTTCTCCCTCTGCAATCAGTATCTTCAGAACTGCCCTGATTTCCATCTTTTCTCCCTGAGTTGGTTCAAGATTAATTTTGTTTTTGATGGTGAATATGTATTGGCATTAATCACAGATGATAAAAATTTGCAAGTTTAATTCTGTCCTCTGAAATCTCAGCTGCTCACTGACGTCTTATACCCCCCCCAATCACCACCACCACCACCACCACAAACATTTGCAATAAAAAATAATTACAGCCAGATAAAAAGCCTCGATTATAACTCAGTGATTTCAAGTGCACTTAATGGTCTATTGTCTAAATTTGTCAAGCGCTAAGAGTTGTTTTGTTGTCTTTTAGAGCGGTAATTAGCCAAGTGCAGTCTGTCCTCAAACACCATATCTACATGACTCAGCTATTTCAGCCAATTTATCACTAGACTGTCACAACAATGGAAGCTAATGAAGAAAATGTGCATCTCAAACACCCTCTTCTCAAAAACGCTTTGTCCCTTTGTCACAGCAGAATAAACTATGACAGCTTTCTTCAACTTCACTATAGCTGTACTTTAGTACGTTTAATGCGTTATTTGAAATATTAAGTTCTCTAGGAGTTGCTTCCTGCTTTCTTATAGTCCAGACATTTTGCTGCTTGCTCTTGCCTCTGCTTGCATTCTTTTGCTTAAACTCTCTTTTTTTCTGCTAGAAATCAGCAGCTCTTGGATACTTTTAAAACACTGGGACTGTCAGATAAAGTTGGCTC
This sequence comes from Micropterus salmoides, assembly GCF_014851395.1. Taxonomy (NCBI): domain Eukaryota; kingdom Metazoa; phylum Chordata; class Actinopteri; order Centrarchiformes; family Centrarchidae; genus Micropterus; species Micropterus salmoides. Next base: position 11,107,259 of record NW_024041484.1, read on the forward strand.
TTCCCATACTTAAAAAACTTTTATGATCTTAGTGCTACGCGAGTGCGGCCTATCAATAGCACTAGCCTGTACTGCAGTGACTGGAGTTATAGCTAATGCTAATTAGCAACAAGATTCCCACCTTCTCTACGGAGTACTTCTACAAAATTCTACAGAAAATTGCAGTACTGGAAACCAAGATCCACAGGTTAGAAGTAAATATGAAAGTGAATGGACTATGTGGGAATGACACCACTTTACCGTGGACCCAAAACAGTGGACAAGACCATGCTAACACACAGCTAATTAGCACCAACAAGACTACCAAGAAGCAGGAGGCCTGTGTACTGGGTAATAAATCTGAAAGTGGGAGTCCTCCCTGGAACGCTCTTGGTGCAAAGCCTAAGAGTAAATCATTTCCTGGGGAAATGGGAGGACGAGTAACAGGCAGAACCCAGCGCCCTAAGATTTGTGATGTGACTGGCTGGCCTGCATTATCATCCAGGCAGAGCGCCTCTTCAACTCCTGTTCTTGGTAAGACACAACCGTGGACAGCTGCGAAAGGGAGAGTTAGCTACAAACCTCCCCAACAAACGAGTGTGCAACAGCAGAACAGATTTTCACCACTATTGCAGGACCCTGGATCTCCGTCTGATGACCTGGATAACCTCCCATCCTCATAAAAGGGTAAGGACTGAGAGTAAATCAGAAAGTAAAAGGTTGCAGGGAAGGTAAAGGTGGTCTCTGGTAAGAGAACATCTCCATGGAGAAATGCCACGCTGGTTAGAACTCAAAAAAGTGTCGAAAAGCTGAATGCAGGTGGCGGAAAACAAATCTCCAGGTTCATTATGACATCTATAAAGAGACTTTGCATTTATAATTTAGAACTGAGAAATGCAAGGCGGTCCTTCTTCTATGACATCATCACCAAAAACACTAATAATGCACATGCACTGTTTGCTATGGTTGACTGTGTCTGTAGCCTCTGACCTTCTATCCACCAGGGCCTGCAATGAATTTGCCTCCTTCTTCACAGACAAAATTCAAACAATTAGACAAGCAATCGGTGCCTCCATGTCAGTAACAGGATATGTCTTGTCCCTGTGTCCACTTAAAAACAATTCATATAGCATGAGACAATTTGATTCTATTAACCATAAAAACCTGGAGGACGTAATACAACATCTGAAATCCTCCTCATGCTGCCTTGATATTCTGCCAACAGGTTTTTTCAAAAATGTGTCTAAATGCCTGACCTCAGATCTACTACATTATTGTCAACATGTCTCTCCTCTCAGGTTTTTTCCTACAGGCCCTGAAAACTGCAGTCATTAAGCCACTCTTAAAAAAGAGCAATCTAGACAGGTCACTAATGAGCAATTATAGGCCCATATCAAATCTCCCATTTTTAAGTAAAATCATTGAAAAGGCTGTTTTTCAACAGCTTAGTGCTTTCTTGGCACTAAATAACTGTTTTGATGTCTTCCAGTCAGATTTTCGACCACACCACAGCACTGAGACGGCTCTTGTTAAGGTCTTCAATGACATCCATTTAAACACTGACAGTGGCAGAATTTCAGTCTTTGTATTATTGGATCTCAGTGCTGCATTCGACACGGTCAACCACAACATATTACTAGACAGACTTGAAAACTGGGTTGGACTTTCTGGCACAGTACTAAAATGGTCTGAATCCTACTTAAAGGACAATGACTACTTTGTGTCTATAGGTAATCACATCTGAGCTGACAAAAATGACATGTGGAGTTCCCCAAGGCTCCATTCTGGGGCCTCTTTTGTTTAACATTTACATGCTTCCACTGGCTCAGATTATGAAAAACAACAAAATATGTTACCATAATTATGCAGATGACACAGATATACATAACCATTTTACCAGGGGACTATGATCCCATACGGGTGCTGAATAACTGTATTGAGCAGGTCAAAGATTGGATGTGCCAGAATTTTCTTCAATTGAACAAAGATAAAACTGAAGTTATTGTTTTTGAATCCAGGGATGAACGATTGAAAGTCCGTGCTCAGCTTCAATCTGTAATGTTAAGAACCACAAATCAAGCCAGAAATCTTGGTGTAGTCATGGACTCCAACCTGAATCTGAGGAGCCACATTAAGACAATTACAAAGTCAGCATACTATCACCTGAAGAATATATCACGGATTAAAGAACTTATGTATCAGCAAGACCTGGAAAAACGTATCCATGCATTTATCTTCAGTCGACTTGACTACTGTAACAGTGTCCTTACAGGGCTCCCTAAGAAATCCAAACTGATTCAGAACGCTGCTGCTCGAGTCCTCACTAAGACCAAAAAGGTGGATCACATCACTCCAGTTCTGAGGTCTTTACATTGGCTTCCTGTATGTCAAAGAATTGATTTCAAAATCCTGCTGTTAGTTTATAAAGCACTAAATGGTTTAGGGCCAAAATACATTTCTGAACTTCTGCTTCGTTACGAACCATCCAGACCTCTCAGGTCGTCTGGGGCAGGTCTGCTTTCTGTCCCCAGAGTCAAATCTAAACAAGGAGAAGCAGCGTTCAGTTATTATGCTCTGTATATCTGGAACAAACTCCCAGATAACTGCAGGTCTGCTGAAACTGTCAGTTCTTTTAAATTAAGACCATTTACCATTGCTTTTAATTAAATATTTAAGATTTTTCTTTTTACCACTGCCTTTAACTAGTAGATTGATAACTTACACTGCACTGTAACTTTTACTGTCCTGTTTTCTTTTTCTTTGTTTTTAGCTTTTTACCATTGCTTTTGATTAAATATTTACACGGTGAGAAATGATTAGGTAGTTGAGTGAAAAGATAATGAGAGGGAGATTGAACAGAGTGAAGGAAGTGGTCTTAAATCTTGCGCCTGAATGATTTGTCCACCTGTAAACGCCAGGTGGGTCCAGAGTATAACTGGATCAAAGTGGCCTGCGGACAGACATGTCCTGGTTTCTCTGTAGTGTCCGAGGATTTTTGGAGTTTCAGTGGACCCAAAGATTGCTATGGACCTGAGTACAGACTAGCTAGAGAGAGTAGATTAAGTGTACTTCTGTTTATTCTCTTTTCAAAATAATTGTTACTCAATTATTTGGTCAACCCCTCAGCCTGTTTTTATTTTCCATTTAAGTCTTTTAACCCTGATTGTACACTGCACTAAATTTTCCTATGTTGCTTTTATGTTTTATGTAAAGCACTTTGAATTACCTTGTTGTTGAAATGTGCTATACAAATAAACTTGCCTTGCCTAGTATAGTCTGTGGCGCTGCTTGGTGGCGCCAGATGCACGATACATAACGTTCCAGAGGTTTGCAATTGGATTCAGGTCTGGGGAACGTGAGGGCCAGTCAATGGCATCATAAGGCCGGGCACTTTCCTGCACCAAGATAAGGTCCGACTCCCCAGACCATCACTGACCCACCACCAAACTGGTCATACTGGATGATGTTGCAGGCAGCATAATGTTTGCCACGGTGTCTCCAAAATCTTTTTTTCCTCTGTCACATATGCTCAGTGTGAACCAGCTCTCATCTGTGAAGACAACAAGGCAACAATGGCGGACCTGCCAATTCTGGTGTTCTCTGGCAAAGGCCAATCGAGCTGCACGGTGCCTAGCACAGATCCCACTAGAGCACTTCGGGCCCTCATGCCACCCTCATGGAGTCTGTTTCTGACAGTTTGGCCAGAAACATGCACACCAGTAGCCCACTGGAGATCATTTTGTAGGGCTCTGGCAGTGCTCCTCCTGTTCCTCCTCGAACAAAGGAGCAGATACCGGTCCTGTTGCTGGGTTGAGGCCCTTCTGCCTTGTCCAGCTCTCCTCATGTAACAGTGCGTCTCCTGGTATCTCTTCTATGCCATGAGACTGTGCTGGGAGACACAGCAAACCTCTTCTCGCGACAGCATGTATAGATGTACCATTCTGGAGGCGCTGGACTACCTGTGACACCTGAATCGGCTGCAGGTAGAGCCTAATGCTACCAGTAGTGACAAGGACACTGACAAAAAGCAAAACTAGAGATCAGTCAGTCAGGAAGGATGAGGAGGGAGCTGTTGTCTGTGGCCACCACCTGCTGTTGCCTCTCCAGTGCACCTGTTGTCACTTTCATTTGCACCAAAAGAGTTAAAATTGATTCACAGTCGCTTATGCTTCATTTCCTTTAGCTTACTGTTTAGACTCTGCTCTCTTGCTGACTGCTTTTCATAATCCGTAATCCTTATATGTACACACTTGACAACCACAGAAGTGCTCCAAGGGTACCCCTGGTAGGGAATTACTGCTCTGTGTTATCTGCGGTATATCCTGGGATGAAAAGAGTAAATATATATTTGCTCAAGTAAAAATAAAATCAATTTATAGACATTTGATTAATGGTTAAAAAAATACTTGAAAATGACTTAAAATGTAGTTAGCTAAAAGCAAAAATAAGGGCAGTTATAATGTTCTACTCATGTATTAAATGTCCTCTTTAGTGAACGTAATGGCTCTACTGTTATCAAGCGCAATAACATGTCACCTTATATATTTAGATATGATAGCACACATACAAGACAATGACAGCTGATAACCGACCATCTGGTTGCCATTGTGGGGCTTCAAGTTGTTAGCTGAATTTTGTCAAGATTGTTTTTTCTCTAAAGCGCCGCCTCAGACAAAGTTGATAGATTTCCAATTATCTGTGCTCTATTTCGACATGTATCCAGAGGCTTGGGCCCTGTCTGGGCTGTGATGCTCTCCTTAAAAAGAAATAAACAACCATAAAATAAATATTAATTTCAACAAATCCCAGCCTGGACATGGACTCAATAGTTTATAACAGATGTCATATTATGAAACAGACATGGGATGCAGATCTTCGTGGAGCATCACCTGCTGTTTGTCGCCCAACTCACAGATGACTTTTAACAGTGTGAACTGTGTTTTGACTACAACCATGCACACACTTTCACGCACAAGGAGGCATCGAAAGACTCTCCATCCTGTTTGTGTCATTTATTGGGCACATGTGTGTTTATGCTACGCAAACCACTTCAATGTCTAGAAGCTCATACTGCAGACGCTGCTAAAAAGGAGTTAAAGCCACAGCAAAACATTGTGAAAGAATAAACTACTCTTTCAGTGGAAAACCAGACTCTGGCTACTATGGGATATTATAACACTTAGTAACTTCAAATGTAGAGAAGTACTTTACATGAAATAATAAAAAAACAAACAAAAAAAACAGTAAAAGATTCAGTAAAATAAAAATACATACATAAGTACAAGTAAGTAAATGTTTTTTGTTTTTTTTTACTTCCATCCCTGGGTATACCTGCATATGTGGTTAATGGCTGACTTTCGTAAAATACAAAAAGCTGAGTTAGTTGTTGTCTTAACAATAATAATAATATATAGAGTAACTTCCTATCTCCTTGAAGAATTTCAAAAAGTGAGCAGTACTGTAGGTACACAATCTCTCCTTCTGTTCATTCTCCTCGTTAGATGATTTTCCTGTTGTTCTACGGTTTATGTGCCACAGAATGATAATAGAGTCCCATCAATGTAAGGAGATTGTCTCCTGAAATGGGAAGCAGCGGCAGCTGAGTCCTTTGGATCATCTCTCCACAGATTAAAAGCTTATTCAAATTATATTTCTCACTCTCTTATTAACAAGGCAAGCTTTGCATTCCCTGCAGAGAAGTGCTGGTAAGTAGCTTTGCAAACATTTGGGTCTAGAAGCACACAAATTGAAGCTTGAATGAGCTACTTCTTGTTTGTGAAATGAATGCTCAAAGACGTAAATGGATTATAAGTCATTTAACAATATTGTGGAAAACAAATGTGGTAATTGTTTTTGTAATCTGATATTGACTTAAGTAAATTGTTTCATCATTGTTAGAGAAAAAAAAAAAAAAAGAACTCCTCCTGTATCTGTGCCGCAACATAAAATGAAATTTTGTAAACAAATCTGCCAGAGCATTTTTAAACTTAGTTTAAAAATCAATGTCTAAAACCATTTTCGCTGAAAACAATATATGATCTTTCAAAATTACATTTCTCAGGCACAGTCAAACCCCTATGGAGCCCTATTAGCAAAAGGGTTTGTTTAAAAAAAAAATCACAGCAGTATAAGAGCACGAAAGCAGTAAATAGCAGAAATTCTTTCATTGCTCCATTTGTAGGCTACTGAGCACTCGCCTTGGTATGAAAAATAAATCACATGTACTTTCAGTAGCAGAAGCTTAGAGCTCCACAATAGGGACGGGGCTGTGTTGTACCAGTTCTGCTCTACTCCAGCTTTTGGCAGCTTGGCAGTCCCGACACTTTGCATATTCATGTGAAACTATGCCTGACGATGAATCTGCAAAGCCCTGACACCTCGTTGCAAACAAAGTTGATAGTAGTAAGACGCAGGCCCTCAGTGTAGGGGTGCACATATTTTAACTGTCAGCTAGTTGACTGTGTCTCACTGCAGTGTTTCTTCAAGTCAAGAAGCATTTAGGGGACGGGAAATTCTGGGCGGCAATAATGGCTGGTGATGTAAATGAAACAGCACATCACCTCAGCACACCTAAGAGACTGGAATTGTTTTAATGAGGGAACTTATCCTCTCCCTTTGTCTTTAAAAACAAACCCATGGAATATTGATGCAGCGAAATCACAACAATCTTGACGATTTGGCAAAACAAAGATAAAGATTTATGCATGAATTATGACTCCCAAGAATGTCCGCAGATGCTAATTCTCCTTGCATCCATGACTGCTTGTTACATCCTGACAAATGCAATCCTTGTATAATACAGTAAGTCCATTCAGCCAGATGATGGCTCGCTCAAGCCCAAACCACACGTCTGAGCACATTTACACTCATAATATGGTGCTAACTTTCCAGTAAGCATTCACATTATACAATCAGGCGGTATTCAGAACCTTCTAAATGAATGATGTGCAATTACGGTCCCTGCTCCCCTCCTAACCCCCCGTGACATGTGCATTCACAAGCGCTGCCACGGCGCACTGCCTCTGCAATTCAAGCTGCGACGTCAAATCATATTATGAAGAATGACCTTTGTCTTTGCTGTATCACAAGCCCAGAGTCTGTACTTAATCAAAGATGATTAGTTCAATTTACTAAGTCTGTTCTGTAATGGGTGCACAGAGGACTGGTGGCACTAGGGAGAGGTCAGACTGAGTGGAATTCAACCCCTTTGTCATTTGAATGACGTGTGTGGGTAAACATTCACGGTGGCTCAGCTGGTGAGGATGCCCTTCATCGGCAGCATTCTTGATTTACACATTTTGCTTTATAGTATTAATTTTAATTAGTTTATTTTATATGCATTCTAATACAGTATGGGAAAAAGTATTTGTTCCCCTGCTGATTTTCTACGTTTGCCCACTGACAAAGAAATTATCAGTCTAATTTTAGTGGTAGGTTTATTTGAACAGTGAGAAATAGAAAAATCTGAAAAACACATCAAAAATGTTATAAATTGATTTGCATTTTATTGAGTGAAATAAGTATTTGCCCCTCTGCAAAACATGACTTAGTACTTGGTGGAAAAACCATTGTTGGCAATCAGAGGTCAGATGTTTCTTGTAGTTAGCCACCAGGTTTGGACACATCTCAGGAGGGATGTTGTCCCACTCCTCTTTGCAGATCTAAGTCATTAAGGTTTCGAGGACAACATCTGGCAACTCGAACCTTCAGCTCCCTCCACAGATTTTCTGTGGGATTAAGGTCTGGAGACTGGCTTGGCCACTCCAAGACCATAATGTGCTGCTTCTTGAGCCATTCCTTTGTTGCCATGGCCATGTGTTTTGGGTCATTGTCCTGCTGGATTACCCATCCACGTTTTTCAATGCCCTGGCTGAGCGAAGGAGGATCTCCCCCAAGATTTGATGGTACATGGCCCCGTCCATCGTCCCTTTGATGCGGTGAAGTTGTCCTGTCCCCTTAGCATAAACCCCCTCCCCAAAGCATAATGTTTCCACCTCCATGTTTGACGGTGGGGAAGGTATTCTTGGGGTCATAGGCAGCATTCCTCCTTCTCCAAACACAGCAAGTTGAGTTGATGCCAAAGAGCTTGATTTTGGCCTCATCTGACCACAACACTTTCACCCAGTTCTCCTCTGAATCATTCAGATGTTCAATAGCAAACTTCAGACGGGCCTGTACATTCTACATTTCTTGAGCTGGGGGACCTTGTGGGCACTGCAGGATGTCAGTCCTTCACGGCATAGTGTGTTACTGATTGTTTTCTTGGTGCCTATGTTCCCAGCTGCCTTGAGATCATTGACAAGATCATCTGGTGTAGCTCTGGACTGATTCCTCACCGTTCTCATGATCATTGCAACTCCACGAGGTGAGATCTTGCATGGAGCCCCAGACCGAGGGAGATTAACAGTTCTTTTGTGTTTCTTCCATTTGCAAATAATCGCACCAACTGTTGTCACCAGGGGCCGGACTATTTGTTTCGGGGTGGGCCAGTCAGATTGATTAGTGTTTCCCACACACCAGCTTTACTTGGGCGGCTCTTAACGTACCTCAACGGCACCTGCACCAGAGTGTTCACTGTTGCTTTACCCGGTCCATGCTTGTGAAATATCCACCTGCTGAGTCTTATAACGTAATGGATGATCATTTCTCTGCAAAATGCTTAAATGGGTCGCCAAATATTCTGCCCCAGCTGTTTGCAACAAAACGCTTGATTGTCTGGAGGTCTCAACGTTCGCCTCAAACGTTGAGCTATTTAAGAGTGTTGCCTCCGTCTGAATGACATTTTACAATTTGACTTTTCAGTGTCAGTTAAATCCCTTTTTTGGCCCATTTGGGCCTGAGGAAAATAAGTTGTCTAATAATTATGCACACCTTGACAAGGGTATTGATCTCCTTAGGCCACACCCTCTCTCATTACACAAATACACGTCACCTGATATGCTTAAATCCAATAGGCATTCACCTTTATACAGCTTGGAGTTAGAAAATATGCATAAAAATTATGAAATTGTCAAAATACTTGCCTAATAATTGTGCTTGCATCATCTCTCCTGTTCAAGCTAACCGATCTGTCATTAATGACACCATGTGCTAGCCACTCAATCCTTACTGTACCTACTGTTGTCTAGTTATCAAACCAAAAATCCATGGGCTTGATGCTTACATTATTATGTCTTTTGCAGATGTCTTAGTGTAGCGACTCGAGGGTGGGGTTAAATATAAACAAAACTAGAATTAGGTCCCTACAAACTGAAGAGAACTAAAAATACCTTTATTAGGGAACCAAATAAGCAAGAATAACTACGCCAACACTATCCTACAGGACAGTGTAACAGGTCCTAGAACTGAGTGAACAGAGACATGCATCCACAAATATAAAGCTTTATTTATAATTTTCAATTGTCAAAATATACTTCATCTATTTTAAATACATAAAACATAGGCCTCACACACACACACACACACACACACACACACACACTCATCCATCCACATAAAACCACATAAGGGATTAACAGAACCAATACCTGTAGACTATATCAGTCCCAATAAAAGCAGCAGCAAAACTGTTCCAATATGGGTACTATCAGTCCTACCCGTTAGTCTATTCCCAGTTTATGCATCCCACCTGGATGATGAGTTGATGGCGTGAAGTTACTTTGGTGGATTACGAGAAGGAGGAAGGCCGTCAAACTTGTAAGGACCATCAAAGAAGGGGAAACCCGCGAGGAAAAGTTCAACGTCAATGCCTATAAATTGGAAAACAATATAATGTAAGGAATGTCCCAGTCATATGTAGCAAGAAGGAGAAAGAAACACACCGCAGTTGAGAATGAATGCGCACACACGCGCTGGAGACGAGCGCGCACCAATTAAGGCGTCAGCCTAGCCGCCGCACGCTACAAGTAATAAAAATTACACTTTATGTACTGCGAAAACCAATAATGCACATTAAACAACAACAAGAACGCTTACCAGTTTTAGAATGGACATTGAACCAGGTTGGGGAATACAATGCTGAGCCCCGTGCACCCGCGCCGTGCATGCACGCTGCGCACTGGAGGTCCAAAAGAATCAATAGATTAGCGTGGAACAATTTTATAAATAAAATACCACGCGATGACTCGCAGTAAGCTACTCACCGTTTGAATGTTTACAGTGTTCACAGCACGAGCTGGGAGATACCCCTGTTGACTCGTGAATGCACCCATGTGCCAGGTGTCTACAAACCAAGACGCAACGATTACACACGAGATGATGAATGAAAGTACGGTTTATTTTCTCTCTGTTTCTCTGGCGGGCAAAAAGGGTCAACTCAGGTGAGGAGACCTCCTTTTAAAGGCTCCGGTGCGTGACGTATACTTACCAGTGGGCATGCGGGCATACTGCCACATTAGCATATCATTCCTGGTATTTTTGTACATGTATGATAGTAAAATACGTACCATTAAAAAAATATATCAGCATGGAGTTGTTTATAAAGATCCGTCAAATAACATTAAATTGAGCTCCTCTCACATAATCTTGGCAAGGATGAGGGCTGAGATTACACGGGATTGCTGAGTGTGTGTGTGTGTGTGTGTACGTGCACATGAAAGCTTACATGCGCAACCTTTAGTACTTTATATGCTATGCTGTGCGCCTCTGTGCTCCGCTTAGACACGTAGGTCCTGCACTGGCTTTTCAGAGGCCCTTCCCTGTCACACAATGCGCACCCCCTCTTTGTGATGTGTGACTGCATGCAGATAGACTGTATACCATGCGTCAGATGTGACAGCTGCTGATAAAACTGCTCACAAATGACTTGTCTTCATGGAACTGTAAGAAGTGGAGATCTATCTTCTACTCCCCCGGCTTTCTCTCCAGTGTTGGACATGTGCTGGGCATGTTAGCATTAAAAAGAAACACTTGTCTCTTTTTTACCATTGCAGGCCTGTTTCAGTCAAATCCTGAGGTGCAGGTCCTTCCTCAGACCATGCCTCAGCCTAATTCGTTAAAGTGTAAAAAGTTGCTCAATTCTAGCTTGTGAGAGCCTTGCCCTGGGCATCGGCTCCATCTACCAATTAAATGAAAGCTAATTAAAGCCATTAAAGCAAAATGAAACCATTCAATACAGGTTGCTTGCCACAGGTTATAAAAGTCAGTGTTGAAATGCTTATGCGGTGCGGGGGTTGCTACGACACCTATGTGATAATACCTAGAAAGGAAAAACACACAGTTGAATACATTTTACATTTAAGATGAATGAGCTTAATATAAACTACTATGTTTTGATTTTTAGTGTTAAAGTACTGTAGTGAACAACGATGTGGATTTGTGCATTTTATATTGAATAAATTTGGAGCTACGCCTAAATTCCTTTCTCCTCCCCAGAGAAGATGGGGAGGGGTCAAAGTTGCTTTCTCTAAGTGCTAGCCCGACCATAAAACTGGCACCATTTTGATTCCGAAGCTGATAACGCGGGGCCTGACTGTTAAACTGACAAAGGGACACGAGCCAGCCATTGGCATCTCCCTGAACAGCCTATCAAAACTTACCCCACCACACACGTTTCCGTGGAAACTGACCTTATTCTTTGTTTATTACCACATCAAAAGGATACTCCTTGTCTCACCTAAGTGTGACATGTTCCAGACACTGAACTTTGGATGACAAAGGACGGCAATCTCCAAAAGATTCAAAGCATCTAATTAAATTTAATTAAATCTTTAGTTACCTGAATATGTTCGCTTCTATTTGAGTAGTTATGTTAACTGTTGTTGCTATCTGTTGTTGATATTAGTGCTGAAAAGAAGTTACTTGTGCAATGTTTTTATTTTCAGCAAGACACTCCTTCATCTGATGTAATCAATGCTTGTTCATAATACTTTCTTACAAAATCCCTTTAGAAATGATGACAAAGAAATGTTTTACTATACTCTTAATCGCCAGCTTGAATTTAAGGATGAATCAACAATATTCCCCGGTTCCTAAGGAGAGACGATCTTTGATTTAATCCAAGCTTTCCTCATGTAACCTGAGCTCCCCCAAGTGGACGAAATAAGTATTACATGCCCTCGTCGGAAATGCGGTTAAATGTATAAAAATCATGACCAATAATGTGACAATTTACCAAATGCTTAGAACAGTACAACCGTTCAACCATTGAGGTTCGATTGTGGAAAATATTTGATTATAATACGTGCAAATAGATTTCTTTTCTTTAGACATTAAGTTTAGAAAGGCAGTCCCTGGGGAAACCTGAGACGCCCCCTGGGGAACCACGCCCCAGACAACAAAAGAGCGACACGCGACCTGCTCGCCAGTCTCTAGACTCTTCTCTCAAGTCTCTAGACTCTTCTCTCTCTCGCTCTTCCACTCTGCCCTCTGGATGCTTCGGCACGCGCGTGGCGTGCCTCGCCAGGCAACGCCCAGACTCGGCCAGCGAAACAAACAGGCCTTTGTTCGCCTGAAGCTACACACCTGAAGTGCCGCGACATCGATCTGCCTTCAGTTTGTTTTATTTTCTTTATTTCTTTGGTTTGTTAAAGTTATGAGTCCGTTAAGTTACACTGGACTAATTCAGTAACGACCAAGTTCCATTTTAAGCCTTTTTCGTCGAGCCAACTTCACCGAGGTCAGACCAAGCCACGTGGTCTCGCCAGCTACAACCAAGGAAACCAGCAAACAGCCGAATTGCCAGACGGAGGAGGCATTTTCAATCAGACACGGAGAACCCCGGAGAATCCCTAGCAAAAAGCCAGGATCGGCAGCTAGAGTGGGACCCTTGCAACAGGCCAAAAGCAGGCTGTCGACAAGCAGTAAGACTTAACACACGTCCTGTGATCAGATGTCCGTTTTAACTCCTAAATTATAGCATTAGTTTACTTTCATTAGCTCTTCTATGCCGTATGAGTCGAATGCTTCCCACAATCGAACCTCCAGGCTCATTGTTCAGCAAATGTTTGTTCCCTGTATCCAACCATCTTTTATCACCTTAGTTAGAGAATAAATTCACTGTAATATAATCAAGAGCTGTGTGTGTTGCCTATTTATAGTTCCTGCCAAGAGAATTGACCCTTTAGATATGAGACTGACTGACTGATTTAAGATAATTGAGCGATTATTAACTAACTGATCACTAGTAATAATTGTATAATTATTCAAAACTACCTAGAGGTCCGGAGACTCTAGGATTGTAACAACTCCGGTGGTGCCCTTTACGAGGAAATTCTGATTTTATGAATAATAATTCATAATTGGGTATCAATTCTCATAAATTTATTAAAATGCATAACTAATGAATTTAGGTCCACTACAGTACACATTTTACAATCGTTGTATTTGCTTTGCTAGGCTTAGCAACCTAATAAGATGAGAACCAGGGCCTGCAAACAAAGGTCACTTGTAGCAGTAATTATTAGGCACCATTCCAATTCCCTACCATGCTACCAAATGTAAAGATTTAGGTTGCTTTGGTGTTGGTGGTGAAAAATACTTGATTTTAGACCCAGTAAGTTCAGTTAACTATGATGGACTTGTTCACTTGGAACAGAGCCAACATAGACACTTTCAGGAGTATCACTGCGGTTATTTGGTGCCATCCAAGTTTAAATGGCATTATCCACACCTGTCCAAACAAATCAACATGAAGGAGTAAAAGGCACCAGTGTGTGAGTGAACTGTTCCAAATGTGCCCTAAGAAAATAATCTGCAAAGTTTCATCTGTTAAAGCAACCTTTGATTATTGATCGGTGGCTAAGGCACGGCACAAATAATACAACGCTAAGAGGTTTGGACATCTAGCTTAGGTAGATTATGGTACTAATAGCAATATCATTCTCTACAGAAGTCGACATGCGCCCTCCACCACTACACTGTTAAGAGGTTCAATAATGCAGTTCTGCTGTGTCAATATACGCTAAAATACAAGCAATTATGGTCCTGTATGTTGCTATAAATAGCATACATTTGCCAAATTATTAGTATTATGTCGGTTAAGTAGCCAGCCTTCTGGTTTCGCTATTTTAAAAGCTGATAACAGTTTGCTCTCCATTTTGTATTATAACTATATACAATGACAATAATGCACCTATCTATCTATCTTCTAAATGCAGCATCTGGCAATAGAAAGGACTATGAAATATCGTGCATTAGGGTTGTGTCTCTTTGTGTCACATTTTGCATTCATGATGTTAGGATGCTTGGTATAAATGATGCTGTATCCAACAGTTTCTAAGAGGTGATGAAAACTGTAACCTTTTTTAAAAAAAACATTTTTTAAGAGGAGCTGTGAGTTCATTCTTGATGGGCAGGGATTAGTGTTTGGACTGTGGATGAAAAAGGGCTGTTTCAAAAAAGAGGGAAGAGCAAATGATACATGGCAGAAGGAGAAGAAAGAGGAAGAGACAGCCTGCTAGTTCCAGCACAGTGCATGCTCCACCAGCCTGCTATCAAATCTGAGTGGTATGAAACTGCAAAACGCATTAATGCCTATTGAAAATATCCTCGCTGCCTGATGGAATCTCGCAGGAGATATGAACGGTCTTACTTCAATATCAGCTTCTGATCTAATTTGACAAATGGATACCTATTATAGAATTTCCTATGATAGGTGCGCTAGGCAGTGGAGAGCAAGGTGCTGCCACTTTGAATTTAGAAATAAAACATCCCCTTCTAAATACCTCCTCTCCTGTACCTGATCCTCTAGATCTGCCTGGATTTGTATGTTATCTTCAGGATGTATTCTGATTGAATTCACAGGAATGCTGGCTATGCTAAAAACACTCAAAACTACATCTTCACTATATCATCATCGTGGTGTGCCGCATAGGCAAAATGAAAGTAAGAGTTTGACAGGAGGTTCACTTTCTCCTTTGAACACAGTGTTTGACCTTTTTCTGTACTCAATGTAATTAGCATTGTGCAAACACATAACTCATACAGTGTGGACAGACATGACTCACAGTGATCTTTTCACACAGCCACACACGTTTTGCTCATATCCTCACACATATCTAAAACATTATTAATTCAGAGTCTAGAATGGCGCCATGCATGTGACAGGGTCTAATTGCAGAGAATGTATTTTCTTTTTCCTCTCTTTGGATGTGAATTTACGCGAAGATAATAAAACTGCTGCTCTCAGATACTTAATTAGACTGACCCTCTTAGTGAATTGGTTATATCACAGGAGATTGAGACTGAACCTCTTACTGGCCCACCTGGAGAGCTGCGAAGTGATTTCATTATCTAGTCATGCTAATGATCTCATTTCCGAAAACTAGTGAAAACACATTGACATTAGGTTAAAATAACTACTTAATTTTCAGTGGCAACTTTTTTTTTAACACCTCGAAATGGAATCTACTTCTTTTCAAGGTACTGCTTCAGACTAAATGAAACCTAGTGTCAGACGTATGTAAGTTTTGTAATTACAAGATACTGTATTGGTGCATGGTATACAGTCCCCTCCAAAAGTATTGGTATTGGTTGCTTTGTTTTTGTTGTTCACTGAAGACTTTTGGGTTTAAGATCAAAAGATGAGCATGAGACAAGAGTTCAGAATTTCAGCTCTCATTTCGTGGTATTCACATCTAGATGTGTTAAACAACTCAGGACATACAACCCTTTGTTTGAACCCACCCATTTTTCAAGTGAGCAAAACTATTGGAACATGTGACTGACAGTGTTGCCTTTTAGGTTGATTGTCCAAACATTAAATAGCTCTGCATGACTAGTCTAAGTTTTCATCCTTGGTTCAAACCTATAAAGACTGCATTTCCTGTTAAAGAGGATAAACCATCATGAAGACCAGAGAGCTGCCACGAAATGAGAGCTGAAATTCTGAACTCTTGTCTCATACTCATCTTTTGATCTTAAACCAAGCCTTACAGTTCCAATACTTTTGGAGGGGACTGTACATTCTTTACATTTCACAAGACTTTGTATAGTCTGTTGCTTTAATGCAGCGCGATACCTGAAGCTCTCCTGGATCTATCCTCCACTTAAGTTTTACAATCTACATGTTGTCATCATACTTGTATATGACTTTCTGTTGTGAATCTAGTCTGTACACAAGACATCTATTGCATGACTGTCCAACCCTGGTGAGGGATCCCTTCTGTTGCTGTTCCTGAGGTTTCTTCCGTTGTTTTATCTGTTTTTTCAGTCAAGGGTCTAAGGACGGAGGGTGTTGTATGCTGTACCGATTGTAAAGCCCTTTGAGGCAAAATGTGATTTGGTCTACTATACAGATGTTGGGCTGTATAAATAAAATTCAGTTGACTTAACAGTGGCTTTAATCAACATCTTTTAACGGTTGGATCACATGAATTGTATGTGACAGGTGAGGCTTATAGTTATGAATCCAGATAAATTATGATTTGATTCTACACTTCCCATTATTCTGTTGTTGAGGTTGCACGGCCTGTAACTTGACAGTTTTGGTTCGGCCACAGCAGGCAACCCACTATACTCTACCTGCCAGCGCCAAATAGCAAAGTGACAAAATTAGCAGGAAGAGTTTAGCAAATAAAGAGCAAGGTATTTCCCTCAGGAATAGGTGGATAGCTACACAGAGCTAAAAAGGAGAGTGAATAATGGACTTACAGTCTTGACATATGATCTTGACATCTGCTGTTTGCTCAACAATTTCACTATGAACTTAAAATGTGATATAATGTTAGTGCTGTGTTCACACTTTGTAAGACCTACTATCCATAAGAAGCCAAAATCAGTGTCCAAATTAGTTATTGAAGGTTTGACGACATCATCATTAAGCAACCTTTCTTAGAGGAAGTGAAATGGGTTCAGTAGTAAAAAAAAAAGTAAAAAAGAAGTGAATGTCTCCCATCGAGGTAAGGTGTTTTTGCTTCTTGTTTTTGTTATAAAACTATTTATATGTTTACGTGTCATGCTAAATGTCATTTAATAAGAGCACACATGGAGAAAACTAATAAAAATCACTGAAATTATTGGTAATGTCCATTACACTGAATTGTACAGATGAGAAAAAGAAGCTAGCACACTAAAGTTAGCTAACATTAGCCATTACAAGCTACTGGTCACACCAGATGAAGCAAGTCTGTAGCAACAAAACCCCTAAAAGTTACATAGTCTCACTTTAAAAGACTAAACATAAGATTAAAACACTTTTGTGGGATAGCAAAATAGTGGTCAGACATCAGGCTACACAATTGGTCTTTTTCACTGTAGACATTTTGATTTACGGGAGGAAAAGCACAGGTGTTGCTAATAACATTAACAATAGCTCTATTGTATTTAAGTGTCCCAGTAAACTCTAAGTGAGACAACATGTGCAATACAAAGACCTAGAAACTGAAGCAACTGAATGGACTCTTTAACTACAGAGATATTTTAGCATTTTGCATTATTTCTTATAGGACATCTTGTTCTGTCAAATATTGTTAATGTGTGTAATATTCAGCTTTCAGTGGAGTTTGTGGGTTTTCATTAAAACCATAAAGCTTTATGATTAAAGAATCAAATAATCTTGTTTTAACATTAAGAATATTTGAGCATAATTAACAAAGATTTATCAATGCCTTTCTCTTAAACATAAAAATGTTCCTGTCATAACAAAAATCAACAAGTGTGAATTATTTTATCTCAGTGTGGAAACTCTAATATGGTGTTGATATTAAATTTAAGATGAAAAATAATCTAGCCAAAAGAAATTTATGTTTATACATAAAAATCTCTTATGCAGCTTTAGTAATCACATAAAAGCAAATATTACATAAATAAATAATGAAAGTAATAAAAAACTAAATCAAACATAAAAACATGGACTTTAATTGTTGCAAAAAAGTGCTAAAATGGTCAATTGTGATGAGCGGAGCAACATGGGTTGCACCCAAGTGCAGATAAGCAAACTGCATCTACTCTGCTTCTACGACTTTTAGAAAATAATGTTTAAGACTTACATGACCATGGCAGGCAAGGGCCAAAGCCAGAGAGGCAGTCAGGCAAAGAGTCAGGTAGGCAGGTAGCTCCAGGTGAGGGCTCCAGGTAACAGGCTTGAAAGCAATGGAGAGAAACAACTGAGCCACATAGGACAATTTGGCAAAGAGAGTAGTGGAAGTAGGTGAGCAGGGAAAGGATGTATAACACAGGTCGTTTTAAGCTTTGGGTCCCTGATGGCAGAAGTCTTAATTAACCCATATTTTTGAAAATCCATTATTGTTCTCAATAGTAAAGTCACTAAATTTACATTTAATCAGTGAAGACGTATATTTGCGGTACTTTTTGTGTCTGTACTGTACTCCTGAAAAATACTGTAGAGTAGCTTACACACAGGGATATACACATGAATGACTACTTCCACATCGCTAAATGGCCATGGTGCTCTCTGATAAAGTCAAATTATGCTTCGTTCAAAGGAACTAATCAGAAGAGTCCGCGCTTAGACTGATAAATGTCTTGCGTGTCCCAAAAACTGATCCGTGGCCTTCTCATCCATCAGCATAAGGGATTAGATGTGAGAATGGCGTGGATCTAGTTGATAGATTTACACTGTTCATAACCTTTCTGAACATAGCTTTTCTCGTACAGCTGACACTACACTTTGCAGAGCATTTCTTTGCCAGACCCTCTGACTAATGCAGGAGTTGTCAGAAAGATTACTATTGCTTTAATGGAAATAGGTAAACCAACCCTAAATTTTGCTAACAGTGGCAGGTAAATTAAGCGTCAGTTGACTGTGGTGTTTCACAGTGTACAGTGAAGAGGTGATATTTGTTATTTTTACATTCAAAACTGTCTCCATTCTCTGGTGGCTCATGACTTCACACCTTATCAATGGAGGTAAAGTGGGCTTTTTATTTGCTTAGTACTTATGGTTTTTAATTTTTAATCTGGAATACAATCAGCTTTCTTTTCTCATCTGTGCCCAGGAAATTGCCAATGCTAATGAGCAGCAGAGGAGAATTATTCAGTTAAGAGTCTTAGCCAAAATAAACAGTGTTTAATTTCTCGGATGAATTAAGAGTACGTGTCTGCTGATTCATCTCTTCGGGGTAAATGACATGTGACCGTAGAGGGTTACTGAGTGGAACTAAAAAATGGGGTCAATGATAAGTTGACATGTCAGCTGAACAGACTCTTGGTTAAAAAGACTGCTCCTTGCCTAGATGATTACAGGTTTAGTGTCTGCAATATGTGTCACCTGCTTAACTTAGTGCCCCATTGCAAGGCACTAAACCAAATACATACACTTATAATAAGTTACTAGAGGCTTCAACGAAATACATACAACATTAATACATTCTATTGATCTAAACCTGCAATGCAGAACTTTTGCTTCCCCTTCTGGCAGTGAGAGTAATTACGCAATCACTGTCGATGCACGCTCTCCCCAGCCTCGTGTTCAGAAATAGTTACAAAAATACAGAGACATTTCCACAATCACAAGACAAGAATCCATTATTTAGGAGGGGTAAATGTAATAGCCTCATTTCCTACTCCAAATATTTTACAAATACCAAGCTGTCCAAGAGCAGAAACTTGACATTCTTGACTGCCCTCAGTCCCTTCTCTTCTACACCAAGCAACACCAATACTTATCCGTATTTGTCCGATGAACCTCCAGAAATTTATCACCTGATTCTGTAGCTCCCCAAGGCTTAACGGAACTATATAATATATATATATATATATATATATATATATATATATATATATATATATATATATAATTTCAACTCATTGTATAACTGTCTGGCCACAGCTTTACTGCTTTGGTTCACTTTCTCCGCTCTCATCATCATCTCAGTATTGTTTTAGGCCACAGTGAAAAGGCTCTGATAAGCCCAAAATGGGAGGGGGGAATGCAGGGAAGGCCGTTCCAGGACTGAAAGTCGGGAGGGAACAGCGATTTCACAAATATTTTTTGTTTTTTATGACAACTACACTTGTTATTGTAAGTAAGTGCAATAAAACCTTTGCAAGTAAAAAGCCATACTTAATCAATACACCTAATCAACAAGCATAAACATGTGAACTTGTAATTGTATTTAGTATATAGCAGGGGTCTGCAAATAAGTCTGGCATCGGGCCAAATTTTTTTCAAGCTGTTAAGACTATTAATACAGAACCATATCAATAAGATTAGTAGTATCTTTAAACTCCTAATGATACCAATGCCCAAACACCACTACAATTAGTAAAACAACACATTTTAATGGAGATCCACTTAATTTCCCTGGGACCCACTCAAATGACCACCTGTGGGTCCCGGGGACTCAGTACATTGAAAAACTATTAACATCACTGAAGCTGTTGAGCAACTCGTCAAAATCAATGGAAGTGGTTCGCTTTCTAATTTCCTTGAACTTTGGTTCATAATCTAGTCTACTTAATGTAACGTTAATCATGATTATTTGACGATTCATGTGTTTGTTGTTGTTCGACAGGAGAGGAGAGGAAACAATGCAGTGGATAGGAGAGCAGAGCAGGAGAGGAGAGGAGACAGCATGAGAGAAGCAGAGCAGAGAATAGTACAACATGTTTTTGGAAGCTGAATAAGCAGCATCATCGAGTCAGTCATAAAGAATATAATCAATAGATCTCTGGAATCTTTGTCATTTTAAATTTCAATAAGATATTTTTTTCGCCAAACAGCAGACAGACAGTCAGCAACTAGCTGATGAACACAATAGAGAATTTACCAGCTAAAGAACACTGATACGCTGACAAAACTAGGAATTAACCAGATTGAACATAGTACATCCTTTAGCACTTAATTATTAAAGACCAAATCAATGCTAAAAGGAGAGTGACAATTGAATTACTGAGTGAATATATCCCATACGTCAGGTGCAAGTGGCAACCTCTGGCTCTTCCGAGTGAAGCCATCCAGCTAAGCAATTTAAACCTGCATTCCTTCTAATGGCCAACAGGTGGCGACTCCTGTGGTTGCAAAAAGAACTTCCTAAGTAACTAAGAAACTTTCCTAACGAGTTTATGGTCTCAGTCGCTAGTTTCAAGCCTTCTTCAATCAGGCATGATGCTTATTTAGTAAATTATGGTCCCATTTAGGGGAAAATAGATGATAAAGCCAAGTATGCTTTAGGGCGGGACTACCTTTTGATTGACAAGTCGCTACCATGTCGACCTGTCAATGAAGCTAGAGTGATTCTACCCACTACAGTATGTAAAGTAAACCAGCGCAGTTGAAAAAGCTTATTAGGAGTCGGCTGTTAATTTTTTCCAGTAAGTACGTTTTGTATTAAACCTGTTTTTTAGCTGGCTAAAATTAGCATCCCAGTTAAAAAAAACAAACACTTAACATCAATTACAGATGAACCTAGCTAACGAAGCTTGCTAGTGCCACTGTCTGCCCAATATGTGCCTCTTTGAAAAAAATCAAACTGCCAAACGTGAGGCTTTAGAACGGCAGTCCACAAACCAATGTGTAACCCTGTTAGCATAGAGGGCTACTATGGTATACATATTTAGTGTTATGCAGAAGAGAGATTTTTGTTCTTGATGGTCAAAAAGGATCTAATGCGAAGTTGATTAGATTAACAAGCATGTAGATGTTATTTTGAGAACTCAGTGAAAGGAAGGAGGGTTAGCACCACCCCCTGGTGTGCGCTGTGAGATTTAGAGATTTAGGGAGAGCAAGTGGAGAGCGAAGAGAAAAAAACTCCATCTTCCAAGCCAGGAAGAGTGTACGGCCGTTCCGTGGGATTTTGTCTGGAAAAACTAATGCCAATGAGCAGTTAGATCAATTTCACTCTGTTGAGATAAACCTTTGGATTTGCTGGAACTATTCTTGCTGCTCCGTGGCGCCACACACGTTTTGAGGCTTCAGGAGAGCTCAAGTTCTTGTTCCCTTTGGTCAGGTTTTTTTGTGATGTGTGATTCGACACCATTCCAGTCCAAAGATGGCGAGCCACTGTACCAGGATTAACTGAGATCTAAAAGGAAATTTGGAAGTTCTTTGGACAGACTGTGAACTTTTTCTGATTCTGCTTGAGCGATAGGACAGACTTGCACTTCACTTCTCCACATATTCTGCACGGAGAACAAGAGATCTTATCATTGGACTCATTAAGGGTGTACACCACAGAGACTGAGAAAAAAATCCCCGCGGTACATTTTCTTTTCTTATTTTGAATAGTTTGGGCCATTTTCTTTTGATGTAAATTCAAATGTATAATTTTTGTGTGTGTTACATTTTATACTTTACATTATGTAAGTGTGTAATAGATGTGGGAGGTTGTGTTAAATGCGCTATAGTTTCAATACATGTTATGCAGCTAAACCCTCTGAGTTGGTCTCATTAATTCTCTGTTTGCTCACACTTCAGCCATATCAACTTTGTAAGGACATAACATGTCAAAAGTGTTTATAATGCTTGTTCTGCCCCCATTTGGCCAAAACGCTAACTAGTGCAGCTTTAACATAGTATTTTTATTTGCCTAAATGTAGTGGAGCCAAACATTATTCATAGAGGAAAAAAAAGGTTTTGGAAGGCTCATATAAGAAATGCTCATAGGTGCTTTAGGAAGACAATGACAACCAGCCTATTTTGTCTTTTAGTTAGAAAGAATTGTTGAAAAAACTTTCCACCTTTCCATGTGGCTTGTTGAGAAAGAGACAAAAGTACTGGTAGAATAATTGGCTGGCACCATTGGCTGGTGTTAGAAGCCTGCAGGGACAGAAGTGGTCAGTTTCCCTCTATTGATTGCATAGTGAAGAGATGACAGTGGCAGCCAGCAGAGAGCGACTCATTCCTCATTTCAAACTAGGCTAATCGGGAAATTACTTTCAATATAGATGTTAGCACATCCATGGAGTGTTATGATGATCAGCTTCATGGCATTTTCGACAGATCTTTCCAGAAAGAGCTGCCGTGCAGCTTAGACTTGCATGAATGGTACTGAAGTCCCTCTGTGATCGTGCTCTGATACACACTGATAATAAGCATCCTTTAGATAATACTTTCTCCTCTGATACTGGCTATGTAACATCTGCACACCCAGCCAATACATTTTATTGCCGTTAGCTTGTGGTACTGTATGGGAGAGACTGTCATCACCAGAAAAACAACCATAGGTTGTTTGTTCAGCACGTTTTTACGACCCAGATTAACGTTTATTGTGTCTGCAACCTCTAGCTACATTGGTAGCAAAGGAGGAAGTCGGGTGACATATTATAAACAGTAGGTTTAATAGTGTTACTGACTTCTGTAATGAGATTTACTTCACTTGACTTACTTAACATAGTTAGGGTCTACTCACCGGTCGCTAGACTGGTATGGGAAACATTCATATGTGTCATTTCGGGAGACATTGACAAATGACATATTTTGTCATTTAGGTTGGAGGACAGGTTTGTATGTGATGTGTGTTCTAACCTTACATCTGTTCCTATAAATTATTCATCACTCCAAGCTCTTTAACGTCAAAACACTCCAGCTCAAGCAAGTTGTAACCAAAAGTCTCAGCATCATCAAATATTTTACTGAGCAGTTTGGTAGTTTGAAAGTATAAACACCCCTGAAAACTCATCTTAATCTACCCTTGGGTGCCTCCTTCTGTGGCTATGTCATTGCCAAGGTTTTAAATATTTATCAGAGGTATCGGTTAATTAAAACAGAGAGGGGCTGCAGATATCCTGCACTCTAATCCATTTTAACGAACATCTGCCAGGATTGCACATGAACATGTCATTAAATTCTGTTGTAAAAAAAAGTATGGTGCTTTATAATCTCCTCCCAACCAAAACAGTGACACCCTCTGTATTATTGAATTCATGATAATAAACATACAGGTGCTGGTCATATAATTAGAATATCATCAAAAAGTTGATTTATTTCAGTAATTCCATTCAAAAAGTGAAACTTGGATATTATATTCATTCATTACACACAGACTGATAAATTTCAAATGTCTATTTCATTTAATTGTGATTAAAACTGACAACTAATGAAAATTAGAATATTACTTAAGACCAATACAAAAAAAGGATTTTTAGTAGTATGAACATGAAAAGTATGAGCATGTACAGCACTCAATACCTAGTTGGGGCTCCTTTTGCCTGAATTAGTGCAGCAATGCAGCGTGGCATGGAGTCAATCAGTCTGTGGCACTGCTCAGGTGTTATGAGAGCCCCAGGTTGCTCAGATAGTGGCCTTCAGCTCTTCTGCATTATTGGGTCTGGCGTGTCGCATCTTCCTCTTCACAATACCCCATAGATTTTCTATAGGGTTAAGGTCAGGCGAGTTTGCTGGCCAATTAAGAACAGGGATACCATGGTCCTTAAACCAGGTACTGGTAGCTTTGGCACTGTGTGCAGGGGCCAAGTCCTGTTGGAAAATGAAATCTGCATCTCCATAAAGTTGGTCAGCAGCAGGAAGCATGAAGTGCTCTAAAACTTCCTGGTAGACGGCTGCGTTGACCTTGGACCTCAGAAAACACAGTGGACCAACACCAGCAGATGACATGGCACCCCAAACCATCACTGACTGTGGAAACTTTACACTGGACTTCAAGCAACGTGGATTCTGTGCCTCTCCTCTCTTCCTCCAGACTCTGGGACCTTGATTTCCAAACGAAATTTACTTTCATCAGAGAACATAACTTTGGACCACTCAGCAGCAGTCCAGTCCTTTTTGTCTTTAGCCCAGGCGAGACGCTTTTGACGCTGTCTATTGTTCAAGAGTGGCTTGACACAAGGAATGTGACAGTTGAAACCCGTGTCTTGCATACGTCTGTGCGTGGTGGTTCTTGAAGCACTGACTCCAGCTGTAGTCCACTCTTTGTGAATCTCCCCCACATATTTGAATGGGTTTTGTTTCACAATCCTCTCCAGGGTGCGGTTATCCCTATTGCTTGTACACTTTTTTCTACCACATCTTTTCCTTCCCTTCGCCTCTCTATTAATGTGCTTGGACACAGAGCTCTGTGAACAGCCAGCTTCTTTAGCAATGACTTTTTGTGTCTTGCCCTCCTTGTGCAAGGTATCAATGGTCGTCTTTTGGACAGCCGTCAAGTCAGCAGTCTTCCCCCTGATTGTGTAGCCTACAGAACTAGACTGAGAGACCATTTAAAGGCCTTTGCAGTGTTTTGAGTTAATTAGCTGATTAGAGTGTGGCACCAGGTATCTTCAATATTGAACCTTTTCACAATATTCAAATTTTCGGAGATACTGATTGTGGGGTTTTCATTAGTTGTCAGTTATAATCATCTAAACTAAAAGGAATGAACACTTGAAATATATCAGTCTGTGTGGAATGAATGTATACCTTATACAAGTTTCACTTTTTGAATGGAATTACTGAAATACTGAAACTTTTTGATGATATTCTAATTATATGACCAGCACCTGTATGCTTGTGCTTTAAAGAAAATCTATTGAATAATCTTGCAGAGGGTGTCAAATAATTTGAAATGTGGCGGTGCTCTAAAAGTGCAATCAAAATTTCTAAACAAAAACAGAAGAATAAAAGAGCACAGAATCAAACAATCCTCACAAATACAAATTTGTTCAAATGTCCACAGTCCACGGTTTTATTCTATTGGGTTCAATTAGTTCAATAATCCAGTATATAGCCAAGCAACTGTAAGATTTACCAGCCTAACCTTTCCCCACAAAATTCATGAAAAGAAGCAATTATAGATTGGAACAATACATGAAAGAGAGCCATCGCAACATTGCAAGACTCCTTTCTTTCTCAATAATGGAGGAGATAATCCTATCAAAAGTGAAATGCACTAACATTTCTGAGGTCAGGCCCTTAGACTGGTAACAAACAAAAGGCCTTTTTCTCTTCTGCATTCACAAGAGACCGTAGACAAGGCATGTTGAGACAAGTACCAGTTGTGCATTTTCATTATCTCAAGAACAAATTCCCAAAATGAGCCGGTGCGGTGGCCTTTGCATGGGCTG
Source organism: Micropterus salmoides (assembly GCF_014851395.1). NCBI lineage: Eukaryota > Metazoa > Chordata > Actinopteri > Centrarchiformes > Centrarchidae > Micropterus > Micropterus salmoides. Next base: position 11,133,137 of record NW_024041484.1, read on the forward strand.
TTGAGTTTTGGAACTCAGCACCTCGGGTTCGTTCTTTTGACCAACCAAACACAACAAGTGAGCCTCAGCAGAATGCTCAAACCTTTAAACTAACAATTTATTTCCAGTAGTGTAATACTAAAACAATAAAATATCAACTATGCGTTGCAATACCCCAGCACTGTGTGTTTTTCCACATAATTTATGAGGAAGCAGGAAGTGCTGCCCCAGCTGACGATAAGAGGGAGGGAGGAAGATATGAAGACAGAAAAAAATCCTCTAACTTTGATTTACAACTGGAATGGAGAGCAAAATTAATGTGAGGCTGTGATGCTGAGACCTCCCATCTGCTGTGCTGTAGAACAGAGGCAGAGCAGCCATCTGTGTCTGAATCTGTTTTAACATTTACATTTAGCTGTGAAAAATAGGCAATCTAGGTAACAGGCCCAAGATTATATAATCTGCTATCAAAGACACACTATATCTTAATATACAATGTGTAGCACATACACACCATACTGTGGGGAAATCTGCCAGTGGGAAGAGGTAATTTCATTTTTCATTTTCAATGCTCAACTTGTTTTAATAACTCGCTTAGACATTATTTCACAATAAATATAGTGCATGGTACTTTGAGATCTCAGTCCATGATCATGATCCCAACCCATTTATTTCAAATTTTAGCATTATTAGCAAATCTGGACCTTTCAATTGCAAGTACCAATTCTGCTTTAGATTCGAAATAACCATTTCCTGAGAATCAAATGTCAGGTCTCTAATTTAAAAATCAAATCACATCTTTTCTGCCTCCTCCACTGGACCTTGGGTCTATGGCAAATGTCTCATATTTGAACACCTGCCAGACATCACTCTCAGATTCTGTCTTTGGGTTTCATAAATTGCAAGGACAAAAGAGCAGGCAGATAGATAGATGGATAAAATAGGATAGATAAGTAAAACGTTGAGTGACTTTGAATTGTGTCGCTTCAAATTATCTTATAGAATATTTTGCTTTTGATCCATTCAAGGCCTTCTATGTACACTTTAAATAAAAAATATAATAATTGTCTTTCTGAAGTACAAAACATAGGAAAATGTCCAAACCTTGGAGCTTAATTGTAGATGGATAACTAAATATATAACAATATACAGTGCGTAACTAGATAGCTAGCTAACTGGATACATATATTGGCTACTATAGACAGATAGATGATAGTGCTAGATAGATAGGTAGCTAGCTACATAGAGCTGAGATGATAGATATAACAGAAAGCCAGCCAGCCAGACATGTCCTTGAAATATTTAAACTAAAAGGAAGTTTGGACGTTGCAGGAACCTTTTAGTAATAGGAAGTTAAACAACCAATAACTTCAAAGGGGACAGAAATAAATTCAGATTTGGGTACTGCTGGAGAGAGTGCATGAGAAGGGCAGGGAACGACAGAGAGGCGGTGTGACTTCAATGCCACATATCACCCCATCCCTGGATTCAGTGTGAGCCACCCCTCGTGGATGATTCACATTGTGAGACGCAATTACCAGCGTGACATTTCCTTTTAATTGGGTTACCAATGACTCCTTTCTGAGGCAAAGGTCATTTTCTGGCACAAGTCAAAGTCTCACGCCTATATTTCAATGGTGGACTGATGAAGGATGGGTCTAGTGAATGGCAAAATCACACTGATGCTAAATGTGATATTTACATATAATTTACAAGCTTATAGGTAAGTGGAATTACAAAGACCATGGAGTATTTCATAGATCAATCCCGATGGAAACAACTTACTGTTGTTACAGTAAGTTACTGACAGTGTATGTGTTATGGTAAAAAGGTTAATTATGTAAAACAAACTGAATGTCATACATCCTCTGACATACATCTTATGAAATACTGAGAAGAAGACATTAAAACATACTTTACAGTATGGCTGTTATGTACATACCGGCACTATTACTGCCTTTTGACTGTACCAAAGCTTTAATGTCTAGTAAAAGTGACTGTGCTGTCAATTCAATGGGTTTTACCCAGATATCAATAGTTAATAGCTGTTAATTCAACGCTGAGTAACAATAAGGAAGGTTGGTATATGGTCGCGGTTGAAAAATATTTTAAATCTACAGCAGTCACAGCTTAAATGTTTGGAAAATACCATTGAATCAACATTGTATTTGCATAATTTTAATAAAGAACTTATTCACTGTGATAGATGCAACTTGTTTGGGTTTTGATTGTTTCAGGTTTAGATTTATATGTGATGAAAACAATGAAAAAGATGAAAAAGAAGAGGTATAAATGCTGTATTCAATGGTTGCTCATGTGGAGAAGGAGGTTAGCTTTGTGCCTTAACTAATAAAAATGCTAGGTCAACTCATAGCTGCATGTTTGTCTTGGGAAACTGGTTCATTGTTTATAATAGTTATATTATTTGATAGTGATCTGGTGGAGAGTAAGCAAATAGCTTTAGCAATGTCCTGGTAGGTAGATTTTTGAAGCAAACATCTGAACCATTGCCATTATGTTGATGTCTTAACAGATCTGTCTAATGTTGTGGTCGTTTTGCTGCTAAAAAATGATGCCAGCTAGCATTCAGCTAATGTTCCCCATTAGCATGTCTGATGTTAAAATAGGGTCTCATTGAGGTCAGCACATACCAGGTTCCTACTTAAATTATAACCAAGTAATGTAAGGTTTAATATAGCCTCTTTTATGCTGAGAAATTTGGTGAAAGCAGATATGTTTGCTAAGTTAGCAGAAAAAAACAAACTCATATGTGCTCCATTTAGCTATTTAAATTATATAGGTCCTTAAAAAACTTTTATACTTATATGCTAACCTTAGGGATACAAATGGATGATTCTCTATCAAAACAACATTAAGTATTTATCAGCGTAGTTTGACTTCAAGTCATATAGAGCAGTAGAAATCTTCAAAAACATTTTACAGTCATCCTTTAAGTGAAAGGGAAACTTTCTTTTCAGGATTCATGTTAACAGTATCTACAATTCAAGCTTAAGACCGGTCTTAAGACCAGAGTCTTTGTCTCGTCTTACTTGGTCTTGTCTTGGTCTCGGACATTGAGTACTCAGGATTTTATTTCCAGACCAGTCAAGACCATAACTTTGGGAATATCAATAAATTACTTTTGCATTGTCTGATTTGTTAACATCCTAACTTTGATTGGAAGTAAAACATATTGCTTCAAATGCAACAAATAACCCTAATTAACGACTGTCACCCCTCCCTGCGACGCTTACGTTGATTTCAGCTCTTAGTGTTTGTATGTCGGTGTTTTAATGGGAAAGTGGATCTTTCAGATCAATTTGTGAAGTACCTGTGATCTCGTTCCACATTTTACTGCGTGCCATGCAATGCAGGGATCTGGTCTTGGTCTTGACTGCTCTCAGCCCCTAAAAGTCTTGGTCTTGTCTCGGTCTCGATAAACCCTGGTCTTGGTCTTGACTTGGTCTCAGTTTGGGCGGTCTTGACTACAAAACTAATCATTATAATGGGTTTTATTTATTGTCAGCAAGAAGAACACATTTCATACTGTTGTAATTTTAGCAATATAAAACACCTAAATACCTGAATGAAGACTATTCATTTTACTTAATGATGTCCAATGTGTTGACCATTAATAAATTTAACAGTGTTCTGCTCTGATTTATTGTTTTGAAATCTGAATAAACTGTCTTAGCCTTGAAGGTTTTTAACAATTTCTTCATATTCAACAGATAGATGTGAGTTGCATCAATATTCTCATCTGACTCAGCAAAAAAAGTCAGTCTGTCCTATTCTCTCAAACTGTTCCTTTAATGGATTCAAACCGCTTCAACACGACTGGTGCCAACTTTCAGCGTTCAGGCAGAGGGTCTGCTGTGCTACAGTTCATACTTTCTTAACCTGTGCCTTGATAATTAAGGAGGTGGCTTTAAACAGCCATCACCTGCTAAATACTGGAGAGTTGCAACCCGAGTGAGTCAATGACGGTTAGAGCAATTTTGCCACTTGCTCACTTTTTTGCAATTAACTAATCAGGTCAGATACTAAGGGAGCTGGCCCCAAGGTGTTTCCTAGCAACCATGCCGCCGTGGTAGGCCTGCAGTGTGTTGGTGTGTGTGTCTCTGTGAAGAGGGAGAGTTACTGCCGCAGTAAAACTGTCTCTCGGCCATAAGTGATTTGTGACTTGACTCTCTTTGCTATGCCAATGTAGTGGAAGGCACGTACCATCTTTTGTTTGAGCAAGCACACTTTTATTACAAGGGAGAGACTGGCAGGTGGTGCAGGATCTTACTTACAGTATAACCATGCTTTATCCAAAGGACAGTGCAGCTCCTTCTCACTATGATGCATTTCAAGTAGGTCTGCACCATATATATTGTATTTTTATTATCTTTAGCAAATTAACATATATGGTAAAAACATTGCAGTATCACAATAGGTCGGATCAGAATGCTTGTTAAACAAATTTCTAGGTGGCAAAGAAAACAACAGATGTGCATATTGAGATTCAGATACCATCCTTTCTTCTAAGATCCAAATCATGATGTTATTGGTTTTCATGAATAGGTTTTAGGTTCAGCTGTCACAAGCTGAACTCTAATGTGGAGTCATCTGCGGAACCCAGATGAACTGCATGAAGTTACACTTTGGTCTAGACTGAAATATCTCAACTTTTCTCAAAGTCTGCACAGACATTCATGGCTCATTAATTTAAATTGTTCCTTTACTTGGATTGTTGGGAGGTTGAGATGGACTGATGGCCGCCCTGTAGATCGAGAATGTTGTTTATATAGTAGTTATTTTCCTGTCTAGAGTCTCCAGGGGATGAACCCTGATGATTCCCTGACTTTTCTGTAGCGCCACCATGAGGTCTATTTTTGTGGTTTTGAGCGAAATGTCTACTATTGGATGGACAGCAATGACTTTTGGTTCCAGGAATTCAGGTCGCCCTCAGGATGAACACAATCTTGGTGATCTTCCGACTTTCATCTAGAGCCATCATCAGGTCAACATTTTAATTTGCCCAATGTTTTGGTTTATGATCAAATACATGAAAAATTCCCATCAACCTTAACTGTACTTTATATTTAGTACTAATTAGCAAATGTTAGCATGCTAATGCTAACACACTAAACTAAGATGGTGAACATTATATATGCTGAATTTCAGCATGTTAGTATTGCTATACGAGCATGTTAGCATGCTGTTGTCGTTAACTTCAAATTCTTATTGTGTAGTAAAAATGTATCCATTTACCTCAACCAAAAGAAAATATTCAGACTTAATTTAACATTATATTGAACACAGGCATTATAGTCTATTCTTTTTCAGGGTCTACATTTACAGCACGTGTAATCAAAGCCACAAAATGGGACACTTAAATATTCAATTTGATTTCATCATTATTGCACTGCATGTAACACACATTGCATATTTTCTCTCATCTTGAATCTAATTTTATGTAAAGGCTGTGAGATCATTCACTCTCTCTCTGAACAAGAATTATACCAGCATTTTAAATGTAGCCTTCTTGTAAACGAAGCCATCAAGCCACTGTGTAAAATTATGTAATACAAGGCATGCAGAGTTTCAATGGCCTCCCTGCATGCACCATAATGAATGCTGATCAACCTTAGATTAATGGACAATTACAGTTGTATTTTATTGCACATCGACAATATGGCCAAGTGGACGGCTGGGGATGGGAGGCTGGCAGCTTCCAGGCACAGCTACAACACTGTGCATGTGAGAGAGATATTTTCTATACACTTCTACATATGACACTCATCACTGAAAGAGAAATGTAAGTATTAAATGATGCAAAAATGCGTGAACATTGATTATCTTTGACATGCTTGATCTCGTAGTGGGACAGGAGACTGTAAAATCATCTCCCTATTTTTCACTTCTCGCTGCTGTAGCTTTGTACGGCAATACTGTAACAATGTTATTCTTAGAATGTGCTATGAACAACACAAAAACACTGTCAACATCATTAGCTGCTGACAACTTCATTAGCCAATATAAACTGTTCATTAGCTTAAGAAGTTGAAAAGTGATCTTGACTTGGAACAAAGCTTTGCTTTGATCAAATTCAGTCATCCCGAGAGGAGGCTGGCTCTTTGTCTTTATATCTTGACAACAAACCCCACGTCTGTGCTCTGTAGTTTGCCTGTGTGTATGAATGTGAAGGCGCACGTTTGTGTCTGAAAGTGAATGTGTCTTTGAGAGTATGTGTGTGTCTGCCCGTGTGTGAGTGTGTTTCTTAGGAGAGCTGTGAGAGTATGAGTGTGGGCCTGTGCCTGTTTGTGTGTGTGTGAACTGACAAATCTGAAGTTGCCTTGGATCTCCCTTCGGGCACTGGCTCCCGCTAGCAACTCTCTGTCTCTGTTGTGTTTGTAGATTATAGGGGCTGTTGATTTTGGAATGTTTCTTTTTCCAACTTCAAAGTTTGACTGATCTCGCTTGCAGTAAGGGACTAAGCCACTTAAAATTTTCATTATTGCTTTCCTTCCTTCCCACTTTCTCTTTACCTCTGTCCACACACACATAATATACATTGCTAATTCCACGACAGCACCGGAGTTTGACATACGACTGCATACTATACCATAAACTACACACATCTGATTTTCCCTTGCCATCATGCACTAAGCCTGCAAGAGGTTGAAGAAACTGTAGCAAGATGGACTGCTCAATCAGTCTAGCAACAGCTTTAGAGCAAGTGTTAATGTGAGGCAAAAAGGACTAAGGCAATTCTAAGTTGCCACTGAAAGTAGACACATTAAAAATCCTACTACAATCAAATACAACAACTTGAAGGCCTTTTAAAGCACAAGAGAGTTGCGATTTAGAGTGCATTACAGTGTGTACATTAGTAAGTAAGGGTGGTTAGCAGAAAAAAACATTAATCACGCACCCACTCTGTGTGCTGTGGAAGCTTTTGAAGTGTTGCTGTGTAACTGCTTAGGAAACCTGGAAAAGACATGGATAATACCTCATGTCAGTCATATACCTAATCCATACTTAACATACATATTTTTATTCAATGTTAAGTATTTTGTACAATATTATATGTAAATGTTTTAATGCTGTCTTTTGCTATGTATATCCATGATGTGATGGATGCAATGCATTTTATCCATTCATAGATGGAAATAAGAGGATACGTTGGAACTTTTTGCTGCAGATGCATTATAGCCGCTTTTCGACCAAAGGTACCGGGGACTTTAAAGTCCCCATATCTCTTTTCAAGGAACTAAAAGGTTCCATCAGATTTGACTGCAATATAATGAAAAATTATAGGCTATGCTTGACCATTCAAGCAGCTTTTTTGTGTGGGAGCTATAATGAAGAGACACACGATAAAGTTTGTTACACATTTAATAGTAGCCAAACAAACTGGATAAAGCCATCAAGTTCTTTAAATAACTCCAGCACGGTGACAGCAACACAAAAATAAAATCGCAACAGTTTGGAAGGTTATTACAACATTTCCAGCCGACAAGAGCTGCATATCAGCTGCAGCACTCAGTCTGTGTCCGCCTGCGTTGGAAGAACGGGATGTTTAACGAGCTTTAATTACCTGTTGTAATCAGCTGTTCCGCTTGTTTTGGAGAGGAGACCGACTTCGGCTCCATGTAGAAACTTCCTGGCTGATGAAAACTTAAAACAAAAACTTCGGACACAGTATTTAGCGTATCTCCATCAGCTGTTCACTGTAAACACACTGCTGCAGCTGCCTGCTATTTCCCAGCTCTAAATATAATGCCGACATAGATCTCAGGTGGACATCGGCGAGACTTGTGTGGCTATTTGACTGTTGATTGTGATTTATTGGTTTGGAAAAACAGTGAGTTCCTCCAAAGGTTCCTAGTTCTGGGGTATAGTTCCTTTGGTCGAAACGCAGCTATATATTTCTACATGTGCCAGTGTTGCATGTGCTTGATTGCTTATTGCACATTAATTATGCCTACGTGAATGTTGTTTTGTTGGACAGATCTATGAAAAGCTACAAATTTGGCATACTAGCTACATTTCAGTGGCAAAAATACATTTTAGGAGAATTTATACTCTTGATTCAAAGCCATAACTGAGGGTAAATGTGTCAGGTTTTACATGTAGTGATTGAATTAACAGTGCGAGTTCAGCCTTGTGTTGTTGTGTAATCATGCTCATTATATAAATAATCCAATTGGACCTCTAGATTAGAATCATGTTCCTCTGATCAGTCAGAAAATCAAAGTGGGATTACTCTGGCCGTATCACGGATTTCTAAGAAGATTAAGGGCTGAAACACTCATTAATCTAAGAATATCATTTATTTCCTGATTGATTGTTGATAAAGATGAAATTATTTTACTGGGTGAAAGAAATCTGGGAGTCAAGAGTCAAAGCAATTATATGAGATCAAACGGCGCGTCTGTCTTGAGATTTGATTTATGTCACTGCTGCTCCTTGTGCCAGCAGTGTCCATGGCAACAAATGCCTGCATGTGATGTACTCGAAAACTGACAGTTGATTTGTGTGAAAATTTTGATTTCACGGTCTGAGTATGTCTGTTTATTATCCTTCTCTGGAGAACAATCAGCTTTGAGATGATCGGATTTAAAGCTATTGTGTCAATTTGTGGGAAGCACAGAAAAGAAACAGCAGCCGCACTGCAACACATGAATGAAGCAGATCTGTGTTTGCATTTGTCCTGTACTACATATGTACATCCCATTTCCTCCACCCTCAGAACCAGTCTCCCAACGTGGTTTAAGGGAATTACCTTAAGAAATCCGTGTAGAACATCCTACAGAACTTGTAAAACACGCTTTTACAACCAACTATGGGTGTGTAATTAATCATGTCCAAATTAAAGTAAAGGGAGAGGGTTTGACCTTGTCCTTAGAGAGCTAACTCATGTCCGCAGCACACAACTATTTTTACATTATTTTCAATTATCGTCTGAAACGGAGGGGGGCCCTTGAGGAAGGTAGCCTCATTTTTTTGTCAAGTCCTTGTCATTGAGTCACATTACCACGTTCTGTATATAGCTGAGCTGTGGTCAGCTGGTGCACACATTGTCCTTCAGTCCCATCCCCCCTTTGGATTAGAGGCTGGATTTGACAGAACTGTTGGATTTTACTTTTTGACGCTGTAGACAAAGTGATAAATTTAAAACAAACAAAAAAAAAAACAATCTGCCTTTTCATTTTATTTCAACCCATTACATATACAGCAGAAAAAGACTGGTGTTGACAGGCACATTCCCAGTGCATTATTTCATAAATCTACCTTGAATAGAAATGTCACCACAAAATGTTGTAAAAAATGTCACTTGAGTAATAACATAAAAGCATTCTGCTACCCACGTAGTGTCCAGGATAATGACTTTAGAGATACTGTCTTGTTATGCACCAAATACTTCTTCGTTTAGTGTGACAGCATCTTAATTATTACACACTCTGGGGGTGCTGGAGTGGACTGGGTGCCTGTGGTGATTGGCAGATAGATTAATATTGTCAGGCCCTGGAGACACGTGTAACATTCTACTTGAAGCCATTCTTACTGGTTTCAAGGACAAGTTCCCCACCTCGACTCCTTCTCTATTCCACTGTTGCTGCACTGAGAAAGGGACTGTGAGGGTCAGTATCACTGAAAGTCTTACTAGACAAATGCAGTAGTTGAGCCCATGGGACAAGGAGCACTTTGTACAAAACATACTGACACCTTTTACTTCTACAAAAAAAAAATAGGTCGTGAAATGCAGGAAGGACCCTTGCCAGCTGTTCTGCTAACTAACCTCTATAAAACGCTGTATGTTTATTATTGTTTTGTGTGAATTGACTGTTCACCAAACTCCTCCCCCAGTCATAGCTTAGCAACTATGGTCAACAGGCCTGTCAAGCTTTGGATTTTGCCACATGCAAGAATGGATTGCACGGAGCTGCAAACATTCAGTATCTAAAGAGGTTTTGTTTTTCTACTTTTTTCAAAACCAAAACCACACGAGCAAAACAAATCTAACCTCTCTTACTTAACCTAAGCATCAAAACAAGAGTACGCTATGTAGCTTTAGCTTCAGTCTTGTAGCATGATACCATATACACAGCCATCAAGTGCATATTTGACACACATTTTACAAGATTCTTGTTTTAGTCAGCTGTAAATATTAAAATGTCAGCCGGAGACAGTGTTTTCAAACAAAGACATGGAGCTAACGTTCACTTAAGTATCTAACTAGCTACAGCTAATAAAATATGCCAGGTACAGTCGTCATTGCAGCGGACAAATTGATATTTGGTAGGTTAGAAATGAGTTGGCTGCTTTTGTTTACTTCTGTCTGAAATCAGAGATTGATTCAAAAATGGAAAAGTGAAAGTCAGATAATGAGACACTGATAGTTTTTAGGATTGGAAGTCCAAGCATTTCTTTAGTATTATAGACACACTGTAAATACTGTCTTTGACTAAATGTTATTGCTTACCAGGCTGTAACTTCTGATCTGTATTCTTTTTTAGCTGTGAGACAAGTATGTCTTCATTCTTGAGGCATCCTTCGTGTTTTCATTTGTTCCAACTGTGTTTTTAAAGGTTATCAAATAAATCAAATCAAAGACATGTCTGAGAGCCAGAGGTATTTTACACACAGTTTTAACTTGACCAGGGGCCTCACATTTTATTTCATTTTTTTCCCCTTCACCTTGTTCCTTTCCCATGTGGGTTCTCCTTCATGTTTGTACTCTGCTTCAACTATGCCTTGGGCTCAACTTTGGAATGAGTCTGTCTCTGCAAGATGATTGGCGGTTGGGTTGCAGCCAGGGACAGCTGGGCTCTGAGAAACTGTCTTGGTGTTTGGAATACATTAATGGCCACCGCACTCAAGGTGCCTTGATGTAGTTGAAGAAGTCAGGCTGCCTTTGACACTCCTCCTTCTTACAATATCTTGTTTGACATTTGGGATGTAGATTTATTTCTTTCAGCATTTCCTGAAATGAATTTATTCCATCTAGTTATGAATTTTTCCCATGCCTCTGCAGTGCATTAGAATCATATTAGCACATGACTCTGTCACTCACTGGCAGTGGCATTTCTCTTGTTGAAATTGCCTACTTATGCTTTTGTTGAAAGCGTAGTTACTTAGCGTCCCCCACAGTCAATCTAAACATTTTATTTATCAGGGACTGACAGAATATGCCCCAGAGTTTTAATGCCGCATTTGTTATCATCGCTTAATTGCAGACTACATGTTTAACACTCCACTGGGCCATGGATGATTCAAAATTGCTTCATTTAAAATGACTGCAGTGCAAGTCAACAAGGGAGACCACATTCTCATCTGAAGCTGCATTGTCAGAATTCAAAATGACAAGAGTGTGTGAAGGGAGCATATCATTAGCAAAGACTTCCTTCCTGAATATAACTACGTCTCCGCTCACTGGTAGTTAACATGTATGAAAATGCTAAATCTTTCTAGATGCGCTTTGTATTTACAGTTGATCTACAGCCACATGAGAGCACTTTCACTGAGAAATACTGACAACTCTTCAAGGGAGAGGAGTTAAAGTGTCCCCCCACACATGCTAGATTTGTCACAAAAAAAAAAGCCACTAAAAGTGTCAAAAGTGTAAAAGTTGCAAGATCTAGCAAGAAAGTCACAAAGTTGGCAACACTAAGAGAAATGTGGCTAACGGTAACACCAAAGTTGTTTTATTTACATTTCTTCTTAACTAGCTATCTAATGTTAGCCACTGGTAAGCTTAGATCAGGGTTTAGTGCTAACAGTCACCAGGACAACTAGCTAGTTAAACTAGCTGCTCACTAAATATCTCCAAGCCACAGGCTGGCTGATTGTTAAGATACGTCTCATTTTGTATTTCTACATGTATGAATAAGTAATGTAACTAGTGATGTATATATATACTTTTGCCATTGAATAATTAGTAAAGTGATGTAATAAAATTTTTGTAATATATACTGTATGTGTATAATAATTTGTCCAACACTGGATACCAATTGGTACACCATCAAACACCATTTAATGTGACTATGTGAAACACATCTGCTTGATCTTACATTGTGAGCTTCTCATGGAGAGGGCAAAGTGTTTTATGTAAGGTTATACAAATGTGAATACTATTTCACAACTGTAGTCAGAGTTATATGTATCTGTCTGCTGTGAAGATGACATTGTTGCATGCACAGCAGCCAAGGACAACCCTCCTGTCGCCTATTGAAGCCGTGTGTTCAGCTATTGAAGTTACTGCTGGTGGTTGGCAGGTGAGAATTTACAGTATGTGTGGCCAAGTCCCACTGTGAATGACCTCAATGTCCTCGACCTGGCCAAAGCTGCCATCTCTGTAATGGCTAGTATCTCAGCCACACTGTACATGCTCTCCAAATGTGCCTTGTTTTTTATCCCTGTCTCCATCTTTTCTTCACTCTCTCCGCCTAAAGTTATTGTTGTAGGAAGTTGTCTTTGGAACTGTGGATTTGTGTTGAGGACGATATATGAATGTATGAACACTTTACATAGTAATCTCGGTGAAATGTATGTTTTTTAAGAAGCGGACTCACTTAATGATGATAACAAATAGTCAATATTACCGTTGATTGTAATTCTTTGCAAATAACCTCTTATTATTTTCTGAAAATTGCTGGAGTGATAATGGAGTTAGTGTGCTGAAAGATAGCCGCAGCTCGACCAAACAGTGGAGGTACACAACCATCCGAGGCAGTCTCATCAAGCCAAATAATGCATTTACGAAACATTTTGTTCTCTACAGTACATTAGGCAATTCAGTTTTCCTTCCCACTCTGCGAATATCCCAAAACAATATCAGTCACAGCGACCAACTGGAGCAAGAGCAAATGCACGCACATTAATGCAAATCAGATTAAGTGACCACTGTGTTTAGAAAAGAAATGGAGCCGCAACAGTGGGCTGTTGTCTGATATTTTGTCAGAGTGAAACTGCCATCCCATTTAGGACAATAAAGTTCTGTTCTCCATTGTTGTGCAAGCGGTTTCATCATGCTGTAAACTTAAAGTCTAAGAGATAAAATTTGGGATTATTTGCCTTCCAACTGATTCATGCTGGTATTGGGCATAACGCATGTCACTTAAACATTTTGATTTGACCTTTAGAAGGCTTGTATAAATGCAAAAAAGTATATGACTGACATGTACGTATTCTTTTTTTTTTATTAAGCCAATCTGACAATCCATGCATTCCACATACATTATACATTTCCACTAACAGATGTTTGCAGCAGCCCTTTTTTTTTTTTTTTTTTTACACACACAGGAGAATTTGAATGCACAAGTCAGATTGTGCTCCTTTTCCAAAGGATAAAAAAAACGCTGAGAGGTGCTGGAGCTCAGAATATGGTTGCCCTCTTGAAACAACATGTTCGATTCCCTGTTTGTGTCTGGTTTTTGAAGGATTCAACTACACTTGTGTTCACATAGCCAGATGGTATTATTAGTTTGCTGGCTCTTGTCATTACTGAAACAGCTCTTGCATTGCAAGAAGCTGGGTGACTTTTGCTGCATTGTACTGTACATGGAGTTTTTCTTTCCAGTTATGAATGTCAGCATTGCTTGTGTCATGACAATGTAGGCTACTGTACAGTAGCCATCTTTACTATTTAATTCCTGTTCTATCCCAAACATTGCTATTGACACAGCAGCAATGTAGTAAGAGCTTGATCTTACATTTTTATTGTACATAATACTAGGACTAACTAGCTCTACGACGCAGTGGCCCCACAGCAAGAAATTCCTGGGTTCAAATCCCGGTTGTCCTGGGCCTTTCAGTGTGGAGTCTGCATGTTCTCCCCATATCTGTGTGGGTTCCTCCAGGTGCTCTGGTTTCCCCCACCATCCAAAACATGTTAGATTAGGTTCTCCATTCAGTACAATTGACCAAGGCACTGTATCAGATGTGGAGTTGGTCCCCGGGTGCTGTACATTGACTGCCCACTACTCCCTTGAGGGATGGGTTAAATGCAGAAAATGAATTTCGCTACATGTAATCAAGAGCATAGGACGCCTTTTACAAAGATCCCATTTTTGGTAAATGGTCTTTATTTGTACCACTCAAAACGCTTTTACACTACGTCACATTCATCCATACACACATTCACACACTGAGCCTAACTTCTCAGATAAGAAAGTAACATTCACACACATTCACACACTGATGGAACAGCCATCAGTGGGAATTTGGGGTTCAATATCATACCAAGGACACTTCGACATGCAGACTGGAGGAGTATGGGGACGAACCTGCAATCTTTTGATAAACGGGTAGCCTGAGTTGGCATTTTAAACCAACTCACAGACCTGATGTTAGCTTAGCAAGCTAGCTAACTAACTAAGCTAACAAAGCTAATAAATTCTGCTAGTAGCAGTTGTTATTTAGCTGTCAAAATTAAAGGTAGCCAGCCAGAAATGAGGAGCCTGCTTTTGTCTATCTCTGTCTTAATTTGAGGACAAATTGTTTTGAGTGGTTTATCAGCCAGCTTGATATTCGGGAAGTCAATGGTCAATTCAGCCTGAACATGGATAATTGTGTCACATTACACTTACAGTAGTGATTATTCATTTACTGCACAGATATTTTGTTGATTAGTTCTGTCACCATGTGGTAGGTATCAGCCACCGTAAAGTTGGACCTAAATTCTGTGCTTTAAAGTGGTATTCGTGATAATAAAGCCTGTGGAGGTAGTTAATACCTCAGAAACACTGTTAACATATTGCCTTTTGACCGTCCACAACCTCTGACCACTCAACATTTCTAAGTGCATCAGGATCAAACATACTCCAAAATGCACAAATTACTCCCTCTTTTCTAAAGTTGTCTAAATGATATGCTTTTAAGAATAATTACACACAGATGAAGCAGAGCAAAAGAGAGAGGCAGAGTGCCTGTATGTCCCTGGCCTTAGTCATGATTAGCATAATTCAATTTCAAACGATCAGGGGAGTATTGAGGAAAAGGGAAGCCATTGAAAGTCTATAAATGGTCCAGTCGGCACACCTCGGTAATATCATCATAGAGAGCTTGAATGTGCTTGAATGGAGGGTTGATGTGTCAAGCAAAATAAAGTACGTTAAGATAGATGAGAGAGGGTCAAAGGGTCGTATAAATCAGTCTGTAATCTTAAGATGCACTTTTGTTACTGCTATTGAAACTTTTCATGTCATATGAGGTAGGGTATTTGCATCACATACATGCCAGGGTTTTTCTCAATCCACACTAATTTATAGTCTGTACTATCAGGTGCCAACAAAACTGAGTCATGTTTGTTCTGTATACATCTCTTATATCTGTTATTTTGAGACGGCCCTTTCAACAAACTTGACAGAATCAGAGTCATTTCAGCAAGTGCCTAAAAACGATGATTTTTACATTTAAGTGACAAAGCCCTCTAGTGCTCATAGTAATTATGATGGGAGCACAGGAGGAAGGTATGTGATAGTATTAAATCACAGAGGGAGGAGGTTGGTGTATTGTTGGGGATAAACAAAACATCACACTTTAACACGGGAGACAGTGGTTTGTTTCCATTTCCAACTGATAGTCGGTTATCATTGTAACCACGATGACGAAGGTCCCCTAACCTTCTTGAAGTAGTAATTTAAACAAGCTATCTTTTTCTTCTTTCCTTAAACCTAACCAAGTCCGTTTTGTTCCTAAACCTCAACAAACCTGAATGAGTAAATGTGACGTAATGTAAAAGCGTTTTGAGTGGTCGGAAGACTATAAAGGCGCTATACAAGTAAAGACAATTTACCAAAAATGGGATCTTTGTAAAAAGTTGTCACATCATAAAACAGATTGATATTTTTTATTTATCTGACATCTATGTGGAGCTGTAAAGGGCAAGTACAAGTGATGTATTTTGCCATTTAATTGGGATGACTTGTTGGGTATTTTGTTTTTATCTTCCAAGTACTTTTCAAATGTCAGCTGTCTTCATTTTCCCCTCAGCATTTAAGCAGCCTATGCTGTCTTTAATTCTTTGCACCTGTCTGTGGTCTGCTGACATGATGTCCCCTCCCTGTAAGCAGAGAGAATGTAGTTATATGGAGATATTCTCCCCTCTCCGTGTCATTATGATAAATGACTAGAGAGGTGTGGCGGTGGGTAGGGCAGGTTTCTCCTTGTGGAGCAGTGAGCTATCGCTCAAACAGGGTCTCTGGAGCTGAGATATCCATAAACATGCACATAAAATCAGATCCCTCAGCAGGTGGTATTCTGTCCTTGGCAGAGGAACGAAAAGTCAAATTGGCATACATTAGAATGATGATAACTGTCCCCGAGGACAGACTGTTTTTAGTTATCTGTCACTAGTCAGAAGTCAGACCCTGCCTGATAGGATTAGATTTCTGCCTTGGAGGAGACTTAATATTTTGGCACTCAAAACAGCTGCTGTCCATCTGACAATACAGAGCAAATGAACCACATGCCACACAACAGGTGAGACAACTGAAGATATAATTTTGCCAAAAGCATGCACTCATTTCTTAAGTTTCCATAGAAAAGTGCATCATGAATACAAAAAGACCATCAGTCTTACAGATTAACCATTTTTTACACATACCACTGTGAATCCTGGAGAAACTCTTTATTCCCATGAGAAGCTGGTCTTAAAGCTCCAGCACAGCTCATAAACAACATATGCTCGCAACAATTATGTTTGCCCTAGAGGCGAATTTAACCTTGAGTCTTCATAGCAGATGTTGGCAAAAATAACAGAGATTGTAACAGCTCTGGATGCATGATTCATTGGTATTGATGAGCTCTTATATTGGTCACCAGTGTCTGCTGCTGTGCAACTCTAAAAAAGATCTGCACAAAATAAAAGAACATTACACACTTGGTTTTGCTGTTGTCCACCCACACTTTAAATTTGAAAGATGCAAATGTGCAGGTCTGGCAGACTGCTTGTAGATCGAACAGAGGATGCACCGGGCCTGTCGGAGGATGCTGAAGCAGAGGTGGCAACTCATCACATTTATGGCACGAGATTGTAATGTAATGGGAAAGTCAGCTACTTTATTCTCATCTGTCTCACACTGTGAATCATGAATAATAACGAAGAATATGTTTCACTGCCTGACAAAACATTTAACCATGAGACCTTGTAGCTTTGTTACTTTTGTTTGCAAGAGAGATCATGAGCTAGATGTTGACGGGTACAAAACTCTTGCAGAACTATCTACATTTATTAAACATCAGAGACATTCTGAGCCTTATTTTTTAATTTAGAATGGCATTTTGTAGCATATTTTACTATTAATTGGGAACATGACTTAATTTGCTCTGTTTCAGGCTTGGCTTTTCTTAACTCCCTTTAGACCAGTTTGTCTCAGACTCAACTGGGCATGGTTCTAACTGACTTGGATACGATGTGGTCTGTGCTTCCTCTTCTCGGACTGCATCTTTATCAGGCGCTTAAAGTGCAAATACATGCTTAATTAGGCTATAAACCCTTGTCATTCTGGGGGGGTTTAACCAGTAAACTGACTGTGTGTTACCAACATGGTCATAGAAAGCTTGGTCAAAAAACTGCTTATTATATTGTCTAGCGTAAGTATTAATTTAAGAAATACAATCCCTATCTATTTGAAACCTCAGGGTCTACTGTTGGTGTAATTAAACTGTGGCTAGGCCAACAGTCTTTAAAAATTCCAAAAAACATACTTAAGGTGCTTCTCAAGTCTCTTGTTTGTTTCCTCAATCCTCGCTTGAACCGGAAGTTGTTCTGCTCTGCCATATTGCAGGCCGGTGCATCCTTCGCGGAAGTCTTTTAATGACCGACACGCCCCCTTATTGGGTACTGATCTGATACATCAGGACAGATAACATTAAACTCAAATGTATCGCTGCAAAGTCTTATATATGAGTTGATTCACTGTCTTCTTAAAATCTGTGTTCATTGTAGGTCTGAACAAAAGCCCCACACACAACTTTATTTATTAGAAAGATCTTTTTTTTATTTCTCCCTTCAACTTTTATTATGGAGACAATTAAAGTCAGAGAAAGTCGGAGAGAGAGTCTGTCAGCAAAAAACATGTTTTATACAATTTATCGTCATTTCTATTCAGTCACATGTGAGGCTGGTCATTCCTGTGTTTAGTTCAAATAGACGACAATAAAACATAGTAGGCTACACGTAAGGAGTCAGACAAGTCACTAAACTGCACCAAAATATCTAATGAAGCAAGCAAAGCATCTGATGAAAGCAGCCGGCGGTTGTATGAATGAAAGCTAAATAAAGAAAAAAATCGTTGGATTGATAGGCCTAAAGTGGAACACAGTGATGATCGGTGAGGAGTGATGTGACTTGCAAATAATATGTATGCAGTAGTGTTAAAGGATATCAGAATAGGAAAGAAACGGAAAGCCAAAACCTGAGCGTCAACTTTGATACAAGTTACAATTCAATTTCCCTGAAATTCCCTGAATTTCCCTGACACCACAATCATATTCTGGGTTATTCAATAACAAAATTACAATCAGAATCAATAAATATAAATGCAGATAATATCAGCATTGTGCCAGTAGAAATTATCCTGTGCCTCTGAGCAGGACATACAGTAACCTATAACTTTTCATTATTTCATTGTTAAACAGGCAACAGAGAATCCTGCTGCTCTGCACTGATAACTGTGAGACTTTATTAGTACCAACACAGTGCACATGTGTGCAGACACAAACTCCACCAAAAACCGATCCTGCTGCGATCCGTTGCCGCCATCATCAGAAACGGACGTCGCTTTATGTCACGCTTCAGAGGAAAGGAGATTTCATTTCTCTAAAAACATATTTCCTCGTTCCTTCTCTCCTGGCTTGGTTTCCTTGCATCTCCTCATGCATCCCCGGTGGGTGAGACTAAGACGCAAGGAAAAGACGCAAGTGAGGGAAACATGGATGCAATTAAGAGACTTCAGAAGCACCCTTAGTTTCCTGAAACTCACAGCCTGTCATCAGTCTTCACCTCCCAACAAGACCACAGCCACGCTAGCAGCTCTGTGAGGCTGTGCTGAACTAAATGCTAATGTTAGCATGCTAACTTGCAATTATCCTGCAAACAGATGTTTAGCTGGTTTAGCATGTTAGCATACTAACATTTGCTAATTAGCGTTAAACACAAAGTACAGCTAAGGATGATGGAAATGGCATTAACGTTGGTCATAAAACTGTCATAGTTTTTGTGTGTTTTGGGTTTAGTGTCATATACGGTTTTATTTTGTTATGCCCTTCCTCTTGTGTCTTGGGTTACTTCACTTCCTGTCTTTGTGTTTTCTTGTTCCGTGTTTGTTTTTAATTGTGTCATTTATTCATTCTATCCATGTCTCCTGTTTTATTTTGTTACTTACCTCTCCTCTCCTTTCTGTTCACTTTAATTCCTTCTCTTGTGTTTTCACAACCATTTGATTATTTGCTCAACCCTTATTGGGTCCACCTGTGCCGTGTTAATCACCTCCTTGTATATTTAAGTGAGTGTCTTCCCATTGTCTGGTGTCGAATCATCATCGTTCATTGTCAAGTGTCCCAGCCTGTCTCACATGCCGGTGTGTCAGATTACTCTGGATTTTGTGTTTTGTATTTTGTATGTGCTTAGAGTAGGTATTGTGTGATTCAAACAATAAATATATTCTTAAAAATGCATTTACCTCAATTTAACACCTCAAATAAATTCAATACTGGAACAATTCCGCTTTACATAATGTATTCTTCATTTGGCCACGGACATAAAGAGAAAACAATAGGTCTATTTATTTTATTTAAGTGAGTTTACCAGAAGACTCTGTTTTTCTCAGTTCATGATAATAACCTTGAGCGAAATTCTTGTGTGCCAGTATTCATCTAAAAGTCTAAAGTGAGCACTATCCCTCATTGTTCCAGCAGTCACATCCCAACAATTATAAATGCATGTGGGTTTTCCT
Source organism: Micropterus salmoides (assembly GCF_014851395.1). Lineage (NCBI taxonomy): Eukaryota > Metazoa > Chordata > Actinopteri > Centrarchiformes > Centrarchidae > Micropterus > Micropterus salmoides. The sequence goes on from NW_024041484.1 coordinate 11,153,065, forward strand.
TGTGCTCTGCAGTGTAAGATCAATGCCAAAAGAGGTTATAAAATGGTAATCACATCTCATTCTATTTTCATGGTCAGTTCATTTAAGAACACATGGTGCACCAGGTTAAATGGATTTATTCTTGACTCTTTCGAATCCCCTTTTTAATGCCAAATAGTCACTTTCACTGTCTCTTTTCTAATATTCTCTGTAATCAGTGATATGATTGAAATTAATAATATGTGCTTTGGCAACACATGTCAAATGTCATGCTTATAAAGCCTATTGAATTGAATAGAATTGAAAATTGATATGCTGTTTAGAACTGCATCATCAATATTTGACCATAGATAAATGACTGCTGTGGGAACTTGAAATGTCTGCACAGGATGGACCTGAGATTTGCCTTGAGGGTGAAGGTGGTGAAATGTTGCATCCACAGTTTAGTGTAGAGCCCGGCTAGACGGCCTTCATCTGACAGAGGTGTTCATCATTTGTGTAATATTTCTAATGTCAGTTTCTTTTCAATGTCAGTTTTGGGAGAATTCTTGGCAGGATGACACACTGTAAAAAGTTATTGGTTATAAGTGTGACTGGGAATAGAAGTTCCCAAGGGTCATTTTGTGTGACTCTTGTCCCTTACTAAATGACAATTGTTCCATAACCAACTAAATGGAATTGAAGTTTAAGTTTATCATCTATGACAGGAAAGAAAATAAAAATAAACGGGTTTAGCACAAGCTATGTCTCTAACGGGTGGCTCGAGGGATGACAATGTTGAACTTTTGGTCGGTAAACCACTTTAGCCCAGACTGAAATATCTGAACTGAAAATAACTATAAAATGGCAAACTATGGAACATATTAGGCTATAGACGTTCATGGTTCAGAGGATGAATCCTAGTTATTTTGGTGATCCCCTGACTTTTTCTGTAGTTTCATGTACTTTCATTGTGAAATAGCTCAACATCTACTGGCTCCATTGGCACATTTTACATTAATGGTTCCCAGACTATGAATCCGTTGGTGATCTAATTTTTCCTCTACTAGCACCAACAGGTTGACATTTTTAGTTTTTAAGGAAATGTCTCTTTAGTTATCAGATGGATTGCCACTAATTTAGATAAACACTCTCATATCTCCCTCAAGATGAATTGTAATATATTTTGTGATCCCTTAACGTTTCCTTTAGAGCCATCATCATGTGAAAATTTCAACTTCAAGTCAAATATGCTCATGACCAAATATCTGCAAAACTGATAGCATTCCCATTAGCCTCAGTTTCAAAATGTTTCAAATCTCACAGGTTTATACTGTATAGTCTTGGTAAACAACCATGCCAAATTCAAAGGCCCTAGTGCAAAGCAGGATATTTGATTTTTCTCCCTGCCAAATAGTGAAAGCTTAAGACTCAAGATATAAAACCAAGATCAGAACACAGTGACAGTCCTAGGAAACAGACACAGACACCCAAAGAAGATATACACACAAACCTGAGTACATACACTCATGACAGGCAGATGACAGGCAGGTGCAGGCATATACACACAAGCGCCTGTCCATCTGTCTGTCAACACGTAACATGCTCAGACATGCACACAAAAAGCTCTCTTTTGGTACACCCTTTCCACAGTGGCTCACATTATGCTTCAACATATTCTTCCAGTAAACCTTCAGCTAATGAAGATGTTATGAGAGCAGAGCTTTCAGAGTTCTCCCGATGTAGCAGTTCCACACAGAGACAACACAAATCCTTCACAGTGTGACACGTTTCAGCCTCAGGAATAATACATTATAGAGTGTAACTACTTTATGCTTCACTTGTCACCATTCCTGCTCTAAAGCTGCTACCAGACTTTATAACATGCTAGCTAAATATTGTGTTTATAATATGTGACATATAAATATACATATGTCTGATGCTGTCCTGACACTGAATATACATAGTAGTACTTTGGTCTTCGTTACCATGTAATTGTCAATAAGATATGTAAGTTATTAATACAACATTTTTTTTTATAGTTTTAGCCATCATTCCTCCTGGTAATAATAACATTATGCTCACCCGGTTAAAAGCTTTCAGATGGAGTGTGGAATTCAAAGGTCAGATGGTCATACAGGTTTTAACCACCAGGTTAGCCAAATCTATTTGGAAAAGAAGGAGAAGATAATGCCTGGAGCAGATTTTATTGGCAATACACACAATTGCTATCAAGACATTTCCCAGAATCATAAAAATGTCAACCTCATGGTGGTGCTAGGTGAAAAGACCGGGATCACCAAAGTCAGTAAGATTGATCCTCATGAATGCCTGTAAAAAAATGTTTTTTTTTAAATCTCAGGGCAATCTATCCAATAGTTGATTTGATATCTAAGTCTGGACTACACTGATGGAATGATGGGCCAACCCACAAAGCAACATCGCCATCCATAGAACCACGTGGCTAAAACATGGTTTGAATCCACTGTGAGACACCAATGTGTCCCTGAGCAAGAAACTTAAAGGCAGGGTAGGTAAGTTTGAGAAACTAACAAGAAACTGCAAATTTTTTAAAGTATCCAACAGTGAAACTCTCACCTCCACCTTTCAAAGCCACGCCCCCAAAACACGTGAACGCGCCTTACCGACTCTGCTGGAGGACGAGCACAGTGTAACGAGCTCACATCAGGGGTAAGAAAACATTTAACTTTATCGTTGTGAAAATAAATAACTAAGCCGGTTGTTAGTACTCACTATCAAGCTAGCATGTTAATATTGGATAGGTTTAAAAAGACTGACTTTGATTCAGTAACGAGTTGGCTAGCTAACTGTTATCAACAGGTAGCTGTGCTAACAGCTGCGGTAACACTGGGCAAAGCTAAAAACAGACTGATACACATTTTCCCGTTTCTATCAGTTACACTACACGAACTGAATTTCGTGTTAGACTCATAACATGTACCCTGTTTTGCATGTTAGAGCTTCCACGGTGACAGCATTTTTGTCTCTGATGAGGACTGCACTCCAGAGCCAAGCACAGACCGGGACGGGACCGGGAGCGGCCCGGGGTCGAGGCGAAGCAGAGGAGGGAGGGCTGCCAGGGTCCGAGGAAGAAGAGGCAGGACGAGGAGGACGAGGTGCAAGCCAAGCAGCACATACCTGCGTCGATCTTCACACTCAACAACAACGGCATATGAACAGGTATATATATTTTGATATTAGTCTATTGTCTCCCAGTGTACTTGTCTCAAAGTTTCTCTGGTGTTTCTCCCTAAGTCATTTGGGTATCAAAAATAAAGTGTTATATAAATGTAATCCATCACTATTGTTATTACTTTTTTATTGTTGTTTACTGATTACAACAACTAACTACACCTCTGCTTCAGCCATCGGCTCATCTGTGTCATGTACATTGACCTGGTGTGTAATGTGGACACAGAAGTCCTGTTAGAGAACAACAAACCCCTGTTCAATAAATATATCTGATAATGTTGATGAATGTTCTGTCCTATTACACAGATCTTTCCAATTTGGGGTTCTAACAACTATATATTCCTTTACAGGTCAGAATCTGAGGACTGTGGACAACAAACAGACTCCAGTGTTTCCATGCACCACACAAGGCTGACCTTCCAGACCCAGGACAGAGTAACAGACAGTTCAGTTAAGCAGCATACAGACAGTTTGTAGTGTGGCAGTGTGGAGCACTTAGACACAGAGTTGTGATACTGAGTTGCTGTTTATCGAAGATACACAACTGTTCTCCTGATACACCAGGACAATACAGAGGTTTAATCCTAGCAGGGTGTAAGATGTAATGTCACTAAGTGACACAGTGCTACACAAATAATTCCATCCACTGTGTGGATGAATACCTGTACATTGTTTTTGTTTTATGCCCAGGAGGGTAGAGAAAATACAAAGTATATTTTTCCCTGTTCTGGAGAATATTTTCATTCTTTTTCAGATAAAAGGTGTCCTGACTGATTATGAAGACAGTTCAGACTTTGCATGTAGCATCATAGTCGCTGCTGTGGAGATGATTAAATATATCACAATCACCTCTCTGACATGATTACCACATTTCAAAACCAACCATATTACTTTTTGTTTTATATTTTGCTGTATCTAGCAACACAGTTGGGGCAGGGACACCTGATTGAACCCCATGTTGACGGGGATCATCAGGTCTCCTGGTTCTGCTTCTAGGCATCTCCTCAGTAGTAGACAACTGTCAGAGGATGATGTAACTGTAGTCCTTCTCCACCTTCAATCCACTTCCTGGACTTTTTGTTGTACACCTTGCTGTACCTGATAATACAGAAAGCAGGATCAGCTTAGTGAGAAGTTTGTAATACCTGACATTGTTCTCTTATAGTAGTCTACACTTACATTGTCTTACCTAATGTCAGCGTCGGAAAACACAGCTTGCGCTGCTGTTTTCCAGCTCACCTAGAGGTAGATATAATGCATCGTCTCTACTCTGGCTCCTTCACCAGTCTGCACTCGTAGCAACAGTTAGCTGTATGCGTAGGTAGCTAAGTTTGCTAGTGATGAAAGTAACAAACCACAATCAAAATGATAAAAGCCAGATTACCTGTCCAGCAGAAATAAAGCCACCACGGTGAGTCAGCCCCTTGGTGTTCCTCAGTTGTCACTATCGTTGAAAAGCCACGCAGATATTACCTCCGGTCTTACCGCTTCGCTCGTCAGGTCTGAGCGAGTTGACCGGGTACGCGCAAGGGGGCAGCTCCTGTAGCAGCACGGCTGGTAGCCATGGCAGCTCATTGCATTCGGTCCGAATGGAATGATTGGCTGTGTTTACTGCAGTCCTGAGAGGACTACAGACAGACGATTTTTATACTCTCTTTTTCAGTGCACCTAACTTTTTAATATGCATTGGTGTATATAGACAGTTTCAACAAATATGACAAAAAGTGTTTTAGAAGCAAATTGCCTACCCTGCCTTTAACCCCTAGTTGCTCCAGAAGCATGCAACCTCTGACATACTTAGCAATTGTAAGTCGCTTTGGATAAAAGCGTCAGCTAAATGAATAAATGTAAATGTAATGTTTTTGTTTGATCAAAGCCCTAAATCCACTGCAGGTGAATTTGTCTCGCAGTACGAAATAAGACGACAGTCTTTGATTGATGACCAAAGAGTTCACCAGGTTTCTCTCATGTTTGTCAACTTTCGTGTTGGACAGCCTAAAATCACACAATGTAATGGTCCCTGTCCTGGTTCACCTTTGATCTACTGTACTTTTCCTGTTGTAGCTGTGTTCCTAGATATCGACAATTACTTACCAATAAATAAGAAATTAACAAGAATTAAACCATAATTATACTTTTTATCTCAGCACCAATGCTACCAAGAAACACTTTTGTACTTTTTCATTATCTACTCAGATTCTTTGAGAAACCAAACTCAAGTCATTTGTCTTCACTACAGTGGGCCTGTTACACAGTAAGTGTGGATTACTGTTTCTTGTTAAGCCAAACTGGAACGCAAGAAGAATCGTATCAGTGCAATGGTGGCCGTATCCCCTTATAGGAATCAAAGGCATTCATGCAGCGTTTGACACATCTACAATAGCGTTTCCCAACAAGAATCACACACAGCTCAGAGGGGTACTGTGCTTTTGTAATCACCCTATGTGTGCTCTAACACGATTGCCTAACTAAAGCGTTTCCTGCTTCTCTATGTTCCAAGTACAGTTTGATGGATGGAGGATGGGTTGAACCCCGCTGTACCACAATGCCAAATTGCAACTATCTGCTGATGTGTTTGAGAAATAACATTCTCCATCTCGCCCTGTCGAAATGCCAGGCTGTTTGGCCTGGCGGCGATGTATTAAATGGTATACTGATAATTGAAATCTTCGCGGCCCCTGCAATGCCTTTCTGCTGACTGTGATCTTTTAGGCAGATGGTCCCTATTACTCTTGTGCAATTGGAGAACAGAAGTGAACATGTGTCGAGATCGTATAAAGACATACAGAATACATCAGCACATAATTGTAAAAATTGTACCAGCAAATTTGACAGAACATTATCTTTATGAATACAGTATGTCTCATCCCCGCATTTCATATCCCCCGTTTGGTAAAGCACTTGATATTCCAAACATACTTAACAATTGATAAATGTGGGCCTCACAGGTTCCCTCCAAGTATGTGCATCAGAGCTATAACCAGATCACTGCAGCGCAAATGAGAGAGCTCTTTTCATTTCCATCGCCTAAGAAAATATCACATTGAAGGGTAATAGCCCATTTCGTTTCGATTCCAATGGACCTCATGAGTGTATTTTCACCCATGGCGCTCAGCTAAAATAGAAATAGAACAGACTGTTGACAGTAACCAATGTCACATAATCTCCCCCTGAAGGACAAGCATCAAAGATCAATTTATTTTCCTAAATGCTCTTCATATATCCATCTCTGCCGTGCGCCCAGGGACATTGCATATCAGAGTTTAAATCTAATGTTGCATGAATGGATTCGACGGAGGGGCAAAAGACAATACACTGACATAGATGGCGGACATGAGAGAGAGACAGAGAGAGAGGGTTGACAAACAAACTCATACAAAACAATGAAATTGAATAGCTGAATGGAAAGTGAAATGGTAAATGGTGAAAATGAATACTAATAATTACAATACTATTTGCACTGCGCCAAGAGAAGATGCTGCCCCTGAAAAAGACCTAGCTGATCCACCTGTGCAAAAACATGTAAATATCAAGGATACTGGAAATAATTAACACATTGAAAAAGATCAAAAAACAAAGTGGAAAGCATTTATTAGATGCCACTGCAAAGCATTATTAAAGCTAATTGTAAGTGTTCTTTGCTCGAACCTTTTTGGCTCCAACTGTTTTTAGTCTTTTTATAGCTCATGCAGAACCTGCTACTTCTTGCACTTCATAATTGCTCAGCACACATGGGACAGGGAGGCTTTGTTTACTGTATCGCAAGCCGGCAGATCAATTCCTCTCCCACTCTGCCCCCTTTGATAATTGCGAGCACAAGATGCGTGTTTACAGTTACAATTCTGCCAGCTCTGAAACAGTTGGACAGGAAGAAAAGTGAAAAGGCTGTGAGGTGGATGGGAGAATAAAAAGCTGGCAGCATCTTTTTGAAAATGCGAGCCCTGATATGATCGGTTAAAAATCAATACTATTAAAAATGAGGGATGGGCCAACAGAAAGCCCTTCAAAGTGTCAGATTCAATAAAAGATGGCGCTGGGATAATTAGCCAGTGTGAAGAAGCTACAGATCTCCTTTGTGACCTTGTGAAGAATTAACATTTAAAAGATCCACTCCGAGAGTGAAAGGAATTGACAGATTCGCAGTCAGTCTTGGTAAGACGCTTATGGTTTCTTGTTAAAATATTTGAATGAGCTGTGTATCGTGGATCATTTCAAAAGAGGGATGTGAGATCACTACTTCTTTTTTTTAAGTTACTGATTTTGTTTTAAGCCGGCCATGACTTTTTGTGTGCATTTGTATGTTGAATATTTATACAGAAAATCAGTAAGTTACTTCAGAAACATCATCATTAGGCAACCTGACTGAGAGCAAGTGGAATGGGACCATTAACAGACCAAATAAGGCTGTAGTGGCAAAAACTTTAGGTTACTTACGTAACCCCAGTTCTCAGAGTAGCATGAGTGAGATGTCTCACTATGGGATGCGCCTCACCGCGTATTCCTCAGAAGCATTTATCTCATTACGCCAATCCTGATTGGCTGGTGATCGACACCATTCAAAATAAGCACCTCTTCTCGCTTCGCCCCAGCAAGACGGGCTGTCTGGTGAGACATCTCACTCATGCTACTCTGAGAACCGGGGTTACGCAAGTAACCTAAAGTTCTCATTCATAGCATTCGTTTTGATGTCTCACTATGGCATATGGAGACTCCCGAATTGCCAGACAAGCTTATCTCACCAACCACCGGCTCTCAGGAAGCAGCACTCTGTTCCAGCGAGGGCCCTGTGCTCAGCACTGCACGCGCCACACTCTGAGCCGAGATATCCAGTTTATAAAACCGGCAAAGGTGAGGGGCGAGGACCAGCTCGCCGCCGCACAGATGTCCTGGATAGAGACCCCCTTAAACAGGGCCCAGGATGCAGCAAGGCCACGAGTTGAGTGAGCCCGTAGGCCTGGGGGAGCCTGCAGAACCTGACTAGTGTAGGCCAGAGCAATCGACCCCACAATCCAGTGGGAGAGCCGTTGCTTGGTAACGGGATTGCCCATACAGGGGCTAGCCCAGGACACAAAGAGTTGGTCACTTCTCAGAAACCCCCAGTCCTGTCCATGTAAAAGCGCAGGGCTCGGACCGGACACAGCACATGCAGCTGCTCCTCCTCAGGGGAGGAGAAAGGCGGCGAAGAGTACGCCCTAAGGTCAATGGCCGAGCATGAGCCAACCACCTTGGGCACAAAGGCAGGGTTAGGCTTCATCGACACTTTGACATCCCCTGGAGCAAACTGAGTGTATGAAGGATGCACAGAGAGTGCATGAATGTTGCCAACCTGTTTTGCGGAAGCCAAAGCCAGCAATAACACTGTCTGGGATGTTGGCTTGCCAGTTTACCTCCAAATCCCACATGACAAGCAGCAATAGCAGCCAGGTACACTTTAATTGTGGAGAAAGCCTTTTGTTTGTCAACCAAGACCTTCAGGAATGACAAAATCACACCGACCGGGCACTGAAAAGGGACATGACCCTCCCTGAGACACCACTCCTCAAACACCCTCCACCTACAGTAATTAAGGGATCTGGTGGAGGGTGCACGGGCACGGAATAGTGTTAACCACATTCTGAGGAAGCCCCATCACACTTAAATTATACCACTCATGGGCCAGGCCCATGGTGTCAGGCGCTCTGGTTGTGGGTGAAAGATTATCCCCCCTGCCTAGGACAGCATGTCCCTGCGCAGCGGGAGTTGCCATAGCTGTCCGCACTGGAGCAGATGTATCTCCGCTAGCCAATGCATCACCGGCCAATGCGGAGCTATGAGGATCAGTCTGCAGCAGTGCTCCCTCACCCTGGACAGAGTGACGCTTGCTGCTCCATAGTATCAGTTTACGTGCCAGCATGTGCAACTGATTGGAACGCAACCCCCCCCCCCTCGGCGGTTTATTTACGCTACCGTTGTCGTACAGGATGACGCCCAAGGGCATCCCCTGCACCAAGAAAGCTGGGTGTCGCCAGCGGTGCAGTGCCATCACGCATTCCACAGTGACTGTCACCCTCCGTGCGCCATGATGGACAGGGTCCAGTGCGAGGGAAGCCACCCAGCGCTGGAAATCCCTCATGAACAGGTGGCCTAGTCTGACCACCAGGATGGCTGATGCCATCAGTTCCAGTAACCTTAGACACAATCTGAAGGGGACGGATGTGCGCAGGTGAAAATGCTCGAGACAAGCCCTGAAAGCCTTTACCCTCTCTGCCGCCAGGCGAGCTGTAAAGGAAACCGAGTCCAGGTGTAACCCCTGAAATATTATACTCCGTGCTGAGGACAGCACGCTCTTCTCGGTGTTTATTATAAAACCCAAATCGGCCATAGCCGCTTCGGTACACTGCACGAACATTCTCGGGCTCAGGGACAGACCGAAGGGAAGTACTCTGTACTCGTAGCATACACTCCGAAAAGCAAACCTCAGATATTTCCTGTGCGGAGGGTAAATTGCAATGTGGAAATACGCATCCTTCAGGTCGACAGACGTGAACCAATCACCCTGGCGCAACAGACAAAACAGGGATGCATGACTGAGCATCCTGAACTTGTATTTCCTGGGGTACTTGTTCAGAGCTCGCAGATCCAGGATAGGGCGAAGACCGCTCCCCCCCCCCGTTTGGGGACCAGAAAATACCTGGAGTAAAAGCCGCTCTGACTCCGTTCGGGAGGCACTACACATATTGCTCTCTTTTCTAACAGCGAGACAATTTCCTCCCGTAGAATACGAGCTGACTCCCCCTGAGCCCGGGAGCATACAATGCCTGAGAAGCGAGGGGGGATGACAGCGAATTGAAGCCTGTAACCCCTTGATATCGTTCTCAGCACCCAGGCCGGGGTCGTGAGCGCCGCCCACTTTTCCCTCATCAGCGAGAGAGGGGTGGCAGCCCCCGGTGTGTCTTCCCCACTGCGCTCCGTCAATAATGGCGTTAGGGGGCCATCTAGTGGCGGGGCATGAGCGTGACCCCTGGTCGACACTGCGCATGGGCAAGGTGTTACTGCACCGATGGAGTCAACAGCGTCCCGCGTCCTGAAGGGAGCCGTAGCTCTCCTCTCCTCCTTATTGTTTTTCTGTTCATTGTTTTTAACTGCGCCCTTGACCATTGACCTGGATGCGGCAGCGGAACATGCTTTATTGTTAATAAAGAGTGAGAGTGTGTGCTTGTGCGACTTATAGGGAGGGCAGAACCTGCTGCCTCTGCTGCAAAGTCTCTCTTCTCCTCGACCAAGACGCGCCGGTGCCTCTCTGGCAATGCACGCCACAGCGGGGAGTTGGGGGGGCGGGAAAGCCCCCGCATCACACTCCGGAACAGAACAGGTGGGGCTGGCGAACAGGGAACATCCAGCGCCATCACCGGTGGGGAGAGGGAGGCTGTCAAACCGCCCTTTTCTTCTTCCTGGCCTGCTGACCAGCAGTCTGGACCGGCTGTCCCGGTGGAGTCGCCGTCAGTGTTGGAGCCTTCCTGGTCCAGCCCGCTCTTGCCTCATGCCGTGGAGGGGCAGCTGGGGTGGCCTGGGGCTTCAGCTGCTTAGGGATTTTAAACTGAGGGGGCCGCGAGACAGCCTGAGCGAAGGTCTGGCGCAGGCCTGCTGGGGGGTGGGCCTCAGCTTTCCGGTGTAGGCAGAGCTGGAGAGCTTTGTCCTCCTTCTTCTTAGCCTCACATCTCTGCTGCATGGAGGCCAGAATGGTGCCAAAAACCCCGTCAGGGACAATCGGCATGTCCAAGATGTCCTCCTTCTCTCTGTCAGAGAGGTTTGTCAGGTTGAGCCATCTTGCTCTTTCCTGTAAAACCATCACTCCCATAGATTTACCTGTGGCTTGAACCGAGCAGCGCTGAACGCGAAGGCAAATGTCCATTATCATGGTAATCTCTTCCCACACTACGGGCTCAGGCTTGGTTGCCATGTCCTCCATCAACTCCGCTTGATATGCGGTGAGCATGGAGGAGACTCTGACACTCAAAGCTGATGCTTTGTAAGCCCTCTCAGTCATAGCGGACTGGAAACGGTCCGTTTTTGATGGCAGTGTAGGGTTCCTGGAGGATGCCATGGTCTGTCGCGGGTGGAGGTGGGCTGCGACTAATGGCTCCATGGGGGGCATGCGGAGCATGTCAAGTTTTCCATGCCCTCAAAATCCAGGGAGGAAGCGCACTGTATCGGGGTCTTGCTGCTGAACGGGTGGTCCTTCCATGAAACCGAGACTTCATCCAGCAGCTCAGGAAAAACTTGGAGTAGCTATTTTGCTATCCTCTTTGCCTGGGTCAATTTCTTCCCATAATGGGATCTGGTGGTCTCCGTCACAACCGCAGGCCAGGGAATATTCAGTCTGGCTGCAGCGCGTTTGCACATGTCCTGCATATCCATACTGGGAGCGGGGGAAGCCGGCGTACTCCCGTCCTCACCCGGAGAGGCAGACACAGCGTCGGGCTTGGCAGCCTGAGCGGAAGGGATGAACATTTCATACTCATCCTCATCATCCTCATCTTCAGATATGAGGAGCTCTGAGGTGCCCTCGTCATCATCCTCATAATCCAGTCGAAGGCAGCTAGCGCCCGGCGACTGAGTGTCAGCTCTTATCTGTGGACAGTTAAGCTAGCTAGCCCGTACGACAGATCGAGATATGCTCCGAAGCGAGAAGAGGTGTTTGAATGGTGTCTGCGTTGTAGCGTAAGCTATTTAAGGGTAGGTGGGTCCACTAGACGTAGACACCATGATCACCAGCCAATCAGGATTGGCGTAATGAGATAAATGCTTTGGAGGAATACGCGGGGAGGCGCATCCCATAGTGAGACATTGAAACGAATGCTATGAATGAGAACCCTGACTTGATTTGAGCATTGGTGTGTGTCATGAATTCAACATGTTATTCATTCGTAAGACTGTAGCTTAACAGAAAAAATATGTAAATGTTACTCACCAGCAGTCATCAACTGACTGAACATAGCTGAAATCAATATAGCAATGACGGCAGAGAAGTTAAATGCCCATTCTCTCTGAGATCAACACTAGATCAATGGTTCATAACCTGGGGGTTGGGAGCCCCCCATGAGAGAAAGCAACAGGAGAGGAAAGAAGAAAAAAAATCTGCTACACATAATTAATTTCTTTTCTTGTAAATTAATGGGTTAGTTGAACTGGTCACTACTAGTAGACAAGTGGTGACAGGTAGACATTTGTTCTAAGAGGTCACAAGCCAAAAAGGTTTCACAACTACTGTGTTGGATGATGAGCTACTTTTCAAAACCTCCTCTCTAAATTTGTTCCATTGAAGCCTCAATGAATATCTGATTTTGAGGTTAAAGGGTAAGGGGAGGTCTTGCACAGCTTTTTTGTGGCTTTTAGTTGTTCTGCTCAAATGAAACTTAATTAATAAATGTTTTTATATTTCTGCTTTTCATTATCATTTTTCATTCAGAACACATTTTCATGGTGATGATAAATAAAGCCCTAAAATACAGTTGCCCATGAGTGGACAGATTGCTTTAGCTAAATATTTTTTTAATTTCCAACATACTGCATGTAGTACAAAACAAGTCAAAGTTATCGCCTATCTGCAGATGTTTGCAGGGACCAAAATGGTCTCTCACATATAGATTCAGTGTTTCTAAATTGGGAGTTTAAGTAGCTTTCATTTAAAGCCTTACCTCTCCAGCCATGAGGAGCGCAAAAAGGTTGAGGTAAGGAAAATATTATTACACTTTATATCTTTGAGGAGGCAGGCGTCCCATCCAGGCTCCTACTCTTGAGATATTGTAGTGGCTGGTTGTTTATGGGGCCCCTGAGTGTCACCACCAAAGTGACAGTGCAATGGGATCTGCGGGCATGGCAATGAACTGTGTACTTCTCCAGAGAGAGGGGTAAAGAGAGGCAATTTCTGGAATGATGGGTGACGGAGATGATGCCCAATATGCTTCAGCTCTTTAGAATTTACACCCTCTGCAGCACCATGTAAACAGCTTGGGAGCAAAACAAGGTGCTCTGCAATTTCCTCTCCTTCTCCTTTCCATTTTCCCCGTCTCCTTTTTTATGCTCGTTTGGCAATGTCCTTGAGAGAACATAATTTTAGATTCCTCTGGAGAAATACTTAACTGTAGTGCCTTGCCTATTGTTTGGGTGCCAATATTGCAAATTTTACCTGTGCATCTATCACCGGTGACAGAGCCAATTGCTGTGCTAAATGTTTACAGGAGGGCATTTTTGTCTGTATAAGCATGCAGGGGTTAAGAATGCTGTTATGAGCAGGTGTTTAATGGATAGTTGTGGATATGACAAGAATTCACTGCTATCTTGATGGAAGGCCATTATTGTGAATCTTTTTTATGATGCCTGCACTCTAAGAAATGTTTCATGGGTTTAAAAATGATTTACTATTAAAAATTAAGTTTGTTAGATACTCTTGTTTTACTCACTTGATAACTTATTTTTAGAAGTTGGTCAAACTTGAAATATAGAAATCTGTCAAACTACGAAATAAGTGGATATTCATTTCTGAGTTCACTCAACAACAGACAATATTAAGTTAGGGCTACTTGTATATCTAGCAGGCATCCTTTAAACTCATGAGTGAACAGAAGTGTGGGAGAAAGCAACTTTGCGTTTCATGATATAAAGGTGGGCTACTTGGTCAGTATTATTTTTGACTTGCTTTATCAGCAATGACTAACATTAATAACTGCCAACATAGCAAAAAATTGTGTTCTCACAACGCTAAAATTTGAATTATCGTCTTAAACTAATTCAGTGTTAAAGATGGTAGAGTTTTAGCTAGCTCCTACTAGTTAAGTCCCAGTTGTTTTTGTGCTTTGTTTCACAAAGGCAGCCAGATGATCTTGATTGGCACTGAACCTCTTAAGCACAAGTTGTAACACTGCAAAGGTTAGCGAATATGCATGTTGATGTTTAAGCTGTAATATTTTAGTGAGGTTTAAACTGGTTAATTGAGTCACAGGTTTTAGTTTTATTCAGTGGATTCAGCACTTTGCAAAGGTGGTCTAATGCTGATGGTAATGCTGGCACCACATTTTAGAAACGGCATTGTTGCAACATGTGCGTTTGTCGTGTGTGTGTGGAACATTTGAATCATCTTGTATTATTTTGGAGATAATTTTTTGATTTGGCATTACAACATTCTATCTAGTTATAATGGCTTTCTTTAAAATGTATTATATGACACAGCCCAGGCCTCATAAACCTCATCCTTTAGTAATTTTTCAATTTAAAAAGCAGTTTAAAAATGTTTTCTTATTAACAGGATGATTTTGTGGAAAGGAGGAGAGAGGTTGCCATCCGAGGCTTAGTGGTGTATCTCAGAGAAAAGGAAGAGGATCTCTTCAAAGAGCAGTTGGTGGGTAAATCAGGCACTGAAAGGTCCAGCGTGTAAGATTTACGAGGCTCGGTTTGCAGAATATGACAGAAATGGAATATAATATTCGCCTGAAAATAAAAATCTTTGTGTTTTTGTTACCTGATGAGCCATACTATCTACAGAGGGAGTGGGACACACCACAGTAGGACAGCTAAACCAAACACTAACTTTCGTTAGGTCCTTTCACATTTTTCAAGAGTTTGTAGCCACCACAGTCTCTCCTAAACGTGTAGAAGGACAAGTTGTATTCAGTTAGTTGCAATCTACAGTTTTACCTTTTATCTCTCAGTTTTAATTTCAGACACACTATAATTTGTGTTACTCTCATTTTGAAATATGATGACTTAAGACGCTGAGATTTATTCTTACATTACTTATGCCAGGATGGTGGTGGGGACATTACAAATCAAGTGATGACGATCCTTGTAACTAGAGGTGCCAACCTGTCTGAGCCAGCCAGTGCAACGATCGTGATTGAGGGAACAGAAGTCCTGGAAGACCTGGATGTACCCAGATCTTGTGCCTTGCTAATACAGCTGATATATGCACTTAATCTCGGATACCCAAAAGAACTGAAAAACACTTGAAGTGTTTCAAAAGATATTCCTAAAGCTGGATGATCTGAAAAACAGTCTGAAGGTAATGTCTCTAAAAAGTAAACTTCTGTCCTAAAAATGTCACAAGAAATTTCACAAGAAAAGGCTACACCGGTTATATGTTATGTGTTGTTGAGTAAATACGGCAGCTGTAATGTATAGTTGGTGCTGGTTACAATAAAGTTTGTTGAAACTACAATTGCTATGTGTAATTTCTTCTGACATAAGTGAAATAAGTTGATTATACTCAAAATAATTAAGGTAACAATTTGCATTGACATTTTTGAGTAGAATGGAAGTAAAACAAAGAAGTTTGAATAACTTAAAATTTAATATTTCGACCCCTTAATAACAACAAAACCATATCATTAAAATAAGTTGGTTCAACTTAATTAAGCTTGTAGTTGACAAAGCAAATCACGTTGGTTACTAAACTAATTGAGTTAGTCTAACTATAAAAGTCTCATGACAGACTAAAAAATGGCTTGAGTTGGAATTACTTAAAAAGATCAATGCAAATTGCTACCTTAATTTTTTTTAAGTAGAGCTAGTGCAGAGTAGTGCTAGTGGCATGTCGGCTAAAAGAGTTCTTTCGAAGAAGACTTTTATTTTTCAGACTGTAGTACATCAAATATACACTGTACAATTATAAACGCAACACTTTTGTTTTTGCCCCCATTCATCATAAGCTGAATCAAAGATCTAAGATCTTATGTACTCAAAAGGCCAATTTCTCTCAATTATTGTTCTCAAATCTGTCAAAATCTGTGTTAGTGAGCACTTCTCCTTTTCCAAGATAATCCATCCACCTCACAGGTGTGGCATATTAAAATGTTGATCAGACAGCATGGGTATTGCACAGGTGTGCCTTAGGCTGACCACAATAAAAGGCCACTCGAAAATTTGCAGTTCCATCACACAGCACAATGCCACAGATGTCGCAAGTTTTGAGGGAACGTGAAATTGGCATGTGACTGCAGGAATGTCCAGTGATACTTGTCTGTACATCCATGGGTTCATTACAAACAAGAACTGCTGATGACTAATTCGGAATACTTTTAATGGTGCCAATTTGCGGAAATGTAAACAAACAGAGGCTAAAACAAACGTTGTGGTTGGGCGCCATAGTCTGCTGCTTATCTACCACCTCAGCTTGTTCTCCTCTCGCGTTGTCACAAAGTTTCAGAGCAATGCAGGGCGTTCCTGTAACCATAGTAACTCACTTTCACTCCTGCCTGTGTGCGCACGGTGTGAGAGGAGATGGAGAGACGCTGACTGAGATTAATCTGAGCAGCATGCAGGGGAATAAATTAGCCTACAATACAATAGACTTTTGTATATTTCTCACTTTCCCCCTGATTGTCTGAATAACTCACTAGATATGTCGTTTTTAGAAATAAAATAGCTGAGGTAGGCAGAGGACCAAACCACTGTGAAGGGGACCATAATCTTTCAAAATTTAAAACCGCATTGGACTTCTAGTAGAGGACAAGAGCTGTTAACCATTTGTATACCAAATACATTGACTAGAAAATGACTGACAAGAGTGGTTATATTTAGGTTTTTGGATTAAAGTATTGCTAGGTACAACTCAGTAGTCAGTGGATATTGGTAGGAATATGTCCCTTGTCAATTCTACGCCCTTGGATGGAACTGGGCCATCACTAACACAATTTGTTTCACCTGCGCTTTTCCTGATATGACAAGTTAAAATGTCTCCTGTGAAAAAAGTCTACTGTCCATCTGCATACTGATCACACATTGGTTGATTCGCATCTAAGTAATTACGCTCAATTTTAAGCATCTAACGTCATGTCTAAAAATTCTCTTCTTAGTGTGTGGTGCTGCTCTGATGACACATTGTTACTAACTTGTTAATATTTTCTAATAGTTTCGGCCCCCTAATATAAAACTGCCAAACGTTTTGTGTTTTTGTCTGCTGATTTATGACGACAGGATTGGATTTCCAAGAAGGGTTAAATTAAGGGCAACTGGACAGGTTGAAGATAGTGGAAGACGTTTAGCCTCCGATCAGCTGCCCTTGATTTAATCCTGCGTGCCTGCTTCTGGGAGACGCTGGACAGTGTTTGCCATGAGATTATAACAGCGCAGTTAACCGTACCCGGTTATCATGGTAATTAAAATGTGTACGGTAATAATAACCTTCGGGAATTTTACCATGGTTTACCGTTAAACCGGTGATCGTTTCATCCCTAGTTGTATGTTTTATTCCCAGCTTCTGCTATCCAAGTTATTCAGAACACATTTTAATGCTATTTGAATACATTTCCAAACCTTTATTTTAGAAATGTCATTGTGTGTGTACAAATCGTGGTTAAAAGATCTGCATGCCGAAGTACTGCTTCCTGGAGATGTTTAAGGAAGTTTTACTCTTGTTAATATGTATATGTTTTCTATTTACATGTGATGTGGATATTACTTTTCTCAGGGGTTTGCACACAAGCCAGAGGCCGAAAGAGTTCACACTGTCTCAAGCCCTGTAGGGCAACTCCCTGTTGGCAGCAGCAGGAGAGCTCATGCCAAACATCTTGAGCTCTGACCTCGAGAGAAATCCATTGCTCACTGTGGCCTGCTGGTCCCACTGGCTACTTTTCCAGACCTCGATGCAGATCTGTAGCGGTAGCTGCAGGGGTCCCCGCCTGCTGGTGCTAGCTCTTAGGTCTCAGGGCCAAACAAGTCAACACACACTCTGAAAGCAGACTTTGGCAATAGGGAGAACCAGCTGTGGGTTTGCTCTGAAGAAGCCCAACGAGTTAGTGACTACTGATACACTGCCTGTACCCTACGCAGTGCAGAGAGCCATTATGCAAGGTAGCATGGATAAGGAAGCGGTTCTGTCCACCCACAGGGATGGATCTCAAGAGTGTATGTATGAGCAAGCAGTGTGTGCGCAAGGAGAGAAAGAAATGTGGTAGTATATCTTGATGTTTTTCCTGCTGCTGTAACGGCTCTTGCACATTTCTGCCCAGCGCCTAGCAAACGTCCACTCAGTGACCCCAACCTTTCATGTAATGCACAATAAAATGTTTAAGTGGCATGCCAGCACCATTGAACTCTGGATAAATTGCCTCATATTTTCTGTGGAGCGCTGTATTTTTCAAGATAAACACGACAACTCCAGACTATGGCATTAAAAAATATATTAAGGTTGGACTTGTGCTGTTTAGGCTCTCTATTTGGAAATGAATCTCACAAAGAGAAATATCTATATTACACCCTTGTTTCCTCACTTGACTGTGTACTTACTTTTGCTAACTTCACATGAGGGAAAGAAGAGGGAAAAAAAGAACGGAAAACATAATGCATATTTCAGCCGGAGAAGCGAATGTGATGGAAATGCACGATGATGACAATTCATGCATATAATGGATCTGACATTCCAAATGAATGACTCTGTTGCATAACCCTTCAGACTCATGTCGAGATACAGCATCAAACTGTCACCCGTGGCTTTTTATTTCACATATAGCCCCGAGCAGTGTCAGGACAGTGTTTGCATCCAATCCACCTAGAAACATAAAAAGTGAACTTATGAACTAGCTTTCTTTCTATAATACATTAAAATGCAGGATGGAAGCTATATTTACCCAAAAAAACTTCTTTGTGCAAGACCTCTATAAATGGACATACATGGTCTACAGTAATGGATTTGATTTTTTTGTGGTTTGCCCATGAAAAATGTTTTTAAAATGCTGTTGGTAGGATTTTTTTAATTACAGCTTTGAAAATCTGTATTTATAATTTGCCTGTGAATAAATCTGAGCAAGCACTGAAAACAAACTGCCCATAATCCTAAATGATTGTTGGAAAGTGGCATGGGGAAATGAAACACAGCATTTTGTGGTTAACCTGAATTATACATTTATAGGAAACTGCAGTGAAATAAACAAGGCATGGAACAAAGTGCAGCCATGCAGTTTGAATGAATCTGAACGTCTCGGCCTTGGGAATCCCTGCAGGGGAACACCTACCTACACCCAACACATACACAATCTGCTCACGGAAAGATTACCATGATAAACATGGCACGTGGGGAAGGGTAGGTACCAGGGTAAAATGGACACAGTATTGGATGGTTGCCAGATCTGCACAGCACGTAATTCAGTATCATCTCATATTCATATCACACACAACGAGCACTGAGATTGGCAGCCCCTGCAACTTTAATTTCATTTCAAAATACATACATAATAACAAACTTTTAATAAAATTTGTCTGAAGCAAATATAAATAAGTGACACATAAGTAATAATAAACTATCCACACACATATTTTACATTCCTACTAAGGCTGATGTAAACAGCTTGAATGGCTGAAAACAATAGCAGAAGGAAATGTGTAATTACTCTGACACAACAGGACAAAGGAAGACTATTTTTGCAGGCTGTTTATGTATTTACAACACCAGTTGTGGCTGCATTTGGCAGAATTGCTGGGGTAAATGATGCACAAGTGAAAGTGCAAGATTAATAAGCAGTTTATCCCAGAAGGGGTAACATCTCCTGCATCTTAATGTGTTCACTCTGATCCTTTTGTGAAAATGTATGCATGCATACATATACACACACACACACACACACACACACACACACACACACACACACACACACACACACACACACACACAAACCAAAACAAAAGTCTACACAGGCATCACTTACACAAAACACACTATACTATCCATGATTAGGAGATTTCACATTTCTGAAAAAAGATTTTTTTTTAAAGGAGTGAATCATTTAAACCTAATTTTCACATGGATTTAATGTTCCTATTGTACTTCCTACTACAACAACACACTGTTCACTGCAGTTTACAGTAAATGAAGTCCTTTTACAAGTAGCACAGCTTACAAAAGAAGGAGCGAAAATGCAAATGAGCTGCTGATTGTGCAGTCCCTCAAAGTAATTGAAAAAAGGACAAAAAAACAGCAATTACCAGAAACAATGTTCCTGTTACTCAGGATAATCCACAGACCTCAGCATCAATAGTTTTCATACAGGGGCTATCTATTCAGTTAAAAAGGCTACAGTTAAAACTGAAGGTCTGGGGATTAACAGGGACCATTTTTTTTTCTAGAAAGACCCACTGCTGAGTCTTTCAAATGTCATTTTTCAATGCTTTAAGCTCACGAACAGCTTTGCATTCACCACCATTGTATTGTGGTGGTAGCAGAGGTGGATAAGAAACTGAGAAGATGAAACCAACAAAATCTTCATGGCTGATGCATTTCTTTAGGATTCTCAAGAAGTGTCAGTAGCTGCGTTCTAGATGACTGCGGCTGACTTTCACCAACTTGATAGTCAAACGTCAGGTGGGTTAAAGAAACCGCACCATCAAGTTGGACACATTCTACCTGCGTGAGCTTACTTTGAGTTTAGAATAATGACTTATCTGATCAGTCGAAAGGTGGTTCCAACTTTGTGCAGCCGGAGAAAAGCAACTGCAGTAGCCGGATCCAGCGACTGCAGCTGACTTGCTCCGTGAGATTTTAATGTCAGGTGACATGGAGACATTTAGCTGCTTAAATTTAAGGCTTCTGCTATCTGCTGGCTAAGAGTGTTACCTCAGCTGTTTTTCTGTAGTTTTTTGCAGCAACTGTTTCATAACATTTATAAAACATCAGGGTCCATCCACTTAAATTAAAGTATAGTTTCAGTTTTATCTGCTGAGTACTCCACACCAAAACTAATTTTCTTTAATTCCCCCTATTAAATTCCCCTTTGCCACCCAGCCTGTACTACACGTTGAAAGATACAGTTGTTTGCCTTCAGGTGGCACAAACTGCAGCAGCTACTTTGACCCAAATTTATACTTAGGCCTAGTCAATTTCTAGCCAGGTGTTGAAAAGACAAATGCCTCCGCCCTCTCCAAGACCCATATGTAACCTTAACCCTCAAGTGAGACTACATTAAAACGATCTGTGAAAACGCTGTTGTTTGAAAAGTTTTTAGCTAGCTTATCCTGGCTAAACTGTTATTGTCTTTACTAAAGCGCTTCTTCTAACGTTTCCAAACAATCTTGTGCATGCCTCCTTCGTAACTGGAGTAGGGTCGACCCTGATTTGCAAGTAGCCTGGGACAGCCATAATGGGTTGCAATCAGATTTGTGATCTTGCCAACGGACACACATATGCTGTATGTGGCTAAGTGTAAATGAAAGTGTCTTAAATCTCATCTGGATTTTATCCAGATATGACACTTGAAATGACAAGTGTAAATGTGGCCATTGCCTGCCTGTGGATGGTAAATATGTCTCCCATGCTGTTGTTTTTCCTGTCCATAGATGGCGCATGTTGGATTGCAACTACTGCCACAGCTGTCTGCAAATCAGTGTTTATGTCAGGACCTGTTTTTTGGCTTTGCATCATTGACACTGCATGTCCTTGTTATTTTCTGATCATGAAGAACATTTTAAGGGCTGTTCTTCACCTAATTTGGATTTGTAGGATCTAAAATTATTTACTGCGATTGCTTGAATTTCTTTGATCCTTGGCCAAGAAAATATGAGAGTGGGTTTTGTTGGAAATTTGCAACAAGCTCTGAATGAATACTTCCACCATATTTTGGAAGGGGCAACATTGCATGGCATTGCCAGCAGCCACCAACTGTCTCCTCTTTGAAAATGTCCTGGAAAAGAAGGCCCTTAGTGGCGTCTTTTTTTTTTTCCTCACAGAAGAACTGCAGCAAAGAGGGAATACTCATTTATGTTATTTCCCATCCTGAAAACATCAAACCTCCTCTGTGACTCATACCACACATGGTGAGTGCACCCAGAGGCGTGTGTGTGTGTTAGTGTGTGTCACTGATTTGTTCATCACCAGTGACTATTCCTGTTTGAAGATGATTCAACATGCTTCCACTACACCTGACTCGTTCTGCCTCAGCATCAAAATCAATTTTCCCTCAGTCCCCACAGTAGATCCCACTCCAAGCTTCAGATCCTCTGCTGCCAGACTGCTCAGCTGTCCATCATGTGACGGCCTTAAGCTTCCCAGACAGTAACTGGATCCATGCTGCACACAGGCAGCCTCTTTCATTTATATTATGCCGTGCATATCTAAATAGGTCTATAAATAAATCTATAAGGGGGTGTTGTGTGATGCGGTTTTATGTCTGCATTAACATATGTATTCTGGTATAGGTGGAACTAACTTCTATATGAAGCAAATGTTCATATAGATCAATCTTAATAGGGACACATGCCTCTGTAGAATGCAGAGTCATGGGAGGGGAGGGAAGGAAAAGATTGAAAGCTTTCCCCACTTTCTCTGGGCATCAGTTAAGGTGACCATGATTGGAAGTAGGAATAGGGGGGCAATCAATTCAGCAGTTCACATTAAATTAGAAAAATAGCACAGAAAGTGAATCATGCTCTAAATCAGCTTTGGTTATTGGCCCAGAGCCTCCTCTCAAGCTGTCAGGTGGTGCTCAGGATCCAAAAGAACTTGGGTGGGACTTTCATCTGGGACGTGGTTGAGTCGAATGCAGCATCGTCAGTAGTTTTGTGCCCACGCTTACATGCATCAAATGTTCCGTTTATTTCACACATCTGTTGTTTATGCTTCATCCGAGAGCCAGTGCTTGAATGGGACATAATCTGGCATGGCCACCTAATTCTGTTTACAGCATGCTACAATATTGTCCTTGATAGCAAAATACTTCCGGTCTCTGTTTGACTTAATGTTCAAACATAACCTTTTGACAATAACTCTTCTAGAGCCACTTTTTCAGTGTAAGGTATAATTATTTATTGCCCACAATGCAGTCACTTCATTATTTTGGCATTAGTTATGAAGCTGACAAAGATTTTAGGACCGTTAAAATCACTCCATCATGAAATATTTACCACCGCCTAATTATTTGAGGCTTGGCAGCCATTTTCAAAAGCACCTCAGTGGACAAGCCAATTTCCAAATGAAAAAAATCCTGTGAAGTTAGCCATGGCCCCTATTAATATTCCTCTATGCAAATGCCAGATGATCTTCCCACACATTTAACGGCCTGGCCTTTCTGCAATTTACTGACTCACAGCCCAAAAGGAAGTGTCTGAACCCGAATTCAAGAACAACTTCTTTGCAGTCCTTTACAATGTAGAAGAAGAGAGCTGAGGTATGGAAAAATGAGGTAGCAACATATAAACAATCACTGAAGGCTCTATTGCTGAATATTAAAGAGCGTCTTAACTGGAAAACTGGATTTCGAAGTTCAATCTCAGCTTGAAAATATTCTTTATATTATATTAACTGCAAAGCGAAAAGTGCTATTTCTCCACCTCTTTTTTGCTTTTGTTGTTTCTGACATGTGAGTGACAGGTAGAAAGTTGAATGGCTGTTCCAAAACCTCAAAAAACAAATTCACTCACCAAAGAGTAGAAAAACCATTGGTAGTTAAGTGACAAGAATTGTTGAATTTGTTGGTTTTTAAGTGAACTAAGAAACACTTTTCAGATTCAGTGCCAACGCTTTGAAGTACAGTATTTTCCTCTAAGCCTAGGGCACTCAATAAATGTATAGTTTTGAATTAAAATCAATGTCAGAAATCATACAACTATAATCAAAGATCACTTGAGATAAAAAAAAGGTGCCTGTCAACTGTTATCTTTAATTCCAGCTTCCTTCTATAGAGACATTTGATCAGTTCCAAACATTTAATATTTCATTTGAACACGAGTCAAAACCAGCTAATCTTCCCAGGAAGCTTCTTAAAAAAAATTATGAAAAAAAAAATCTATGGACATCTATGGTTCCATATCGACTGAGCAAATGGCATCTGCTGATGAAGAATGGGGCATACAGGGTAAGGACAGGCAGAGCTCTGAAGTTGCGCTTGCATCAGCTGATTGGAATCAGCTGTTTTATTCATGCTTCACAATCACAGTCATTCAGAACTGTGTGGCTACCAGCGGACTCGTCATGTCCAATCATATTCATTGAGGTGTAGAGCACCTCCATTATTACTTGATACCTCTCACTATTACTCTGCTAAGAGGATCATGCTGTTACCATTTGGTCCCTCAGCTCCTCCACCATCCCAGTCTCCTTAGTGCTATATTTTGAGTATTGTTGATTTAACATTCATGAAAATGATTAAACAATTCAGTAAGCTGACCTTGAATGGAGAACGTCTTGTTATTAAAATATTTGTTCACAGTCATTATACTAGAGGTAAAGTAGAATTTATCCTAAAGTTACAAAATTGAATTCTTTTTGATGCAGGAAGTGCATCAGTAGGGCCAGTTCAAGGCTGAAGAAACTGGCATTCATGAGGCTGCTACAGGCATCAAAGAAGCAGATGGCAAGAAAAGGCAATCTGTTGTAAAAAAAAAAAAAAGCAGTCCTGATGCTCACCCATATTTTTGAGCTTGTCTTGTCCGTACTGTTGACTGCTCATTTATTTCTTGCTGGATTCGGCCATTTTATCTCCTGTTGCACATTTCCACCGCCAAAACCCTACACTTGTCATTTTAAAGGGTGAGCTAATATAGGACACATTTAAAAGGACACAAGGGCTTCAGTGATTAAACCCATGACCTTTTAGTTTAGTAGGATGGACTCTAACCATGATCTATCTCAAGTAACTCAGGTTCGGGACATCAGTAATGCCACATTCTGTACGTTGTTTTTTTGCCCTCATAGTTTACTGACCAGGTTTGTGCTGTAAATATGCTATTAATATTGATATTTTTTGATTCACAAATGTCAAAAATCAATCATCTAAATGATAACCTTATGTTGACGGAACGCAAAAGACTAAATTTGGAAGTGCCAGACAGTCTGTGGTGTGCACATAATAGAGACGTGTTCCCAGTATATTCGGCGCAACGCTGCTGCTGAATGAATGAGCACCACTACTAAAATTTCACACGATCATTGATATCAATGCGCAACTAATGATTTTCACTCCCACACTGTGCGAGCATGGTAATACTCAACACACTTGGCTCGCTTCCTCTTCTTATTCTTCAAAGGACATCTACGTGACAGGTGCTGTAGTGAGAGCACTGAAGTGAGGTATTTTAAGGGCAGTGCAACATGTGTGTGTAGTGAATGTGTGGGTGAGCGAATGTGAAACAGTGAGCAGTAGAAATTGACGGTGAAAGCGAGCGAGTAAGTTGTCAGTCTGGCAGTAAATGTACAGTGTAGAGCACTGTGTGTCTGTTAATAAAAGCATGTCTGTTGTTTCTCCAGCAGCTGGGAAGTGAAGTCTGTTAGCGCTAGCTAACGTCTCCCCCATGCTTCAGAAGTTGTGCAGGACTGGATGGTGCGGAGTCACGTGACTACACACACACACACAGTAGTATGTTTTCTGTGCTTGTGATTTGATCTTCTTAAATATAGAAATTATAGAAACAGCTTTCAAAGAGATGGATATCTCAGCTGTGCCCAAATATTGTTTTTTCCCAGGCTAGGAGCATTGCTTTTAGATGGCAATGGCGGTAGGTCGTTTGCTCGGTTTGTCCACCACTTTGGTCCAGGTTGAAATATCTCAACAACTACTGGTTGTATTGCCACAACATCTGGTACAGATATTCAAAGGAGGGAAGTGCAGCCTCACAGAGCCTTTAGCATGGCTGCAGACTCTTAGTCTGGTTTTGTCTTTTCGTTTGTTGCTCTACTGAAGGCACTGAATCAAAGTGGCTTCAGAAGAACAAAAGGGAGGTACATCCCCTCAACAATCATGCACACACAAAGCCCCGAAATGTTAACTGGAACAGTGACACTGCCAATGACTCAGAAACATAACACAAATCTGATAGTAAGCACCCAAAGTTGAATGCAGACAGGAACTCATGCCTTTTTTGTCTATCGTTGTCCCCCAAGAGTCTCCTGAGAACCTCTGAGGCCTTGTCCCCGTGACGACAGGATTTGGCAGCAAGCTGCGTTGTCATGCCTGTGATACAATGCCGGGGGTTGTTTTCAAGCCAATGGTAGCCCGGTTCCACATTGTTCCATACTTTGTGATGTCTCGCTCCACAGCTCAGGGAGGAGATGAAGGTCTCCCTGGCAACTGGACAGATGCTGGGCAGGAGACATTACTGTTCTGCTCCTCAGACCCATCCATAGAGCGTACACACACACACACACACACACACACACACACACATCCAACTATTTGTGATGTTCACCATTCACTTTAGCCCTGGGGAGGACCAGCGGACCAAGGAGGCTCCTGTGTTTCATGCACTGTTAAGTTGGTTAGGGGCTCTTAGCTGACTCCTGCCAGTCCTGCCCAGAGTCCATGAATGGAGATCCCATTGCTTCCCATGGGAATGTGATGTGTGATGGAAAATCATGTCCAAGCTTACTGATGCATTTTCACTGAAGAGAGCTGGCTTTTCAGTCTCAATGCAGATTTAATGTGATTGCATATAAGTGAGGTTTGGCAAAGAAAAAAAAAGAGGCAGTCTTCCTAATTCTCTGCAGCACTCTTTGTATTTGACACACTTCTGTGTAAAGTGAGTTGATGGAGCAGAAAAACAAACACGTTTTTGTTTTGTTTTTTGCATGCTGAACACTTGTGTGTCACTATGCTGACAGCTTGCCTTATAGCCCCAGAGAGCGAAAAGGGTTTTGGATATGAACAGGTCCAGATTGAGATTTCCATTATCTCATGCTTGATCACCTCTCAAATTGCAATATTTCGCCAAGACAAATCTGTTCCTTCATGCTTTGTGAGTTTTAGGTTGGATTGTTTCATTCTGTGCCTAAGTGAAAAAGTCATTTTGTGGGTTGTTTTAGTAAATCGTGTTATTCAGAAATGAGCCATTACTTACACTAATATGACACAAAGCTCATTCTGACCAAAGGCCCCATATTTCGCAGCCTCACTGAAGCAAGTCATATTTACATGATAAAGACTTCCTCATCTACCAGATCTACTTATATCTACAGTCCCCTTCGAGCGTTTTATCAGTTAGAATGTAATATTGTGCAGCTGTGCCTCCTCCTCTTTGCAATGTTCCTCAGAGCCGAGACACTACTGGCAGGGCACGATCATCTCATTATGCCAAATACTGAATTTTTAATGGGTCATTACAGTCGGCCATTTTCCGGCAGCGATTCTGTCAGTGCAAACAGGTGGGATAGGGTTCTGTCAGGTCACCGTCTGCAGAGGGAAAATATCTCCACTGATCCCCCATCTATATCCTGTCTAACAAAATGAAAAAAAAAAAAAAAAACGACAGGTAGAAAAAGTCAGTTGCTGCCATATCAGAGCCAGATCTTGACCCCTAATGTCCTTGTGGAATGGCTGTGAGAGAGACGGTACCTTTCAAAAGCCATAAATTTATTTCAGGGTAAGGCTAAAGCTAATTTCAACAGCCCTCAAAGGATTTGCTGATATAATAGATTAGGCAGAGCAGCATTATAACCCCACTGTGCCCTATATGCCATTAGACTTGTTTGTACTGCATTACTGATTTAATCTTATTTAAATGTACTCTGGTAATTAGGCCCTACAGTAATTATAGGGAATGATTGCATTAATGCAAACTTGAAAATTGAGAATTGACAAATGCAGGCGTATTAATTGACTCCCAAATTCACCTCATATTTATTCATGCTTTTTCATGGGGGTTCGCCGTACATCAGAGAGACAAGCACCAGCGTTCCAGACCGAGCGCCAAGAGCAAGAGACCATTAAGTCTTAAGAGACTTGCAGTAGATGTCGGTAAAGAAAGAGAGAGAGAGAAAGAGAGAGGGGGCAAAAGAAAGAGAGAGTGCAGAGTCCGATCAATATTCAAACTGCAAAATGAATTTGACTGGAGCGAGAACTTCTCATCAAATGGGAAAAGAAATTGGATATGAAAGATGACCTGCCATAAAATCCGATATCCCACAATGCCATCTGTCAGACAGCGGCTGGGGAATAATGACAACGGCTAATGAAAGTTGAGCCCTGGTTCGGCGGTGGTTTAAATCAGCTCCTCGCTGCGTCTGCCTTGCTGTGCTGACTCAGAGCCATGTCCTCTATCCAGCCCAGCTGGGTGCCACAGAATAAAGGAGTGGGAAACCCTCGACATTGTCCCAAACAGTTTCAAGTAGGAACAGAAAAGGGATCAAGTTGTTACTTGGAAGTGTTGTTACTCAGGTCCTGGAGGAGGTACTGTACTCACCTCAGACGAATGGGGAGGTCAGGATCAGCTACAGGACAGCACTAGTGGAGCTGATTGATATGAACGACTCTTAGGGCAGAGACTTTCTGTAATGCATGCTTCAACTTAAGCCTCTCTCTGCCTCAGTCTTCTGCTGCCCAGAAAGTACCTGATGCGCCAGGGGAAACATGGTGTCTGTCTGAGGTCAGATCCATTTTTTATTTTGCGTGTGCAGTATTTCAGTCTTGGAGGACATTAAATAAATTTCAATCAGGAGAGACATTTTAGTGAACAATAAATTATTATCGTTCTCTAAGACGAAGTCTCTCCTTGAGTAGCGTACAATGAATATGAGATATGTGAAATCTCTTTGGCAATTGGAATGACGTGGTATTTAAAGGCGGTGGTGCAGCAGTAGAGGTAGAGAAAACCCCCTAGCTGGAGTCTAGACACTGATGGTGGTGAGGGATGAAGAAATGCTGAAGATCTGGATGTGAAAAGGAGAGGACTTCAGCTGGGCTTGAACTGGGCCTGGATCTGAGGAGCAGGAGGCAAATAGGGTGGAGGAGGGCTGCAGCAATTCATACTGAAATCACAGCTGAGAGGAGAACAGATTTAAAGTTTGACAGTGACTACATGATTGGCTGTGCTGATCGCTGCAAAATCTGATCAGAAAACTGAAGAGTGAACGTCTCTTAGTCAGCTGTTAGAGGGCAGGGACAGAGACTGTCTGAGAGAGAGAGAGAGAGATGTGATGAATGAACCATAAATATAGTCATTCTGGTTGAACTTATACATGCTATATTTTCTTATTGTGAACAAACCTCACGAAAAGACCAAAACAAACAAAGAACTGATTCTACTAACAAAGTATTGCTTGTTCAAAGCATGATATATCTTATATCTCTGTACCACAGAGGTCCATTGTTGTCCAAAAAATATATATAAACATGGGCACCGTAGTTTGTTTTGGGTCAACATACAGTACACTGCTGCTGTAAATACTCACTTGAGCACGAACTGTGTATTAGTCCACAGCTGACAATAACAAATTTGCTCTTCACTCCAAAGTAACATTTGCTAAAACCTACAGTGACCAGATGTTTTAGGAACTCAACGCCACACTTCTTCACACAAGATTTTTGCTCCTTTAAAGGCAGAGTTCCCTTTACAGGCTGGGAGTGGCTTCACATTTTGACAAATAAACTTTAATTAGACGCTGGGCACCAAATGAATGATTCGTAATTGAAATGTTATCTGATGAATTTTAGTAATATTTATACTTATTCAAATAAACAATTTGATGGTATTTCACATCTTTGCTGAGCAAGAGGTTTGTGCAAAAGGAATTAAAGGCCTGCCCCAAATAAAGAAAATTAAAGCCTGGGCTTTAAGTTTTATGGTACATTTCTAATATAAACAAATAGGCTTGGGGCTATGTCCTCCAGGCGAAGGGTTGGTTTTGGTCTTGTTACACCAGCCTTACCCTTAAAAGGCCCCAATTTCCCATAAACGTTATTGCTTCCTTTTTAAAAAAGGACATTGCCTCTTCTCTAAAACAATCGGTCTCCCCATTCCCAACCTGCCAGCCCTCATTGACACTGCCACCACTCGCAGAACACTGACCGTAGCACACGACCCCTGTCAACCCCACAACCCATACTTCACCCTTTATCCCTCTGGCTGCAGATACAGACAACCAATCTGCAAAAAACACACTTTGGTAGGAGTTTTGAGCCATCAGCTGTAAGTGCTTTAAATAGCATGTGCACACTGTAATAGACTGTGTGTTTATACCCTTGTGTTTTGAATGTTATTTTTGTGCACAGACTGTGAAAACAAATTTCCTCTATAGAGAACAACAACGAATGAATCTGAGACTATGAAACACTTGCATTTGCAAGGACATACTGCATTTCATTACCTACAAAATAATGCATAAATGAGAACTAGAATGGGCATTTCCTTAAGAAAATGCGTGTGAGAGCTGCTAGCTATTTTTTGCGATTGCTATCGCTGTCGGTGCAATGTGTGGCTCCATCAGCTAAGAGACTCAATGATGTGCTGCACACTGTTCAGCAAACATATGTGTTAAGTTTGGCCCCCTTTTCGTTAACATGCTGTGAGCAGGGTTTTATTCATCAATCTCTGGATCTGGAGCAAGAGCAAGTGCTCAACCACCGGACTACTCAGATACACTGTGAAGGGCTTTCAACTTTCTTTGTCAATCATGTCTTATTCTGACAAAATAAATGGCTCTTAAGCACCAATAGAAGGCATGTTTTGCTTATAAACATATTTTCTGTGATGGCTACTCCGCTGTTGAAGAATAAAATAAATGAACATACATTTAGCTGAAGCTTTTATCCAAAGCGACTTAAAATTGCTATACATGTCAGAGGTTGCACACCTCTGGAGCAACGAGGGGTTAAGTGTCTTGCTCAGGGACACAACAGGTGGATGGGTCACAGTGGGGGATTGAACCCAGGTCTCTCACACTAAAGGCAGGCATCTTATCCATTGCGCCATCACAATGGAATGTGAAAGACTTAATATCATGTTAACAATGATTGCATTTAAAAAGACTAACAACACAGAACTTTGAAAGTAACCATTGAAAGTCAGTAAGGACTCCACATTTTGTTAGCATCAACTTCAAACAACAAACAGCTCCGTAAATATGCAAGCTTTAATATTAATATATTGTGACTCAAATCAATGTCAGGCATAAGAAGTAGTACTCCGAGGACTGTCTTTTTATTTATCTATCAAATCAGCTGTTCTTATCAAATGAAACAGGCACTTCACTCCTGGTTTCAATAGTAACCCACTACAAGAATGACAATTACCAACAAAAAACACTATATTCTAAGCAGCCACGTTTAACAAAACATAAATCACAAAGTAACTTTTGTGTTTCAAACAAATAGGAGACTTATTAGCAAATTTTAACAAAACTTTCTTCACTGCCATGCATCATGGGAATTCTGCAAGCGGCAACCTTCGGCTCTCACTTCCGATACAAATACGGAAGTATCTCAAACTGCAATTCATCGAGTGGCCACTTGAGGCTGGCTGCAGAAGGGAGTCAATCTCCATTGACCACCATGTTAAAATGCCCAACTTTACAGCAGAATAAAACATGTTTACAGCCTGGTTCAAAAAATGGTTTTAGTGCATATCGTATACATATAATTTTGCCCTTCGTGACAACTTTGAGGGGGGTGAATTTTTTTATAACTCACCTGTTTAAATTATATTAAGCCTTAAAGTTCTGCATTATTAGGGGCGTGGCCACTTTGATTGACAGGCGCCATTAGCCGCTGCCACTGCTAGCACTCGGTCCGCCGTCTGTAAGCCTCACTCATCTACACGGAGCTCTGAGCTCTGCCTGTTGGAGCCTTTTGGACATTTCTACATGCAGATACTGGGTGAATAATGGCAGGCTGTGCAGTTCATTGGAGAGATAACCTCCAGAAAATCTGTGTTCTACTTGGTGAGTGAAATTCCTGTATTTTATTTATGTGTTAACATTTAACAGGTATCGCTGTCAGCATATTTTTCTTTACACTTGATAAAGCACTTTGTAACTTGTTTTTGAAAAGTGCTCTACAAATAAGGATTATTATTATTATTATTATTATTATTATATAGCTTGTTAGCTGAACGTTAGCTTGTTACGCTAATTAGCCAGATAAGAGCAGCCCCAAGCTGCTAAGTTAGTGTAAGTAAGTAAGTCAGTCAGTGTGTCCTAACTGCAGCTTTTAATGAGTCAAAGACAAGTCAGCAAGAAGGGAGAAGCCAAGATTAACCTTAGTGTTAGACATTAGGGTGATAATGCTTTGAAGAAAAGGCGTCTGTGTGAGATTTAGCTAAGTCCTGTAACGGAATCACTGTTCAGTTAGATACTAGTCAGATACTGTTGTAAGTGGCTGCACCTGATCCCGATGGAAAAGAAGGGTTTAAAGGCAGAGAGCCGAGGGGGGAGCGGCTGCGGAGTTCTGCCTGAAACTGTCACACCGAGGAACACCGATGCCACTATTTGAGCTAGCTGTCTCTCCCGAGGAGAGCCGTGCACCTGCAAGTGTAACGTTACTTTTTAAAAACGATAACGTTATACTATTCTTTGTGGGGTTCATCAGTGGGGATGATTGATTCGAAGTACATATTGAAGTACGTTTATAGTCATCAATAAGTTAATACACTCAGTAGATGTAGCATTCCTGGAGATTCAGCAAATACACTGCGTTTGATCAGCGACGTTTCTGATAAGAAGCTTAAGATGTGGATGCATAATTTGGCAGAACAGCTGTTGTAGGCTACCTGCAGAGATTTTCATCCACCTTTTTTGTCAGCATATAATGCGCGTTATGCCTGCAGACAGGTAGCTGGGCTGTAACTACGGCGAAGGTTTAGTTAAGGCGAGAAATTAGGTGTGTGAGAGCCGCCTCTGAGTTTGTTTTGTGGGTTAGAATTTGCCAAAAAAGGTAGTACAGTTTAATAAGAAATATAAAATAAGATCCTTAAAATAAACGTTCAATAAGCTCGGACTTGAGTAGTTATTGTTGCACAGTGTCCAGCAGAAAACCGTATATTGCACATATTAGTAAACGGTGTATTTCACATTGCCACCCCTAATTACTGTCACATGCCAGAGAGATTTTCATGCTGAGGCAATCTCAGAGTTCAGTAGCTTAATGGCTCTTTGGAAGAAGCTGCGTAACTGTCTACCCATTGTTGTCTTTACAGGTGCCAGAGGAGCTGATTGCAGAACCCTCTAGATGTGATTAGCTGTGTCCAGCTCTACAGGAGAGAACAGCTAGAGCTTCCAGCTCTTCAGCTCCTGCTTTTCTTTTTACTCACAACAGCTGAACACTACTGATGTGACATTATGACACTGGGTTCTTATCAACAGATTCTATCATTATAATAACTCTCAACACATTTCAAGTCATACAAAACTACCATTACATTTGTAACCTTTTAATATTGATGTCTTCATGAATGCAAGACAAGAGTTTAATTTATTAAACTATTGCTTTTGTATTAGGAAGACTTTGTTATAAAGTGTTTCAAACTAATTATATATAATAAAATCATTCTTCGTTCATCATCAGTTTCATATTTTAATTTTAAATAGTGTGACCTAAACTCAACAATATATTATAGTTAGCAGCTGTAAATGAAAATATTAA
Organism: Micropterus salmoides; assembly: GCF_014851395.1. Classification (NCBI taxonomy): domain Eukaryota; kingdom Metazoa; phylum Chordata; class Actinopteri; order Centrarchiformes; family Centrarchidae; genus Micropterus; species Micropterus salmoides. Next base: position 11,186,541 of record NW_024041484.1, read on the forward strand.
ATGTTATTTATAGGCTAACATCTTGCATATGTTAGTAAAAAGTAAAAAATGAAAGGTTGATGTTATATACTGTTTTATTTTGACATTTCTTTAAGAGACAAATGTGACATTGACTGAGAAGTTACTCCGTAGTGAAAAACAAAGAATGAATAGTTTTGAAGCCCTGTAGGAGGTGTCATTTATTGTGACCTGAGAAGGTCTTGTGTGGTTTACATTGTATAGACTCACCTATTTACTACATCAGCTCTGAGACCTCTGAGTTTGCAAGGTCACAATAAAAACCACCTAGTGGGATTCATAATTACTCTGTGCAGATCATTCTTTGTTTCAGCACTTACACACAGGATGGTTTGGATGTGCCCACATTATTCTGTGTTTAAAATAGACTTATATCAGAGCAGCAAACAAGACACTTAAGAAACTTCAGCAACAGGCTCTGTTACTGGGTGTATGGCTCCTTATTTATCTTAAAGTATAAGGTAGAAAGTAAAAATACTCCTGCACACACAGAAATACACTACATAATTACTTTTCAACATTTCATGTGAAACATGTTTGGGAGTATTTTCACTTTTTAACTTATACTAGACTGATGTTCTTAAGCAAGAGTTCAGTTTTAATGTTTCATGTTTTATCTGGTATACGATTAGCTTTTCCGTAAGTAGTAAAGACAGGGAGTGCTAATGTATATAGAATTTATTACAAGTGAACTATAAACCATATCTTTTTTAAATGGATCTATGATACGTATATGGACAATATTTAAAACTCAAAGTAAACAGAAGGAGAGAACGCCTTTCCACGTCAGTCCACCCCATCAGCACAATGAGGACTCCAGGTCCAGCTCTCTGGGCACCAGGTGGGACATCTGATCCACAGTGTGACTCTGGGAGGAAAATGTGTAATAAATTCTTCAGGTGATAAAAAATATAAAGTAAATACAGATGATTCTTTAATAAATAGAATATTGTGTAAAGTTAATTTTCTAACGTAATTTAATTCAAAAAGTGAATCTTTGATATATTCTAGATTCATTACACAAAGTGAAGCATTTCAAACCCTTTTTGCTTTCATCTTGATGATTACGGTTTACAGCTCATGGAAATAAAAACTCCAGTATCTCAAAATGTATAAACATTTTAGAATAAATACATATCTGTATTATAAATTATACAGAAATGTCAACTGGAGAAGAGCTCTCTAATCAGCTAATTAACTCAAAACACCTGCAAAGGTTTTTGAAGCCTGTAATCTCTCAGTCTGGTTCTGATGCTCACAATGGTCTTTTCTCAGTATTCTAATTTTTTGAGATGCTCCTCTAAAAGATGCCTCAGTGTTTCAATGTTGACAGCACTATTATGTCACATAAGTGGGAGAAAATGGAACAAGGGAGACTCGTTAAATGTTTTTGTGTTGTCCTTTTAAGACAATTTTATATCAGCTGTCAAATGTCCAGTAGCCAAGACTAGCAACGTTATTTTAGACTAAAAGTTTAAGCTTTGAGTAGCAGATGTGGAGGCATCAGAACCTCAACAAGAATCTTGTGACAAATATAAAAAGTACCTTTCTCTCTCAAGTGTCCTATTCCAGACAATAATCCCACACAGCCCTGCCGACAGCAGCAACGTTACTCAAAATAGCAGTGTGCGGAATTAATTAACGTGATAACAGCCATGGATAACATTTTACAAGATATACAGCTTCCATCATGTAACTGAGGACTCTACCGCTAGCTTATTACGTTTGTTCGTTTGAGCTGTAACGTTAAGTAAACTTAAGATAATTAATTACTGATTCATAGTTATCGTTAACTGTCAACATTGTTCTCAACAAAATCTAACTTTAGTGTTGCAAAATAACATTAACGTTACCACATTTATATATTAAAAAGCATTTAAAACCTTGTGAAGTATAATGTCAATAACAGATATGTGAGTTATTTTAATATTTTCTGGTGTCTTACCTTGACTGTAGCTGGTAATGTCGGTAAACTGGTAACAACACGGCCGTAGGTTCCAACCTCCACCGTACAGCAGCGCAGAGTAGCATGTAGCATGTAGCATTAGCTCCTTAGCATGAGCTAACTCGGTCAGGTCGAGCTAGGCGGGAGTGGTTTCAGCAACACGTCACTTCAGCTCCACCTACGACCTGCCTCTTTGCACATTTTTGGTTATCCGGGAGTGATGTGCGGTGACGCGCTGCCAAGATGGCGCCGGCCAGCTCCGTCAATTTTGAGGCTCTTCAGAAACCAATGGGTGACGTCACGGTCTACGTCCATTTTTATACACAGTCTATGGAATTCTGAGGCACGGGGTGATATAGAGCAGCCCAGGGCTGTTAAATAAGAGCAGCCTAAGTCCATCCTTCAAAACGATACAATTGTGATGATACAATTTGATGTGTTGTTGATAGAAAAAGTGTATTTGCTTAATAAAAAAAGCTTTACAGCTATAATTTTGGACTTTTTAGTTAGTGCTTGAGTAGCTGAGCATAAAAATATACCTCTTGTGTCCAAACTCCAAACAGGGAGGAAGATACAACAAGTTAAAGAATTAGTGACAGGGGGAGACCTCAGCCTGCAGCTACAACAGGGAGTGAATGGGAGAAGACTGAGACGTTCCAATCAATTAAGAATCAGAGATAAAAAACTAAACTTCCACTGAGCAGGATTTTGACATTTTGAGGGAGAAAAGGCATGTGTCTACATTTTGGTGCCTTTTTTGGGCTTATAGAGATAAATATACGCGACTAGCAGCAGTTTACAAAAATTCTGATCTGCAAAATCCTCCTGTCTCCACTCTAACTGATCACATGACACACTGGTAAAGTCTGCTAAAAGCAGTAAAACCCTTCACTTTGGAAGAGCATAGCTCCTAAAAAAACCCCATTTTTTTAGCAAACACCAAATACAACTTTTCTGCAACTTACAGCTTTTTGAGAAATTGAGTCTCTAGCTGCACATATGCCAGAGAACACTATAAAGAGTGGAGTCCCTGCTCCCATAGGAACCCATTCATTTTAAAATGCATAAAAATATTAATATAAAATCAACCATTACAGATATCAGCAACACAGGTAATAGCACCCATCTCATGAAGAAGATGTACAATTTGAAGTTGGAACCAAGTTTGTAGGACAAACGGTACTGGACTAGTTAGATGCCAAAAAATGGCGGAATAAATAATAATAATAATAATAACAATAATAAAGAGCGAAGAGAACAAAAGTGTGTGAGCTCTCACACTAATAATAAAAGTTTTAGCTGTAATGGAAATGGAAGTGTGATATTCTACATAACAATATTTTTCTATATTCTACATGTAGAAGCTAGTAAGGTTGCCAGTCTCTGCGTAAGATAATTATGTGGCTGTGTAGACAGTTTATTTAAACGCTTGACATCGAAGTGGACCAATTCTGAAGATAAAACTGCAAGAGATAATTAAATTCCAAAGTACTATCTCTGTCGTGTATTTTTCACTGGATCTTTCTCTTCTCTTCAGATCAGCGGTCTCAACACACACACACACACACACACACACACACACACACACACACACACACAAGAATCTCTACTCTGTCTCCATCATTTGTTCCAGCCTTCAAATATTTGAGTTTCATGGCACAAAAAATACACAGAATGTGATTAATGTACATTTCTTAGTGTTTTACAGTAAGAAGTGCCTCCATAAGACCAACATACAATTCAAAAGGTCAAGCTGTCATGTGCTACATGTTTCTCCTGTTCCTATTAGCAGAGCTCCCATTCTTGAAATGATTGGCCAATAATATTTTCATTCTGGTGTTTTTTCGGGCATCATGGATGCTAGGAAACTCAGAGCCTTGGGGCCTCAAGTGTGTGCCTTTTCAAAGCAACGTATGTAAAGTTAATGGCCTCTTAAATAAACTGTCAATCGTGCCACTGCCAGGCTTGTTTTTTGTTTTTCCCCACCCATGAAAGATCTTACTCCACACTGGCAAAGCTTCTCTCACTACCCCTCTCTTACTCTGCCCACCCACATCTACTCCATCCTCTGTCAAACAGCAGATTTAAAAATCGATCCCATTTGATCCTGTCGATTTCTATTTAAATCTACACCTACAAACCCCGGGTGGAAGCGGGGAGGTGCAGTTGTGACGGGGCAATTACAGCAAGCAATGGCACTGTATTTCGATAGATTGCGGAGGGTGCAAGGTGACTTAGGTCAGGAAAGGGGGTTCTTATATCTTACTGTCTCATTCAAATACACACTCTGCTGTCAGCCTAAATCATGACGCACTGTTTTCTCCCAGCCAGAAGGGGAATTAGCAATATTGAATCCGCTGTCGAATATTGAACAGCTCGTAGGGGTTTCTCTTGTCTGATCTAGCGCCAACTTTGGAACTGCAATTAAAGCCAGCACAGAAAAAGGGAATAGGTATCAGCTTCTCCTTTAGGAGTATGAGGAGTGTGTGGAAGATTTATTGCAGGAAAGAGTATGAAGTTTTCCAAAACCAGACAAACCTTGGTGACATAACATTATTTTTGGGCTTTGGTTGCTGAATATCAACGGGAAGAATACCCTCCGCTGAATGCCCTGACATACTATTTATTCCGTCAGGGCCAATGAATATCCTGAATACAGCTTTGAGGTGTCTGGAGGGTAGCCGGATGTTTGTTCTTTGTCTCAGTCTCATCAGCTGAAGACATTCAGACCAGCCGTGCCCCCTTTTTTTGCCTGCCAGTGTCTAAAAGCAGTTTCCTTGTTAAATATTCATGCTGCCCTTCTCTTTCAGGCAGGCTAAGATTTTTTTGAAGTGCATAAGTGCTGTATTGGTGTTTCGATGGCGGGGCGTAAATGGAGCGTGAGGACTTTGGCAGATGTGCAGCCCAGGATTCAGCTGATAACAGCCGTGTCCATTACACGAAGGAAGAACACGGAGGCGCACAACTGACGATAGCAATGAGATGTCTACTTTTGTTTGTGTGGAGGAGAGCACGAGAAACAGGGAGAGGGAGGCAAGGAGGAATAGGAGGAGGGAAAACGAGGAGGCGTGAGAGACTCTTGAGAGACCAGCCCTTGATAGAAGAGTTACATAAACAAGTACAGAATCGTATTCATTTTGTGAGTTCTCCGTTTGTGTCCTTGCACTAACCAACCCAGCCGCTCCTTACTTGAAAGCTAGAACTTGCATGTCCTTGAGAATAACCTGCTTGTAATGAGTGCTATATAATCTGCTGTAGGACTTACTTTTAATTGACAAAAGAACCATCAAAGGCAACTTCATAGCTGGGACTAAGCGTAAATCATGTTTTAATTAGGGAGGATATAAGGATTCCTTTCTTCCCTCAGCGAGAAATACTTTCCCAATGGACTGCCTTCAAATTCCACAGTAACGTTACTCCAAATAGCTTAACTAGATGCTAATTGGAGGCTGTGCTACCCAAGACGAGGCTCCATTCTTTTTTAATCAATCTTTTAGGCAAAAGGGCTACGGTGGGGGCTTTTTTTTCTTTGAAAGGAGCCAAGTCGACTGCCCCAAAACAGCGCTTCTTTTTAGGCAAGGGATTTTGCAAATGTGACAGAAAAAGGAAGGTGCAGATTATGGTGTCAGCAAATTGTTTGTGGCTTTTCCCTTTGATTTTTCTCTCAGAACTTTCGTTTTAATAACAACTATGAAAATGAATTCAATTAGCTGTGCAATGTGAATGAAATGTAAGGACTGCCAAACCATGAAATGCAGTTAACATTGCAGCATGTTGGGTCACCTAGCTACACTTCTCTCAGGATAAAGACAAAGAGCTCCTGAAAGCAATCTAGACATGTCGATGACATAATGAACATTGATCAAGAACCTTCCCAAAGTCTCAAGACAAAACAAAATCCTGTTATTTTTTCTGACAGAAGGTGAAGCTAAAACATCTTGAAAGTACTTATCGATTTTTGTTGAGCAATCACAGCTCACAGTCAGAAGTATGATTCGCAGATAACCTATGGTAAGGTATGAATGGATCTAACAAATCACCGCCCACAGAGGCATTATCAGTGTATGAGTCATTAACATGTCATTTATGTATATTGGGGCGTGGGGGGAAAATAGCCCATCAGAGGGCCAAGTGGAGGAATTAAACTCACAAATCACTTAGGATCTGCCATTTCTACCAGCAACATGTTAGCAATAAACACAAACTCATTATTGTAGTGCACTCCTTGGCCTATAAATGTCTCCAAAGCTGAGACAGGTAATAGAGATGACTAAAGCCTTACATCACTATTTGGTCAGATAGGCCAGAAGGGAACCCTCCCCAGCATCTGTGTGTGTTCCACCGAAATGGCTGAAATGGCAGCTGCAATGGCCTGCGAGTCATTTGATTAGGGCTCCCTGCAGACCAATCATGCCGCTACAGAGAAAGAGTAGAGCGTGGGGAGAGAGAGAGGGAAGGGGGGGTGAACCACTAATCACAAATCATATTTGTTAAAGGAAATGTTTGATATTTTGGGAAATGCACTTATTCACTTCATGATGGGGGCTAGATAAGCAGATCGATTCTACCCTCATTTCTGTGCATTCAATATAAAGCTGGAGCCAAGGGATGATTAGCTTAGCTTAGCATAAATTCTGTCCAGGTTCTACCTACAATGACCTCTAAAGCTTCTAAATAACATGTTGTATCTTGTTTGTTTAATCCATAGAAATAACGTGTAAGGGTGGGTTCACACCAGCCTTGTTTAGTCCGGTTGGAGCATTTACCCCCTTGGTGTTGTTCGGTGGGGTAGGTGTGAACGGAAGACTAAACTCTAATATGGACTAAATAACCGCTCTCTGGTCCGGCTCAGAGGGGTGATGTCGGACAGCTGTCAAGTGAACTGGAGCGGTAAATTTTTGGTGTGAACACCATTTGAACCAATCACATGAAGTGTTTTGTTGTATGTCATTTTAAACATAAATTATTAATGTACTATTAAATGTATTCTTGTTGTTATTTATAATATTTATCAGAATATGTTTTAATCAGTAGGTTTTAATTTTAGCCAATTTGTCTCGTTGTTTGGTCCCATAAACACATTAAGAGGAAAAAAAAAGAAAGGCAGACTACTAGAACAGTCAAGAACATAAATATAGAATGGAAAAATTACAATAAAAATATGAAGAACTTACTTCAAAAAAATACCACAATAACAAATACGTACAATGTATAATAATTATAGTATGTAATATTTATTCTTGATAAAAGGTTAGCACCTTTTGATATATTGACTTATGTATGTAGCATGTAGGGGAACATTTGCATTCATTCATTCAAGGAAATATAATAATAATAATAATGATCTTTATTTGTAGAGCACTTTTCAAAAACAAGTTACAAAGTGCTTTAACAAGTGTAAAGACAATAAAACATAAAAAAGAAATACATGATAAAAGCAAGGCTCTCCTGTAAAAGTATGGTTTAAGAAGGGACTTCACTGACTCAGCCGACCTGATTTCCTCGGGCAGGCTGTTCCAGAGCCTCGGGGCCCTGACAGCAAACGCTCTGTCCCCTTTAGTTTTCAGTCGAGACTCTGGAACAGACAACAGACCTCTGCCCGAGGACGTCAAGGTACGTGCTGGTTTGTATGGGACTAAAAGGTCAGAAGTCAATTCTAAAACAAACTGGGAGTCAGTGTAATGAAGCTAAAACAGGGGTGATGTGGTCATATTTCTTTGTTCTGGTTAAAAGCCTGGCTGCTGAGTTCTGCATAGTCTTGAATCGATCAATAGATTTTTGGGTTAAACAAGTAAAAAGGCTGTTGCAATAATCCAGGCGTGATGAGAGGAAGGCATGTCTGTGTCCTTAAAAGTTAACATTGATTATATTTTTGACACATTTCTGAGCTGGTAAAAACATGACTGCACAAGCTTTGTGGTGTGCTGCTCAAAACTTCAACCACTATCGAACCTGAAACCAAGATTCTTTGCAAAGACCAACCCCTGAGGCACTCCATATTTAACTGAACAAAATGAATAGACATAGTTATTAACAAGACACATAGAACCTCCTATTGGACAGGTAGGATGAAATCCACTCTAGGGCAGTACCAGAGATCCCCACCCAGTGCCTCACTCTGTCTAACATGATGTTGTGATCAGTGGTGTCAAATGCAGCGCTATGGTCCAGGAGTACCAGGACTGAGCACATGCCATCATCAGCAGACATTAAAAGGTCATTGGTGACTCTAAGCAGGGCAGTCTCAATGCTGTGGTACTAATATTTTGTTATTTTCCGGTACAGAGGGGAGTTGTTTGGACACAATTCTTTCTATAATCTTTGCAACCAAAAGTAGTTTGGAAATTCATCTAAAAATTTGAGGGAAGGAGGGATCTAAATCAGGTTTTTTTAAAAGTGGGTTCACACAAGCGGTTTTAAAATAACCAGGGACACAACTAGTAGATATGGAGCTGTTAAAAACAGAGATCAAATGGGGCCTGAAAGAATCCATTACTTTCAGTAAAAACTTTGTTGATATTACATCAAGTGGGCTGGAAGATACTCATTTGTGATGCTGTTTTTAAAAGCTCAGACAAGTCAATGGGATAAAAATGGCTAAAACTATCCTGTTGCTGGTGAGGAACCTCTGAGTAAGAGGCAGAGGGGGTAATAGATGCTGTGATTGATACCATCTTATCAGTAAAATAAGATAAAAACAATTCACAGTCGTTACTTTTATCCATATATATATGGATTATGCAAACATAGCCTGCTTTTATCCTTTTCTAGTCTATTTGCAGGGGCCAACTTTGTGATTTTTGGATGTTTGCAATTGTGGTCGACTTACTTCCCTGCCCTACTTTGTGCCACAATTCGGCTGAGTATGTGTGTGGTTGAGGACCCAAATGCAGGGCACGGATGCAGGCAGGTAAAGTTCAAAGATTAAATTAAACTAAAGCGAGCACACTTACAAGCAGAGTTTCCAAAAATCAAAAACAATCCAAACGAAAAAGAGATCCAACAGAACAGGTAAGGGAGGACGAACAGGCAGAATACATCACACATCAAGCGACAACAGCAAGCTACAATGACCGGACAAAGACTGAGGGAAACACAGGCAACAAGCTGGGAGGGAACAACACAGGTGACATGCAATCAGAACAATCGAGCACACAGACACACAGGCAAGCAGAGAGACTAACAGGGGAAACAGGCAGATGGGCAGGCAGAGGGATCACTGGGCGAACAGACAGAACACAGGTTACTAAACACTAAACACAGACTATATCAAAATAAGATGGAACAGATCAGAATAATATAAATAAAGTAATCCAGAACACAAGCAGACAGATCACACATCACCACAAGAATAAACAAGGCAAAACAGTAGAACACAAGACATGGAACAAAACAAGACCAAAATCCTTAACTCATAACACTTTTTATGGCAAATGCAAACAAGTCGTGGTATGATCTGTGATAAGAGTCTTGTGAGACATTCATATGCACAGTCCTCTAAAGTCTGCTGATATGCGCTCCAGACCAACATGAACCTGACTGTGCTCCATGATGTACGATGGGTTTGTTGTCTTTTTCCCCGCTGTAAATATATGACCACTAATCAAATCACATTTCTGCCACATGGCTTTTGTTTACAGTTTCTGGAACGTGTGAGTATTGCCTTTGTGAACGCAAACTGGACCAGTTGGAAGACTGAACCAATTTGTCATTGGTTCAGTCCTTTACTTGTGAACCTGCCCCATAAATGACAATTTGGACCAGCTCCTTCCTGGAGTCTATTCGTCACCATGAGGTTGTTCGTCCTAGTAATAGTCCAGCACAAATCCTGCCGCTAAACTATAAATTGCCTTTGGACACCGCCAGGCTACCTGTTTTCCCATGTTTTCTCATTTCCACCCTTCTACTTCATTGCAGGGCGCTTTGGGAACCTGTATGGAGACAGTGCTACAAAATATCATAACTAGAAACACCAGTGCGTCTTGTACATATGCCTCCCCTTTTTTTGTTTAATTTTTAAAAAATTTTTAAACAATGTGTAACACCATGAGGGGGCGAGAATTGTGTGTGTCTGTGTGTGTGTTTATGTGTGTGTCTGGCCCTGTACGATCACTAAATAAATTGTGTAGGACCCCGCCTCGTGTTTTCAACTTCGATGGGAAGATGAAGCGGAACTATCCTCCTGGTCACGACTTCAGGACTGTGTTCTGTGGCTTTGTGCCTGAAAAAAGTGAGACAACTATTTTATTATGTTTTATAAACACCAGCAGGCAATGGTGTTTACAAAGTGCAGCTTGAAAAAGATAACTGCATTGTGCTTGATCATGTGTTCATATGCGGTCATATGCACATGCACGAAACAACACTCGTGCTTTCCAGCAGCAAGCTCTGGGGGACCAGTCCACACAACATATGGGCGTGATGGCACTCCGCATAGGCACACATCACTTTGTAACAAGGCAATGATGATCTAGTCTCTCAGTCAAGGTTTCGTTACATCTGCACTAATGCAAGATGAAAAGCAATGGATTTTGACATTGACTATTGATTAAATATTAAATGAAAATGTCAAACTATTCCTTTAATTTATGACAGTAAGTGACAATTTGTAGGGATAAAAAGTACCCTCTGCCCCTGCAGCATCAATTGGCAAACAATCTCATCTAGTCAGGCCTTTAACCTTGAAAGCTGGCATAAAATGCAAAAGCAAGTTTTATGATTCAAAGCTGGACACTGGAAGAAAACAGTGAGTCACTGTTCATTTACATCTGTAGCAACATGCCCTCTGGTGATATCTAGGCAAATGACTATTCCTAATTCTTGACTCCTAGAGTTAAGAAAGTCAACTGAGAGACCGTATATCAGATATAAACTGTACCTGAGCTTACACACAGAAGGCCTACTTGTGCTCACACTTACTTAAAGCACACTTGCCACATCAGAGCAACACTTACATTTTGCCAGCCCACCAAGCACACATCAGACGCAGTCGCTAATGAATGGCATCGCTAATTAGCCTCCCTTCTTTCTTCTGCCTCCCACTCCCTTAAAACAGGATCACAGAGTGTGGGTCGGTCGTTCTCAGTGTGGAGGGCAGACTATTCGCTAGAGAGCCCTTTACTGCCGAAATCACCAAGATGCCGGTGAGCAGCTTGTCTGATTAGCACTGATTACTCTCTAATTGGAGTTCTCCAAAACACGATGACCTCTGCTTTGTTTACTGATGGGATTAATCACAGTCTGGCAGAATTAGAAATCCCAACTGAATTCATTCCTTCCTCGCTATTTGGAGGCTGCGTAGCCCGGGCCCCCCCCGCCCCCCACCACACCGCCTTCTTTCTTGTTGGAGGCTGAGTGGCCGACAAATGATTTCAAACACTGTCGAAGATCAGGGTGAACCTCGGTTCTGTCGCTGTCCACCTTCTTGATTTTCAGGTTTGACCCGACAGTTGGTCTGCCTTTGCTAACTCTGAGGCAAAGAGGATTGCTCTGATTTGTGCTCCTGTGAAGGTGCAGTGGGTCTACTGAGGCAATTACACATAATGAGACGGATGAATGAAGAAGAGATGGATGACCAGTTCAATGAATGTATTGTGTTAAACATTGCCTATTATATAGTATGGTAACTGTAACACCATTTTTGACAGATATGAAATTTTTATTTCATTACACAAATGTGACTTGACATTAAATGCTTCTGTGGTTTGGGTCCTGCGAAGCTATAAGTTTAACACAAATTTGTATTACTTAAATCAACATTTCTTGGAGAAGAAGAAGCCAGAAGTGATTATAAAATTGGGCCTTTTTTAGTTGTTCACTTCACCCTCCACTTCCCACCAGGGTCTGTCTGGGCTTTTTTGGCAATAATGATAACTCACATTACAAAACCAGTGGTTCATTATGTAGTCTCTCTGTTGTATCTGGTTAAAAGGATAACTGGAGATCTTTGGGATGCGTCTTGCTACTACTCATTCCATGTTTGCATCATCAGGTGCATGATTTGGGGATGAGCCTTTTACAACATTCACATAATTTTTCATGTTCACAAAAAAGTTAGGCACAAGAGGCTATGACAGACATATACTGGGAAGAAAACAGGTAAAGTTGCTGTCAAATTTTTCAGCAGTAGAGCTGGTGACAAAGGGCAGCACTGAGAGTGCAGAGGGGATGGCAAAGTATTTGAGTGACCACTTCAGAAGACAAGGAAGCTAACTGATGACATAACAATTAGCTTCAGATGTGACATTAGGGATTCACAGATAAAGACCTTAATAGAGAGGGGGGAGAGAGAGAGAGAGAGAGAGGCAGACAGACAGCAAAGACCAAAGACAGGAGTAAAGACAGGTACAAAGAGAGAAACGCATATGCATGTACAGTAGATAGATCTGGTGTGACAGGCAGAAACCAGCCAGCAAGCGGGACGACAGAGCAGATGCTCGGGGACAGACCTGGGCTCACAGCCGTCACACCCACAGAGAGTGTTCTCAGTGCAGAGAGGGTGATGGCAACATCACAGATCCCACTTAAGAGCCTGCTCAGGAGCATCAGCCGATCCATTGGGGACCGAGTCAGGCACTTGGCTCTGCCGTGTGGCTGGCACTGGTAGGAAATGACCAGGTTTCCAATGATGTGTCTGACATCTGTCACCCTCTGAATTTGCCAGGCCAAACTACTCAGTCTACACTCTAAAAAATGTCCATCCTACAGTTGGGTCATTAAGTCAAACACATTTTTTCTGGAAACTCATATATACACACACACTCACACACACACACACACACACACACACACACACACATACATATATATAAATATGCATATTTAGATGTTAGATGAGAATATTGATACCACTCTTGTGTCAGTCCATTAAATATGAAGCTAGAACCCGGAGGCCATTAGCCTAGCACAGCATAAAGACTGAAAGCAGGGGAAACAGCAAGCCTGGCTCTCTTGTTAAAGTTAAAAATACACTTCTAAAGCTCAATAACATTGTCATTTTACAAGAAGTTATATGCTTGACAAACAGTGGACAGATTTTCCTAGAGTCTTGTCAACACTGTGTGGTTGCAAATAGCAGAGACTCCATGAAATCGCTGCGCCCAGCGGCTGTCTGTCAAGAAATTTCTATATCACGTAACTAAGAGTTGGTGTACTTTTCTACTTGAAACAGAGCCAGGCAGCTGTTTCCCCCTACTTCCCCTTTATGCTAAGCTACGCTAATTGTCTCCTGGTTCTGGCTCAGTAGTTACCACAGTGACATGAGAGTGGTATCCATCCTCTATGATGAGGGTATTTCCCAATCGACCCCTTGAGAATAAGGCATATTATGGCACTTAAAGCAGTTTTATTAGTCAGACCTAAATGTATCAGTATCAACTAAAACACAGTGCCCAATTAAACATGTGAAAGAGCCTGTATGGCACAACCAACTAATATAAATGCATTAAGGAGAGCTTAATGGAACCTGCTTTCCTGCCTCTTAATCAGAGGACATTCTCCATCAGGGATCCTGGAAATGAACAGATCTCCCATCAATAAAATTGTGCCTGACAGTCATTTGAACACAAAGATGCATCCACTCTGAATGGTTAAAGAGAGACCTGCTCCCTCACATCACCCAGGGCCTTGCTGAGCAAACGTTTTAGCCCCTTGTAGGCTGAACCAAATTGCCTTATCTTGTGTAGAAAACGACAGAACTGCTATTACCATCTGGGATACTAAAACATTTAACTGACAGCTTCCAATTACACACCTATTGATTAAAGTAGATTTCTCTATCACCCTCTCGCCTCTCCTATACCTATCATGCATATCTTACTTTGCCCTTCTTCGGATGACAAGATAGTGAGGTTAAACTGCCCTATAGATCAAAATTTCAAGTCCTGTTTCTGGATAGTAAAAAAAAATAAAATAGAAATTACACTTTGTTTGTGGACCAGAACAGCAGAGCGTAGTACCCAAAGAGCCTGGCTGTAATTGCAGCAAAGGGTGGTAATGGCTTACAATTGCACTTGTACACTTTGTACCATATGATCAAAAGGGCTGTGAAGGCTGGGGACTTTTTTACAGTAGCGTTTAACTGCAGAATGGCACACACACTGACCTTTTTGTCGCTTTTCAAAGGTTGTAGAAATGCACATGGTCTTTTTTTAAATTTATTTTTTACAAGCTTGCCTTTCCAAAACCTACTTCTTATGAAATAGCTTGATTCTCTCTGATTTTCCTCATCTCAAAAATTAGAAATGAAAGTAAAAACAAGCGCAACAAAGATATAATTGTTCACTCTGGTCTGCTCTACCCAGATGACCCTTATATTTTACTACTGCAAATATACCACAGCCGACTGGGCTCCCCCTTGACAGAACTGTGCGCACAAGCGGAATGCAAACGACATAATTGGCTATGTAAAACTCTTGCTCTATTAGACGACGAGAGCATGGTGCCTGATAGCCTTCATCACCACTAAAGCTCTTCATTAATCTCCATCCACAAGGTCAAGGAGTTGCCCTGTACAAGACAAACGAATTAAAGCTCCTCCATCAAGAAGTGAACCTTGTGTGACCGAACGACAGAGGTGGCTCGCAAATTTTGTGGTAGACTTTGTTATCGCAGTAAGCTGCAATGTACTCTTTTTTTCTAGTTACAAAAGAGACCATTATTTTTTGAGAAAAGTGGTGATCATAAAATCCGTGTTCTTTTAAAAGCATGTCTTCCCTGTTCTCATGGCGCATTTCTTCTTCAAGACCCCTAAAGCTTCAAAACCCCAAGAAAACTCCACTGCTTCTTCCCAGTGCAGTAAACAACAACTCTGTGCATTACCAGAGCTTTTATGTGCACAGCATCTGACCCTGAAATAATTTCCCTTTCCACCAAATGAGGCTTCCACTCCGAGGTAAAGGTTAGCCTCAGAGCCAGCATTTAATGTAGAGGAAAAATATTGCGCGCCTACACGAATAAATCAAAGAACATTTAGGAGTAGCCTGCACTCAGTCATAACCCCCAGGATCACACTGCACACACACGCATCACCCTCCTATGAGTACTGTAAGCAGTGAACACAAAGGCTGCATTGACCATACCATGTGCTTTCATTACCTTTCATATACTCAGAGGTCTCCTTCACTCCACGGGTGTGTGCATGTGGAACTGCAGGTGTGCACCCCTTTCCTACCATTTTTTAATTAAGAGTAGCTAATGGCAGATGAAATGAGCACATTCCAATGGCCAGCTCTTCTAGTTTATCAACAGGTCCAGGTCAGCTGAAGGGAACTCACCCTTCTAAAGACATTCACTTACTAGGGCCTGTAATCAAAAGTGCTTTGGCTGATGATTAGATGAGGTTATATTTATGAAATACGGCCCTTTAATAAATCCAGTCCCATCTGCCAAAATAGATGTTTTTGAGCTATTACATCTTGTCCACATAGGACAAGGGGAATTGAAATCTTAATGTGGCTGGATTACGGCCGTCATTGTCGGGCGTTTTTTAATGACAGACATTTTGCTGGAGAAATGACCAGAGAAAACTGGTGATACTTTACTGGAGAACAAGGCTGAGAAGTGGCCTGACCTCAATTACATATGCGCCCGTTGAGCTGTGGCTTTGCTCGAGTTTGTACTGCTCCTGCAGATATGCATTTGCATAGTTCCTTATTCACACATGCACACACTCCTCACTCTGTGCATACACCCTTGTGCACATGCACTTCACAGGCAATGAAAATGATTACACTGAGGTGTATCAGAGCAGCTTTGTGCCTGTTTAAGTTAGCTGTTACCTATTTCTCAAGTTTTACCTAAAAAATGATTTTACAGTACACATCAATATCACTTTGGTGAAATATTTATTTTAAGATTTTATTAATTAAAAGAAAAGTGTCATATACTTAAAAATAGTCAATGTCAGTTCCTTTAACTTTGATGAATAATGAAGACCCATTTTTGTAGCAGATTTCACTTCTACAACTTCAGAAAGGAGTCAAAGCCTGTGTTTGTAATGGTAATATGTTATTACTTATGTTCTTGTCTTACAAATGCATAACCGCCGCTACTGCACTCATTTTATTTTTAGAGTCTTATAAGTCCATGTAGGCTGTGTAGTTGTATGTAAACACAATAAATAACATATCCAAAAGACTCCCTACTCAGCCAGTGAAAACAGTTGTGTAATGTCTTATATAGGTCTGGGAAACTTTGTCAATTGTCAGCTTCAATTTTCCGACTATTATTTTCTAATCTGTCCCACAACTTTATCAAAATGCAATACTAAATTACTTGATTACTCATTTATAGGGCCCATGTGTAGTTTTCAGTGGCCTCTAGTGGTAAGGTTTCAGACTGCAACCACTACGTTTCCAAATGTGTGCTCCTGTGTGTTCTCAAACTCATGAGCCAGTACTCTGCATCAGCCAAAACAAAGGCAAAAGACTGACTTCATTTAGCTGACATGATACGTTGGCATTAACTGCTTTTCAATAACTATTTATGTATCTTTCACTGGAGAGGCTCAGCAATGTCAGCCTAGCTACATTTACTGGAAGATAACAAAACGGTTAGTGAGCTAGAATGAATATTAAAAATTAGATTGTTGCCACAATGGACATAATACCGGCGGTACACAGGACAGCAATATGGATCGCATTAGCTGATGAAGTACTGTGGCAAAGTAATGTTATCTAACTTGAGCTAACTAAAACACAAAATCACAATTTATTTCACGCGATTTTCAGAAATGTTAGCTTACCTGTTTAATAGGATGAAAGTCAACTCTGGTTCAGTTTTCAAAACAAAGTGGAGGTCTCACTTTCCGGTGTCAACCGTGTTTTTCATTCTGAATCTCGTTTGGCCTTACGGGCTAAAGACTATAAAGAGGCGCAAAATCCGACTCGATTTCTTTACATAGGAGAAATGGTAACCAAGAAAGACGGTGAATGGTTCACAAATTGGCAATAAAAAGCCATTAATTTATTAATATCATTAAACTACATATAGCACCTTAAACAGACATGCCTGAATAATAATAAAAAACAAACAAACACAAAATATCTAAAAGGTGCCAGTGTGTGTGGTATGGGCCAGTGTGAGGGAATTTGTATGCTACACTGGCAGCCATTCCATCTTACATGCATTACATTCCCTCGGGGGTCACAAGTACGAACATATACTTCATACTGTACTCATTCATGCTCACATATATAAAAGGCATGAGCAATAATGGAGGTGAAAAACTGGTCAAGGTCAACTGGGAAACTTCTCTCCCTCACATATATGAATGGAAGAGTTGTGCTGTTCTGTTCACTAGTCAATATTGGCAAAATCACATCACACACGTAAATATCCCTGACGCACTTATACACACGTTACCATAATAATTCAACCTCTGTGTAGTCCACACTGGAATAATGTGCGCTGCCTCTTGTGCTCATTAAATTAGCATTTGTCCCGGTACAACTGCTAGTGCTGCATGCCAAGTTTGGCTCCCCATAGCTGAAGATCATTACAAGTCTATATGTGTATGTGTTACTGCCCAGTGGGAGATACAAGGATGCATGTTTGCCCCAAGCACTTAATACACTAGTGGTGGCTGTTTCATTACATGCACACATCAAAGACGGAAACCACCATGTGCCATGGTACTGTATGCAAAGCAACAAAGCAGTAGACCAGACATTTACCCCGGGGAATTCATTGTTAAAAATTTATTTTTTCACATAATATAATCACTGTATGTACATCAGTCTTGATTTGGTTCATCAGATGACCTAATGCTATATAATACTGCTTACACATTACCTGAGCTCCAGAACAATAACTCACCCACACCTTATGGATTAAATAAATTCTACACAATGCGAAAAACATATTGAAAATTCATCATTTTGACTGCACAGTTGCTAAAATATTGACTCACAATTCAAACTGAATAATTGTCCAGCACCTATTTTTATTACCTTTAAAATTATGGCTTTGCCTCTTGGCCCAATGCTACATGAGATGTGAAGCTTGACCTCACAAGCACCACTTAACAGCTGCAGCCCAGAAAAGACATTTCAGATAACTTGAGCTCAGTGGGCAAATGCTCCCACTGAGCACCCGGCAACCCTGGTTTATTGTCCCAACAAGCGGCGGTAATGTCACACCTCAATGTGTAACTTAGCCTTGACACCTCACACACTGGCTCGATGCCCTGCGGTGGTTTAAGAACACCACTGGGCCTAGTTAGCGTGTCCTGGCGAATGACACTCACTAGCAAGGTGACTCAGTGCTTGCCCTGCTGTAAATGGCACTGCCTCCCATCAGATTGAAAGTGGAGGTGCGTGTGTTCTCAGTGAGTGTGCATGTCTGCTCCTGTCCTTACCTGTAACAGTCTCTCTCTCTCTCTCTCCAGTTAACTGGTTAATGGGATGCATGACATCTGAGGAAGAGAGGGGTGACAAAAATAAGACTGTGTTCATGGCTCATCACAGCAAAGAGAGCTCCGGTGAAGTTGATCTCATGAGAAAATGAAAGTAAACATCGCTGTCTCAAGCACACAAAGGTGCTATCTTTATTTGTGTGATGCATAAACAGGAACAGCAGTTAACTGAATTACCATGTCGTGTTTAATTTGCATGTCATTTAAAAGGCACCCCACTGAATGTAACCGAGCAACACACAAGCCGAAATTTCACTCGGCTGAAATGTGACTTTTATGAAGTGAAGCATGCGAGCGCATTCTCAACGCACCCTTTTAATCATGGCTGTGTACTTAAGACATCTTCTAATGCATGTTGTGTTTGCACTGGAAAAGTGACAAACATACTAAATATGGTAAATTTTTGAGTGTGCTATTGATGGATGCTATTCTCCCACAATGCAGTGCACAGCTCCAGAAAGAAGTTAACTTTCTGTTTGCAAAGTTTAGCTGTCCAAAGTTGCAATATGATGGATGTCTGATCTTGCACGTTTTGTGTAATTTCCTGTTACTATAAAGCGGGTTGATTTTTTGTATACAAACTGCTAAAACAGTTTACTATGACGATTATCATGTAGTCTGTACTGTACAGAATTAGTCAGTAGTATGGATTTGGGACACACGTTTGGAAACAAGTGAGTTATTATCATCACTGCCCATTCCTTGTGGGGTTTTTCCTTTTGGAGCCTTGATGCCCAACATCAACACTGTACATACTCTCCACCCACATGATGATCTATTCCACGTGTGCTGGCTGCCTGAAACTTAATTTTAACCTACTTAATTTTTATTTTAACATGTTGATGTGTTGTGGCAGATGGAAACGCTTTTGATGACACTTTTAAAATTAAGAACTGTTGCATTCCTTATATTTTTAGAAATACTTACTGAAGCAAACTTTCTCAGATTTAAGTTTTAAATTTGCACTACATGACAGCTCTGTTTGTTTTCTTTTTATGTTGGCTCATTTTTTAATTGTTTTGATTATTACTGCTAATCAAGTTTTACTTACAACTGACAAAAAATATTCTGATACATTTTTCTTACTAAAGGACCGTAAGCAGTACATAACTGTGATCCCTGCAAATAGTGGTACTATAAAAGTGGACATGCCTTACAGAGCATCATACATAACCAAATACACATACACTGGAATGCACATATGCATACAAAGGAACACAGTGCTTATCTAGTAGATAAAAACAGCTGTATATGGGCATTGGCTTTGAGCACTAGAAGATAACACTGGAAATTAGAGTGTATAAAAGCTTCCCCACTGGGTGCGCCATCAATGGGTTTACTGGCAAATTTTACACAGTGTGTGTGTCCATGTGTGGTTATGCTGTATACATGTGCTGTGCACACTCTATGCACTTGTGTTGTGCTTGAACAGGTGCACATGTGATGCGATGTGAGTGTGTGTGGCTTGTGTCTAAGTGGGAGAGTGGATACATCTGGAGATTTTATCCTCCTCACTTCTTCTCACTCCCGTTCACTCTCTGTCGCTCTTTCTCATGGTTTGATTTGAGGCAAAGAACTCAATTCCTCAATTCCACACCCTGAGTGCTGTTGATAAGGGCCCCCACTCGCTGTAGTCGGGCCCCAGAGAGGGACACAGCGTGTACGCAGAATGGCAGAAAATCGAATTCCTCAAGACAATGAGGTCCATTTGTACAGTTAAGCCGGATGAAAGACCCATATTTAGCCAGCCAGTGTTTCAGCCACCATCTCCCTGTTTCCCATTGTCAGCCAGAAAAAATAAAAGCTTATTTAAGAGAAAGGAAAGTTGTGAAAAACTGTTTTGGCCCCAATAATTAGCAGAGAAGCCAGCTGGACTGCTGATGTTTTATTCTACATGTTTTCTCTTCCTTTTTGTCACATATTTGTGCATTTTAGTCAATGGATGATTGACACATACTTTTAATTTTTTCTCCGTAACGCATTGACAGAAAATAACAAAAAAATAATTATATATCATAGAGTGGATGAAATCAGGATTCCTGTTTTGAGGCTTAATCCATCGGTCGAATGGAACATTCATTTAAAAAAATAATGGTGAATTATGTGTTCTTTTCAAATGGACGATGCTGTAGTATTTCTCTGTATTGGTGTCAATCAACTTGCAAAAATCTGCTTTTAATATGAGAAAATGACAATACACACAACATTACAAAATGTACCATCTCTAAAAAGCAATGTAATCAAATTCTACCAAATGCACTGTAAACACAATAAATGTACAGAGTTGCTAATTGATAACATGAGCAGCTAAGTGCAAGATAATAAGCTTAAATGGGATGTTACACTCAGGCATTGGCCCATGAGTGTTCACTGAAGCAGACAACCATTAGTTAGTATATGTCCCATTGATTCCTCTAGTGGTGCATTAAATGGAACAGACCGCAGTCAATGATCTGCCTGCAAACAATCTCTTTGATTGAGAAGTGACAAACAACACTATGCAATCTCTTGAATTCAGCTTTGTTTCACACAGGATTTTACTCTCTGGAGGTACATTTTCTTTTAAACTTTTTTACTTTTTACTTTAATATTTTTACTTGTGCAGGACAAGCCCTTTGTGAGCCCCTTAAAGTGCTGCAGATACCCTGTTTTTCACTCCACTTTCTGTCCCCCATCTTAACAGAGGTTTTGTGCATCAGATGAGCAACATCTTCAAAGGTGTTACAGGTACAAGGGCAGACCCATCATTGTTGCTCTCCACTCCAGAAGAGCAAAGACATGAATGCCTTGTCTCCCCTTTTCATTGAGATGGACTGTATGGGAGTATGCTTCCCCCAAACTGCCATTGGTTTAGGTGGAACATGGTCTGTTCAGCCATAGATTGTCTTTGCTTTGAGGTAAATGCTAACTGCAGCATGCTAACATGCTAATGTTGATGTAGGTAAACATCTTAATCTAGCATGTTAGCAATTCGGATGGCATGGTCACCATTTTGGTCAACTTAAAAGGTAAATTATGGTCAAAAGCAAGTTAAAAGGTATAGAGTTGTGAAGTGGGAGGAACCGCTGGTTCCTTTTTCTTTATTTTGCTTCCAACAATATCCTGAGTGCTGCTTTAAATAGAAATATGAGACTATTTTCTATTTTTTAACTGTAAAGGCTCACGTTGTGGCCACCAGTTTCAATAATTTTAACTTTGTTTGTGAGGAAACATATTTTGTCCGTCATTTCGGCAAGGTAGATGCCTCTAAATACTACAATACCTGTGAGCCTTGGTCGCTGTAGCTGTTAACAAAACACCGCGTTTATGCAAAAATAACCCAGAAATTAAATGTGAATTGATTCAAGCAGCAGTTTGTAAAATCACCTTTCTCAACACAGTAATCTTCAGATCCCACCTGCTTGCCGATCAGAACTTTAAGCTCATTGATGGGATATTTCTTTCCAAAAAGCACTTTGGGAAACATAGATTCACTTATGCCCTGAAATATTTATGTACACAAGCTTGTATTCGTTTTTGTATCAAAAGAACCAGATATTTTATAACTTAGTTGTTAATCTTTTGGAATGATGATTCAACCAGAAAAGCTTCATGTTGATCCAAGGTGTGAAAGTATTTAATTCCTGAGTCATGTAACATTGTCTATGGGGAAAAATGATGGAACCTCAATTTAATGCAGTATAGCTGTAGATCTGAATAGTACATAATCAGGATTGCTTCCATGGCTCTAATACATTTAATTTCAAGTAGGCAATGTTTACAGCAATCCAGAAGAACATATGGAGGAGGTGAAATGAGTTTGGGGTAGCTGCTTTTATGTTTAGTGAGACGTGTGAGCTTACTTAAGGTTACTGGTATAGTGTGGATTTATTTTTGCAGTAAAATGTCTTTTCCCTCTTCATCACATTCACAAAGAAACTAACTGCGGAAGGCTGACCGATGAAAATCTACCTCTCATTTCCTTGTCAATGTATAAACGGTTCCCTACAGTGTTAAAGTTCGGCCAAGATAGGGCAAAGGAACACCAGACGCCTGACTCTTCACCTCCTTCCAATCTACTCCTCTTCCTCCTCCTTCTCCATTTCCTCCCTTAAGAACTGCAGCTGAGACAGTCCTCTAATGGTGAGTTTTAATGGCCATTAGACCTGCTGCGATCCACACAGGCCTCTACATGCACTGCTGCCACTTCCCTCTGATGCATGCTCGCTGCCTTCCTGACAGCCTCCCACAGAGCGATGGGAGGAGGGGAAGAAGACAGACAAGAGGAGATACTGCAAGTGTTTACATGAAAGAAGAGACAATAGAGAAAAGCTTTTGTTTTATATTTCATGTGAATCACGGTGTCGCTTTCCTGCTTTCTTGCTTCTCGTGTCTCTGTTGTTTATTTGCGAAGCGGAATGCTTCGCCGATTTAAGGGAGGGAGGTGAGAAGGAGCAGACTTGATGACGTGTGGGTTTTTGGCATGGTCAATGGGAGGAAGGGTGAGGTTTTATAGGCATTGATTGAAGCATTATACTGTGCATTGTTAAAAGATTATTACATTAACTGGCCTGACTTAATCACATTAGGAACGCGAGGGAAGAGAATGAGGTATGTCACATCCTTGCAGATACACACATCATAGCCTCGGGCTTTCTGCTCAGTTGCTTTATCTGGCAGTGTGCCGGGCAACTGCAAGAACAGTGGGAAGTTTGCTGACTTCACTGACAAATGGACTTTTATTTCTTGAAAGGGGCAAGGCAACTTTTCGGGGTGATGATTTATGTTGTGCTTCTGTCCTCAATGACTGTAGCGATCTACCCTACAGCAGTCCTCTGGATTTTAAATTCAACCCATTGTTTGGATCACTTGGAAATGACATGCCTTTGTTCTCTAAAACAATGAAAATAGATCAATTGAAAATGCAACTTCTGCGGTAAGCTAACTTTTTTGCTGCTGGTAAAGTTCCTTCAAAAGTTCTCCCAGCACTTGACCCTGCTAAGGGAAGTGTTCCTGAGAGGAAATGACATGCCAGGCAAAAGTTTTTAGTTGATATGCCTTCTACGCCTCACTGCTCTATGACCTGCTTTATGCGAGCGCCCTCGCAGTTCGAAGAGACAAATTGTGCCTCGTCAGTATCTATAAAAACCAGTGTTCCTTAGAGCCCAGCTTGGGCTTCTCTAGAGGTTTATTGACCCCAGACAGTCGCCCTCCCTTCGCTCCAGTCAGGGGGCCATTCAGCCTGGGCACTGAAACTCTCAAAGCTGGGCTCTCTGTTGGAGTCTTCGCCTTTCTCATTTCCTCCTGAACCACAGGCTTTTAACCATGTTGTCTCTCTTTCCACTCTAACTCTATTTGTCTGTGTTTCTCTTAGTTTATCTGTATAAACCTCTCCAGGCCTAATGAGACATTTCACACCTCCAAGAGACGTGCTGAGGTCTGCTGCCAGGACCCCGCTTGTTCATCATGGGGCCCTGCACCTCCTAGCTGCCCTCATTAGTGAATCCCTGAGTGCCCTGAGTGAATCCTCTGCATGTGTAAGTCTCCGTGTTGATCATAGCCAGGGTACATCAGGTGTCAAATACAGCTGCATGCAGGTAATAGAAATCTGACTCAACCGTAGATAAGTGATGGGCAGGCCCTGCAACGAGCTCCAGTGCATCCAAGGGATGAAACAGCTGGAAGAAAAGGGTTTTGCAGGGTGAAATAAAACACTTTGCAACACAATTGTAAAAGACTGACAGTTCACCAAATTCACAATTTAACTTCCTGTGCTGATTCGAGTAATTCTACGGAGGCTAAAAAAGACCAAAAGCATAAACCTCACAAAGCGCCTCCAAAGGTTTGGTAACCATCACCTTGGACACAATCTCAAAGCCCCTGACCTGCCCAAACTGATAAATAATACACTCTCATACACACTGAAGACCCATGGTTTTCCCTTCAGCTGTCAGAGAATTTCAAAAGCCTCGTTCTCTGCTGTGATAATTACCCATGCTGCTCTCCGATGGAACATTTGCATAATCATCATCAGCCATTCACAGAGGACACACAAAGGATTATAATGAGGCAACATAGAAACAAGACGCATTTCAGCGAGCCATTGAAGACTCACACTGAGAGGGCAGTCATTGTCGCCTGACACGGCGCACAGAACGCCGCTAAACAAAAAGAGAGATGTAGTGATCATCTCTTTGGGGGAAAAGGAATCAGAAAAATGCTTTGGCCAGCGCCCTCAAGTATTCATGTTGTGTAACTCGGCATAGCCCACTTAGGTTGCTGAGATGCTGTATTTGTGGAGAGTTGGTGGAGAGGTGAGCCAGAGAGAGGGGAAGTGAAAAAAGTCCTCTTATCCTTAACAAGCTTGCTGTTGCAACAATCACAGTAGGTGGAAGCAGCAGGCGCTGTCAGATATACCTGCCTTTAAATCCACCAAACTTTGTTCTACTTGCTAAAGCACAAATTCGTCTGCATAAGGTGAGCTTTACTGACATATTTTACCACAGACATATTATGATTTTATTTACTGTCCTAAATACCTGGTCCTGCTATGTTTTAGCAAATATTTTGCAGCGCTCAGAGGATAACAAAATAATCATCTTTAATGACTTATCTTTCCTCATGCGCAGGAAAGGAAATTCATGAAATAAACCGCTTTAATAACATACTGTATGTAATGAGCCAATTCCAGTGTGTAGAAGAGATGTGAGCGTCTTTGTAAAAATAGGATCTTATTCCACCTTTAACAGCTGTGTGCAGTGGCTCAGGTGGTGTTTTGATGTCTCTGGAGACTACTGGATCTCATACAGCATTTTCATGAAATGTTCAGCACTACAGCTTTATAGTCCAGTCAATTTAATGATAACAAAGGTGGAAGGTATTGCAGCATGTGCAAGAACAACATTAACAACATAAAAAATTCAGTTTGTGTTTAGAACATGATTTTCAGAGAGGGCTTTCTGATCGCTTTTAAAAGATTTTATGAGGGCCGATAGAGAGAACAACACAATCTGTATATCTCAGCCAGAAAGTGATCATCCTGCATTGGCTCTGTTAATGCTGGGTTCAGGATATGCAGTATATTTTTGTCTTGTGAGAGAGTCACTGTGCTGGATAAGGTAAGCATGAGGTCATAAATTCTTGCTGTGACGTGGACAAGATAACAGGACAGACTACACGTTGGACACCGACCAATCATAGCATGCAGTGTTTCATGGCCTGCGCAACATGTCCTCATATGCAAACAACAGAATAGGTTGTTCCAGTGCATATTCTTGGTGGTTAAGAGCAAAGATTGTGGTTATGGCAAATAAAATATGGTTAATGTATGGTTAAAGCAACATTATCTAAGACCTGGTGTGACTTGGCGCCCCTACTGTTTCAAAGTGTAATTCACTGCTGCCGTAAATAAGGACACCTGCAAACGCGCATTTTTTGACAGAGCAGTCTGACTAGTCCAAAAGAAAGAATGCCAGCTCGGCGTCTGTCTTGCAGCCTTTTATTTCAAGAAGCTCTCGTCAACGTCTGGGAGCCTCCATCAGCTTCCGCTTTCGTCTCTTCACCTCTGCCATTAGCAAAGGTTATGTCCATTGTGGCTGCTGAGCCCAGTTTTTAGGGATGAGCGAGTACACCACTATCTGTATCTGTGTCTGTTCAATAAATCAAATTATCTGTATCTGCAGCTCTACTCGGAATGGGCTTAACCTGGACATGGGCAGGACAAACAAGACGTTAGTTATTTAAACCTGAAATTAGTATTGGTTGATCAGACGTCGCTATATTTATTATAAACTATATACAGAACAGCCTCAGAAATAAGCTTCAGAGCAATGTTTTTGAATACAAAAGTAAGAGAACAATAAAAAAATGTTCCTATATATTTATAGTTTATTGAAAAACAGACACATTTTACTCTGATGATACTTGCTCAACCTACTTGTTATTTTGTTTGTGTTTTGCTCCTTCTTATAGCTTGCTTGCTGAAGAGTTGTGTTGCTGTGGGATGTGGTGCCATAAAGCATTACGCCGTTGTCGTGATAGACTTCCTGCCCAGGCTTCCAACATTACATGCAATACCAGGTGCCCTGGGCCCAAAGTGGCCATGACCCTACTGGACATGCCATTGATCCTATTACAATTCAGTGTAACTTCAACATGATTTGAAGCTGTTATTTAAGATAAAAGTATTACATAATGTTACTTTAAGATTTGGCAACTAAAACACTTTAAGTGTTTCCCACAGAATGAGTTCTTACTTTTTGTGGTAGATAAATGGTTGTGATTGCCCTGCCCGGATCCATGATGGGTAGAAATCTGTCTGAATGGGAGGGTGGCCAGACGTACCTGCCATAGAAAATGAAACATGAGCTCGGCAGATTTGTTTGGTTCCCAGACTAACACGACTCAAGAAAAACTGTTACTGCTAATTTTTGCCTCTGACGCTCAACGTCTGTCAGGTCAGGCCATTATTAAAGCTGATACTGTGTATTCTGATCCTGGCATTACCTGCTTGTATTTGACTGGGGTACAGTAGGTTTTTTTGTAACGGTAGCTGACACAGCCCATTTTACACTGACCTGTTTTTTGCCCTGTGGTTCCTAGTGGCCTCACTCAGAAGTACTGGTGTGCCAACTCCTTAATACTCCAGGTCAAACTATCTCAACTATAGAGTGTTGGGGGGAAAGTGGTGGTAACGCTGTTTTTGTTAGTCTGAATAGAGAAAAAAAATTATCTTTTTGCACAGTGTCTCGGGGACATACTACACAAACCTCCAGTAGAGCTTTTTTTTCATAGTTGTATGTGAAAGTACAAAGCCTACGTGTGCACATCAAAGTGAATGGTATGAGCAGTGATCAACAGGCCTTTCGTGTGGAATTGTTCAAAATAAATGCATTGGCACTTTGAAGTGAAAGTGCTTTATTTATTTGATGTTGGGACACGGAACTGAAAAGTAGGCAGAAATGGGTGAGAAAGATCAAGGGGGGGCAAAATGTTCAATCATCCAATCCACTGAATAAATTACTAAAGCTCCATACTGTGCTGGCTTAAACATTAATGTTAAACTAACGACAGAGCACTGTGAATAATTAATTAACCCTTACATGGCTTTACCACACATGAACTCACCCATGAACAAAGTAGGTTGAACCACGAGTTGTGAAGCAAATTCACATGGCCCTGTGAAAGCTGCCTTTGTCTCTGTGACTGGACAAATTCATGTTGCATAAAGCTGCATGCCCTTCATCTGACGGGTAAGATCTGGTTTATGTAAACAACAAGCGAATTATGCATTCAGCCATCGAGCTGGATGTGAACATCTGCCCACTGCGCTGTGCAGTCGGCTCTTCGAGAAGCGCTTGCAGAACAGCCAACCTGTGAGCAGAAGTGCTCGAGTGCCATCCCTTGAGCTGTGTCTCCTCAAAAAACATCCTGCATGCCTGCTGGTGTCCCCCTCCCTTCCTTCCCGTCCGTCTCTCCCTTTTTGCAGCTCCCTCCCTTCACAAAACTCCCCAATGAAGGGATTTGTCATCTGTACACCTCCTCCGTGTCATGCCCCCCCCCCGTAACTTTCACTTTCTCTGCCTCGTCTTCTTTGGAGCCAGCCTATAGTGACAGTGCTGCCTCTTCCTCTGGATGCTGCTGGGTGGACAGGGAGAGGGAGAGGCGCAGAAAGCACAGAGAGACTTGCTTGCACTCTTACCAAGATAGTCAAGGGGTGGGGGGGTGAGATACGAAGGGCAGCGAAGTTAAAAGAATTAGAGGGAGAAAATACACATGTGAGACAAAGCAGAAGAAAAAAGAGAGATATAGTAAGATGGAAAGAAAAGACGAGTGATGAAAAGAGATAAAGATGGGAGCAGTGAGTGTGCAGTCAGGGCTGTGGGGATATGAAACATCCTCAGGCAATATTCCTCAGCCTCAGCTCTCTCACGGTGAAAAGACAAAAACTTAGCTTTTATGCCGTAAACTTTGCTGCGTTGTAGGCAGGGCTTGGGAGTAAGCGCAGGGCGATAAGGATGATGAGGAATACAAATGTTAACTCTCCTTTGACTGCAAAACATGGGGACTATGGTAGGGCATTAAGGTGTTACTTGTGAGGTGTGATATTTTTGACAAGGGCATCGGAGCAACCACCTGTGAGCAGAATGAACTCATGGCCGAGCTGACCTTCTGACACAGACGCCATCATTCATTGCTGTACAGTCACCCTTGGTAATATATCTCCTGTTTTGTTACAACATCAAACAGAGTAGAAAGCAATTTTTTAATACAGATAAAATGACCGTTCACTAAACCTGCCCTGAACGGCATTGTCCACAGGCTATAGCTTAGCAGCTGTATCTAGGCACAGCTGGCCTGTCAAGCTTTACTATTCTTAACATGTTGAAGCACGGTGTGCATGCGGCTGTAATGAGAGTGATACTATTGAACGTTTGGAGGGTGGTGTCTGTAACACATGAGCAGAAGTGTAAGGAATGGATCAGAAAGTGTGACTATTTGCTCTCACAGGCTGTAGCATGTCTGGCTAACAAGCTGCAAATAACAGCACATTACTTCCAAGGCCTGGAGCATTTCATTTAAAACTAACTAACACTAAAGACCCCGTTCCCAATTAGCACATCCACTGTGTACCATATCCTCACTAGCTAACGTTAGCAGCTGTGTCGTGCATGCTATTGGATTTGGTCAGTCTGGTCACCTGAGATAATGTCCTTATATTTACATCACATGGGTTACTCCTCATCACAAAAGCCTTTGCAATGGTGAAAACCATACAGAATGTAAGCTAAACAGCCAAACAAGGCTATGCTATAAGAAACTAACTGATCTTACATCATACTTATAAAGCTAGCAGTGCAGCGTAGTGCTATTTAGTCCATGCTGTTTCTTTGTCTCCTTGTCTTCAATGTTGTGTTTCATTGTATTGCTTTTGCCACTAAGTGCATTTATAACACCCCCTAAAGATTGTTGTTTTAACTGGAAACATTAAAAAGTCTGCTCTTTCAACCAACTCTAGAAGCTAACGTTATCTTAATTTGCTCGCAAGCTACAGCTGATAAAATCTGCCTGTGATAGTTGTCATTTTTAGCCGGCAAAATCGATGGTAAGAAAAAAGTAAACCAACAGTTATCATTGTAAACTGCTTATGTGCCATGTAGAAAAAAAAGCTTGATGGGCATAGCAACAGTAATTAAGGGGGCGGGGCTTAGCAAACAGTCAATTAGCTGTGAAATTGACCACATGAATGATCTTTTGAAGAAGCGTTTTCACTTTAATTTTCAAATCTTCCGCATATTGATTTCCACTTGTGTGTGTGTGTGTGTGTGTGTGTGAGTGTGTGTAGGAGGTTTAGAGAGGTGTGTGGGTACAACTGAAGCATTTTGACTGCTTTAGAAGAACAAGGTCTGTAGCGCTAACATGACACGTCTCTCACATTCTTTTACTTCCCGACACTCTCTTCATGAATCATGTGATCATGAAGTAAATTGGCCTGCCGCACAACAGCAAGATAGTCTTTTAATGTGAAGTAGGTCATCACACACTGTGGCATAATGTCTCACTCAGGATCCTGCATGCTGACTCCAAGCATTTATCATTAGAGATGTCCTATGAACAACAACATGATGTAAATTGGTAAAGTATAAGTGATGTTTTCCTGTTCCATCACTACGGGAGATAAAGTAAATAGGCTTATTTTTTCTAACCTATACATCTCATTATGTAATATATTTATTTACATAAAATAAGATTTTTTTTTATCATTTCAAACATAATACATATACAGATATACAGATTACAGTTTTTGACCCATTCATGGTCATTATTTGTGGGGATTTTCTTATATCATAAGTCTAATTATCAGGAATAAAATAATATTTCACCTCAGTTGATTATGAAGGGCACTAAGTTAAGTTATTATTTAAATCACACACAGCATGATACAGAAAGGAGAAAAAGAACAACTAAGATATATGTATATATTTTTTTCCTTTTATTCTCGGCATACACAAAGCAAATACCATCAGAATAAGGAGCATAATTTGAATTTTGAGACCTGACATGTAGAGTCTGCTGATGTCCAGGGTTGTCATTTCTTCTGGGCTTTAACCAAAGCACTGGCTGCCTGTTCTGTCTCAGACAGATAGATGCTGTGAGCCCAAACCTACAATATGAGTCTTAACTATTATTTAAAGAAGTGCCCAGGGGGGCTAATGTTTGACGTCACTGCTATTGTTGTGGGTGTGATTAACTAGAAATAGAAAATGCCATCTTCAAGGGAACATGATTGGTGTGACCCTGAGAGGCATCCAGCACTGGACAATATTGATGAATTGCAACTGAGTGGTGCAATATTTCCGTTTAGATTTCCATTTTCCTACTTTCCGCTACTGATGGAAATAACTCAGTAGATAGAAGTGACTCATGCTTTTACATTTGCTCTTCTAAACAACAGTGTCCAGTAGGTTGTGTCTTAGGAAAAAAAATCTCTCTGGTGTACCGGAAATGGTTTGCTTAAAATACAAAAGAAAACTAAAGCAGCAATCGTCGCAACGGTTAAACAGACAAAGGAATTAAAATGCCTACATAGATCAGCATGCTAACATTTTCACATTGGCAGCATGTTGTTGTTAAGACGGTAATGTTCATCATCTTAGTTTCTTGTTTGCAATTAAGTACAGCTGAAGCTGATGGGAATGACATCAGTTTTGAAGGTGTTTCATCACAAACCAAAGGGCTGGCCCCATTAAAAGATTACCCTGATGATGGCGCTAGAGGAAAAGTTAAGCGATTAATGGTTAAGTCATTACAACTCATCCTCTGGGCTATGTGCATATCTGTAACGGATTTCATTCCTCAAATAGCTGTTTAGAGGACTGATGGACCGACATCGCCTTGCCACTAAGGTAACTGAAAAACACATAATAAGCTTGTAAATTTAAAGGATTAAACCAGTTGACCACTTACAGTAAAGCAGTTTTTACTATAAAGTACTTGGTAATGAGTTTGGTAGCAGTGAGAGTGATTTCTTTTTTAAACTTCCAAGAGGGTTTCATTTAAATAACTATCTAAAGTTAAACTCTCGAATTTGTCACAAGATAGGCAAAGATAAGAGAAAATCCCAAAATATAACACCACATTAATTATCTAATGACCCCTCATATTTATCTTGTGACCCTATGGAGGGGCCCAACCACCAGACTAAACAACTAACTGCATATAAAGTAGCTAAAAATTAGCTCCATTTCAACTAAATACAACAGTAATGTGTTACTTGATGCATTGATGTTTTAGTATAAACAATCTAATAATAGTCACAGGGGACATTTTTCAGCTGGGCACGTTTACGTTTGATACTTTAAAGATGTTTTGCTGATAATATGTCAGTACTTTTACTTCAAAGTGTGGTATTACTACTTTTACTGAAGTTAAAACACCCGAGTACTTCTTTCACCACTGTGTTTTTTAGTCTGGCACAACACACTCTGCCAATCAGGCGAGACAAAATATCTTCCTGTCAAACGCAACCTGCTCCTTGAATTCTCTTCAATCTTTTAACTTTACTTTGAAGGAAAAAGGAGCGATCTTTCTTATTCAGATATACTGCCAGTTTAGACTGCCCCCACCTCTGCACTGACAGATAGTTTGTGCTGAAATAAGCTTCCAAGTTTGCGGAGAACTAAAATTTGAAGACTCCATTCTAGATGAAATTGCTTGATTTCTAAACTGTTCATTTCTGCAGTGTGCAATACAGCTGTATTCTTCATACCACAGCAGTCTGAAGAAAGACATTAAAGCCTTGGGGTGGTTTTGTGAGGGATATGGATTGTTTGAATAATACTGTGCAGCACTGACAGTAGTCTCTTTGTATACAGCCGTTCTCTGGAGACGATTATTCTTCTGGAGATCTCCCTATAGACTTCGGTGAAGTCTTAAGCTTTTTTAAAAAAAGACATAAAACAATGATAGTCAACATAGTTTGATCTACATACAAAACTGTAAATGCAGGCTGCTCATACAGTGCCTAAGGAGAGCGAACATAGAGGTTTTATCATTGCTTTAAACACTTTGCTTTCACCTTCGATTCTATGCACAATATTTACCGTAAGCAAAGTTATAGTCTATTGAATGAAACTTTATTCAATACAAGTGCCATGACTGCTGGCAGTACACAGAACAAGTTTACAGATCTCCACCGCCTCAGCAGAGAACAGATCATTTTCTTTATGTCACTTGTAAAAGACCCATTTATAACTGTGAAATTCAGTCAATAAATTCTACTGCCCTCTGCGGCCTTTTCTCCCTCCGCGGAACACATCACAAAATGTCACCATGAAACGCCTTCAGAATATTCCCCAAACTCTGCAATAAACAAGAATGACCGAGAACATAACTCACACTATAAACACCTCAGGTCTCTTTCACAGGAAGCTCCCCTCCCCAAAATAATGTTTCATTGCATTGAATTTGATGCATGTTTTTCACGGCGGGTGATATTCTGTTTGTTTGTTTGTTTGTTTTTATCTATGAAAACTCCTCCTTGTGCTGGAGGTCTTCTCATGATGCACTGAAAGTACCCTTGACTGGGTTCATGAGGTGTGAAGTGACCACAGTCAACTTATACAGTAAAGGTTCAAGGTATAGAGGTGTAGAAGTCAAAAATGCAGAATCAGCAGTGGGTAAGGTGCCATCCCAGCCCCAGTAACTCTGAAAGTAGGCTGCTTTAGAGGTGTTGTTATTTGTAAGTGTGCAAATGTGGCTTTTTATCAGTGGCTATTCTTAAAAATAATTAATGATGATTTAGTATTGCAGCTACATTTTGTCAAAATATACAGCGCATATAAGGGCTAAACTTGGGAACAATAAGCAAGACTTTGATCTTCTAAATTCACCTATTTTTTAAGCATTGCAGAATGCAGAATCCTGTGTAAGACAGGATTCACTGTGTTGAAGGTTAAATACACAGTCCACGTACCAAAGTGTTTTTCCATGTCTCTGTCAGTAACTATATTCCACGTGTGGATAACTTGTACTAATGTTACGTAAGTGCATATTTAGCAGTAAGATGCGAGCAGGTTTAAGAGATAACACAACCTAAATTTGATTATCCAACTGTAGAATTTCCTCGTTCTTTTGGTCACATTAACCACAAACTTACAATAACAGGAATAAAAAAGAAGACAATGTAAATTGGCTGTTTACAAAGCATTTGGTTGCTTTAACTATTTATTTTTATCCTGCAATCTTTGGTCATAGAAAGGTTGTTCTCACCCAATAATGAATCAAAGAGTAAACTGATGCAACAGAGGCTTCAGTTTGGGGGAAAATGCTAAAGTAAAAAAAAAAAAAAATCTCATATCTTACCAGGGTTGAAAATATGAATCCATTCTGACGGGATACTCTTTTCTTTTCAAGAGGTAATTCACAAATAAGAGGTGTTTCACTCTGTGTCCTTACTTGGTGATCGCTCCTCCACCACAACATGGTTTGAAAATCACTGTGGAGTCTCATTACCTAGATTATACCTAGGTTTTGTCTACTGAAATGTTCAGTTACTGTGGCAAATATTAATAAAACACACACACACATACAAGTATGTTAATGCATCTTATGAATGGCAATGAGCCAATTAAGACCTACAGTACATGTACACCATTTCCATCTTCCTCACTCCAGTTTCAGCTGTGAAAAGGTTAGTTTATGCTCTAAATAGTTTGTACGACGTGTTGTGCGACCACTTGGGAAGGAAAAGGTGTTCATACAGTAGCTGTTCCGACCACGCTAAAAGGGAGGATGAAAGACTGATGTTAAGAGAACGTGACATCATGGAAATTTGAACACAACAGTGTACAATTTTGGGCAAACTTTCAGTTTACGAAAGTTACAAAAACAGGCAGACATACTTTCCTTCAGTATTTGTATTTTATGCAGCTTTAAACTTCTACTCTTCTACATTTTGGATACAAATATTGTACTTTCTACTTCACTATTGTGGTTACTATGCAGATTACAATTATTCATAACCTTCCTGTCCAGTGAATATTATGTGCCTCCTAATGTTTCTTAGGATTAGGTGTTTATTTATTGGTCGATAAAATTGTCCTACTTAAGCTAAATAAACTACTTGGATTAACTGGAAAGTGCATTATGAAATAGCTGAAAATAAGGCTGTTTTTCTACCCAACAGTAGCCTATCTAGTTACACCTATAGCAGTAAAATGCAACATACACATTAATTCAGCAGCAATAATAACAGAAATAATAATCTAAAAACAACATATGTAATACTAAAACACTGACCGGGAAATGAAAATTATTGGATACAATATATTTGACAAATGTAGCAAAAACCACATGGTGTATTTGTGTGTTTTGTCTATTTATAGCATACATGTTAATGAAAACAGTGCATGTGTCACCCTGTCAAGTAGCTTGCCATCCTGTCAGGGAAGCTGGCGGAGCAATAAAAGGCTGAAGAAATGGACCATTTCAGCAGACATTGTGCTTCATGATTGTGGAGTGAAATAACTGTCTTTTATGTTAACCAGATGAGGTTCACTCATTAAACGTGACCACATCAATGAACACACTAACAGGATATGATGAAAATGAGAACATGCAAAAAAAATAGCTTCCCCCCGGGCTCATCATTGTCATTGCACCTGTACTAAATTAAAAAAAGCCTGCTTGTTTTTCTACTATTATTATACCAAGCTGGGGTCTCTTGAAATGGCATTTGTCCTATTATTACAGACACACAAATATTAAGCAGCATTGTGAACAATGCAGAATGAGCAAAGGAGGGGGGAAATATGGAAAGTATTTGAAAAAATGTATAATTACTTAAGTTTAAGTGAGCAGCACCTGGGGCATGGAAAAATCCTCTGCATCCAATTAAAGAAAACTGTCTAAATAGTCTCATGGCATTGTATTTATTCATAAAGGTCATCCATTTATGAGTAAACTTTCAAAATAAATTATTTTGTGCAACTTACATGAAATTTGAATAATTTGTACAGGAGATTCAAAAAGGGAACTGTCGGTGATACTGACCCAGCAAAACACCTAAAAGTCCCTGAAGCTTTACAGAAACGTGAATGACACCATATGGATGGAAAGAACACAATAATGTTTGGTGGGGTTGTATATATTACGACTTAGACCCAATGAAATCAGACACAGGTGATGTTACACAGCCTCCAGTAGTACAGTCGTTGGATCAGAACCCTTTGGGCTGACAGATGAGGCACGTCTCTTTCTCTGTGGCTGCGGATAACCCTGCCTGACCTCCAGGAACATCAGTTTGTAGAACATTGTGTTAGAAATTCTCAAGGGATCTGAGTCGGGGAGCTCTGGAGCTAATAGGTACAGATATCCATTTTCTTCCCTGCTTGCGCCTTCTTCTTCCTTCCCACTGCACTGCAAAAAATGCCCATCTTAAATGTACTTGCACAGGAAAAGTGGCAGCTGCCGGCCAGGCTGCCACATTTTTCCAGGAATTCAACTCCAACTGCTGCAGCCAGAAACGCAGCAGCATGCACTTGTGTTGATGCGATCAGTAAACGTGCAAAGAGGTGGTGGCAAATCAAAATATACTGTTCAATTGCTTTATTTGACATTTCTAGTTTAACTGGTGAATATGAAAAGTCAAAATGCACAATAAATGGCTGAAATTTCTGTGCCTCATATCAGAAAAACATAAAAACATTTATATTTAACATAAGATTGCAGTGCAGCTAGTAAACATGCTTGTTGACACAGCGATTGTGTTTATAGTCCCACTCTGCTCAAAGTTTTTTGCTAGTCACTTCATTTACATGTTTGCGCTTCACTGTGCACTATGATGCATGCGCAGTTTGACACCAGAAAGCTGTTCCCACATTCACCGGCTGAAGGAGTGAAGTTTCTCACCTTCAGTCCCAGTTTAACAAGTGTTTGTACATGCAGGATTTCACGACATCACGACTAGTTGGGAAACCAATCACGGTCCAGTGTGTACGTTTTGCAAGTGTGATGTGAAAATTTGAATCCTCCAGCGCATATGAGTTGAGTACAGCTGTTACAATATTTGAATATTCATAGATTTTTTCCAGACAAATTATTGTTTGAAATATAATTTTCACCAAACAATAATTTGAGACTATCTTAGTCATAAATGGCCACATTTTGCAATAATCAATTTATTTTGCATAGTTATGTAATTGAGATGATATGTTGTCGATGCTCAGAGATCCACAGCCAGGGGGGCTGCAAAAAATGCCATGTTTGAACACTGAACAACAAAAAACAAAAAGCAGTATGCACTACGGTTATTTAGTAATAAGAACACTCTAATACATAATAGGCGATGTATAGTAGGATATAACATTCACAGGGGCAATTTTTCTGCATTGAGTACTTTAACTTTTGATAATTTTAGTACATTTGGCTAATAAAATAATTAAATGCATGCCTTTGTTTTACTTAAGCAAAAAATCTAAATTCTTTTCACACATCATTTTTGATTGTTTTGTAACAGTGTGTCATGCTGCAGTGACTTCTGTTTATGGATTCTGACTGATTAAAAGTTTCGACTGATTAAAACATTACTAAGGGCTTAATTAAGACAAGGCATACCATCTTTACATGTAGTAAGATTCCCAAACTTAGTTATGGTGTTTCAAAAAGCTGGAACAAACTAATTTCCTTTCAGGTCAAGTGCCATGATGACAAGGTTCACATTATGGGGTCCAGTGGGCACCTGGCCTGAGGAAGTGAGTCCTTATGTGCAGATACACTTGATCCAACTATTATCTTGAATCAGCATTATTGCGCAGTGCCTTTATTTTTAAAAACCTTTAATATTGATGTTTCTTATTTCTGCACTGTTTTACAACTGAAGACTTGAAGGAGTGATTTGTTAAAGCGGATATTTTTTGCAGTGTGCTTCACCTCCAACAGAAGAAGACATAGATGAGAACAGGCTTCTGGGAAATGAGTGACGGATCCTCTCAGCCAACCAGAGCAGGGACGCTGCGAGCACCTCGCCTGCTTCTCTGACGCTATTGGCTGTTCTCTGGAGAGTCGGGGTTTGTTCTGATATTAATGACTGCTGAGGAGACGGCGGCGCATCTATGTGGTCCGCCTGACACTTGATCGAGGGGAGAGAAGCGCCCTCAACAGCCGCTGTGAAGACGGGAAGGGAAGGGCACCGGGAACACATGCGTCTCTCTCCACACTCTCGCCAGCTTGCTTTTGGACGACGCCGTTTTTGTTTTCCCTCATGCAGAAGCCGCGTGTGTTGTTGTGGAAGAGAGCCCAGAACTGATTTCTCCTCAACTGCGTTAAAATAAGAAGACCACACATTGTTGACTGGCTTTATGTTGCGCGCTGGGGCTCCCTTGTCTTTGGAGCGGCGCACTTGATGGGAATATAGACAACACATACTGCTTCGAGGGCTATAATGATTAAATCGGGTAAGTTTACACTGTTTTCTCCTGAGATATATCTCTGTCATTTGATACATATTGCACGGTTGCGTCCCTGCAACGCATTTTCCAAGTTAATGAAAAACGCTTGAATTCATTAATTCGGGGATGTTTTGCTGGACATGTAGCCTAATCTTGTAATTGAAATAACGTATCATTACGCTTTTCAAATACCAGCCACTCATGCGTAATTGCAGACATTAGGGAATATATTGCAGGATAATAATGCTGATGACTGGCCTCGAACCCTCACTTGACGTGGACACGCGCTTTTGCGCAACTATGCAGGATGCGCCTAAACCGGACCGGATTGATGATGGACTCTGTTTAGGTTAAAAAGCCAAATTAGTTAAGGAAATCTGAGGCTACTTGTGTGTGTGCGAGTGTCTGAAGTGATAGACTGGCAGTATAATGTCCCCCGGGTCCTGCTTAGTGAGCGCACACCAGACATGTCTCGAAGAAATCCACAGAATGGTGGCCACCCTCCTTCTCCTCCTCCTCATCACTCTCTCATTTAAACCTTCCTGTTGCAAACACTGAAGTCATTACCGACGCATGCCACGAAAGTACGTTACGCGCACTCGGGCTTTTTGTGTTTTGTTTTTGTTAAACACATCACACACTCCAGACAAAAAAGGATTCTTTGCTTTCACCGCCATCTCGGCGCGTTGCATCCATGGTTTTTGCGGAATTAACACAGCCATTGAGAGGCGCATTCGCCATCATCACTTCACCTGCTTGTGTCAGTACACCCACACATACAGAGAGAGAGAGGAATATTCACTAATCCCTCAACTGCAATGGGGCATCTCACTACCCTCTCTCTCTCTCTCTCTCTCTCTCTCTCTCCCCTCCCTCCCATTTTATCTCTCACACCCTCTGTCCAAAATGTATGCCATCCAGCAGGTGTATTACTCATTAATATTTCAAAGGCAGATAAACAGATAGTGGCTGATAATGACAAATGGGATTTTCACCAAGGGGGCTACTGAAGGTGACTGCTGTAATCTTCTCTGCAGACCTGTTCTGTGTATGCATGCATGTGTGTGCGCGCCCATGTGCTTGTTCCTGATGATGGATACAATAGATGTTGGCCTCCACAGTGTGAATGACTCACCCCAAAGCAGCTGCTCAATGTAAAAAATGCACAGTCAAATGCCACATGGGAGCCATCATGCCCTCACATCAGACACCATGCCACGCTGAGGAAAACCTCAGCCCACACACTACGTATCGTTCCCACTTCGAATCATTTGACTACCTGCTGATTGAGACGAGGCTGTTTGGCGCTTATATTGTATCCTGCCACCAGCCTTTCATATGTGATCATTGAGAGCAAGTGTTATTGAAGGGTTTTTCCCGCGAACATGGGACGGCGGTAGCTCTGATCATGCAAAATATAGTCCTGAACTGTTTGTGAGGTTCAGTGTTAGGTTTATGCTCATACCTTAACATTGTAGCCCCCCCCCGTCATAAAAACAGTAAAGCAAAGCAGTAATGGGTCGCTCTATTAATTTGGGCACATTTGTTCCAAACAAATCAATATTACATGTCCACACTAAGTCATATGCTTAAAGTGAGTGGCTTTGCGAATTGCCTATTGATCTTTGTGTGAAACAGTAAGAAGCTGTAGTGGGCTGGTGCTGGATAAGGTATTGTGCCTGCAGTGGCCTTGTGGAGGCTTGGAGAGCATGATAGGCAGCACAGTGTGGGTGTTCCATATAAATTTCTCTATAGGTAGAAGGCAGCAGGTACCCTTGAGGTGAATGGATGTGTTGGTGCCAAACACTGCTACCGGTTTACGCTCAAAGTTGAGTTCAGGAAACCTATACTACATTGTGCCATCAAAATCACATTTATCTCGAGTTTTTCCCTATAATGGTGGTAACAAGATGCCCCAGGATCTATTGGGGCTCCTGAGTGAAACGCATGTATACATATTCAGAAGACGGCTGCAGGGGATCAGCCTGTGCAGCCAAGCATGGGCTCTCTGATAGCATCGTGTTCCCAAACAAACACAGGCACCCATTCAAATGGAATAAGCACAGGCAGAGGGCAAAAGGAACAGGGGGGGAACAGAGTGACGTGATGTTTGTCTTGGATCTGCAGGATGGGACTGTGGCAGACCCAAATGATATGAAAAGGCACAAAGAAAGAGGGGAGAGCTAAGGATCAAAATATGGTTTGATGGAAGCATCCATGACATTTTGGTGTTTTCAGTCTATATCAAAAGGTCAGAGTGGGATGTGAGTCTTCCTTTATATCCAGTGACATTTCCATTTCCATTAGCATTTTAGGTATTTAGCTAGCACACGTTTGTAGAGGATGAGCCACAGCGCTTTATCAAAAGGTGTACTACAAAAATGATAACGTATAATAGATACATGTCAGGTATTCGGAGAACTAAGACCGACGCTGGAGCTCTAAAAAAACAAAATAAAATCAAAACTCTTAGCTACTAATAAGATTCATATCAGAGCTGGACATGATAGGGACATATGCCCATATTGCCATTTCAAACGTGAGCAGAGAAGAAGGGGGACGTCTAAGCGCTACTGCTGTGCTGTCCATCTGTTCTGCATTTGGATTGATACATATATGCCCTGAGTGCACTAATGAAAAGCTTGGTGGATGTTGCATCATGAGACTTAACCAAGTGCTCATGTATTGATAAAGCTGCAGTGACTCAGGCACTTAGATATATATATATATATATATATATATATATATACATACATACATACATACACACACACACACACACACACACACACACACACACACACACACACACACAGAAAGTACACGTATACAAATGCACATATACAAAGCAATTACTGTCTCCAAATCAGCCAGTCATTGTGCTGCTAAGCCTTTCAGTAGACACAAAGCCATCACG
Source organism: Micropterus salmoides (assembly GCF_014851395.1). Classification (NCBI taxonomy): domain Eukaryota; kingdom Metazoa; phylum Chordata; class Actinopteri; order Centrarchiformes; family Centrarchidae; genus Micropterus; species Micropterus salmoides. The sequence goes on from NW_024041484.1 coordinate 11,227,262, forward strand.
CCATTTGACAGTGCCATATCTATCATCTGTTTGAGCTGAGGTAGAGTAGCAGAGAATGAAAACAGAAAGAGATGGCCCATATCAAACCCCATGAAATCATAATAAAGAGGTCCAAGCCAGCGATAAATGCAATTCAGTGGCATATAATGATTGATTCCGTCTGCCGTAGGAACTTATTCCCTGCAGGCTTGTGGCCCCTTGACCAGCCATATATTATTCATATAAATATAGATAGCTGCGCATCTTAGAGGCAGCACACATGCCACATTTGCACCTGCAGATTCAATTTGGCTCTGACTTTGAGGGATATGCCGCTGGCTCCTTTCCCCGCTGCCTGCGCCCACCCCCCCACCTCCACCTCCATTTTTTCATTCTGGCTAGCAGCTATACATGGAACATTATGCAGATTTTTGTCAAGAGTGAGTGCGATTATGTTGGGGGAGAAATGAGTGTTGAATGTTCGCTACGCCTTTGACCTTATCAGCGGCAGCCTTAAGCTGGATACCTTGGCTTAATTTTAATAGATGCAGCACGATGCGAATTAGACAAGGGGACCTAGCTGTGCTCTTTCACTGTGTGGTGCGTTATGCATGCATTATGCGAATGAGCTTAGGCACATTTGTTTTTGTGTTCTCTGCGAGGACGCTGTCAGCAAGTTACCTGTGCATGATTTGGTCTGCAAATGCATGCATCTGCCAATGTATTTGTGTATGTTCCTGTCTGCTGTGTGTGTGTGCATAAGGGCAGGTTGGCATGATATAGCGTTTAATAGTGCAGCATGTGTGTTCTCCCTCACTCAGCCCAAGGGCATGTCTTGTCCACAAAAGCACTAAAAAACCAGAGACAGGGGCCATGTGCTTAATTTGAAACATTGATTTTATATTAACAGCCGACTTGCCACTGATTCATGGCCATTCATGGTTTCCATCCACTCTCGCACACATACACACACATGCATGCGTACATACAGGAAGCTTCACGATGCATACACACTGCCTAGGAGGTTTCCTTTAATGGACTCTCCCCTACTTTGAGGAAGTATAATAGTAAATCAATGAGGTGAAGGGAAGAGAGAGGGACAGTAAAGTCATCCAGAGGCACCACCCACTAAGGAGCTTATCCAGAATGTCTATCCGAAGTGGAATGGTAGCGTCACTGCTGTGCTACATGTCCACCGTGGGTCCAGCGTCCACCAGCAGAAGCGTCTTGGAAGTGCTGCGATTTCAAGCATTCTCTCACTTTTTTTCCCTTGCTTTCACATAATAAGCAATAAAAATAACATTACATTTTCATTTTATATAGAGTCACAGTCCTATGTAAACCACTTTTTGAGCTAAGTAAAGATGCCCTGCTTTTAGCTTTGTAACAGTTCACTTCTCAGACAATCCAAAGGATTTTAAATGGTTTTATTTATATTATGACATTCTCTGTCATAAATAGACCTGAAAAAAATAGACCTGGCAGGTAAAGATGGCAGCTGCGAGTGAGGATTACTGCTAATGTGTCTGGTGGACCATTGATGCACTGGGTGGAATGCAGTTGACTCTGGCAGCCGTAATGCAGCCCGAACGGGACCAAACCATATCCTTCAGGGGTTACTGAAAAGTCATGCTGCATGGGCCAATAGAAACTTATACAGGCACGGACATTTGTAATTAGGAAATAGCAGCTCCTGAGACAGACAGTCAGACGGTATGCAGATAGACTAGGTTTGGCACAGCAGGGGTGACAAGTATTGAAAAGGCAATTAGGCTGACAGCAAACGAGCAATGAGACAGTACGATGCCCAGAAAGCAAGACGGGAACCTGGTAATGCAGAGAGACTAAATTAAATACCTACTTTCTCTCTAGTCCATTCCTCTCTTGTGATGCAAATGGGGTATAAGGAGAAATGTTCGCCATAAGGGTTTAAAAGAGCAGAGACAAATGTGAGAAAGCAAGATGAAAAGGACAAGGTTTATAAAAAGAGATGCGGGGGTTGCAATATCATGAGAAAACGCAAATAAGAGAACGAACAGGGAGAAAAGAAAGAGTGGGGGGGTGAGGGGGGGTTGACGACTTCAAGAAGAAAGCCTTGCGAGGCTTATTACCAGTGGATCAAAATTCCCAGTGAACCATTTCTATAATACACAGGCTATTCTCCTGAAAGAGGAGGCAATTCGGCTGCGCCCTACTTTCCACTTACGTCTGACCTTTATGTCTTCCACCCAGTTTTACCACAGTGAGTGTAATGTCTACCTCTCAGCAGATGCAATACTGCCTTGTTACCACTTAAACCGTGCAGGCCTCATAATCATCTCCCTGAGGGCCAATATGCTCCCGACCAAAACCTACATCTAGATTTATTCCACAGCACAGATCTCACAAACTTTGTCTTTTATGCCTGCCATAACCCTCACAGAACTTGCATTTTGCATAATAAATGATTTTATTTTTACGCAAACTGTAGGTCAACCTCCCAAACAGGGCACTGATGAGTACCCAACCTGCGATGAAGCAATCATCTTTACGTCCGCGCTCCACTAAACTCCATCCAAGCCCTGAGAAGCGAGGGGGAGGATTTATAACTCATTTCAATAAACAGCATAAAACAAACAGTTCGGCCTGGCTGTTCAGCTGCCCGACGGCCTTGAGTTAGGTCTGCCTGAATTAGCACCGCAGAGCCACCAGGACCAATGCTTTCTACCCCTACTGTGCACACTCATTAATTTAAAGTGGTCATATCTCACTGGTCTCTAATCAAACTGCATTTGTGCCATTACTGTCTGGAACAGCCACAGTGTTAGTATAATGGAGGGGGCCCGGTGGGAAAGTAAGTATGAGGTGTTGCCAAGATCTGAATGGAAAAGCATTTCACCTTGACAACGGCTGAACCTCTTAAATGCAGCTCCGTCCCAATTCAGTTATATCATGATTAATCTGGCGTCATTTCCCGATCAAATAGTACATTTTGGGGCACGTAAGTCATGAAATCCACTCAACACATGAAGTATGTGCATGTGTAAAATGAATATTACTGAACAACAACAACAAAAAAGTTTTATGAGTTTTTACCTGACAACAACAATAAGCCAACCTAAATGTACAGCATTTTAATAAGGAGACATTCCAAGTTTTACCAGTAATGCCAAATGTCACGCTAATTAAGAGTGAAATCTGTGACTAACGAGGACTACAGACATACCAGTTTATAATGGTGATGCAATGACATTGACATTTCTCAACATCTTCTCAGTTGGAATATGTCAGTAAATATACAGATATAGTAGCTCCCAACTCTTAACGATGATGCAAAAACACTTCCATAAAAGTTAATCATGGTTACAGATTTTGCCTCAAACCCCACCCTCCTCAGCTCTATGGGACACTAAAGTGTCTTTCACCTCACCGAGTTGTTCTAAGTCGCAGCTGTGCGCCACCTGCCCAACACTAAATAGCAAAAGTTAGTCAAGACAAAGTTAGTGACTAGCTGGTGAACATAGTGAAGCACTTGGCAGCTGAAGAGCCACATGTTTACCTCAGGAGTTGGTGGAGACCCAACCAGAGCTAAAAGAGAGTGAATGTTGGACTTGCTGGCCAGAAACATGACTCAAAATCTGCTGGATGTGTAAATAGGCAACTGTATGCAAGCAAGTTCTTCAAAACAACTGTAAAATGTAATAATATTTCGGTTCAGTTTGTCTTCGGTGTTGTGTTCACGGATTGTTTCCGCTGCCCACAAGTAACCAACGGAGGTAGACAAAACTGGCAGTGTTTCACACATTTAAGGCAGTCATGAAACAGACCATATTCCAGGAGCTTGTTTGCTGTAATGCACAGTCAGGATTAACACTGGCGAAAGTGAAAAGCCCTTGGGCTAGACTTTTAGCCTCCTACTGTAATGGAGGTGCTTTGGTGATCATGGGTTGAATGATTGCCCCCTCCCCTCCTCTGACTCCTGGAAGTTGTGTTAGATCCATGAGTGAACACCTGAGCTGAACCTATAAAAGGCTTCCATTGGCTCCCTGAGCAAATGTCAAAGCTTAGGCTTAATGTGTTAGTGCAGTTAGATATTACGTTCCAAGAGATCCCATTTCAAGCCCTCTAGTTTAAATTACAAGCTGTTGATTATGTATCTCTCTAGTCAAGATTTCCAAAAGGCTTTTCTGAGGACAAATTACAAGCATCCATCTTTGAATTCTATTTGCCACAGCCATATTAACCTCATTTCTCTTTGTCCAATGGTTGCGCAGCCAAACGCAAGTTATTGCCAAACAACCCACAACATTTATTTTGTTTCTTGGAAGTCCTTGTTTTCTCCCAACTGGGTTTTGGGTAATCCCTCTCTGGCCCTGCTAAGGTTAATATTCCCTGCATTGACAGCATTCCCAGGTTCACCGGAGGTTAATACACCACTACTGAGACTTAGACAAGTTCCTCCTCTGGCAAGTCATTTTGTCCTCCAGATCTCTTCTCTCCCTTTTCCCTCCCATCTCGCTCCACCTCAATTACCGCCAACTAGAGGAGAGGATTGTGGGAAATTAGCTCTACAAGCAGTGTGTGTGTATGTGTGTATGTGTGTGTGTGGGGGGGGGGGGCTGCGTAGCTTGACTGCACGGCTTACTAATGGGTTAGTACAAGTGGTGTGTGGACTCCATAGTCGCAGCAGTCACGGTGCAAAGCCCCAAGAAAATAGACTGCCTCTTCACTGGGCTTCACATAATGCAGTCGTGCAACCAATTTACCTATTCAACTGCCCGTGGATGATTAGGATAGTTCACTTAAGATGATGTAGTTTGGTACAGTTTTCAACCCTATAAAATTCAGCATGTTACCTTAACAAGGCCAATTTCTCCAGCCAAACAGCCATTCTTAATGGAGGATGTGTTGTTGAAAGCTTTTCAGTTTTGCTGATGTGAACACATGTTGATTAGTTATATTGAGCTCTCAGGATGTTCCATTGTCCTTTACATTCATCTAATCTGAAAGTGTACATTGTGTAAACATTGTCCTAGTTGTATTACATAGCCGTCTTGCCTCAATTGTCTTATTCCAAACTGTTTTATTGCGTAACCCAGTCATTGACTCAGCACTATTCTGCTCAGGCGGCAAGAATGCCTGAAGACTCAGAACATTTGCCACATCAGACACATTCCCACTCAAGACGTTGGTGCCAATTCAGTCAGCTTCTTACAAATGACTCCCAATGTTTCCCTTCAACGGCCTTTCACTGGGACCTCAGCTGACGTCCAGGAGACTGTACATGAATCCTGATTTGCATAGATTTGTCTACAACATATAAAACTGTATTTCTGTGATAATGAAAAGCATGCAATATTTAATCTGGTCTTGCTCTCAGAGTCAAATATGTACAGTTATAAGTGGCATTACTTAAAAAGCACCTTTAATAATTATATTTTGAGAGTAAATCTCCATTTCAAATTATTAAATTAAATTATTGGCTGAGTTTACTAAACTCATTGTCAAGGCTAGAGCTTAATGTTCAAGTATAAATCTGCCCTTTAGCTGGAGTAGATGTTCATTATATAACCACATTATTGGATGCAATAGATGAAAAAATGCATAATGAAAAGTGAGTCGTTTGATATTCATTTAATATTTTATTATTTAATTAGATGATTATTCTAAACACACTAAACTATTTAGTGGGTTTACCTAACCAACATTTTAACTCAGTGTGTGATACTTCACTCAAGTGGCATTTAAAGTACTACTCCTGTAGTACTGTCAGACTCATGATGGACAGTTTAATATCAAAATTCAGTATTAAAATCAATACATCAGAACGAGAGATATCCTTCTTCCTTGTCACCTTCATTACCCACATTGCAAATCAATGTGGGTGTGTTACCCTGGTAGTGGCTAATGTGACCTTGAGCCGCTAGCCTCAAGTAACTGAAAATTTTGAAAATAACACAAACACTAGTGGCTACAACCAGGCCTAAAATCAAGATTTTCATGAACCAAGTGTTGGATTATCAATAATTATATCCTCATTAATTAGCAGGGAAATATGTTTTGCTTGCTGGCCACACCATCTTGCAAAATGTCCAGTAAAGCTTTCCTAATCCCACCCTAGATTTTCGCCAATGTGAGACAACAGACATTAACATTAAACTGACAATAATGAATTATCTTTTTTCAATCTGTCTGTTTCACAACTATCATCATGCCTTACCAAAAACCAATGAAGTCATACCTGATTTAAGGTGTTGGCAGCACAATTTCGTATTCCACACCAACACCTCCCATTCGTAGATTTTATTTTTGAATGCTGCAGTGAATGAGTCTCTAACACCAAAATTAATCACAAAATAGTTAACATCATTGGTACAACAAATAACAGCACACCCCATTAGAGTCACCTGCGTTGATTGCACAATAATGCTATGCAGTAACAGTTAACCTGACCACATTATACTGCTGGCAATTGTGATTACTAAAGAGAAAATCCAGAACGAGTAGAGGTGAGACCCAAACGCTGTAGGCTGAATTACAGACTCTGGCCTGTGTTTCCAGGGCACGGATCAACTGCGTAGCCCACAATGAAGAGCCAGTGCTGAGGGAGAGTAGCTAAACCCTGTTTATCAGAATGCTCTGGGTGTTGCGGCTTATTAAAGTGCCAGGTGCTTTTGAAAAATAATACCCCCACTCTCTCTTCTTTCTCTCTCACTCTGCTTCCACTAGCTCCATGTCTGCCTTCCATCCTCCCTCACCTCTCCAAACCAGAATCGAGCCAGTGCTGGAGCAGAGGTTGAGGAATGAACCCTTGGCTTGGCTTCGCCAGTGGGGCAAACTGCAGCGTTTGAGCTGCCCTCACAATTTTTTATTTATTTATTTATTTTTTCCCCCACGTCTCCCCTGTGGCCACTGAGGTGGAGACAGCGAGGGTGTTGAAATGAAACCATTTCTCTCTTTCCTTGTTCTCACTTTCCAGCCGCCGTCACACTTATTCTCTTGATTCTTTCCATTTCATCCCCTGTCTCTCTTGACGTTTCCCATGATGTGGTGCATGATCTTATAGGCCCAAAATATCACAAGCGCCATCAACCCCATCTGTTCAGTAAGAGGCAGTTACATACAACAAATTACATGGTACACTTCAGCTGTGGAGTTTCTGTACTGGGTTTAGCGGCAGACGATGGGGACATGAATTATGTGATGGTAAAAGAGACACTACATAAAAAAAAAAAGATTTCTGACTCGCATGGAAGAGGATGCATCATTGTTCTATTTACTACAACATGCAATTTTTTTCTCAAATCATTTTATGCTTGTAGAAAGATATTTATGGCCAATTCAATCAATATTTGTTACTGTAAGAACCGAATATACTCTGCTACTCTATATGGCAGATAATCAAATGACATATTCAGGCCACTGTCCCAATTTGTTTGCCTTGTAATGTTTGTGTTAAATGTGTCCTGTTTCATAATCGTTCAATAACTATGAATTATAAAATGTGCTGAAAATTCAGAGAAAATCACACTGAGCACTCTCAGAAACATGTTCCGGCTCTTCATAATTGTCAGTGAAACACACCTAGACATTTTTAACCTTCTAAAAAAATTACTTATACATTAACAAACATTACTTGCATCCATTATAAACAGTTTTGCTCAGGGTTGTGTATAAAATGACTCCCTATTTACTATGTATTGCACAATATTTACAATTTTATTTGAGTGTCCAAATTCAAGGTTGGAAATACATACACCAATATAGTGCCCTCCAAAATTCACACAATGGACAGTTTAGGTCAATGGCATGTACATACATTTAATGAACAATCAAAGTGAGACATTTCACTGTCCCTTTTTTTCTCCAAAATAATCTCTTTTTGATCTTTGCTTATTGTTATTTGTCAACATGTGTGCCCAAGAGTCACAATTATGTATTTTTTCCCTTCAGGCCTGCGCGTTTGTATACACATTAACATAGCTGCAATGTGTGGCCACTGATGAACTGCATTACCTGTAATTTCCAAAAATGTTAAATCCTATTAGCGTGCAGATTTTGTTGATTGCACAAAGATTATATATGTCAACACATTAATGCATTTTTGTTTCCGTGGCTGTCGGTTGCTGCATCTTATAACAAACTGCACCTTTGTCAAATGCTTAGTTTGCATGTTTGGCTTGACTCTCTCACTATAGTGTGTGTTATTGGCTGCCCATTTATTGCCCTTTGCTATACTGTCCGACATATTCCAGTGTCTTGCCCTAAAGCAGCTTGCCCTAAAGGCCAATGCTTAAGCCCTACAATGTCTGCCATTTAAGAAGCTTAATAAAGCCTTCTCTTTGACCATTAACTCTGCTAACATTGGGATTGAAAGCCATATTGTGGGGGCACATCTGGAAATCCCCAGTATGAAGTCTAGAAGGTCAAAAGATGTAAATCCATGGTTCTCTGTCTTGAAAGGAGTGTGTATAAATGTCAACATGCATCAGCACACCTATAACAAATATCAGTATGTTAACACCCTTCTCTTATGACATTCCCTGACCACCTCCATTGTCATGTAATACTCACACTGCTTCTCTCTGTCTTGTTTGTCATACACAGGTAGGAATGGACTGGGCTGTGGACTCTGGGAGCTAGTCACAACAACCAATGAGGACATCCACCTTTAAAGACAGAGCAGAGTTTTCACGGATATCTAAATGTGCTTAACATAAGTCCTTTGAAATATAATATAATATATCAGTCCATCCTTTTTTTCTTTTTCCCCCCTTCCACCTTCTCGGGTCTGCCTGACTGCAGCCTCGGCCCCGAACCCTGACTCCAGAAGGCAACATTGAGTGACTGGTCATTATTTCCAAGGGCGTCTACACAGTAAGACAAAAAAAACCCTAGGGAGCCCTGCTGCAGTTGTTGTTGGTGGTGGTGTCGGTGGCAGGGGCGGTGAGTCAATCGCCTCAGCAGCTGCAGCAAATGATTCATTATTTGTGAAGTTAACAGCTCAGACCACTTAATCTACAAGGACCAATTTCTTACTGGAGGGAACCGGTCCAATATGAAGGACGTGTCATTCGTGGATCTTTTTGTTGGCTTGGCCATGGCCTCTTTTGTTGTGGCCACAGAGGAGAGGCCTGATTGCCCGAAGCTCTGTGTATGTGAGATTAGACCCTGGTTTTCTCCCAGTTCGGTGTACATGGAGGCGCAGACAGTTGACTGTAATGACTTGGGACTCTTTAGCCTGCCGGACAAATTCCCGGCGGGCACACAAGTACTGTTACTGCAAACAAACAATGTTGCCAAGATTGACCAACCCTTGGATTACCTGGCCAACATCACAGAGATTGATTTATCGCAAAATAACTTATCCTCTATCAGCGACGTCCATCTAGGGAATCTTCCTCAGCTGCTGTCCCTTCACATGGAGGAAAATTGGATACAAGAGTTGCCTGAACAATGTCTTGCTGATATGGCCAACCTTCAGGAGCTCTACATGAATCACAACCTCATCTCCTCCATTTCCCCAAAGGCTTTCCAGGGTCTCAGCAACCTTGTGCGGCTCCACCTTAATTCTAACAAGCTGAAGGCTATTAAAAGAGAGTGGTTCGAACCCATGCCAAATCTGGAGATCCTGATGATTGGTGAGAATCCTGTTCTTTCTGTTGATGATATGAACTTCAAACCTCTCAGTAACCTCCGCAGTCTTGTCCTCACCAGAATGAACTTGTCTCAGCTTCCTGACGATGCACTGGCTGGTCTCGATAACTTAGAGAGCATCTCTTTCTATGATAATATTTTCCCTGAGGTGCCTCACTCCGCCCTGAGAAATGCAAAAAATCTTAAGTTTTTGGATTTAAATAAGAACCCAATTGCGAGAATACAGAGAGGGGACTTTGTGGATATGCTCCATCTGAAAGAACTAGGGATTAATAGCATGCCAGAGCTAGTTTCCATTGACAGCTTTGCCCTGAATAACCTCCCTGAGCTGACCAAAATAGAAGCCACCAACAATCCTAAACTCTCCTATATCCATCCTAATGCTTTCTACAAACTACCGCGGCTGGAAACCCTAATGCTAAATGGAAATGCGCTCAGTGCCCTCCACAGGATTACTGTCGAGTCCCTCCCAAATCTCAGAGAGGTTAGCATGCACAGCAACCCCATCCGCTGTGACTGCGTAGTCCGCTGGATGAACATGAACAAGACCAACATTCGCTTCATGGAGCCTGATTCACTGTACTGTGTGGAGCCCCCGGAGTACGAGGGCCAGCATGTTCGACAGGTGCACTTCAGGGAGATGATGGAGATTTGTCTGCCACTCATCTCTCCCGAAAGCATGCCTGCGCATATTAAAGCACAGAATGGGAGCTCAGTGTCACTCCATTGTCGAGCCTTTGCTGAACCAGAGCCGGACATCTACTGGATCACCCCGTCTGGTACTAGGGTCCTGCCTAACACAGTGTCTGATAAGTTCTACATGCACCCAGAGGGAACGTTTGACATCTATGATGTCACAGAAAATGAAGCTGGTCTTTACACTTGTGTTGCCCATAATCTGGTTGGAGCTGATCTTAAATCTGTTTCAGTAGAGGTGAATGGATATTTTCCCCAACCTGCAAATGGGTCTCTGAATGTCACAATCACATCAGTGGAAACAAACTCGATCCTGGTTTCGTGGAAGGCTGGCTCTGGCACCCTAGCTCCCAACATTAAATGGTACACAGTGTCAGACGCTAACCATCCCACCACAGCGTTTTCCACCAGAGTTCCCTCTGATGTCCAGGTCTACAACCTCACCCATCTCAGCCCTGCCACTCACTACAAAGTATGTGTGGATGTCCGCAGCATCCACTACAACCATGACAACAAATGTGTCAATGTCACCACTAAGGGATTAGAGCTGGCAGCCAAGGACACAGAAAAATGGGACACAGCAGTAATCACCGTCTTTGGTGTGCTCTTGGCTGTGATTTCAGTGGCATGCCTGCTTATTTATGTGTCTCTGAGGAACCACCACCTTTATGGGGATATAAGGAAATGCGACTCCAAAGCTTCGCTGACACCAGTGGAAGCTACCGGTATGCACTCTCCTTTCTTTCCAAAGCTGTGGGTTTCGGGTAAGGGACTGCCAAGTGGAGTGGAAGTGAAAGCCACAGTCATAAATGTTTCTGACAATGCCTTTTAAGAAGTGCAGCGTTCTAGAGCACCACACACCAACTACACTGAATGGACAAGGCCATGGGCGGGGGTGGACAAATCTATAGTACTGTTTCAAAGGCATACCCATTGCCGGTCCCCCAGCTCAGACACACTGGCAAAACTATTATTGGACTGGGATGGAACAGTTTAAAATAGACTACATGCTCTCCCAGTTTCAACCCTAGATGAAGTGGTGGCTTTGTAACCGTTACATCAAACCAAGCTAACATCAACAGGAAGGGGCATTTACTGCAAAAAGATAAATTTCAGTACCATTCATAGAGAAATGCAGGCAGAGGAAAGAAGAGTGATGATGATGACGATGAAGGTCAACTCTCTTGTAATTGACTGTTAAATGTGTTCAGAGTTGTGGAACTGTCCGTGTGGTCCCAAGCAATACCGTCTGTGCTTTGTAAAACATCCATAGACGAGTTAGAGATACAGTAATAACACCTGTCTATTATGGGAAGGGAGATTTAGTAGAGTAGACAAATAAAAGTGACTATGGTGTAAGCCTTTTGATGAAATATACCCCTCCTTTTTCTATATAAAATGGATTCTTGATTTTTCATGGAAATATTGTTATATATTCTATTATGTTGATGTAATGACAAAACCTCTGTATCTAAACGGTTTAAATGGGTTTTAAATGAAGGCAAAGAGCAGACTACTTTTGATTACAACGTCGCATTAAGCTTAATGAAATTCAGTTACAAAATGAGTATCTAGAGAGGACATTTGCAAAATGGCTGTTTATGCTGTGTAGTTCTCGGTGACTAGGAAAAAATGCATTAGACTAAAACAAATACAAACAGGTTGATTAAAAGTGAGGTGACTGATGCGTTATCTCCTCACGAAGCGGCCTGTTAAGCCCTGGTAAGTGCCTACAACAAGAACTACATGAGGTAAACAGAGAAGGATCTGAAGATACGCGGCAGCCACAGCAAAACACGGCCATGTCACCGTTACAGAATCACAAGCTATTCTCCAGTACTTTTAGTGGAAATACTTTCTCAGTATTTTTAGCATACATATTTTAAGAAAACATTTCGTTGTTGCTTTGGGTGTAAAGTTAAAAAGCCATTTTTATATTAACTGTACTATATGTGATCAATGGGCACAACAGACTTATTAAGAAAAGTGCTAAGAAAAAAATAAATGTCATTGTTTCTTTTACAAATAATTGCCAACTTTTCTCGTTTGCTTTCATCTCATATTTGTCATAATGCATCTGGTTTATTTCCAAACAAAACGATTAGTATTATAATTAAAATACTTTCCTTTTTGTTGCCATCCAACCATTGGCTAATGTGTAATGACTTTCATCTGTGACATTTCAACTGCAAGCATGTAAAACAAAATATTGATAATGATCAAGTAGTACAGAACAAAAAAACTGTTGAGTTGCCCCCTGTGGTCTGACTTTTGAGTCAGACCACAGGGGGAAAGTCAAGTGACTTCAGCTGAATGGTTGAATGGTCGTCCTGACCCCGGGAAGAAGGGAAAAAACAGCAACAAAAGAACAGAACTCATTAGCCGCCTCATTAAGAACATGTTCGTCCTTCAGCTGGTCTGAATATAGTCACCGTGCTACAGCTGCTGCTGCTGCTCGTGCTTAGACAGGGACACAGCGTCCCTACAACAGAGAGATAAAGTACAGTACTGAAAAGTCGATGCAGGGTGGGACGGGGCCGAGTCTAAGCTTTAGGACTCACATTTTATTTCTCTTACTGAAATATCCAGCACACACAACATTTCACATGAGAAAGCCAAGCATGATGAATGGCTGTCAGAGGCAGAGTGACATGGTGGATTTATCAAACAGGGCCTAACACTCATACATCAGGCCAGCCTTCAGCACCATGGACAGAGGCTTTTAGAGCCACACTATCTGTCAAAGACAAAGGGAGTTAAAATATGACGTGGCGTGCTCCTAAGGTAATGCTCAGGTCAGACTGAGCCTGTCTCCTCGCAAATACAGTCACAAATACAGATGCACAAACAAGCCTTGCAGAGCTGAAAACCCACATACCCATATGTTTGTACAGGAAACCATACAGAAATTCAAGGTCACTCATTGGCTCAGAGACTCACTTGAAGAAGACAAAAACATAGTCAAGCACACACACTGGAGCACTAAATTAACCAGCCTGTCATTTCCAGTGGTGTTGCAGCTTCAGTTTTTCTGAGTCTGTGTGTTTGGAGAAACATGACAGCCAAATAAGCTACTAAAAGAATTCACCGACCAAACATGCTCTTTGAGATTAAAGCAGCTCATGGATATTAGCCATATTGTTCCTCTTTTTTTTTTTTCCACTACTCATGATTACATCCTTCAGTGAATACGCTGAATGTTACCCAGAAACTCATCTCTCCTGCTGTCTGTCCCAATCTCATGCATTTATCTCTTCCTTTTCCCTCGCTGTCTCTCTCACCAATCGCCGCTGACACTCACTCCATTTGGGTGTGGGTGATTGCATTATTTTTTGTCTGAATTTATACATTCAAAGCAACCTATATTAGAAAAAAAACCCTCTTGATTTTACTTCAATCCCACATGAAAAGAACCAGTGAGCTGTCACCATTTAATCCAAAGCGAGGAAGGAAAAATTATGTTTCTCGCTGAATCTTCAAATATTTCAAATATTAAAACCACCTTGTTCTATTTAAAAAAAAAAAGCCATCTGCTCTGAGGCAGATATTAAACCGTGCTCTGTGAAGGCTTATGGATGGGTGTTCCTAGTGGTTACATATTCATTTTAATTTTGTGAGGATCGTTGTCAGGCAGCCTGAGATTTGATGGTGCCGTCCACCAGTGAAAAGTGCAAGTTCAAGAGTGTATTTACTTATTAAATTAAAAACACAAGGTAATCATTAAGTCAGCGGCTGGCAGATCATTTTCCTTTATTATCTGATGAAAACAAATGTGAAAAGTACTACAGGAAATGTAAATTTGTGAGCCTGTTTAAATTTCATAGTGTTACTCAGCTTATTTAGACCTGCTATTGTAACAGTGTGACTATGGGAATGCTCTACACTAATTTTCTAGAGCACGTAGGAAGGTACTATTTAAACACTTTGTATTTAATAATGTTTACTCACACTACAGTGTGATTTTATAAAAAAATGTTTCTCTTTCTTAAAGCTGCAGTTGAATATTTAACTCCTATCTGACATAAGATTTTTGCAAAAAGCCTTATAGCACTGCAAGGGCTGCAAAAGCAAACAATGTTCAAGCTGCTACAGGCACTTTTATATGTTTGAATTATCAGCTTATTAAAGTTACAAACTTCTACATAGGTCAGCCAGTGTAGCTACAGGCAGCCACGTTTCAATGAAAAGTGAATTGTCAACATGCATTTACAGCCCTGCTGCTAACACTATATTTAATGCCATTGCTTGGTTTTAAGAGGCCCTTGTAGAGCCGGCCGGCTATTGGAAAGTCAACCGGATGACCTATGGATTGCAATAACAAAGCACTGATTGCTTTCATGACAGAATAAAAGTGGATATGCCTCTTGGGAGTCATATGAAGCACTTCAAAAATATTACACATTATTACATTTATTAATTAAACACATTTTCTTCAGCATTGTAGGTTGTTTTGTGTCTCATCACCTTCTGATGTGTTTACGCTGGAACTGATGTTATTCCCGACGACAGGTGAATTGTTCATACACACTGTGTATCATTAGTGAGCCAGAATTTGCCCTGCACATCGCCATTCTGAACATGCATTGCTGTGTATTTCCTGAAAAGTGGAGACAGAATGTCACAGCAGATTTGGCACGGCTCGTCAGAGAGCAACCAGTCAAAAGCCATTTGTGTGCACACTTCCTGTCTCCATTTCCATAACCATCACTCCCAGGGCGTCTCCAACGTGCAGCTAAAAAAATGACATGCTCCCTGCCTCACCCCCCCCCAGGTCTCTACCGTCATAATCATAAGCACTCACATCCACATGCATGCAGAGTCATTGGCATACCAAAACACAGCTGCTATTAGTCACTTCCATTTTGAACCAAGCCGATGTGTTCCCAATAAGTGTTGGTGGTGTGAGTTGCTTTCACATTTACATATTTTTCTGATTCACAACTTGCATGACATCACTGAAATTCCACATATAAAAGAGGAACCCCATTGATAAAGACGGTCATGCAAATTTGAGGTTTCTCATTGTAACACCCAACATTAATAAATATTATTATATTAATCAACCCGGATTGATTGGATTGCCCACCACAGAGGGCTTTTCCGCTAATTGGAAGACCCATTCTCAAAGAGAGGATTGGTTTCCTGGGCTACTGATGGATTACCGCCTCCCTTTGTTTCACTGCCGTTTCCTCCATGAAGTGGGCAAGCAGCCCGTGCCTGGGTCCGATCGATGCGGGGCTAATGAGTTATTCACATGCATGTGCTCACATTAATGATGGATTGGGATTGGACGGGAAAGAAACACTGCTAACAAGCAGACATGGTAGGACATGGAGGAACATCCTTTTCTAAGTAGGTTTTATAAAGCTTTGTCAACCTCATGGCACTGACGCACCATCGCTCCCATTAGAATCATTAGTGCTTCTGATACCATCTATATTAATGGCAGCCCACATCAATCATCACTGAACATTTAAGTCTTGTTGTCAAGTGGTGGAAGAGGCTCCTACAGTTATCGTCCCTGCATAAGTACCACCTTTTACTGCAGGCTTGTTTATGCAATGCTTCACTTGGACACATCTGTAAAAAGACCTGCTGCCGACTTTGCTCTCTATTAGGCAGATGGAAGGCTTGAAGGCGTTTAGGTAATAGCTGTTCATGCTGGTTATTGAGCTTTGAGGTAAAGTAGACCTGTCTTCAGGACTTTTTGATTAAAATAACAAGTGCATATTTAACTAGTTTGCAAAAGCATGCGTACATGTTAATTTACTCACCGGTAATTTTGCACTGGCCAAATTGATAAAGCATCTGCACTATCACAATTTTTCACATAACCAGGGGAGCGTTTGAGAGGAGGAGATGAAAATGATGGGGAATTATAAAATGTTAAACTCAATAAGTTCAAGTTGTGTGTGTTTTGTGTGCAAGTGTTCAGTAAAAATCTATTCTTACCAGCCGTTAACAGCATAGCTGGTATTGTTTTCACCTTGTGAGGTTCTCTGTGTGAGTGTGTGTGTGTGTGTGTGTGTGTGTGTGTGTGTGTGTACGTCATTCATCATGGAAAATTGTGTTCCTGGAGATGTCTGTCCGTCTGTCTTTCTGTCTACGGACAGATTTTGTCACAACCATGCAAGATGCAGTCATGAAACTTTACAGGTGTGTAATTGAGATCAAAATTAATCTGGGTCCAAAGATGACTGTGGTCTAAGCAAAATGCCATTAATGACACATTCACAACTAACCATGTTTAATTTTGTACATTCCCTGTATAAAACCTGGGAATGCTTTGGCAAAACACATATATATGTACAGTATGTCAAAACTAACATAGCTTAAAAGTTGACCCTGTGAGGACGGTTAAGCACATTGAATAAATCTGGCACAATTCACCTGTTATCATGTGTTCCATTGGCTGGTGTGATCTCATGGCAAGACGGTCTCTAGTTATGTATGAAAAAATTACGTTCATATTTGTTTCTTACCAAAACTTTACTCCTTGCTGTAAGCAGCAACAACAAAATACTAGAAGGACAGTACACAAGATCATGACAGGGAAAAATAATCAATCTTGTTCAGACGCAGTAAAGTGCCATTTTGGTTTTAGATTACACATCTTAAGGAGTTTGTGTTTCTGTTGACTAGTAAGTGACGTGCCAACAATGAATAGAAAAATTGGGAGAGAAATTAAGTTGAAAATGAAAACATGCATATAAAATCCTGGTAATCCTGGAGAAAAAAGATGAACACCACTCATATGATTTGCTCATCATGTACTGTATGATTGCAGGGTTCTACGGATGCAAGCAGCGTGTTTTCAGTGTGGCTGTACAATGGTTAACTGAAAACTGAGGAGGAACCACCTTAAACATATTCCACCTATTAACTGAAACCTGACAAAATAAAGCAGATTTAAGGCTCTCTAAAACCAGAGATTAAACTGGATTAACAGTTTTAATGTAAGTACATTAATACATTTTAATATTTAAATGACAAATTTCCATGATAATGTCATAATTAAATGTCGTGCTTTCTGGTTTCATTTGTCTGATAAGACGTTTAGTTGAATTTATCTGCTTGCTCTATGCTTTGCGTATTGTATTCCTAAATAAATTTGGATTGGCCCTTGTTTTATTTCATTGCATGCTTTGTCATGTTTAGCTTGAACTTATACTCAATCAAAATTAATTGAATTAGTAGAACAGGATTTTTTTCCTGCCCCCCCCCAAAAAAAATTAGTATTCTTTCTCTCTTCTTAATATCAGAAAATGCTAAATGTTTTCATTCTGCTCCAGAGAATTTGTGTTCTACAGGAATGCGGCAGCAATGGGGACTATGGCCTAAATAAAATGGCCCCGTATGTCTCTTTCATCATAACGGAGGGTCTTTGATGTAATGATGGCAGCGTTGGGTAGAGAGAGAGGGATGGATGATGGGGGTCAAGGCTCATGAGGGCCATTCAGCGGAGGAATCAGCACAACATAAAGTGCTGTACTGCTCTCAATACCTGTGCACACTGGCTGCACTGTGAGCACATTTATACACACCACACTCATCAGTTTTGTCCCTTGCTCAGGCCTTTGCGCTAATCAAGCTAAAGTAAGGAAAGGATGTCTTTGTGTGCGTCTCCCTGCTGACATTTTAAACATGCTCCCAAAATGAACTCACAAATGGCGGCAGTCTACCATCAATCATCCCGCCCCACCCCTCACAGTATTTGTGGATGGCAGCTCTGTGTGGTTCCATCCACTGCGGAGCAGTGTGTGACTCCCGGTAAGGTTATACAAAACAACCATATTCCTACAGTTCATTACACGCTTCCCTGGAAACTAGAAAAACAATAACCAAAGCTCTGTGCTTGATCTTTATTATGTTTTTGATAGATTTTCTATTCTCTCTATATTTGCACTTGTCTCTTCTCTCCAGCATCTTCCGCTTCCTCTCATCTCCAGATAAGACAAATCCACCAGTTTAGATTAGATCACAGCGAAACTGAATGACCGTTTCATATTGATGATAATTGTGTTTTACATAAATTATCTATCTAGATTATTTGCAATTGAAATGAAGGGAGCGGGGTAGTTAACAGTCTGGCAATCTGCTCTCCTCCATAATGTACGCATCCAGAATGATGTTTCTACTGACTGAAAGCTGTTCATCTATGAAATAAAAGAAACTGAGCGACCTATTAAATTGTATTATGTTAACGGTGGAATTAGCACCAGACTGTGGAATACCATCACATTCATTATTGTCCCAATAACAAATTATTCTCTCTTGAGGACATGTTAAAACATTTATCTCTCACTGGGGAAATGAAAGGCTACTAGATAGTTTTTGTGAAGCTAAAGGCCTACTGCTGAATATGTTAAGATCAGAAAAACGTGTCGCAAAAAAGGTTAAAAAATAAATAAATATGACTAAAATCCTTCTATTTATGTACTCTCTGTGCAACTAGCTGTAGAGATTTATGCCATTTGTAAGCCCTGTCTCAGTTCTGTCAAAAGAGAAAGCTTTCCTCCATCCTCTGAAGTGTGTCCAAAAGAACATGGGTGATAACGAGGGCCTGGCTCCTCTCTCTTAGTCCTGCAGGTCATTAGAGGGAAAGGCTCTTCTCTGGATCTCGATTCTAAGACATGCCTGTTTTTGTCTGTATGGGCTTTCGCTTTGGAGCCAGGAGAAGCTGGTCTGCCAGGTCCACCGCCGGTACCCTCAAACGGAGGCCGTAAAGACTGAGCAAGTGCCATCTTTCGCGACTCTGGTGAAGGATTAGCAAGGTGAGAAAATGTGAGAGGCGTTGTTTGAGCCTGATCAGAATCAGAAAGGCAACTGCGGTAATGAGCGGGATTCAATCAAAGGAATGGGGCCGCTCTTTGAACAAAGAGGTCTTAAGCCCACGGCGGTCAGGAGACAGATAGGGATACTCTGATTTAACTCAACCAAAGCCACATTAGTGTGTGATACAGATAGCTTCTTTTTTTTACGGTAAGACTCAATGACACTGATTGTACTGATAGACTTTTCTTTTCTTTAAATTAAACCATCATGTTGCTTTGCCCAACATAAATTGGAATTGTTTTACAGCAAACCAGTGCATTTACTCATCACTCACATAGCTGGTCGATTTTTTGTCATCTCCCTCCCAGTGTATTTTCATAGCTCAGTAGTCCAAATTGGATATTGTTTATGATGCATGATATTGAAAGTAGACAGACTCCTGCGGGACCAACGACAGTTTCGTCAACTGACTGAACAAGCTAACAAACAGATCCAAGTGATTTTTGTTGATGCTCGGAGACACGTAGCTCCCCAAGCACAACAAAGGGACATTCATTCTATATTTATGCCACCACGGAAGTGTCAGAAATATTGATGACCCTGGGCAGAAATTAGCCTGCTTGTCAAAATAGAATAGTGCAAATGCAGGGTTTTCTTTTCATCCCGCGCAGCCCTCGCAGTCTTTGCAACAATCATCAAGTAACCAGAAATTGTGACTGAACAAGCACAAAGCCCCGACACACTGGATCATTGTCAGTCTAAATTTAAACTAAGCACATCTGTCACTTTGTTTCACGGATGCACAAAAATGCTCCAAGGTTATGGAAGTTACTTGCTTAATTGAAGTGAGACAACTTGTTTTCTGTTATTGCCATAAGGGAATTTCAGTATCAGCGTGTATCTGTCACTAAAAGGAAACGTGGAAAGAAATGAGACTAAATTGACAATTTTTTTTTTTTTAAACTGTGACCCAGGCAGAGGCAACTAAATTGTTCAGGGGCTGGCACCCGCCTCTTTTGTTTATGTTTACTTTGCTAACCGAGTTAGAGAACTCTCATCAAAGATCACATTTTCCACAGGCCCAGACGTGTAAGTAACAGATGAAAGCATTGATTCCTGTCTGAGATCGATTCCTTTATTTCCTTAACTCAAAGTTCACCATCAAACTCTTAACCGCAAAACAGCCAGGCCAGGAGGAGAAAACAATCAAAAAAATAACAACGAAAAAACATCAGCGCCGAGAAAAGACAATGGCAATTGATCAGGCATTCGGCAAGAGAGGTGGCATCTCTCCTATCAGATTCATTAGTTTTCCGGCTGCTCTGACATTTCCATTTGCACACTCCAATTGACAAAATAAAATACCCGTTCGGCTCTCATTCCTCAGCTCCACGCTGGGTAATCACTCCTTCACTGCACCATACACTCTCACCCCCTCTGTTCCTCCATCCCTCGGAGTGCAGCCTCATCATGACGGAGTATGAAACATAAACGGAACGTACGCCCGTTTGCAGGGGAGTCGGAGGAGTACGAATGCCACTGAGCATCCCTTCAATCTGGGGTCACTTGTACAAATCACCTCAGGGAAGGGCACACTTCAACTTTTCATTTTCCTCCCATCACCATCACCATCTCTCTGTCTCTCTCTCTCTCTCTCTCTCGTGCTCTGCCCTGCATACCTAAACAACTCCTCCGAAGCGCAGCCATCTCCTAGAATCATCATCAGCATCTCCCTGCCAGGCTATTGACTGGCCACACACTCGCAGGGAGTCTCTCAGCCATCCATTTCATTTAGACGCAACTTTTTGACTCCTCCACATTAGGGGTCAAACAGGCTCTTTTCAAAAGAGACTCGGAACGGAGGTAAATTATACAAATTGAGTGGCAGGAGGGAAGGGAGCCTCAGCAGGCTCCGTGAACCCAGACGACCTCGGGTTTCCTTAATGATGTCTTTGCCAAGCCAGACGGAGACACACTGGATGATTATGCTGCAGATCGGGCAGAAATCTCTCAGTCTCGCTTTTTCTTCCTACACCCCTCTGCCGCCACCAAACCCCTCCCACCATCCATCACGCGGCTGCTTCTCTCTCTCCCCTCTAAATTCCCCTCCTTTCCATCTTTCTCCACTCCGCTATACATTCATCCTCCTCCTCCCCTTCCTTCTCTCCCTCTCTATACATTCATCTTCCCACTCCCAGACTTCCTCCGAACTCCACCCATTTGGAGCCGTGGCAACACGCTGAGAGACTTTGGTCAAATCTGATGATGCTCCCTTCCAACAGTGGCATTTAATCAATCGAAATCTTATTTTGGGGATGAGCAGAGAGGAAGCTGTTTTTTTCATGAGCTGCTCTATAATAGAATAACACAGCCAGAAGGCCAGGTCCCTCATCACCGGGGACTCCATAGACTGAGGTGATCGAGCTGTTTGAAGATGAATTTTGAATACTGCCTATGCCGGCTGGCAGACTGTGCTCAGCTGTAACTCACTTGAAATTTAGTCATAACATATAACAATGTCAATTAAAAATGGAAATTAGAATGAGAAAAAAAACCTAATATCGCTTCAAGGAGGGTTTGATTTGCATAAAACATGTTTAGAGAAATATAAGGGTTTGTCTTTTTTGGTGTGAATAACAGTAAAATACTGTTTCCTGCACCTTTCTTGGCATCATGTTTTTTGTATTAAAGCAAGATATCGCTCTTTCAAATTCTCGCACAAATAAAACCAACGAGTGAAATGACAAAATTTCATTATTCATTTACCTTCATTTAATCCTCTAATCTGACAACTCTATGGTATAACACGCCTTTCAAGTCTTCTGACCGCTCAATGTGCTTTTACACTACGTCACATTCCCTCATTCATACACTGATGGCAGAGGTGCCAACCGCTCATTAAAAAGAGAATTTAAAGTTCATACACCAGGGGCATTTTGAGGTTCAGTATCTTTCCCAAAGACACTTTGACATGCAGACTGGAGGAGCCGCCAATCATCCGATTAGTGGCCGATGCGCTCTGCCTCCTGAGCCACAGCCTCCTGGTTAAGGTGTGGTTAGGTTTAGGCACAAAAACAACTTTGCCAAGATGAGGGGAACATCAATATTAAAATTACTACTTTTCTAAATTCCATATCGGTAGGACTTTATAATAACTACACACTATAAAGCATTAGTTAAGTATTAGTAAATATGGAATTCATCATTTATAAAGCATTGTTCATACATTAATACACACTTGTAAGTCATTCATTCACAGTTATAAATGTTTTATTTTTATTATCTACACACTCTGCAGCAGTTGTTAAGTATTAGTACATTTTTAATTCATTGTCTATAAACCGTTGTTCTTACGTTAATACAGATTAGTAAGTCTTTATAAACATAGTTATACATGTTGTATTCTTTATTAATAAGCTCACCTATAATGTGCTTAATAGTTGTATTTTCATACTTTATACATGATTGGTTCACTATTTATAAATGAAGTATTATTTTAATGACAAACCATTTATATATGAGTACATGTATATGAGTATATGAAAGTGATACTTTCCCGAGAAAGAATATAAACAATCTCAGCATAACGCCTAAATCTACCAGTGGCAAAGCCCAAAGGATGCTACTAAGACCACCCGAAAATGCCCCCTAACTTTACTGGGTAAAAGCCTCACCGTTACAGGCCCGGTACCGTTTCTCTGAGACAGATATCACTACCAGCTCATCAATGATGTGCTTAATGATTGTATTTGATAAAAAGTGTTATTGCAATGAAAAACTGTGATTTCAGGTATATTGGGACATCAGATAATTTGGGACAGCATAAGAAAAAAGCCTTTTTCTTCTCTCCTGAAAGGTTTAGTCAAAGTTATTGGTGCTAAGACCTTGTGGTCTGCATCAAACAAGAAGTTGATCCCAAAAAACAAGAGTTCACAGAAATGACATAGGCTTCAGCTTGATTTTGATATACGGGTAAAACATTTGATGACTAATATACTGTAGATTTAAATGATATACAAAACATGTATGGTGTAATAGTGTACCAAAATACAAAATATTGTTATAGGAAATGATGTTTACATTTTTTAAATTAGAACTTTTTCTTGCTGTCCCAAATTACCAAAAAAACAAATGTTTTGGTAATTTGGACAGCATGTTTCAGGTATATTGGGACAGTGTTAAAAGGCTATTAAAATGAAATTTATCAATAGTGTGGATTCATAAAACCAGATATACAGAGGGCCCACACATGTATGTCAACACAGAACCACAGAGATGTAACCTACAGGCAACTTTTAAGTAGAGGGAGTAAAATGCTATTGCTAATGATGCTAATCCCCCACATTGTCTGTAGAAGACCCCATCATTTGGTTAAATTAGCCTATTCCAACAATCCTCTGACAATGGTAAACAATAAAGCAAATGTTTACTATGTTTAATGTGGTAGTTCTGTAACATATAATTAAGTCTAATCAAGAAGCAATGCTGATGCATGCAGACGTTTTGCCACTCACTTTGTTTAATCTGTGGATTTATTCTTATGTTGAATTTAAGGTCTGTTGCAGAATAGAATGGCACCAAGAAACAGATAAATAAAATAAACATGTTTGACAACATGTTGGAGTCTTTAATGATTTTAATCTTAATCAAAATGAATTAAGCTATCACAACAAATGATAGGCTCATACATAATATTGTGTAACTTGAGACGTATATTATTTTATTTTTATTTTATTTATGGTTAAGAAATAAGTTTAAAATACTTTTTGAAATATGTCAATAGGGTTAATGGCTAGGTTATACACTAATAAAACTGTGTCCCAAATTACCAAACATGTTCCTGAAAATGAGTTTTGTGTCAACTACAACAAAATGGTGAACCAAGCTTTGTCAAAATAATGTACACACTTAATTTCTTCCCATAAAGAAAGCAGACATCTTGAGGAATTCAGAAATATATCAAATGTTGGGTTACTTTTTAAAATTTATGACAAGAACGAGATCACAAGATAGAATTACAAAAACACAGTTATGCGCCTATGGTTCATACGATCATGTAGAACATTTAAGGAAATTATTTAATAAGTATTTTCTCTGTAAAGTAAGGACTATCTAGGCCATACAAAACATTACAAATGAGATTGAAAGAAGTCTCAGTTAGGCTTCTTAAGTCTCAGCTTTACTACGGCCTGGGTTAACACGTTTTGGACGTCTCGGTTAAGTTAGCAACAATAAACATGCAACTTCCGGTCAAGGTAGCAACAATAAACATGCAACTTCCGGTCAAGGTAGCAACAATAAACATGTAACTTTCGGTCAAGGTAGCAACAATAAACATGCAACTTCCGGTCAAGGTAGCAACAATAAACATGTAACTTTCGGTCAAGGTAGCAACAATAAACATGCAACTTCCGGTCAAGGTAGCAACAATAAACATGTAACTTTCGGTCAAGGTAGCAACAATAAACATGCAACTTCCGGTCAAGGTAGCAACAATAAACATGTAACTTTCGGTCAAGGTAGCAACAATAAATACGCAACGTCCGGTTACGCTTTCAAAATAAGACTAGTGACCAACGTTTTGAAACAGAACGTTACTTGCGTTCCATACGCAACCGAAGTAAAAAACCTCAATATTTACTTTGTGTTTAACACATGAAAAAAGTGAAAGTATGTTTTCTGGTAAAGCCGCCCTTCTCAACCATGTCTCCTCCTTACCATAGACTGTAGCCCACATAAAAAATAGGGCCTTAAAGCAGCGCTATTTTGACCCTTGGCGCATCCAGTAGTCTCTGCCGTGTGCGCTCACTTTAGCGCCAGAACGCACCGAGGAAGAACAGAGAGAAGCGGGCTAGACGCTGCTGGAAAAGGAGATCACACGGTCCCAGAAGAGGGTCTTAAGCTTTTTATATACAGTCTATGGTCTTAAGTGTAAAAACAACATCACTCCGGATTTTTGAATGCCCTCATTTGCCGAAGGAGTTTTTTCCCCCCTGGAAACTCCGGTGAGTAAAGTTTGTAACCTTTAGGGGAGAGCTAAAAGTGCAGCGTGATGCTAGCTTAATTGGGTGGGTTAAAACCATATTACTGTAAGTTAAAAGCAGTCGGTGGATGTTGTGAACACGATGTCTAGAACTGTTCAACAGTGTTGTGTCGTGGTTTCAAACTAATCTCTGGAGGTACTTTTGGATTTTAAGTACATGTAGTACCTTCAGAGGTATTTTTATTTACAGTATTTATGATATTACGTGTTAAAGATAATTTCGTTGACTAAAATGTGTAAACTCTGTTCAGTATTTTTTGGTTGTAATTTAATGTAACGTTAATGTAATTTTAAGAAATGGAGAAATTATTATTATTTATGTTCTTTCTCGGGAAAGTATCAAAAAACAGGCAGTTAATAATTTTCTTAAACTTTCCAAATGATCTTATGAACCATTAACATCTCATACATAAATGGTTTGTCATTAAAATAATACTTCATTTATAAATAGTGAACCGATCATGTATGAAGTAAGAAAATCCAATTATTAAGCATATTATAGATGAGCTTATTAATAAAGAATACAACATGTGTAAGTATGTTTGTAAATGACCTACTAATGTGTATTAATGTAAGAACAATGGTTTATAAATGATGAATTAAAAATGTACTAATACTTAACAACTGCTTCATAGTGTGTAGATAAAGAATAAAACATTTATAACTGTTTATGAATGACTTACTAATGTGTATTAATGTATGAATAATGCTTTATAAATGATGAATTCCTTATTTACTAATGCTTAACTAATGTTTTATGGTGTGTAGTTATTATAAAGTGCTACCTAGCGGTCTACCATATCATAGTCTGTTTACCCATGTATCCACTTGTGGCTGTATATTGTCATGCTATTTCCTCCCAACAGACAAGAGCCATGATTCCTATGGCCGCCAGAGGGCTTTGTCACTTAAATCTAAACAAATATTATTTTTAAAATATCGTTTTTTTAAATGGTATTTAAAGATAATTGACCCTTCGCTAAGCCACACCCCCAATACACAGCTGGCCAATCACAGCGCAATATAGGACTCGTTCTAACTGAAGTCCGACACTTTCATTGCTGCGCTCCATTCACTCTAATGCAAAATGAGTCGTTTTCTAGATTTCTTCTGCTGTATTTTTCCAAGATACGGTCAAATGCTGTTCCTGGGGCACTTGTAGTAGTTAAAGCAGCTACCCAGAGAGGTTGAAAGGAGAAGTATAACTTATTCTCTTTCCAAAACCTAAAATAAATCCAGAAAAATGTAGGCTGTGGGTTGTTCCTAATGTGATGTTAGTTAGCTAACACTAGCTAACTTCCTACTGTTCTGCTTTTTAACGATTGTAATAATTAATAGTGGCCTACCCAGCTTTACAGGAACAGTAGCCATGTTTCCATCTAAATGTCATGTGAATTTTAAGCGTACTATTGAAATGTCGCAAAAAAGAATAAAAAAAGAAATTGCGAAATATGTGCGTTTCCATCAGCTGGTTTGGAGCGAATAAACCAGGCTACGGTGAGTGTAGTTACGTCAGTAGTTGACGTTACACATGGCTGTGATAAACACGATGTATGGGTTCCAAAACAAAAACAAAACCGGTTGCATGGACCTGATGGCCATTGATCTTAGAAAAATGGAGAGAGGTCCTCAGAAATGTGTTTCAAGCCATGTCTCCGCATGTTATGGGAATATCCAGTGTTCTGCAGAGTTTTGCATGCCTGCCGAGAATTGCACGTACCTCCAAATAATGCTTTTAAACGCTATAATATCCTTTGTGGGGTTCATCAATGGTGATAAATGATTGAAATGAAAAGGCCAATTTTATAATCGTTTTGAGTCGTTAATATTTTATTACACTCACTAGAAGTAGCATTCATTGAGATTCAGCCAAAATATGCGGTGATTAGCCCGTTTGAAAAGCGTGCAGAGCAAAGGATCTGAAAAGTACTTTTAAGAGGAGAATGCATAATTCGGCTGAAGAGATGAAGGCTACCTGCCGAGATTTGCATCCACCTCTTTTCTCAGCACAAATGAGCGTTCCCAGCTGCGAGGTGCATGAAATTCTCAGCAGGCATGCAGAACTCTGCACAACAGGGCAAGACACCGACAGCAGAAACAGCTGATCAGTGGTGAGTTACAAGTTCACTACATGAGAACTTATTTGGAAAAAGTGTTCCCATCTCCCATTAAGCGCATTTACTCTTTCTCGACAAAGGCAAAAAACCACCTCAAGCAAGCGTAAAAACGTTTGAGAAATTTTTAGAATTCTGCCGTTTCCATCAACCTTTTCTAATGCAATACTTCAAAATGCGCATTAAAAAACGTGTTGATCCTTAATATCGTTGTCTTTTTTTCTCAATCATTGGGGGATGCGGTGGTTCACTTGTACTGTGTGATCGGTAGGCTTTAGCTTCTATCTTTTATTTTTTTCACGTCCGTTTGAGTCAGTCTGACAGCCTGAATACAACCTTCAAATTTATAATGCAACTGCAAAACTGTCTGCTTCTTTCTGAGATCGCTTTTTCCAACAAATTTGTCAATATTTCTCCAAGGAGTGCAGTAATAGGCAGTGGCAGTGCAGACAATTTGTCGGACTTCGCAACAGTAACTAAGGGGGGCGGGGCTTAGCAAAGTGTCAGTTATATAGGGGTGGGGTTACAAATGTACATATCACAAATAAAGTAGAGGAATATAATCAAAATGGCCATGCATTAGTCAGCACAAAATTGACAAGGAAGACAAAAACCCAAAAACCCACAAAATAAATATATAAAACTAGATTTTATCTAGATTTTAAATTTTTTTATTATACATATTCAACTTTGGAAAGTAATATAGTGTAAAACAGACAGCATTATGTACTGTATGATTCCTTCCATATGTAACGCAATTGTGCACTCACAAAGTGGGAAGTAAAGAAGAACCTAAGTGTATTTTTAACCAACTCCTCTCAGGTAAGAGAAAAGAGAACAGTATGCACTGCAGCTGTAAGACGGCAGGAAATGAGCTCTGCATCCGATCCGCCATCTGACAACAGAGGCGGCCCGAGCCTGTTAAGAGTCTCCACAACAGATGGACAGATGAATGGTGGTCAGGTGTCACGCACACACACAGACTTCCTCACACAAGCAACCAACACCTCTTCACAGACAGACACAAACACGGCAGATCTGGGTTGCAATAGGTATGCAGATCCTTTGCTTAAATTAAGCACTACAAACAGCATAAACATACTCCATCACAAGTAAAAGTACTTTTTTTAACAATTGCATGTACAGTATCTATGGTCTAGATGGAGTTTGCTAACTTTTTATCCTGTTAAAGTAAAATAAAATATGCATTGGATTTTATGTGCTCTGCAAAGGAATTTAGTGAGTCAAAGGTACAATATTTGCCGCTGATATAGTGATTTAGAAGCATATAGTAGCAGTAAAACTAGCATTAAATTGCCTCACAATTGTACCAAAGTACTTACTGAATGTACTTTGTTACATTCCATCAAGACTGTACTGCAGATACATACAAGCACTAATGTGTGCACTTGCAAACTCATACATGTACAACAACCTTGTCTATTAAAAATGGCATTCATATAGAACTAATTATGCAAACACCTTAACACATGAAAAAACCTGGATAACTGAGAAAAACTTAAATGTTTTAGTAGTCAAACCCTAGCCACACCTGGGGCACAGGACACAAACATGCAATCCCAGCAGCATAGGTATGAGGTAGTTCTCCTGCCATTGCCCTTGACCAATGCACTGGCCTCATAAAATAAGCTGGTCCCCGGGCACTGCCACTGCTCCTTTAGGATGGGTCAAAAAGCAGAGGACGAATTTCTTCATGGGGATAAATAAAGAATAACTTGACAAATGACCTGAAGTGCAAGCATGCATGTGAACCTAGAACAAAAAGCTTTGCCCTATTGTCAGGCACAAATATGCAGATTCACACAGAGATTGATGCAGCTTTGACTGATAGTGATGATGATGACATGGCATTTGGCAGGTCACGCACACAGATGGTGGACACCTAGCGATTTCACTGGCTCACTGCAGCGTGTTAGATTTTGAGCCGAAGCCTGACATCCATGCTGCGTTCTCAGGAACCGCGGGTGCAGAGGGAAAAGGAGAGTGAGGAAAAAATCTCTGGCCCCACAGATTAACAGAACAGATGTTCTCACCTCCTTCATCACTGACAGCCAAACCCAAGATGACCAAAATTGACTGCAGAGAAAAGTTGGACTACAGCTAGTCTGTGATTGTGTGAATCAGACAAAGGCTTGATCTAGATAGAGCTCCTTTGAAATCTGGGTCTCAACATAGCGGCACTCACTCTCAGCAGGGATCTTTCAGACTGGCAGAAACCCACCTAATAAACACAAAACCATTATTCTGCTCTCACACTCGCTCTATCATTTAATGCAGCAAAATAAGATAAATAAATATTTGCATGACATTAGCCCTGACAGAACTGTGTCCTTGTTTTATTGATATAATGCCACAGAGGGAGAGTTTATCATGCGCACGTTTTCTTGAGACAAATACAGGAAACAGAGAGCATAGGCTTGGCTATGATTGGAATAGCAATGACCTTTGTTATTGATTTTGGCTGGGGTTGCTCTAGGACCAGCTCAGCTTGGTGTGTGTCTTAGTATGTGTCTTCATGTGATACTGAAATACAAAGATAGCCATAATGCCCCAATTAGGGTGCGCTCTGACAACAAGAGCTGCTCAGAGCTGCTCCCATTTTCCCACCAACTGTAAACAGTGACAGCAGGAAACACAATCTACCTATACTGTATGTTGTGCATTACAGCACAGCCTTTACTGGCAAGTTGCCCATGCTACAGAGAATTGTGCGTTTTCTGCTAAGAAAATACCATTTCCGTTGCCAAAGCACATGCTACACTAGGTGGCAGCTTTCCGTCTCTTTGTCCCTTATCTATCCATCCAAGTATATATGTAGTCATCCATCCAAGAATCCATTTCAAGTACCCATTCATCCATCCATCTTTTCAGTCATTCCATCGATCCAATCATTGATCCAAGTACCTATTCAACTATCCTTTAATCATCTATCCGTTCACCCAAATATCCATCCATCCATCAATCCATCCAAGTATTAAGTATTCATGCCGTCAATCCAATTAAAGTATACTTTCATCCATCCATCCAACCATCCATCCCTCCACCTATTTAATACCAATCAAAGTATCCAACCATCCAAGTATCCTTCCTACTTACCTTCCCATGTACCCGTCTATCGATCCATCCATCCATCCATCTTACACTCCACGGACAACTCAATGCAACGAGATACACAAGCCATAATGACAATTTAAGGAAAATGAAAGAGCCTCGTGAGACAACCAAGAAACATTTCACTGCAAATTAAGAGTCAATAAAGCCCATTACACTGCTACTTCACTGTTCTGTGATTATGCTGTTAGTTTTCACCGTCAGCGATAGTGCTAAAAAAGACATTACCATTAAACGCTGAGACGTACTGTACAACTGTGATTCAACATCCCAATGACACAAGGAGATCTGCAAAAACAAGGAGGCCAGAAATTAGGCTAAATGTTGGAGAATACAATGTTCAAAGTGGTGTCTCCTGAAATAAATTTACTGTGAGAGCAAGACAGCAAGAGAGTAGCGGGAGAGGAGGTTGGGGGGGGGGGCTTTAATGGGCTTCTCAGATGACTAAGTAAAGGTCCCAGGCGCTTCGCTGCTAATTAGTTTGATTCACCAGGCAAGCTTAAAGCATTGTGGTTTGTTGTTTTGCTATTATTATTTCCTATCTTGTGTTGGCGTCCACTCTTTGAGGCTCCGCTTAGTGTGCCATCCGATGCCCCATGGAAAGGAAAATCATGTAGTGGCCCACCCTCAAGTCCGAAGAAAACACTGTTGTTGTCTTTTCTCCATGGTGTAAAAAGATTTCAGAGACTGAAGTAGCTTGAAATTAACTTTACTGTAAGAAAGAAGAAAAAGTTAACTGAGATAAAAGGGGGTAAACACAGTACAGGAATTGCCAGCAGAGACTTTCAGAGGAGCAGGATGTCACAGTACAATCTCCTCATAAAGGACACTTTCGAAGCAGAGACAAATTGTCCTTAAGGCTCTGTGTGATGGCAGCAGTCAAAAGACAACTAACATGTTCCAAAGAGGAAAGAGAGAAAAAGGGTGGGTGAGAGAGAAGCAAATAATTAAAACTATCATTTACCTTAAAAGCTGGAAACTGAAGTTCCGCCATGTGAACAAGTAGAATTCATCACTGTTGTCTAAAAACAGACTTGAAAATCAATGGAGTTTGGGCTCTTGGAAACTGGTAGTGGTTAAATACTGTGGTAATCAATAATGTAATAACCTTCACATGGGTGTGTAACCAATAAAATGGGATAAGATGTCAGACATACAAGAGAAACATAATACAATAATCTAATTACTCTCTTGATTTTAAATATGAAAATATTTTACTTAAGTATTTTTACATGCAACAAGATGAAAATATTTGTGCATTTTGCGTTATACACCATTCCCAGAGTTACTGTAGGAAACAAAAGTCGGATTTTAAGTAGATGTAAAAATGAATTCTGTACAGTTGAGGGTAACACAGATTTGGGTAATAGTTCTCTGTGTGTTCATCCCTATAATCAACTCTTTCACTTTATACGTAGTACTTCCACGGCTAATTAAAAAATATATGCTGCTATAATGTCTTGTTCAAGTATTCTCACAATTTCAGTAAACAATAGTATACATGCTGCTTTTAAACACCCAAAAGCGCCAAAGTGAACATTATAGTTGAGCCTGTAAATTGGACCAAAGACAAAAGTGAGTAATGGCACCAAGGGTAGGATCACTTTTATTAATCTACTTGTTGAGTTTGCATCCATTGATTTGACAATGTGTCACTTTATTGAAGAATGTGTGTGTGAAAGTTAAACCTTGTTAAATGCAGTTTCTTTTGAATCACAATGGACCTGAGATTTGAACTGTGCTGGGTGTTAAAGCTGTACAGTAAACAGACCATTTTTCTAAAAATGTTTTACACTTTTGCTGACTTCGGAATTTACCTTCCATTAGAAACTTATTTGCAGAGGGAAAAAAATGCTTGGTTAGCTTCCCAGCACAATGAGAACACCCTAACTGATGTCAGCACCCATGTTAGCCCCAAGCCCGTCTTCACCAACAAGAAAATATTAAAAAATGGAATTATGATGATTTGACAATCAGATAAAGAAAACGCCTCGCACGTCTCCGGCAATGATGAGAGCTTGCAAAACATGCACTGTATAGAGTCTCACAGGTGATGGTACTGACTGCTGCGGTGTATTAAGCTACATATTTAAGAAATAGCTGCTGCCTCTGCATATGTTTTCAGTATTCTGCTGGAGTAGAGTTGGCTTTAAAACAGATGTGCCACCTGCCTGTGGAAAGGAAGTTTCAGTCAGTCAAAGTTGTGAGGGAGAGTACGTGTGTGTTCTGTGTGCACAATTGTTTCAGTGAACGGTGAACTCCAAGAGTCTGGAGGAAAAAAAGCAGAATAATTCAAAGCCTACAGTTTGGCACAGTCACTGCAGAACAGCTTGTATGCATACATTATGTGCAAAACCTTAAATTAAAGATTGACGCCTTTTCCTCGTTTATCAGTTGTGTACGGAAAGACCCAGAATCATACTTGATGAAGAGAAAAATTGCTGGTGATGAGAAGACTATTAAGGAGTGACAAGATGAGGAAGGAGGTGTTTGTTTTCCTTTGCATTGTTTCATGTCATGTATGACACAAAATCAGTGTAATGAAACATGCTGAGCAGTATTGGCAGATCCGCAGCACCGGTTGGACGGGTTTTGATGGTGTAAATTAGGAAGGATATGGTGTAAACTTGAATGATTACAAGCTGCTTTGGAGTTAGAAGTGGAGCAACTGTAATTGGTATCGCAAATATTTTCCCAAGTTCTAATTTGTAGCATCAGAGAAAGCTACGCTCAAGCTAACAAACAAATTAGCTGTTAGCTAATGAAACGTCTGTTTTCTTCTGTGAATTTCTTGTCAAATCTCTCAGCTCTCCCACCTTTCCTATCTTCCCAGACAGACATTAATGAATGATATTTCACCACTTTTTTTTCCCTTGCCCCCATCCCCACCCCCTTTATCCCGTCCCGTCCCCAAGACCCCATGTTCATCAATCGGCCGGTAGAGGGGAAGCTCGTCTGTCTCTTGCTTATCTTCCTAACCACTCTGCAGTCATATCACCCTGACCTGACCATCCATCTTCTGCCATCTCCCTCCATCATCGTGAGCGTGTCTGTTTGTGTGTGTGTGTGTGTATTGGGCTGCATGGCAGCGCTGCATTTTCCAGCCCGAAAGCATCCACGTTTCCCTTCCAACAGGCCTTGAAAACGCTTCTGCTCGCTGTCTGCCGTGGCTGAGATCTTTTGCTCTAAAATGTCTATTTGGTCTTGTGTAAAAGAGAAACGGAGCGAGCAAGAGCGTCAAGGGGTCTGGCTGGCTTTCAGCTTACAGTTTATTGCGGGTGATGTATCTGAAGACAACCGCTGACAGCTTTGCAAACCTTTGAACCCCACATCAAAGGATGACAAAATGGTGGGCAATGTGTGGCAATTTGATCGGTTGAAATGAGTTGCCGTCATCAGACGTGGACTATCACTGATCTGAAATTCCAAAAAGTTTGTGGAAAGCCTGTTTACCCATTGCTATTCAACGTTCAGCTATTTCAAAATAAACTCTTCTGTGAGTCAGCACTCAAACACTGAATATTCCCATCCTATGGTCAGTGACCTGTCCTGATTTAAAGTAAAAGTTTTCTCAACTGGCACAAACTCTACACCACATTTGCATGATGCTAAGCTGCCCCACTTATCAGCTGCTGCATGAACTGCTGGATCTTGACTTTAATGGCTTTAAACCTACCGCACACATGCGATAAAATCCTTTTGGATCCCACTATGAAATTGTGTGCCTAAATACTGCGGGGTAAAAATAAACAGGTGCCAGGGATATGTGTTTCTGGCATTTGTCAGTTCTGCAGCAATCTATTGCAAACATTTACAGAGCATAGTAGAGGTGCTCTCAAGTTGTGGCTATGTAATCATTTGCTTCAACATTCAGAAGGAAAGAAAGAATAAAAAAAAAAAAAATCTCTATCCTGTACCATGTTGTTACTATGCTGCAACAAATCAAGACACTATAGCCTGGTGTAGACAGCAATCGGTAAATGCTCCTCCAGTTTGAAATGATAGTAGTGCTGAAACAAATAGTTAGTTAGTCAATCAACAGAATATTAATGGGTACAATTTTAATCGATTCATCGTATTTAGTCCTTTAATCAGCAAAAATGACAAATATCCTCTGACATTTTATCAATATTTCAAAACAACAATTGATTGAAAGTAAAAAAATAAACAAATAAACGACAGATTAATCA
The DNA here is from genome assembly GCF_014851395.1 of Micropterus salmoides. NCBI lineage: Eukaryota > Metazoa > Chordata > Actinopteri > Centrarchiformes > Centrarchidae > Micropterus > Micropterus salmoides. The sequence goes on from NW_024041484.1 coordinate 11,261,827, forward strand.
ATAATTGAAATAATCGTTAGTTGGAGCCTTTCAGGTAACCGTCATGTTCAATTTCTACAGCAGTCATGCTGGCAGCCACTTAGTAACATTTGCATAATATTCTTTGTGATTAAAGAGAGTCATATTGCCATTAAATAAAAGAATATAATGTTCTTACACATGACATTTCTGAGTATATGATTAAAGCCATTTAGGAGAGAGTAGGAAGTGAAGCTAAATGCTGCACCTTGATCATGGAAATAATTTTATAATTTTAATAATAAGAGGCATATTTTGGCTCTATAGAATGACATTTGCAAGCTACAGGAGCTACACTACTTTTTATTAAAATTGGAGAAATTAGAGAACTGTCGTCTCTCCTTGTGGCTAAGAAGAGATAATTACGTATTCACAATATCTCAACACTGGCTCCTAAAGAGTAGGTTGCATTATTGGTTGTTTGCAGCCTTAATGTTGCTAGGCTACAGAGTCTATAGTGAGTCTTTTAGCCCTAAGTGTTTGTTAGAAAGTAAAGTTTGACCTACGGGAGATTCTGGTGGCTTGTGTACTGTGTTTTGCTGCCACTGTTACAGGGTTGTCAAGCTCGGACACAGGAAGCAGGGATTTGGGCCCAGATGCAGACACTTGCATAGCAGGAACTGTTTCTCAGCATTTATTAACAAACAGGATAAACTTACAATCCAAGCAAAGGGGGCAGTCTGACGAAAAGCAATAGTACAAACAAAAAAGGTATGCAAGAACCAAAGTATGAAATCTACAATACAACAGGGTAATCCATAAACAGGGGAGCCACTTGGCAACGTGAACTAACGAACTGACAAGAACAAAGAGAACAAGCAAACATATATATCTTTGCAAAGAATTAATCACAAGAAAGAAAGTAAAATTCACGTAAGACACACCAGGAGGGATAACAACAAAATAAAACTGGCTAACAGCCAAAGCAATTCAGATTCATCTTATAGTCAGGCCATCTAGGTAAGTGTAACAACCTGCATTGCCTTTAGTGTTGTGTGCCATGCGTCTATTATTACACTGTGTCTGTAATGATCCTGCAAAAGTCAGAAGGGAAACAGTAATTGAGACATATTGTGTGCGTGAAAGCCAGCAAGCCATCATTTTAACAGATCACTTGTGTTTCTTTTGGTCTTCCTGTATGTGAACTACATCTCATTAATTGCATATGTTACTGTGAAGACAGCCTAAAAAGTGGTCTGAGATTAAATGAATGCAAATTGCGATCGAAAATTCTGCCCCACACGGGTTGTGCTGAGCATGCTAGCATACTTAAACGCTGGCATGCCACATCATATATCATTTCTTTGACTACGAATTTGAGATAAGCATACCAACTAGTACACCAAGCAGTAATGCTTGCAGTGGGATGGCCGCCAGCTATATCAATTTGTGTTTTCCTACAGTACATATGATGCATCTGAAGAGGAGGTAATTAAGAGGATACTGCATGAGACTCCTCTCTTTGCTATTTTGTCTGTGTGCTGTATGTGTGAGCCCATCTGTCCCAGGGGATCCGTGCTGTCTCTTTCTTGTGGGTAATTATGGGTAATGTAGGATGACAGAGGAGCACAGTCACATAAACAGTAAAGGGGCTACTACACTGACTTGCAACCCCCTGATTAATATAGATGTGCCAGTATGATGTAGAAGCAGACACACACACACACTATAAATACAGGGACATACACACAAGACTCCCATGAATGTAAACACTCAGCAGGTAATGGAGGTGTGTATTACTTATTGTGGCCCCTCAGTAAACACACACTGTGATCAGTGTGAGATCGATAGATCACGTTAGTCAATAGAAATTAGCAGGGAAGTGTGAAATCAGATTCTGCACAGCAGGTGTGTTTACCTCTGTATGTACCTTTGCATGTATGTGTGTGTTGCCTCTCTGCATGCAGTACCAGTGTGCCATCTCAGTGTGAGCATGTGTTCTATCCAGGAACGCAAGGCAATTTAGCCAGCTTGATGCATAGCATTTATGCAAGGGCAAATACACAGAAGAAAAGAACTATGAAGCAAGAATAGATGTCTTCTTTACTTTGATATATTTGATTTAAGCAAGATAAACAGCCCTTTATCCATCTATGACAGGAGATATTACGACAACAAAACTATGTCTTTGCAGTAATATAACTGTGTCTGCTGTGGCGCAATGTGTGCAGCTATATCTTACTACGCTTAAATCTTGCAGTGGGCAGCCATCTCTAACCAATATTTAAATAAAAGATATGAAGCATCAGCCAGCAGCCACTTAGCTTAGCAACTAACCTGGCTATGTGCGGAGGTACTGGTTTTTCAACAGATTAAACAAGTGAGATATAACGTGTTAATTAGTGAGCTTTAGAGGTGCTGGTAGGCAGATTTTTTTTAAACCTTTGCTTAATTTGTTTAGCTTAGCATAAAAGCTGGAGGGAAAGCAGCTAGCCTGGCTATCGCCAAAGTCCGGGCAGCTAGCCTGGCTATCGCCAAAGACGCCCCCCCTGTTAAAAACCACAACTTTCATTGTTTCAGATGTCATTTTTTGTGTGAGCCAGGCTTTTTCCCCCCGTTTAAAGTCTTTATGCTAATCTAAGATAACCGGCTGCTGGCTATAGCTTCATATTTACCATACAGATATGAGAGTGTTATCAATCTTCTCATTAGACCCGTCTTCTTTTTTGAATATCCAATGAAAGAGACAATTTCATATTAAGTTGCCTTTGAGCTGCAAAATAAAAAAAAACACAAAAACATAAAGATGGATCAGTAAAACTAACTTTACAGGTATATCCATCCATCCATCCATCGTCAACCACTTATAATTTACAGGTATATAAAAAAGGAAATTAAGAGGGGACCATGTTATTTCCCTGGTGTACATCATTTAGACTTCATAGTATTTCAGATCACAGAAACACTGCAGTGGGTTCAACACTAACACGATGTGCGTTGATCTGGTGATAAACACACATTGTGTGTGTGCCCCCCCCCCCGGACACACAGACACACACACACACACACCCTCCCCGCCTCTCAGGTTAGGGAATCAGTAGGCAGCCTCACCAGGAGACAGAGAGCTCCCCAGGCATAAATCACACACCCACACTATTTTCCATCCTGACTCCCCTTTCTGTATCCTTTCTCTTTTTCTCCATCCCCCCAGTTTCCCTCTCGCTGCCCAACCCCTCCCCCCTCCTTTGCTCGCTCTTCTGGCTTAGCTCTATTCCTGTTTTCATCACACTGCCACAACTCCCTTGTTATTGCTCATCCTGCCTCTTTCTCCTACTTAACATTTGTCTATTTTTCTGTTTCTTTCTCCTACTTAGTTTCCACTGTTGTCTCTCCTCCTCCTCCCTTTGTGTGTGTGTGTCTCTCTCTTTCTGTCTCCCGCCTCTTCCTCCAAATTTACATCACACCATCCTTTGTTTCAAACTGCGAGCGGATGAGTAGCCACCTGCTGTGTACAGCATGGGTGTTAAAATTATACTTAAAATTATTATTCACTGTTAATAAGACTGAGGCAGAGAGGTCAAAAGGCGAGACAGAAGGATAGAGACGAGTGGGGAAAGGATGAATAACTAGAATGTGCTTTTTATTGCAGCTTTTCATCATAGTCAGAGATACTGGAATTATTTAGGGGAAATGACCACAAATTGTGTGTGTGTACTTCATTTTTCTCTGTCCTGTTGTGTGTATTTGCACGCCATGTGTGGGTGTTGGTGTGTGTAATTTTTTGTGCACACGTGGGGCCTTAATTCCAGCCTCACCATCTAATTACTTAAATTGTGCTTACAGGTCTTATTGTAGTGCACACTTTCCCTTGGAGAGCTATACCCTGTCTTCCTGCTTGCCTGCTGCATTAGCAGTAGAAATAAGCACATTAGGCAATTTTGTGCTCCATAATAAGTACTGCACCTGAGGGATGTTTTTGAGTAAAAATGTCTGGACAGAAAGAAAAACAGCTTTCGAGCCCAACCACACTATGTCCTTCTTTTCCTCTCCTTCTGTTCCTCCCTCCTCTCCTTCTCCTCATCGCTCACACCAGGAGAGATGAGTTTCTCGATAGAAAGGCCCTTGTTTTTGTGCCCGGTCACCCCTCACCACTGATTGCTCTGTGATTTTACAATTATTAGTAGATGGGACAGTTCAACCCTTCAGGAAATCGTTTCTCTAAGCTTCCTTGCCAATCAACAGGTCAGATTGCTTCATGTCACCTAAAACAATAGCACTTAAAGGAATACTATGGAATTTAGGAAGGCCACCTCTGTTTTATACTCACAACTCATAGTTGTGCAAAAACGGGCTTCATCCAGCCTTTTCTTCACACTGGACCTGCAGCACCAGGTTTCCATCTAGTCTTCAGATAAAATCAGATAAAGGACAAAACAGTCCAAACAGATGTTTCACAGATGCTTACTCTTCTTACCCGCTAAGGACAGTAATCATCTGAGTTTGATTCATAATATCAATACAATTTTTTTAAAAAACATTTTCAAAACAATTAGAATAATAACCACTTAAAACTGACTGCTGTAGAAAAGTACAAAATGGTTTAATCACATTTTATCAATCCAAATCCAGTATAGAATCTGCTCATTGAATCCAAATCTGATTAGGAGTAGCTTTCATCAATTGCAAGTGAAGTTATAAAAACTGAAAGATTCAAAATAATCACCTTTTGCTGCCTTACTGTAGAAGCCAGAAACATGACTTTTTAATGTTCGTAACCTGTAGCTTTAACCTGAAAATGCAATGAGTGACGTAACATATGAAATGTTGACATTAAGGATAATTTGTGTATTTTTAAACCTGGGGGGTTCCAATGACTAGTAGGTACAAAATCTTGTTTTGGAATCTGTGTAGTAAATGGGTTCAGCCAGCAGCCGCATCTTATGATGAGAGCTAGATGAGAGCACAGAAACTGCATCAGCTGCTGCCCACCAGTGCTAGCATATTCACACTTTATCCAACAGTTGTTGACAGTTGTTTTCTAATTTGGGTGCACATAATTTAGTTAACATGTTTTTTTTAGTTTGCAAGGAACACATAGCTGTGTTTTTATAATCTTACTGCAGCCTGGGAAAGATGGACTTTCTTTGGATTTGTTATATTTTACTGGAAGCTAATTAGTTTGTTAGATGTTTAATGTTGTCAGTCAGGTTTCCCCTTATGTCTGTCTAGGGCTAGTCCATGGGTGTGAATAACGTCCTTATGTGTCATTTGGAAGGGTAGGTCTGTTTGGTTATGTTGCACTAGGCATAATTTACCTCCTTTGAGTTTGGGCCTTAACTTTGTAGCTTCTTTTTCTTTCTTTCTTCTTCGAAACCCAACCCTAGACCCTGTCTACTGAATAAAAAAAGAAATTCAGACCTTTTCTTTCAACTTGGTGGAAACGCCACCGGTCGTTGCTATGGAGAACTCAAAGAAAAACACACACACACACACACACACACACACAAAAAATTATGCACACATCTACATCTCAGGCTTATAGACTGTATAAAACGCATATGTACTTTCTGTGACGTCACCCATAGGTTTCTGCAGAGCGATTGTGAAGCTCATTGTGGGTGGCTCCAGCCGTCGCCATCTTGGCATTGCCCGAATCGCCTAAGTCCCGGCTAATCCAAAAATGGGCAAAGAGGTGGAGCATCGGAGGAGCCAATGAACCCTGTTTGCTGCGGCAACTCACCTGTTACTCAAAGTGGCCATCCCCTTAATTATGCATAACTTTTCTCCCTAGTACAGTTGGCATGAACGGGGAAATTAGCTTAACAGATCAAAAGTGGGGGTTTTTTGTACCAGGCTGTGAACATATTTATATCTGCTGTAAAGTTTGGCATTTTAACATGGGGGTCTATGGATATTGGCTTACGTTTGTAGTCAGCGTCAAGTGGCAATTCGAGGAACTGCAGCTTTTGGCAACTTGTTGTTGGCAGTTTTCAGCCCTGACGTTGCAGTTTGCTCCGGTTTCATTTTCCTGCAAAATCATTGCCAATAAGCCAAGTTACAGATCCAGAATGGAAGGAAATAAAGAAAACAGCTGAATTAGCAGAATGTATCCCCCCCTCTTTTTTAAATAGTTTACATAAAGCAGTATTGTTTTTAAACTGCACTGCCATTATACTGCCATAAGCACATTATAACGTGAAATATTACATTCACACCTCTTGTACAGTGATTACTAAGAGCACCGCAAACAATACAAAACACTGAAACACCCACGCTCAGAACTCGAGACACATTCCACATGTTCAAGGGCCACGCATTACCAGGAGACTTCCACTTCATTAGCTTTAGTAAGGGCCTCTGTTTGGGTGGTTTGTAGGAGGACGAGGTGCTCCAAAGTGTGCCTGCACCTAATGAGGCGAGACGGCAGGATAGGGAAAGTGTGAAGAGTTATGTGTGTTTGTTTGCAACATAATCACCGGTCCCCGGGTAATGGCAGAAACATGTGAGGGTGAGATCGACTGATGGTGTGCGTGAGGTTTGTTATTGCATGTGTGTTTAGAGTGCCACACACATGTACTTGCTGATATTTCTCTCAACAAATGCGTGGTATAGCTTCAGCGAATTGCTGGAACAGGAAGATAGGGAACGTAAGTGTGATTTTGTCACAAGTGTTTTATCTATCTTCAAAGCTACTTAAGCGTAAACTTAAGTGGAACAAGGGGAACATTAGGGCTCAAGTGGTCTAAACCAACCTTCAGCTTTCATTTTCAAACAGTGCTTTACAGTATTCTAGAAAAATATCATCCTACTTAATATGAAAATGTGTGCAGCAGCTACAAGACTGAAATATAGGACAAAGATGCCTCTTTCATAAAAACTGCAGTTTGTATGTGCGCGTCTTTGTGTGAGCACAGTACAAAATTTGGTGTCGTTTGAATAAAATATTTCCCAGGGGCCTCCCTGCTTGGCACTTTGCTGGTGTAAAGCCTGGAGCATCATTTCAATATCACCCAGAGAGAGACGAGCATTCAAGAAGGGATTAAATGAATTGTCACCCTTCTTCCTCTACGTCTTCGCCACCAGTAAGAAGGGGCTCACAGGGGCTCCCTGCAGTGCAGTGTAGATGCTGGGGCAAAGGTTTGAACGGGACCATGCGATCAGATGTGCGCGTTACTGGCCAACTCTGGTTTGACTGAATCTGGATTTTTGCCACGGGGCGAGATTTCACCAAACATACTTCAGTATGCTGCTTTGATCACACGTCTTGTGATTCTATACTAACCCCTCACCTCTGTCAGAAATGTCTTTAATGCTGCCAGCATTTGCCTATAGCGTAACCTGCTTTATTTGTGGAGGCTCAACAATAAAGATGATGGAAAAATAGGTTTCTGTTATGCTTGTTTCCTCCCATGTAAGATGAGCACTTCGGTACAGAAAAACATTTTATAATTTGTGCTTAAAAGGATTCTTCTCCACTTCAGTCCTCATCGAATCATCCTCTCCCAGTTGCGCGCATTAGAAAGATCAAAGGTACAATAGAAGAATGTCAAAAATCAAAAGGGAGAAATGCAACATTTCCTAAGGGCATGGTAAAGTTCTGATATTCAAACTTCTTTTTTGCTAAAATACCATAAAAAAAAAACAAGAAGAAAAGAAGACATGTAGAAAAAGGTCTGTACGTCGCTTGACTGGTTGAACCACTAAAACAACCACATCCCTCTCTCTCTCTCATTCATATATATATATATATATATATATATATATATATATATATATATATATATATATATATATATATATAATATGTTTAATACCTCCTGTATGTGTTTCAGATTCTGTGGACAGAATCCCTTCATTTGTTAATGATGCTTTTATTGTATAATGCAACATAGAGTCACTTTGTCACTACCATTGCCAAAAAGCTATTTTAGAGCAATAGTACCAATTATACTGCAGATACATTGGCTACTGTATTTAGCCTCCAGTTATTTTTCTTCCACTGATCAAATAAAATACACACAAGCTATATTTGCAATGCGCATTCATTGCAACCCTCAGTTTGAAAATGTCAATACAAACTGAAATCTGCAGCTGTTGCAACAAACTGAGAGCCAGCATTATGTTTTAAATTACATGTAGTTTCTCCTAAATAAAAAAAAAAGGAGCAGATGGTTTTGACTGGAAGCTCGAGACCTGCTCTTGCAAATCAGAGCTGAAAGTTGGACGCTGACCTACTCCCTGTTGCGTGTTTAATTACACCATGACACAAAAGACTGAGACCTACTGATGGCACGATGAGGAGGAGGGACAGAAGGAGGAGGAGGTGGGGAGAAGGGAGGGAGGCAGTAATAATGGCTGTAAAGCCATCAAAGCTCCAGTAAATGTTGACTGAGTGTCCTTGAGATCACGGTGGAAGGGAGCGGAGTGCGCATCTGTGCGTGTTCATAAGAGTCTGCGTGTGAGCTCATGTGTGCATCCATAAGTCAAAATGTGCATTTGCGTACATGCGAGGCTCATTATGTGGGTGGATGTGCGAACGCTGGTGAGCAGGCACATGAATCCAAGTATGAAAATGACAGGCCAAAGAGGGATAAGTGGCCAAAGACTGTGTGATTATGTAATACGGCTTTATAGCTTTACAGAGTCACACTTTTGTCTTCTACAAATGCAGGATAAAACAAAAGACCATGTCTACACGAGAGGCCCAACTTTCAACATGAGATCTTTCTTGCGTCGTCTTTAAATGTCTCAGTTAATTAATCAACATTTAAATTGAAAATAGTCTCAGAAATATAAGTAGATTTATGTATTAAATGTAATTTCTCTTTCAGCTCAGCATCACGCATTCAGTAAGCCCCTGTGGATGAAAACACTCAATGTACATCACTGTAAGCAGCGTAGTTGAAGCACATAATTAGTGTTTGCACAGAAAACAATAAAGTTCAAATGTGAATAATACAGCAAATACTAAAATGCTTCCTTGTGCTCGCTCTCACACACACACTCCACCACAACAAGCCCTCAGGGTGTAAATACTGTAAGCAACTAAGTAATCAGGCAGTCAGCACATGTGCAAATGCAGATAAATGAGCATCAGTGTATGTGCGCAACTTCCACTGCTTGCTCTCAGCTGATCACAACCTTGCATCTGTCCTATAGTACCCGGTTGTACCCGGAGTACCTAAAATGTGTGTGTGTGCGTGTGTGTGTGTGAGAGTTAATATGTGTTTGTTGTGTGTGTATGGTGACTGGAGCCTGCCACTCTGTTTATCCCATAATCCGTCCTCTAAGGGCGAGTGTGCTAAACACAGATTGTGCTCCCCATGTAATCTACAAGGGCATCGTCGCCAGCATACGTGCAGGCACATATGCAAACACACACACACACACACACACACACACACACAGGCGTTGGGTGGCCTTTCAGCTACACTGGACAACAATACATCTACTGTATGTACACAAACCCATTGAGAGATTTTGTGTAAAAAAAAAAAATAATAAAAAATAGACTAACAAGTAATTTAGAAAGAACAAAAATAAACAGAAACACCTGTCTCCTTGTAGAGAGTACTGGCTGGCCTTCAGCAGCATCTGATAATTTAATTCATCCAATCAATGCTCATCAGCCCACTGGCTGGGGTATGTAGTGGAGGCTCTTTGAGAACATGTGCTCCTGACAAGAAGCACAAACACACACATACTCCCCCCCCCCCCCCCCCACACACACACACACACACACCTCACAACAAAAAACAGGAATAATGAGGGATTTATATGCAACTTCCTCTCTATGCAAAATTTTGCTCTGAGTGATACAGAGACAAACAAAAACACAAGGACGCCTCCTTTTCCTCATTTTCAGCTAAATTTCAGCTGCTAAGAATCCCCCAACCCCCCCATTGTTCTTGTTCGTGTTTCTTTCAGTGTCGGGAAATCTATAACGTTTGGTTTAACATTATAATGCTCAAACTTAAAATGACTATTCTTGCAGGCATGGCAGGCTACAATTATAGACGATCGATGCAAATGGTGAAGAACATACATACTGCTACACAATACAAGTATTTTCTCACTGAAGGAAAACCGCATCAAGTGAGGAGTGCTGCTACATGCATCTGGCACACGTGACATCCTGCGAGATTAATGAAAGAACTTAACATCCCCACTGCTCGCAGTATGAGCTGTATTCACGCAGACGCGCACACACACACACACACAATACGGAAGTGTTCTTCTTGCTCATTAGAGCATCTCTATCCTCAGGTTTTGCGGCCACAGGACAAGTGAGCATCTTTTGGGCATCATCTTTGCTCTCTCAGAGCCTTAAAAGCTTAGTCTCTGTCCATCTTTCCCACAGTGCCTTTTCCTATCCATATCTCTGTCTCTTTCTCCTTTGTTTGTTCCTCTTTCTGCCTCATCACACTTCCTTCGCCATGCCATCAACCCTGTGTTGTACCGTGCATGTAACACTAGAGCTACTTTCTTCTCTTTCTCTGAAGCCTTTCATCTCCATCTTCACCGGCGGGCCTCCGTGATCCCAAAACGACTCAAACATTTACGGACCCCAGTGGTCCTAATTAGGCTAAATAGAATATTGAGAGAACACAAAGGGAATGCTTTTGTGTGTACCGTCCATAGGATGCTTTATGAGCACTTGGAAAGTCACAGGCAATTTACCCGAGGGCTGGTCTCTTCCAGAAAAAGCCCTTTTCAGCAGAGCTGGTCTACAGCGCTCGGAGTGGGCCATGCATCATCCCACGCCTTGGAGGACTGCAGAGCTGCAGAGTACTTGAGAAGACAGGAGGCTAATGTTGTCCACCACATCATGTCTTTGAGTTTTATACAATTTATGTCAGTGCTTCATATTCATACCTTAAAAGGCTGAGCTCTTGCAGTGCTGAACATGTTTGCTAATGAAAGCTGCCAAACATCAGCGCTGTTTGTTTCACCAGTGAACTTGTGGATCGATTCATGTACTGTAGCTAGTGTTTGCTTTGCTAGCGTGTTGTTGCACTACAAATTGTTAAAGAAATAAATAATAAATTATTTTGTTTCTTCCTGTGAGGGAGATGAGATGGTTGATACCACTCCCTGTCCATTAAATATGAAGCTACAAACAGGAGATAGTTAGTTTAGCTTAGCATACAGGCTGTAAAGAGGGGGAAAACAGCTCGCCAGGCCCTGTCACAGGGTAAAAGGAGTAGCACATCTTAAGATCACAAATTAACACATCGGTTTTTATACAGATTAAACAAACAGGATATAACATGTTTTATTACTGAGCTTTAGAAGTGTTAATAAGGTTTTTTTCTTTTCTTTTTTTAATATATACACAGGCGTACTCCTGGCTGTGGCTTCATATTTAATGAACAGTTATGAGAGTGGCATCGATCTTTACATCTAGCTTTTGGCAATAAAGTGAATGAGCAACTTTGAAAAAAATCTTTTAATTACATTGTTTCTGAACAATTTTAGCTTTAGTGTTCATCATAAAAAGAAACAAAATAGAAAAGATATTTCCAAATGCTGCCTTTCCAAGAACCCTTCTACTGCTGCCAACACTTGAGAAATACCAACAGCATACAAATGTTTTCTATATGACACAGGATATGAAGAAAGGCAATATTGCTCTGAAACGCTCAGCTGAATACTTTCTTACTGCCCGTGTTGTATTTTCCATTGACTCTATTAGCCATCCCTCGCTCACAGCAGGGGAAGAGAGTGCCTTGCGTATTCCTTTAGAGGACAAGACATGCTTTGAAGAGGCTCCGTCTTTTTGCCCAATAGCTTTCCCAAGGATAAGGATATTTAGTATGAGGAAGGGAGCTAGTCCCAGCCCAGCACTGTTACATCCCATTCCACAGAACATAAAAGCCAACATGCCCCTGTAATATGCATAAAAGCGGAGGCCTTCAGCAATGCTTGACAAGGTACAAGAAGGTTAGTAAATTGCTAGACTTTGTCGGATCTGTCTGCAAAAGTAGATGTGCGTCTGGGACAGTTTTCACACGTACTTTGATGGAGAATCCAAAGTCAGCGATGCGGCTTGCTGATGATCCTACACTAATCGGAAGTGCTTTAACATCATTTTATTGTTGCTCCTCACTTAACAGCACCTGCGTCTGCTGGATACAGATGTTTAATCGAGTCTAGCTTAAACTGACACATCCGTGACAAAGCCAGTTATTCGGCACGTGTAATTACCTCATGACAATAAGCACTGCTTTGGATTTACTTTAGATACCTGTGCCACAAGCTAACTGTGCAGCATACTTTTGAATGTACAGTATGTGCATATGACCAAATTATATAGCATTAACTAGCCAGAATCCAAATGCAGGAAAGGGAACTCAGGTACACCTCTACGTGGGAGATTATACAAGAACCTCATCGTATTTCCATTTCTATTATCTGGTGGAGAATGCAAGAAAGCTGGCAGCAGCTCGCACTCTTGTTTATTTGCCTTTATAGATTTTTTTCTATCGCTCTCTCTCTCTTTCTTTTTTTTTTCCTAATGGAACCCAGCACTGTGCCACCTGCCAAATTTTGGCGGTCGAGAGAGAAGAGCAAAATAAATGTGTGTGTGTGTGTGTGTGTGTGTGTGTGCGCTTGCAGGTGTGTTGGGGCTTGTGGGAAAGAAAAAGACAATATGTGTGTGTATGTGTGAATGAGGGAGAATGTTGTGGACTTTCACAGCCTGTTATTTGTGCGCTGCTGTCAAATGAGTTCACTGTACAAGAAAAAAAAAAAGCAATCAGCAGGCCATGGCATCGGAGGCCGTTTGGCAAATCAAAACACAAACCGGAGTCTTATTGAATTGTCCTGTTGTGTCGTGTCGTGCCGCCCCGGCTTAGTGTTTTAAAAAGTGACCTGGTGTGGCCATCACAATCAATTAAGTGCTTGCGCGTCTATTTGCTTGTTTGCTAAGCCAAATGGGGACTATCATCCTCTGTGGTCAATAATGAAAAAAAAAAAATTAATCTCAATAGATATTTGCAGAAAAAAAGAAGGAGAATACAAATGGAGAGGGATGTGGAGATTACTGTTTTATAGAGCTGAGAGGCTCAACGCCCCTACATGCAGAAAATCACGAGCCTGCATAACAAATCTCTTCAGTTTGCCACCTCATCCAGCTCTCATAGTCTGCTATTATAATGAGTGCTTCTAGGGCTATCACCTTTCAAAAGTGACTCACATGCTGATGACCACTGCAAAGTGGAATGCCACTTCACTGGTAAATAGAAGGACGAGTTAGTTTATTTATTTACTCTTTTTTAACTTCAGCAGCTATTGAATAAAGCCCATCATTGTGAGAGTCTGACTTGCATTTTAAATACATCATTTGTTCATCAGATGACAACTGGCAGCTCTGTTTTCGTGCCTTATTTTCATTTCAGGGGCTTTGCAAGGGATTTGTTTTTTGATGATGCATTCAGTTACCAATATGAGCATTGTTAAGCCCTGATGTGTGCAAAATGTGCACCGTTTTGAAACCAGAATGAATTGTAAAATCAAATTACTGCACGGTTTCTCATTTGACTCATTGTCACTACACATCAGCACGGAAAGTGAGCAGTTTATTTCGATGGCATTTACAGGAGAAAACAGCAGTTATGTTGACTGTTGAATGCTCGCCGAATGTTACCACATTCAAATCAAAGAAGTGAAATAATGCAGGCTCATTATATCACACCTGGGACGAAAGGAGATATGAATACACATTAATTTTGCTATGTCTATGTGTGTTTTTGTGTTTGAAAGAGTAAGTGATATGTATGGGATAATACATTAGCTGGGTCCTCATTTTGCTTTATATTTCCCTGCAAACATTTGCGTGAATTGAAATACAAGTGAATGTTTTGTACTGTAAGTCAGGTTCCTGCCCACACAAAATCCAACATATGGCAAGGTTTTCCTAAAGCTGTAAAGGGGATTATGTTAGTTTGGTTGATATCTATGCATTCAACAGAACAAATCTTGTCCCTGGTAACTGATAAAATGCTATCCTTTCTTTTCCTTTTTAGTGTCTTAATGCATTTTTTAAATGTTTAATGTAATGCTTATAGACTTTTGTCTGTTGTAAGATTCTGTTTTAGGCTTTTCTAAAATCCATTTTCCCATTGGGTACAATATACAACAAGCATCTGGTTTGAAAGGGTGAAATAACTAGCCTTAAATACCCCCCCCAACCCACAACTGACTGTTCTTTAAACCCCACCCACCTTAGTTACTGTTGCTACGCCTGTCAAGTTTTCTGTCCTTGCATGGCACATGTACAGTTTAACAACAATGGTGGTAATTATAGTCATTTTTTAAACAAAGGGTCCTTGATTTCAGACAGGTGGACAAAAACAGGCTTTTCATTTCCAGCCGCCAACTATTCATCTTGCCAGTGCCACTATCTTAAGCAGATTTTATCAGCTGCAGCTAACTAGCTAATTAATCCTTTGCTTAAACATTTGCTTCATGGTTAAAATGCAAATCATAGGTTACATACATGAAGTCATGCTAGAGTCATGGAAGTATCTTGTATTGCAGTGTAGAACTAGTTAGATATGGTGTATGAGTCTGATCATACATTTTTCCCTATTACAACGAGTTTGGCCAGGGTTGCTGGAGTGTAAACTTCCTCAAATCCAATAAAGAGCAGGAAGGATCCACTAGCATTTCCCTACACTCTGATATAGTAGAGAATGGCTTTCATATAGTGAAGAAATACTACACAGTGAATGTGCTATTATGAAGGGGACATTTTTTCTAATCAAATCCCACAGAAATCAATCTTCTCATATCACTCCATGCAAGAAATACAATGAGCTTGCTCATGCACACACAGACCAGGAAACACACATATAAACACAATGTAAATTAGACATCCAAATATGTAAACTTGCACAAACAAAAACACAGAGATGAAAGAAACAGACAGAAACTTCCCTTAAGCCACCACAGGTGTTGACAGAGAGGGGAGGGGAGTGGCTTCTTTTTTACCAGCCAGACAGATCATATCAGAGTGTTTGCTTGCTTCGGGCCCTGCGGTGCCATCAGATGGCATTTGATAAGAGTGTGACAAGCAAAGGCAGCGAAGGTCAGGACATGATGGCAATGAGGGCAACAACAGCCACAACAGTCAGTGTGCTGGGGAGGGAGATTGTTGGGGGTCCAGGTTAAATAGGAAGTGGACAACCAAGGTAGAAGATGTAGTTGCTTTAGGTCACTTACCGCTTCAGAGGCAAGTCTGTTTCAACTGTACAAATGTGCAGGGGATGAAAAAGTAAACATGCATTTGAGATACATATTTCTTAATATAAAGTGACAGATTTTACCATTTAAAAATTGTGGAAGCCATTTAAATACTGGCATTTATGTAGGATTAGACAATTCTTTAATGACATTGGGGCCAAGTTTTTACAATTAAAGGCTGCATTTGATTTGTCTTCAATTGCCCTTTTCTTGTAATCTTGATGTCACACATTGCAGCAAAGGTCATGGGAGTTGCACTTTTAAGCAAATCCAAACAGAGACCCTGTCTCTGCCAAGCCGATTCTAGCAGTCCCCATTACGCACACATTGACATGCGTCGCTGCTCAGCTCAAATGAGTTACAAAGGAGGCAGGGTGAGGAAACATTAGCAGCAGTTGGATGGACTGGGTGCATAAAAATATTAGAGTGTGATTTATGGCCCGTGTCGATAGTCAGTTCCAGAAAAACAGCGCTGTGTAAGCAAAGGCCCTTCCGGCATCTCTATCCACCATTCTAGTACAATGGGTGACAGGGAAAGACTACGAAGCTATAATCTTTCAGCATCAGTCAAGGAGAAAGTCTACCTGGGAGATGCTGCCACTCATGCACCTACTGCTAAACTTCAATCCAAAACCTAGTGATATCTATATACTAACCCAAAAGCGTCAGCTAGAACAGCCTAGACTAGATTAGACGCACATAAGAGAATCCGAATGTCACTGAATGATGCCCAGTTTGGGGCCGTAACTGGCATTTTTGAGTCCAGGTTTATGGTAATGTTTGCAGATAAATGTTACAAGGATGGAAACATATTGACAGCTAGGGGAGTACAAGTAGGTGTTTAGATGTCAATATAATATATGTTCAGTGTTTATGTTAATTATTTTAATAGCAAAGCTTGGTTAATTTATGACAAATAACTAACAAAGACAAAAGGTGTACGTTGCAATCAGCAGCTGCTGTAGCAGACTACTGACAGGTATCATTCACAATTGTTCTTCTGTTGAACTGAATTTAAAACATAGCACTAATTAATACATTAGGTTGATCAGATTTCAGTAAGAAACTGCAGGGCTTTTTAGCACAGACATAGAAGAAGGTTTATTATTACTGAATGACTTTAAGGAACTTAGCAAACAACTGTTATTAGGTGCCTGGGAACAGAATGTGCATTGTGTTTCATATTTAGCCATCTGTAATGCCCTGCACTAATCACTCTTTAGGAGAACTACGCTATACCCAGTTTCTTTTTTACCTGGATTAGAGAAAGCTGTTGTGCATTTATATGATGGCAGAAGTTAAAGAGCCAACTTTGGGAAAAAATGTTAGTGTACTGCATTCCACATTTTAGGGTGAAGCTGACTGGGTTTTCTGCAGTGGCTAAGTTGGCGCATAAATTATATATTTTTATGAGTAACATTCACTGCGCTAACATAGCACTTTGGCGGCAACAGGTGGACTTTTTTAAGGTCAGCATAGCCTTATTCACATTGGTATCCACGACCTAGACAGCACTACACAGTAACACTCTGTACAGTAAAAGAAAGTCACACTGAAGGTGTGGAGTTTGAAAGATGTAGACATTCAGGAGAGAGTTCTAAAGTAAGATGCTATTGAGTTGAGCATTATGGGAGGTATCGCATCAACTGTTTTTACAAGAGACTAGAGGTCAGGATATCTTGGCCACTGCCGATTCAATTTTCACGATTTTTTTTAATGTGTTTCTTGGAAATCCCAATACTTTATGGAATGAAATATTACATTTCCAGAGTATCTCTTTAAGAAGATGCACAAATTGTGCATTGGCACTATCTGGAAAAAGTGATGTGCTCTCATTATATCAGCAGTTATATATGAGCTCCCCAACCAATGTGGACAAACAGCATAGGTGTTCCAGGTTAGTTCATACAGTGGATAGAGGTGCCCTGCTCCAGCACCATCCTTGGTGGCTGTGAGTGGGGTTATTCGCAAAACAGGTATTGTACAATCTGATAGCTGTTGGCACAACAGAGCGCCTGAAGCACTTTATGTTGCACTTTGGGGGTAAAAGCCAGAGGCTGGAGGTGTTTTTCCACGACATCAGCTCACCAGAGATGGGGTGGATGGTTTTGTGTAGGACATATTTCAGTTTGGTCCTGGCCCTCCGCCCTGCTACTGCCTTCAGGCTGTAACAGTCAGACTATTTTTTGAAAAACCAGTTTATTCTGCTCTCCTCCCTCATCTCAGCACTGCATCCTCTACACTCAAGAGTGAACAGCACATTGGACGCCACTGATTTAATAGAGGCATGTGAGATAGTCGCTGGTACGTATGAATGGCAACTTGAGACTGCACTGTGTCTACCTCTACGTCTCAGTGCTGAGAGGTGTTTGTAGCTTCTTCTTTATGAAGTCATCTACCAGTTCCTTCACCTTGCTGACACTGAGCCACAGAAAGCAGCATCAAAAGATGTTGCACCGATGTGAGAGCTCAAAAACAGACAAAGTTCCCCACCTTACTCAAGTCAACATCGTCTTGGCCTCCTTATTAGAGCAGTGAACACCTTGCAGTGGTGCTTCTTAACAGCTTCAATGTCACAAACATTACATTTGTTAGACACATTCATGGCTCACAGTACATTAGCTGTGAAGTAACTTGATATCTACAGTGAACACAAACTGTATGTTGCTTATCACAACTTGTTATTGCCTCTGCGTTACTATGGCAACATTCTGTGGCCATCCCTTACATACAGCACTGTATCTCCTGGCAGATCCAGCGATGTAACTGTCCATTCCCAGCAGCCCAGGATGAAACTAGAGATGATCACTGCTGCAGGATCACCAGCCACTCAGACCAACTGTCATTCATTTTACTCCAGAGCCTCTGGCCTCGGAAATCTGTGTACATGCTCACACACGCCTACGTCATGCGACTGAACATACATTCAAACACACACTTACTCATTGGTGGATATCTAGTCAAGAATACAACTTGGAATATCCTGGGAAGCAGTGAGCAGTGAGGAGACACTTCAAGCTCGGTCTCACCGCAAGGTCACAGCCTGCAGGCAGCAGCAGTAGCAGCAATAATGGCCCTCCATCTCCCAGCCCCATTTAACTGACTGATGCTTTTTGACATGTCGGAGCGATCGAGCCAGTTAGCCTCTGGGAGGCTTCAATTAGGACCAGGACTTAATGCAGCCGAGAACTTTGCAAGGCCCTGATACGATGTTACAGCCAGACTCAAATCAATAAGGAGAACATGCTTAAAGGCAGCTGTACTGAACCCCCCACACACAGTGCTGCTCGAGAGCTTAGAGATGGGTGTATGTCGATTGGGTGTAGTATAATGCAGAGAGAGAGTGTTTTCTGTTGGTAGTAGATGTGTATTTTAGCTAGACTGAATAGTCCCCAGGTTGTCTTCTGAGAAAGAGTTTGAACCCTCATAGGCAATTAGATAATTCTCAGTAAAGTGGTAATCAGAGGCAAACAGGTGCGTGTGACTGCTTGAACATGTGTTTAAATCTTAAAAAGAGAACAAACTGAATTCTTTCACCTGCACCTGTTGCCTGTATGGTGTGTTACACACACACACACACAGCTCCAGTATGATAATGAAATAAAGGAGCAGAGCTGTGAGTGACACGGCTGCAGCACTATTTCACGGTCCTTCCGACAGGTCCATTTCCTCACAGCAGGCATGTGATTCAGCCGAGGCTCCTATATAACTGCCACTGCCACCCTGCATCTTCCCTGCACTCCTGATTTATGGATAAGATGCGTGCGGTTATACACTCCCTCAGGGGCCAAGCCTATTTGATTTTGTCAGGGGCAATTAAATAGTCCATGATGGGGCTTGCAAACTGTAACATGATGAACTATGAGGAGAGAGCAATGATGATTTAAATTTTTTCTAGGCATGGTAATTCTTGATTTTGGCAAAAAAAAAAAAAAAAAAAAAGAAGCTCCGACTGGGAATTATGTTTTTTAAGGAATGTAAGTATTGCACTTATTCATCATATTTGCATCAGCTTCAATGAACAGCTCATATCAAACACTAAAGTTTTGTCTTTCTTCTCACTTCTTGAGTGCATATTACATCGCTGAAAACTAATTTTTTTGTTTTTCATCACAGCATTGAGTGGCATTCAGTGCTAGCAAAAGCCAGTTTGATGGAGCAGTGGAATAACAACTTTGAGGCAGGCAGACCTTGAGGTTGGCTGTATATCATTTTCCCCCCACAGTGCGAGTGCATCATTGTCTGGGCTGTAGCAGTCAGAAATGACAACAGAGGGTGACACTGAAAGGTCCCGGAGTTCAGCTGCCTGAAAATGTCACTGGGCTGGCTATGACAGAATGCCACACAGAGAGAGGGGAAGGGATATGACAAAACAACAACCTTAAAGTGCTACAGATCTCTCTCTCTCACACAAACATACACTCAAGGAAATGTGCATATTCTCCTCCTCCAACACACACACACACACACACACACACACACACACACACATGTTGTCATTTAATCTAAAGCATACAGAGAGAGGAGGGTTCTGTATAGTACATTAATGTTTCATTGATGATGTGAAAATAGACAAATATTTTGAAAACAGATTAGTCGTTTAAGTTATTCAAGCCCCCTGTTTCTCAAATCTGATGTGTTTCTATTTTTAAATATGATAGTAGATTGAGCATTTTGGGAAGTCACTACATTCACTAAAATAAGAGATTTTATGTAATAAACAATTCCCTGATTAATCAGAAAAAGTCACCAAATGGATCAACAATGAAACAAATCATTTGTTGCAGCCCTAGTACTGTGCATGGTAAAGTTTCGAGTTAAAGTTGTAATCCTTAAGATTTTGATGAAACCCTGCTTTATATGCTACTTATGGTTGTTATTTTCAGCAATAGCTATTCAATGTATTTACACTCCGAAATTACTTCTACAGTGTGTAGCAGCTTTCATTGTTAGCGGCGGAGTCCGCCATACCCACTGGATACCAATTTCCTACCTATGCACAGGGGATTCACAGGAAATTATGTATGTAATCTATTGTTAGTGTTGTTACTGCCTCACCGTTTACTGTTCACTTTCCTAAAGTCGTATCAGAGGTTTATAAAGTTAAAACCATTCAGTCAATGAAACACAAAAGGTAGCACTTATTGTGAAGCAGTGCCAGGAAATGCATTGTATTTGTTACAAAGGTTTGCCCTGACCACAACTGTCCATCAAAAATGCATCTCCTAAACAACACTATGGTAATTTGGGCATTTTTTGGCAGCTAGTCATTAATATTGGCAAGTAGCTGGTCAAGGACCACAGTAACTGTGGTAACAGTAAAACGTCACCAAATCAACCAGGTTGAAATGTTAAGCATTCTAATCTAATTTTCATACCAGTCACCTCATCCATCCAACATACTGTACACATTGAGTGAATTTTTGGAACAAAAAGCAGGATGCCGAATATGTACCTACATAGTGAGGATGTGACAGTCGCTCTAATAGCAGACGGCATGTTTCTACTGTGTCAGCTATAGTGCACATGCAGTAGTGCGTGTACTAAAGATATGTAAGGTGTGGATTCATCACAGCTTTCAACCCTGCGATATGAGACTGAGGAGAGGAGAGGGTAAAGCAGAAATGTCTCTCCTCATTAGACCTGACCCCCCCCCTCCCCTGCCGCTGACAGAGAGACTCATATCCTACCTCCACCAGTCAGCTCTCTCAGTATGGCATCAGTCCATCCGCAAGTGTAGCTCTTCCCTCAAGTCAAAATCAGCGCATTCGCTTGATCCGATTGGGCACGCACGTCAGCATCACCTTGTGTGAACGGAGAAGATAAAGAAAAAGAGTTCACCGTCTGAAGTCTGGCCAAGTTCTGCAGCTTCGCTGTCACAAAATTAATGCAGAGTACATTTCCTCTGGGTGTCAACTTATTGTTTTAGCACCTAATCTTTCCATGCTGTCAACCTTGTTTGTATCCTTGTAGTTCATACTAATTAGCTATATTAATATGACGAAGATGATGATAACGATGATAAAAAGGATAAGATACCTGTATACCTGTTGGTGGTGTTATGTTAAACTTTATCACAACCTGGGTGTTATTTTCATAGTTTTGACCATTGTAGCTTGCGTTTCTTGCCCCGTCAAACATTTTTTTTGTATTACCACCAAGTTCCAAACTCTACTATCTGAATTGATTGAAATGGACCAAACACCAATGTTAATAAATCTTTTACATAATTAGATGTCTGGCATCTAATTATGTAAAAGATTTATTAACATATGCTGCTGCAGAAATGTGTAAACATTTATCCTAGCACTGAACTTTCAAACTTTTAACATTAGGAATCCACTGAATTCTTAACAAAGCTTTTATTCTGAAGAAACAGTCTGAATCCACTGAATAAGCCCCTTAACAATGAGGAGGTTTAGAAACAATAAGCGCCATCACAAAGGGGAACAATTTTTCTTTAACATGGAGTGAGATTTGTTATTTAAATAGCAAGGCATGGGAGTAAAACGAAAGCACTGTATGTGATTTAATTGGGACTGTACCTGCAACCTAGGTGCAAAGGATGAGTCAACCATGTAACCTTGCTGCCAGTGGAAGGACAGGAAGCATTTCATCATCATTTCTCAGGGAAAAGAGAAACTACTATAATATTTTGCTAATTTTGAAAAAAATTAAAAAAATAAAAAAGTAATTTCAACATTTATCTAGATCTAGCCTATTTCACAGCAGCCATTTTGACTTGTCAAAGTAGGAAAAGACACAGGTGTTACTAATAACATTAATTATGGCTCTGTTCTATTCAAAGCCTGCATAATATCTGGACACTGAAATCAAAGCAGCTACATGGAATTCAGCCATCATTTCCTTTTTATTTTTTACACCCGTGCTTGTCCTACTGTGACATGTCAAAATCTATAAAAAGGATTAGTATTAATAGGACTAAATATGTTTCTAAACATATGAGGACTAAACATTCTTTCTATACACACACACACACACACACACACACACACACACAGGTTGTGGTCATTTCAGGTCTGCTTTATGTTTTCCATCTACTAGACCCCCATTCCAATAACCCTCAACCCTGCCTCACACTAAAATAGGGTAGCAGGTGTATTAATTCAATAGTCACAACCATACATCCATGGCTGCATTAAAAATAAGCCTCTCACACAGATGCTGCCAGCTGCATGTGTGTAATTGCGTGTGTAAGTACAAATGGACAAAACACACACACACACACAGCTGAGTGGTTTCCCTGGCAACCAGAGGCCAGGAAAGGACTTGTATTGAGCGCATATGACCATTTGACCACATATTGAATCTCTCTGCTCTTGGTGGAGTTTTTATCCAAAACATTGTTATTTAAGTGAAAACGTAAAACAGATATTAACATTTTTGAAAAACCTTGCGTGACTCTTAAAGCAGTTCATTCCTAACAGCTGGGGCAATTTCTTTTGTGGATTAGCAAGTCTATCATAAGAGCGCTTCCACAGATGTTATCTTCGCACTGCGCGGCTATGCAGATGACTTTTACAGCATGTGCAGAGTTTTCAGGTCTCCATTTTCATAAAGACGCATTATGGTGATGTGACACACAATCATTTGCACCCAAATGCACGCCAGTGTTAATTGGAAGAGCTGTTGTTATCCTGCAGTCTTAACTCTGCAGTAAGAACAAAAACGTGTCAATACCATCACCTTTCAGGAACTGTGTTTCATCAAGTCGTAGTTGCTAAATTATTAGCTAAGGCAGGGCATGTGTCAAAGTGAGTGAGTGTATGGTTGTGAGAGAAAACGTGAGGTTACAGGGAATGCAAATAAGTACGTCTTGAAGCTAGCACAGGTTAATTTAGGGCTATTTAGATTGCTGAATGGTTTTAAATGAAGCCCTCTCTCTCATGTGTGCATGTCCAATTAGTGGAGCGCTACCTTCAGGATTCAGCCTCTTCCTGTCGCCGTTTGCCAAATGCGGCTGTCGACTGAATCAGAAACTCTTGGTCTGTCTGTCTCATTCTTGCAGTTAGGCAGGAGAAATGGCCTCCTGGGGTATCTTATACCTTATGGTGGTTGGTAGTTTAAGAGTTCTTTGAAAGATAGAAGTAAATGTAGAATGGAGGTACAGAAGTTCCGATCCAGCCCGTATGAATAAATGCATAACCAAACAGCCATTTCAATTAAAATCCGAAAATGTTCAGGCATCATGCATTCAGTATTTTCCGGTGCCTTCTCGAACTATAGCTCATATGGGATGCCCTTTAATGCAGCTACCCTTTGCAAACAAATGGACATTCTATCACTTTCTAAACAGCAGGATTTCACAGCATCAAACACCCTAGCTGTGTGTTAGCTTTAACATGCTTTCATCAAAGGGCAGACACAAACAATGCGCAAAGGAAAAATGTTTACTTTTCCACCATGGAAATGTAATTGCATCATCTCTTTTGAAGTTATTTTGATGTGGATGACTGTAAAATAAAAATAAAAACATTTCAGCACATCCTTTGAGAGAATTATGGCCAGATTGTTTTCATAACCCTGGGACTGGTGAGCATAAAAACCAAAGCGCATTCTCCTGATAAAGCTTATCATGTCTGTAGACATGAGGCACGCTTAGAGGTTGGACTGATAGTGTCATCATATGAGGATGTTGGTAAGAGTTGGTAAAGTAAGCTTACATACTGTATTTGAAGACTAGATCCCCATGTGAGGGAAAAAAACATGCACTTTTACATGGGGGTGGGGGTGGGAGTGACTGGGAGTTGCAGTCACTTCAATAAGTGTGCCTCTCTTTGGGGTGAATGTCTTGATCAGTCAGAGGGGAGGAACAGGAGGCTGGGAAAACAGCTTGTACAGCGGGTATAATCAGCCCCAGTTTTGGCAGAGAGTGGCAGCGCTTTATTACTTGTCTAAGTAAATGTATAATCGAGCTAGTCACTTTATCCACTGGTGCGCTAGACTGTACTGCTTTTACTGGCAAAACGCAGATTAATTTATTTGAGCAGAAATCTCAAAAACTGCCAGGGAGATGACTGACGGGCATCAGGGAGGCTCAGGATACTGGGATTCTTACAATGTTAAGACATGCAGGATTTTTTGGGTGAGTACTGCAAAGCGGTTCCTCAGATTTAAACTGAAACTACATTTCCAAAAACCCTGGAAATGGTGGAGAATATTGCACTTGGCCTCCCCAGGGATTGTATTAAATGAAAACACTGAGATCAAATATTCCCTGCACTTTCAATTACATGCCATTCCACTTGAGCCCACTTGATCTCTTATGTAAAACGCCATGTGTTGCAATTAGCTCTGATTTAGTTTGTTTTATTAAAACATAGCCTGAAGGTTCTGAGGAAAGTCAGCAGCACTGATGTTCATCCTGGTACTCGAATGTTAAAATCATTAAACTGAACCCTTGAGCTGCAATTTGACATAAAGGAAGATACCTCCAGCTCATTACTACTCAATAGCCTGAAAGTAGCGGCTACCTTGTGGCTAATAGTTACAGAACTGAAATCAGTGAAAAGGAAGAACATTTATGAATGTTTTGAATGAAGTAAAATGAAGAAAAAGAACAAGTACAACAAGATACCTTACTCTAGACGGAGCCACAGTCTTCATTATACCAGCTCAAACTCAGAGCACCTCAACATTATGGAAAGGGGAACAGAAGGGGTTTAATTTCCACAGCGCTTTCTGCATCATTAACGATGGCTTTGATTAATGGTTTACATCCACCCAAATCCCCACCTGTGAGAATCGCAATAAAGATGATAATTTGTCGGGCCACACCCACCTTCCAATCCCACATGTAGACACAGAATAAACAGGAAAGTAAAAGGCACAGGGGATTAATTTTCACTTGCACCTGTACTTTAGTCAACACTGTTATAAATATTGTGACTTTCTAATCAGCAATTTTGGTGCCACTGCAGAAGGGGCACACAGTAGGCGTGTTCAATAGGGAAAATAGCCTTGCATCAATTCTCCCATTTTCTGCCGACCTCTTCGCTGTTTGCAACCCACCCATGTAATCCATCATGGAGACATTAATTATGTACAAGGCTCTTCCAGGACAAAGACTCTAATGAAGGGCCTGTCAACACAGGCCTTTCTCAGAAAACAGTGCAGTCATGGAGGTGGGAGGGATGTGTGTGCTGAGACCCCCACTTGGATCTGGTTTTGAAGAGGAAAGCGACAACAGTTCAACCGCATTTTCAGCACCTGCATTGTGATAATGCTTGCACAGTGCACACCTGGAAATGCAATCTCTAATAGATAAAGGGCCACTGGGGGTAGAGCTAACCTGCTAGCAATGTTAACAGATTCACTGTCATATATGAAAGGAGGGGTGGGGGGGGAGTTTTTTATTTTCTAAAATCACTGAATTGACCCTGCCTATATTTGGGACAGGCATCCATATGGGACAGGCCTTTAATTCCTTTCACACGAAACTGAAATAGGCTACTATGAAACAGTTTATTTATTTCAAACAGTATGAATATTACTTGTATATAAATGATCAAGTAATATCAAGTACACTTCATTCATTTGATCTAGCACAGACGGCTTATGCGCTTTTATTTTATAGGCAACAACGTAATGAAAACAACAACACGATGCAGGATGAGAAAAGTGTGGCAGAAGTTAGCAGACAGAGAGCAATGGACTTCAAATGACAGGATTCACAACTTGGATAAATTTTTATGAAAATCTGTTTTGACCCTTTTGATCGGTGGACCCTTACAGACTAAAGGAATATAAGTAATCAATGAACGGACACAGGTGTCGGCACTTTTCTTTTTATCTCCTGTACCATGCCAGTTACACCAGTAAATCTATACGAATTAGACTTTGGGCCTTGTTGTTTCTGTTAAATGAACTGAACGATTTAATTGTGAAGAATCTAACCTATCTAACGATGTGTTGCATGCCCATATTGATCATAAGTTTAAACATTATTTGTATTAACGATCTAAGCAGCTTAGAAGCAGCTAAAGCAGGCGACCTGGCGGGGTTAAAGTGGTTTTATTCATCCAAAGAACTTATATAAAAACCAGACTAGGCATTTAATTGAGACCAGCGTTTATTTATCAAAATGTGTTCCCACACCAGGCCAGTAAACGGGGTAGGCAGCTATTTGGGACTCGGCTATTAATTGAAGTTTTACGGTATATAGGAAGATGACTTCCCTTTTCATAACATGCAAATGTAAAGGCTATAGCTTATGTAGCAGTTTTCAAACTGCATTCAAACTCAAAAGTTACATAGGGAATATCATTATTCTTTCCTGTTGACACCACCACGAGAGGCAGTTCAACATGACTTGTTCAAATTGTGCAATTTTACTACATCAAAAGTTGGTGATACAATGAGGAGAACCAGCTCTGCTTGAACAGCACTTTCTTAATAACAATTCAACTGCAGAATTCAACTCAAGACTAGACCATTTTTGATTATCATAAAACTTGCAATGGATTTACTCAATATCACGCATATCTTCAGAATAAAACAATTAGTCCTGGGCAATGATTAAAATTTTTAAATGCGATTAATCGCATGATTTTCTGCGAATATTCGCATTGTTATGTGCAAAATTGAATAATGAATTCTAAAGTAGTGTATTGTGCACTTTTAATTTAAATGTACTGCTATATACACAAGTGCAATAACATGTGGTTAGCAAACACTAATAGGGTGTTTGCTAACCACATGTTAGTATGCTGATAAAAAGCCACAAATAGGGTGCTTTTTACCAGCACTATTCCCTTTACACGCGATAATAACGTGTTAACATGCCCAGCCTTAAAAACAATATATATTTATTTTTACCTACTCTCCATATGCTAGCTTGCAACTACACAAAGAACATAAAGGCTCAAGAGTCATCCCAAAATGCAATTTTACCATCAAATACTGTACGCCATTATAGACAAATGTATTACTGCAGACAAATTATTGAAACAAGATTTAAGAGAACACATTTTTTTGATTAACACTATTTTCATGCCATCTTTAACTTTTCGTCGATGGGTGTGTCATGCATGTCGTCAAAAATGGATAATTCGCCGTGAAACAGGAAAGTTGTTATACATTTCAGTGTACACACTGAATTTTTCATGTTTGATAAGATTCTTGCCCTGAACACATCTACATGCCAATATTCACTCAATGTCATAGGGCCACCTACTTGCAACAGGAAGTAAGCCATTTCTGACATTTTCAGGATGTGGCCACCAAAATGCGTGATTATTCAGCGCAGCGCCTGGCAACCTCAGGCCGCTGAGCCGCAACATGCCCGGACACGCGGCACGGCACGAGGGCCCATCCAACGCTGCTTGCAGCTTTAATGGAGATGTTGTATCTCCATTGTTTTGTCAGTACACAAACAAGAATGTGAAAACAAGTCGGCCTTTGGGGGAACTGTGTGCTGTAACTATTACTTAGCGAACTTTAGCATTAAGTTAAACTATGCCAAGTGCTTTATTACTCT
The DNA here is from genome assembly GCF_014851395.1 of Micropterus salmoides. NCBI lineage: Eukaryota > Metazoa > Chordata > Actinopteri > Centrarchiformes > Centrarchidae > Micropterus > Micropterus salmoides. The sequence goes on from NW_024041484.1 coordinate 11,289,530, forward strand.
AAGTAGCTTCATACTTATCACACGGAGATGAGAACGGCGTCAATCCTTCCTATCTAACTAGTAAAATACCGCAAATATTAAGGGCATGTTGCATTGGTGAAGTTTTTTCACTTGTGAAGTTGCTGCTACCCATGCCTCTAGTGGGATCCATAATCATGTGCCCCAGACAGACATGATATGTCTGCTAGATAAAGCACCTCCCTGCCAGCCGACCAGAATGAGACAGAAGTGTGGGGGTGATATAATGGATAGAAGACAGAGACAGGACAGGGCTGCTGCAGGTCTGCCCTGTGTTTCAGCTGGACACCTCGCAGCAGTCGCAGCCCTCACTGAGCTCTGAGCCCCGGAGGCACAGAGAGAGGGCTCAAGGTGTGAAACTCAAGCCATAACTGAGCCGAGCAGGCTTTTGTTTCATGGCTAATTACCGCTGACTCCTGGCTCTCATCCTCTCCCCAACACCCCTTTCCTTTCTCTTCCCTCCGTCACCCCCTCTGCCTGCTCCGTCTTGCTGTTCACCAGAGGAAAAGGTATTACTAATGACAGAAGAAGGTTACCCAATTTATCTTCGGGCAAAACCTTTCAGAGCTAGCTCTCCTTGCGTCCCTGCAGAGCGCAGATTGCCAGAGGAAAAAAACAAAACACACACACACACATACAACAAAAAGCAACAGCTGCGACCGGGGACTTAGCTTATTCCAATCTGACTCAGGTTGAAATGACTAAAATTACTTTAGTTTTCTTTTTAATCCACTATTTTGTCATCTGAAACTTATTTTTAAAGTCTATGGGATTTTAGATTCTATGGGCAAAGAAAGAAGAAGAAATCTTCTTTAAATGGTGGGCCCCATATCCAGGTGGTGTGATTTATCACAGAGGATGAGAAGAAAGACGAGGGGGGGGACGCAGCTTTAAGAGAGTTTTGGTGGTTTTGACCCTCTGATGCAGATTGATTTGTCCTTTTGGCATAGTGAGTAAGTGGCAGTTGGATAACAGGAAAAACACTCTTGGTGCAGCTTTAAGTGACATCGGAATCTTTCGGAGTCACATCATATCATGGTAGTAGCCAATGTGAAAACTGTTAAAGTGTATCTTCCCATTTTTCAGGAGGTACTGTCAAAGTACCCTTGAGTATATTGCTTAACCCCACCTAAGATGTTTAATAGCCGTTAGTAAAATACTGGCTGTAAAGTCACAGATGTGACTGTATATAAACCAAATGCTTAAAAGATCAGAGACACACCCTGTGTTTACACACTACTGATGAGGTGAATCAAGGTAAAAGCAATTATTCCTTATTGTTTTAACTACCAGTCACAAAGATATATAGATAAAAGAGAGGCAAATCAGCTGCAGCGGTACATTTAAGAGGTGAAGCTTTAAAACAAAAAATGCTGCAACTCAACTTTGAACATGCCCCTCATGTTTTGCACATAGGGTAGGGCATTGTAAGGAAGCAGCATGTAGACCTACCTTTGGCTAACCCTTCATTAAGAAAACTATTCACGGGTGCAACGACTTCACAACACAACATAACTTGAGCATGCGGAGAGTTAGATGACAAGATTGATGCCCCTCTCATGTCTGTGTGTAAATGGAGCTGGGGCGCAATTGGCTTAGCTTAGCGATTGAAAGCTGCTGGAAACCTGAATCTCTCTAGTTTAAAAAGTATAGTTACTAACACCTATAAAGCTCACTAAATAAAACATATCTCTTGTGTTTAATCTAAGAAACACAAATATAAAACAACAATTTTACGGGAAGTTACTTGCTGTAACCATTTCTTTGTGAAATATGACTCCCTCTAGTATGACTTCAGCAAACAACATACAGTGTGTGTGTACAAGTGAGCTGTAGCAGTGCTGGCCTACATCATTTTTGAGCTTTAGAGTCAGGCTAGCTGTTTCACCCTGTTTCCCATCGCTAAACTAAGCTAATTGCCTCTCTGCTCCAGCTCCATGTTTAACCTACAGACATGTGCGATATCAATCTTCTCATCTAACTCCTGGCAAGAAAGCAAATAATGATAGTTCTCAAATTGTCAAACTATTTCTTGAATACTTTGCATGCATTTTTGCTATGTATGAATATATGGCAGGGTGTTGCTAGAAAACAAGATGGATCCAAGATAGCTTGAAGGTAAAGAGGGTTCAAAAAATAACATGAGTGGGGAAGAAAGAGACTGAAGGTGAAAGGGACCCAAAAAAAAAGGGTGAAATACAAGGAGAAAGTGACTGACGTGTCTAAGTTAAATAAATGAGGAGCAGGATGTCCACATCTGTTACAGACTAAACCCTGATTAAACAGTTATTAATCAGCTGGGGCCAAAGGAGTCACTCCAACATTCATCAGCTTTTATCTGCTCGGCAAAGGCAAAAGATCTACAACCACTAACACGGCCAGATTAGAAGAGATGGACCAATAGGTAATGATATTCCATCACTTTAACATGCAAATTACCCCTTACTATAATAAAAACAAACATTTCGACTGCATGAGTATGTTACATAAAGAAGGGATATCAGGTGACGTCTTGCACCCACCCTCTGCTGTCATCAACTCCTCCATCATCCCTGGGCTGTCCTGCTTCATGTCTGCCAGAAATGCCATTTGCCAACTTTTCAGTAACGCAATTTATCATGACACTCTCCATGTTCTCTGCGCCTCCTCTGTCACCACACTGGGGCAAGCTGTCAGTTTAAAGTCCACCTCCTGTTTTGACCTTTGAGGTATTCCTCTTATTAATTTTTCCACCCATTCCTCTTGAAGGTACCCAAAAAGCGGCCAATTACCTCTGTGGTGTGCACAGACATAACAAAAACCCAGTGGGGATTTATGCCAAGAAGGCCAATTTAGCTGAATACAGTGATTGACTGATATGGGCAGGTAGCACAGCCCGCTAACTGCATGGTTTGTAGTGATACCACTGTAAAAAGCATGAAAAACTGACATATGGGAATAAATATCCACCGCTCAGTATTCGTGGGTTTACAAGGGTTTCAGCCTTGTGTGAAAGAGCTATGAAATGTGACTGGGCCAATATGGAGCTGTCCATAAAAAATATATTGAGTGAAATTAATTTATGTAAATGATAGGTGAAGATAAGGTTTATGGTCCTATGAGACATGGCATTTCATTAATTTTTCCAGCACTTTGACATAATTGTGAGCTCCTAATCTATGATCAGCTTGTGCGAGCCCAAAACCCACAGTGACGCATGGATTCATGGAGGTCCACCTCCTGTGGTGTGGTAGATTAAGTGTGGATGGGGTGGGGGTTGAAAACTAATTTTGACTTGCTGAAGAAAGCAGATAAAGATTAGCTAGAGCGCATGAAATGTAAAGAAAATTACAGGTTGAAGTGTATGAGCACATGAAACTGAAGGAGTGTTTAATTGGAGGCTTTGCTATTGATTAAGCTGGGCAGAGGTGGGTTTTTCATGAGCTGCTTGGGCTTTTGTGGAGCAATTTATTTTCCAGCAGGCAGAGAGGATCCATCCTGCAGAGAAATGAAGCTGTTGGATGGAGGAATTTAAGATAAGCGAGGGAAGTGTGAGGAAGAGGAGGAGAGAGATCGAACGGAGACAGATTTTTTCTCATTTATTTACTTGATTTAACTTTACACAAGTCGGGGGGGTTAATCATAATTTAAACTGACAGCCTGCAAAACGGCCAAAGACATGCATGGGGAAGCAGAATACTTAGAGAATCAACAGTATATAAGACCTCAACAGAGGCATAAACAGCACGAAGCTGGAGGAACAAAGAGCAAAATAATGAGCTGAAAACAATGTATGGTGCAAGCGATCAGCATAGCACACTGTAAGACTGTGTGTTGTTGTGGTGAGCGGGGGATATGATCATCTTGGCAGAGCAGTCTCAACAGCTGTAGCATCTGTGAGCAGACGCAGCAGCAGCATCAGCAGCAGCAGCAGCAACATCTGTCTCTGCCGCTGTGCCCTTTAGTCTGCTGCAGATTTGCTAGCCCTCTACCACAAGTGTCCCTCTGATAAGCTCATCTGAGCTGTATGTCAAAAAAAACAAAACACTGTGATTTCAATGAAAGAACTGCAGTTGCATTTGTGTTTACATCATGAAAGATCATTTACATTCCTTCTGATGTATTTTTTCAGAGAACTGGTGACTTGTGAAGGAGGGTTTGAATACATTATTGGATTAGGACTCTAAAAGGACTTTAACAAAAAGGCTGGTTCCTTTTTGTGTGTGAAAAGCAGAGCAAAGCGTGTAGAAGTAGCTATAGTTTCAGTGTTGCTGATATATCAACATTCTTTAAAAAAAAAAATAGAGGTGAAGAAAAGTAAATAGGATACACAAAGACAAAAGCATGCAAGGGAGAATCTTGAGAATCTGGCTGTCAATGCCATGACTCATACGTGACTCTGTGAGAAAGCAGGGGGGGGAATACAAAAAAAAAAAAGGTAGAACTCCTGCACACAGACAGCACCCACACAAAGAGAAACACAGTGTGGGGAAGAACTCCTGAAGACAAAAACAGTGCACCGGCATAACCTATATAAGACAGAAAAGTTTAGTCTTAGGAATGCTAGATGTAGACACTTCTGGGCTTTTAATCACCCACAAACACTGCAGATCTGGTGTGATGGCATGTTCCTAAATGCAAAATGTTGATGTGAATGGAAAATAATAGATAACACGACACACACTGTCAGACTGAACACATTACACATTACTGTCACAGGAGCTTGTCAACTTCATAAACTATTAACTAAACCTCAAATATCATTCAAATATGAATATTGTGTTCAAGTGGTAATAGCCATTTTAGCAAGAATAATGCATATAACAAACCTGTCATTGTGTTAGATGCTTTCTCACTGGCACTACTTGGCCTTGGCCCTTGCCTGCTTTCTCAATTTGCATAAGTATGAGGAGTTTAAAATGCCAGTGTGAAATGAAGACACCCGATGAACTCATCCTGGCTTAGCTACGAGTCCATTAAGTTTATTAGGCTGGCACGTGCCTAACCACTCCAGATTAGGCACGTGAGATACAATGTCTTGCATCTGGCAGATAGCTGAACACATATGATTCACATAGGTATTGATATTTGGATACCCATGTGTAGCATCTACACACAGAAAGTTGTGGACACATGAATGCGTAAGCTTCTTTGCACACACCAGTATAAATGGATTTATTGGGATTAGTAAACAGAAGTGGATGTTTTTAAATACACCCAGTCCATGGATGTTCAGTATTCCCTTGGGGGAAAGAACATGCCAATAGATAGAAATTATTATTTAAAACATCTGGAATATGCATCCCCAACATCCTCCAACAACTGCTTACCTCCCTTTTATTCACATGCAGTTCTGTCATTGGAACAGCCCCATGTGTTAATTCCTGCCTAAAACAGAAAATGTGGACTATGAATATATTGGCAAAATACTGTATTTTGCTTCTTCCTGCAGTCCCTTTCCGCTCTCCATACTTCCTTTTTCAAAATCCGTCTCTATTGTCTCCACAAGCAGGGGTGGAAATGGGTCGGGACTCGCCCCAAAGGAGTTCTGGCAGTAAAATTTGAGCAGGAGCAGAGCCCTGTTAAGGGACCAGCTCAGTAAAGGGATTTGAACCTCTCAGGCAGCGCTTACTCACAGGTTAGAATTACGGCCAACGTGGGGGCTTTTGGGTCTGCCAATCTTGGTGGGAGGCTGGGAGGAAGTGCTGCCTGGGAGGCCCGGCTCATGTCAGCAGGTTTTCTTTAAGGGAATTACACCTTCCAGTGGGTCCAAGGACATGCAACTTGATCACTGTACCAAAAAATGCTAATAAAAAAAAAGTTAGATAGACGGCTACTAATGACAAACTGCGCACAGCCAGTTTGTCATAACCTAAAACATTACGCTACTGTGTTTTGTTTTATTTATTTTATTTCATTAGCACATATTGTACAGGGTAACAGGGTGAATATTTATTTATCAGTTGTATCTCTTCAAGAGTCTACATCCATGAGGCTAAATGCTAACATCAACATGCTAACATGCTCACAATGACGATGCTTATGTGCTAATAGTAAGCAGGTTTGATTTTTACCAAGTTCACCATCTGAGTTTAACATGTAACATGCAAATATTTGCTAATTAACCAAAATACAAAACCCAAAATACATGCTGATGCTAATAGTTTTGCAAGTTTTTAGAAATGAATCAAAGCATTGGACAAATTGAAACTTTGACTGCTGATCTGGTCTATTTCTCCAATAAAACCAAAGATACAAAAAAAAAAAAAAAAACACATCCAGGTTTGCTTCAAAAATTCTGCAAGTGCATTGGAAAGCTTAGCAGAGTCTTGCACCTTTACTGGATAATTCTGATTGGATTAAGAAATACATATACCCATGACATAACTGCTCTTTTAACTGAATGTGGCCACAGCTAGACTTTCGTCATGTGCTGGCACATCCTGGTTTATCTCCAAATATGTCCAATTATAGAAGCAAGACACCTTCAAACTGTCATTTCCTCGTGACTTCAACCAACTCCAAAAATCGTCCAGCTGGAGCCGAGTCCACCATGTGATCTGGATCACAGCATCAGTGTTGCAGGTGTCACGCAGACGGGCTACCAGCAACTATAACTCCCTCTCTAGAGTTTTCTTACAGTCACAGTGCTGAGCTCACTACCATGACAGACAGCTGTGCTACAGACAGAATCAAATCGAATGTGCGGTGTTGACATGGATGAAGGGTGGTAGTCACTCAAGAGGGAGTAACATTTTTCAAAACTTGTTCTATGGTTTCACACAGAAGACTTCCAGCCACACACACACACACACACACACACACACACACAGGTTTGATGTGTATAATGCAGTGCTGGAGGTACTGTTGGAATGTGTAAACACCATTGCTATGAAGTCTCAAAAAACATCAGGAAGGATAGTTTCATACACTCTGGTCAACGAAGCCAAGGCACACTCACTGACAAAGTGAGAGTACAGTTCGTAGGAGGTGTGTGTGTGTGTGTGTGTGTGTGTGTGGGGGGGGGGCAAGATGTAGGAGAAAGAATTGGCAAACCAAGCAGAAACAAACAGTAGAAAAGGAGGTGTAGAAAGAAAGTAAGAAATGCTTGGCTGGTTTATGAGGCCAGCTCACTGCTCCAAGGGACAGGCGTTGCGTTTGATCTTATGAAGAACTTCACATGGGGATGATAACTCCACAACACATCTCAGTGGGGCTCTCCACTCTTCCACAACCACCATGCTTCCTTCTCTCCTCTCAGATACATGAGAGCAAGAGAGGCTGATAAAAATGAGCACGAGGGAGATGAGGATGGAGAGAGGGTGAGCAAATGGTAAAGTATGATTTATGAACACTTCTCTTGATCCTGTTTTCACTCTCCCTGGTTCCCTGTTGGGGGGGGGGGGTAAACAATGTCAATTCCTCTGAGGGAATGTGTGTGTAGTCGGGTCTTTCGTTCTGCCTATCTCTCTCATGCACAGAAACACAGTGGGAGAAGAGAGCCCCTGTCTGTCTATAACTTACCCCTCCCTCCTTCTCTTGTGTCTTTCAGCCCAGAGATCTATTTGTGCTGACTTCTTAAAAGGCCTTCGGGGTGTCATTGGACAGAGTGGATGGTCCTAATTGCATTTAGCAAAGTGGAAGCAGATCTGTACAAGCGTAAATGGATTGAAGGTTTTTTTTGTTCTCACTTTATTGAATCGTTCCTGTAATGCACCTCTGTCACTTTGTAAAACTCTGTCACATTGTGTGCTTTCAACACTGACTTCTATTTAAGCTAGTTTAACATGTATCATATTGACTAGCAAATGCTGACACTTAAACAATCCTTGGAATGGCCTCTGAGGGAGCGCTGTAAACTCTCTGAACCCAGCCATTTAGCAGCTAGCAACAGCATTTGCACATTTTGCATGTAATGAGTTAGACCGTCATTCATTTCACAGTAAAAGGTAAATCATTATGCCTCCCTAATGTATTTACTTCTACAACAGCAGTGTGGGAATGTATGCAGAGCAGCAGACACCCACTCACATGAGTCTTGTTTAGTGCTTTTCATAAAGAAAATCAATGTGCTAAATGGTCATAAACTGTATTTGATGATCATATAATTTAATCTCCATGGCTACTCAAATTTAAACAACTCTCAAAGTTCAATATCAAATGTAGGACTGGTGGCAGTTGAAGGAAATATAATACCGATGTGACAGGCTTTATCCTGCACTGCACTACAAATCTGGTGAGGACTGGTGAAAAGTTATTGAGGATGACATAAAACTATCTGCACCTCTGTATTTTAGCCCATTTTAACATTTTGGCAAATTTGCAAACATTCATTCATTTTCATTTCGTATTTGTTTACATCCCCTCTCTAGCGCTTACTAACCTCACCTGCCATTCCTCACCTGTCCACTAGCCATCACTACCGAGTTTCCCACTCATCTCGGCTCATCACCTGCTAAACCAGCTGCTCCTTGTGCGCAATCACCCTCAGTATATATAGAGGACAGATGTTTTGCGGACCATCTGTCACCCATAGCCCTCTGGATTCATTTCCTGGTCTGGCTACTTTCTCATTTGCACTTGCAATCGTGCGGTTTGACCTATAAAGGGTGTTTTCACCTTACCCCCCCCCCCCCCACCGTCTGCTTTTGGGCACCAGCACCGTGATTCAGTGTTACACTTCCTCGTCCTGTCTGCCTCCCTCTATCTCCCCTCCTGTGTGACCTTTCAGTAGTGCACCTTTGCGCTCTCCATCTTGGGGGGTGCCATGCCTCCTTGTGTGGGTGATAATGACTGCTATCATGAATGCGAGGAGGCAGAGGCAGACTGTGGGTATATATTACAGCGCGATGCGAATAAGGGGAGGGGCATAGAAGAGAGGAACAGCATGCTTTAACAGCACAAATGCAAGTACACAGAGACAGAATTGCTGGTTAAATATAACTGTCAGCATGAGGTACTTTAAAGGCTACCTACCGCCTAATTCAGCTTCACCAGTTATCAACAGAGTGTTCTTCATACAATGGCTAACAGTGCTTGACAGGGAGGGTTTTACTCAACTGTCCTCTGTGCTTTTAAAGAGTGACCAGTGCTTTAAAAAAAGTTGTCTTTCACTTAAGTATTGCATATCAGTAGCAACAAGTTGAAATCCAGAAGGAAGTTCTACACATCTACAGTATGTGTGATGACAGACCGAACAAAGCCATCCATGAGGCTGAAATAAGTGTATAGAAATTCTTGGCAAAGAGGACATTATTCTGTTCAACGCATTCCATATGAGCTGTCTGAATCTGCAGTTCTCTCCTGTTATGTCTTCAGTGTCAGACCCATTCATTGCTCTTAGATCATTAAAGTGCACCTGTGAGCTCATGTGACTGACAGTCTTGTAAGTATAATTATAACACAGAATTACTGCTCGCTCAACCTTGAATCAATACCCTTACCTCTTGAAACACATTCATCTCTGTAAAAAGCAATTAAACACTGGCAAATCAAAGAATACATTCTATGGTACACCCTGCCTACAAAGCCTGCAGTGAGAGGTCAAACATTGTGCGACATGAAAGATTAAATGTATCAATAATACATTCAGGCAGAATGATTCAGTAGGGGCACATAAATGAGGCGTCACTGCCATGTCACATTTGGGAACAGGTGTGACGCCGCAGAAGCTCCTGTCCCGCTGCATAAGGAGCGTATATTTGGCATGTCAAATGAGCAGGTGTTGTGTATAATTCATCTTTGTTCCATATTTCATGTACAGGAGCAGGAGAGTGGGTTTTGGAGTCTGCTGGGGGGTCTTTTGGAAAAAAAAAAGGCTGCCAGCCTTCTGGCTCAGTGTGGTGTACCTCTTTAGGAGGTCTCTCAGTGGGATCCGGTCTCTCGGAGTGTGTGTCTGTTTGTGTTCTCGTGTATGATCTATGCAAATTTGTGAATGAATCTGTAATCTCACACTGTATCTATGCCTAATGTCTTCTAACAGTGGCCTCGTAGTCCGGTTTTAACCAGGACATTTTTTTGACACGGTAATTTGCAAACTCGAAACTGGAATCTGCTCGTAAATAAAATACACTTCTCTATCAATCAACTCTCAAATGTATTTTTTACCACATCTCAAAGGAACTGCAAAAGCCAAAAAAGATAAACATGAAGTAGAATACTGGATTAATCCATAGAGACACAGGAATGTACGTGGACCCACTGCCAAACCCAGTTCTCATTTAGCTCTTTCCATCAAAATATTTTACTGTCAAAGTGACAGTGTTAAAAGGTCCCATGTCTTGTTTTATTATAAAGCAGGTGTAGGTACTTAGGTGAAATAATCAAAAACGCTCAGTCCACGGAGAAATTCATACAGCCTGCATTATTTTAGTTAGCCGTCAGGACTGCCCTAAGGTTGTGATGGCACAACTACAGTCGCCACCCAGTCCACCATCCAAACTGTCTCAGCCAGCGCAGGAGGTTGTTCAGTCTGTCTTGCAAAAAGTGCTTTTTCGGTCGTGAAGGAAATTTAAATATTTTCTGATGTCCCCTGGCTTCTCTGCCTCAACGTTAAGAGTTTTAAAGAGTTTCTTGATGGACAAATTGTTAGCTGTCCCTTTAGTTGCTAGCTACTGGTAACTGTAGCTGCCTGTTATGGTTTTGATGTTCTATATTTTACGTTTTTTGTACTTGTGTTTTGTCAATTATGCATTCATTCAATGTTTTATTCTGTTGAATCCATTCTCGTGCGTTTTGTGCACTTTACTTCCTGTTTTACTTTGTGTTTTATTTTCTCTCCCTGGTGGTCTTGTTTTTCTTCCTGCCAGTGTTAATTCTCCCCTGATTGTCTTCACCTGGGCCTCGTCTTGTCACCTCCCTCTTGGTTATTTAGGTCTGCATGTTCCCTTTGTCTTCGATGGATTGTATACTACTTGTAGTCAAAAGTCTTCCTTGTCTTATGGATTACCTTGTTGGCTTGTGGATTTTCTGTTTGATATTGTTCCCTTGGATACCTGTTTGTTCCTAGATTTGTGGATTACTATTTCCTGAACTGCCTCTCTCAGTTTTGTAGTAAGTTCTTGAGTTCATTAAAATTATAACTAACTGCACCTGCTAAGCTTGGGGGTCCGTCATTTTGGGTCCAGAACCTGTCTTTCCATCCACACTTGACATAATATATAACACTGTCATTATCTCAGTTAGCCGTGCAGCTAATAGCCTGACTGCACGAACTGGAAGTATGTTGGTGTTTACACCTCTAGTACAACAACTTTAGACCACTGGGAGCGCTCCAACCTCTCGGTCAGGGCAGAGTCAGCTCAAAACAGCATCAAGCGGTCATTCCGTCGCCAAGTTAGAGCTGGAGGTTGTTCAGTATGTCTCGCAAAAAGTGTTAATTCTTGTCTGATTTGTGGTCTATTAAACAGTAAACTACACACACAGTAATACTACATACACTATTACACGCAGGCATAAGTCACTGTTCAGACATAGAGTGAATAGAGGTGCTGCCTCAATGGACAGTGAGAAAAATAATGTGTTTTTTTTTTAACATTGAGGCATGTAGACATTTTCTAGTAGACACCCCTCCCCCAAAAAAGTATGAAACTAAAAATGAGCATAATATAGGACCTTTAAAATATAAATTTGCTCAGAGAAAATGCTCCCTTTACTTGAATTATAGAAGATTCTGTTAACACTTAGTAGGCAAAAAAGGATTCAACTGCACCACTTGAGGGAAAAAGTACAGAATCCCCTTTTCATGTAATGGGCAATGTCTCCTTTAACAGCAATAAAGTGAGCCGCTGATCTGTCACTCAGATGCCTAGAAGGAATTCTGAACCATAATTGTTTCTACTTAGGCTATAATTCATGTAATGTAAAGCTCACATCGGGTTTCTTCCATGGCTGTCAGTGGGTTTTGAGTAGAGGTCTGGCTTTGTGACAGACATAATTCAGTAATGAAACTGTGGTCAAATGTAATTTTTATGTGTGTCAACGCAGTACTAAAGCAGAATTGTAATGTTAAGTATAGTTATTTTAAATGGAATAGGACATCAGATGACCTGAAAATGTATATGTTTATAATACATTTTAAAAGCAGCTATAATCAATATGTTTTTATCCACAATGTATCAGATGACCATGTGAAAACAATGTGACAACCTGAGAGAAGTCGCTACTATGAACCTACAGAGAATTATCACACGAATCTGCATCTCCCCTCGGTTTTCCAGAACATTGTAGCGAGTTTTGAGTAGCCAGCCCGAAACGTTACTGTTTTTGTTCTCTCTCATCACTTTCATAGTGTTGTTTTTGGCAGCAGCAGACAGCTGTTTTCAGCAAAAACAAAAAAAGTTCTAAAAAAAACAAAACAAAACAAAAAACAGTGCACACTATCTGTTCAGCACCAAATGGCAGACAGACAAAATTAGCGACTAGCTGGTGAACATAGTGGAGCATTTGGCAGATCCAGATATTTTGGTAGAAATCAGTTTGGGGATTTGGGATGCCTACCCCAAGAAAATATGAAGGTTTTTGACTTTGACTAAATTATGCAATTTCACATCATTTTGGACCATTATTATTATTATTATTGTAGATAAAACCCAGAAATATTAAAGACAGAACTTGCTGTTGTACTCTAGGGCTGTGACATCTACTGATTATAGACTGAGCATTGTATATTAGGATTATCAACAGGAGGAACATGTTTCTGTTAGTAGTATTCAATCAAAATTGATATTCTAAAAGTTTCTTCATCACCTCATGTTAAAAGTAATTTTCTGCACCGCTGCTATTATAGTAACATACACCATACATACGTTTGGCAGTTTGTATGTCTGTTTACGCTAATGGCCACTTATGAGTGAGAAAAAAGCACATAATAACATTACAGAATGTTGTTACAGTCAATTGTAATTGTTATTTCCCTAGCCCCAAACTGATGGAAAAATACATTTGCCTGTGATGATTACTGAATACTACTCCAGTGATGAAATAGATCCATGTCATATTATCGTTTTAAGTTCCAACTCAAGTACTTAAAAAATAGTCAGTAAAAATACTGATTCTCCAGTTCAGGAGACATACAGCGTTTAAATGGATCTATCGGCAGCTGATAAATAGGGTCTGTTATTATTATTAATATCACAACACAGCAGTGAGTAAGAAATTAGAGTAATTTTTAAATATGATACTATTATCATTATTCTAATGTGCTTTCTCTTTTTCAGGAAGATTGAAGAAAATATTGAAAATTTCAATTTTATTTTATCAAGTAATAAAACATTTCTACATAATAATCAATACATTAGTTCTTAGATGAATCAATTAAAAAATAATTGTAAGGTGCAGTCCTAATTTACACATATCATAGCAATTAGTCTAATGATTTTACAAAAAGGAGCTTGCTAATAACAACAATAGCCTAGACCCTGGGTTCCCAACTCCAGACCTCCAGGCACTCCTACCTGATCATTTTCCAGTTCTCTCTGCTCTAGCATACCTGAACCAGCTGATGCCCAAGCCCCCTGAACCAACAGCGAGGGCTGGCGAGTTGCATCAGGTGTGTTGAAACATAATGCTATGTTACTAAGTACTGTTGCTGTGTTATTGATGTATTTTCACTACTCGAGGCCAATAAACCGATAACAGTGGTGCATACAGTAGATGAGTCAGTGTATAGAAATTAACATGTATGACAGTCTACTTGTACTTATTTGCTAACTACCTAGCTATGTGGCACTCAATTAGTGTGATGAACATCGTGCATTAGTTAATAAACAGTTCATTCTAACTGAATGACTGGTAGATGATTCGCTCTCATCCGCTTTCTACTTGCCGTGCTAGTGTACTACCAACTTTTGGCTGGCTAGTTGACAAAAAATCAGATACAGGGCTCGGCTGCTTCCCTGTGGTGAATTATGCTAGCTAGCTTAATAGCTAACATTAACAAATTTTAAAATGATAGACAATAAGGCCCTTTGTTTTCTTAGATGTTGTTAATTGGTTGGGAAGCGGTGAGACAGGGAGGAAGATAGCGTAGATGACAATGTAGGCATATAATGACAGGTAAAACCCTGAATTAATTTAACAAGGTCAACTGGCATATCTTGTAAACTGAATTGCATGGGTTGAGTTCTACTGATTGCCGTCTTTACCCCCAATTATACTGTCCAAAAACTGCACCTGTACTATTAATCACTACGGTCAGGAACACTTGAAGGCTATGTGAGTTGCAGAAAGGTACCTCAGTGAGGGAAAGAAGAAAACATTTGGGCTTTGGAATTCTTGCTGGCTCAACACTCCAAATTTATAGACAGTTTATAATGATTATGTCTTAAGTGCTTTGTTAACTCTATTCTTACAGAAACCTCCAATTCCATTTTGAGGATATACTGCGAAATCTCTTATTATGCCACTTATACGCCTTTATGTTGTGCAGATCCCTCAGTGTGATTTAAATGGGATCAGACAGTTACACAAACAACAATTAAAAGCTTGGTTAAGTTTGTTCTTCCTGATTACCAGTGAAGTTGTATCCTGCATACAAAGCAGTGCCTCCACAACAAATGTCTGTTGATATGCATTTGTGATGATCAAGGCTTCATTCAAAAGCTGCCACTGTCCCTCCCACAACACAAGACACTCATCCAAGGCCTTTATGAATAAGGACAGTCACTTTACAAAGACAGATGGCAAAAGTCAAGTCAGTCAGGGACTGGCAGAGCCATGTGTATGTAGTTCTCTGTTGCTTAGTCATAACAATATATAGTCAAATGAGGTGAACCATTTTGATTGGTAGACATAAGGAACATCAAAGGGCTGCCAGGGATGTAACATGTCATCTGTATGGGAAGACAAACATGCGGCCTCCAACAGTCACTGCCGTCTTCGTGGTTCTGGGTGAGATGGGGCACTGTGATGGTGAGGAAGAAAAATGGAAAACCACAATATGTCACGGTTAACACAGAGCAGCACACTGACTGCAACAGGCAGAAGTCAGTATAAATATTTCCCAATGGCCGCTGTATGTTCAGTGAAACTATACACAACTTTAATAACAAGTTGTTTGAGGGTCTTGACACAGAAACACACACCAATACTTTAAGCCAGACTTTTCTGAAAGACATGTTTTTAATAAAGAAAGAGAAATCTAATTTTCCACCAAATGTGTCATGTACATAGCAGATAACAATACTGCCAAGTTGAACTGTCATCTTATTTGTTATCTTTGCAGAAGTCAGATAAGCTCAATGCACACTCATGACACTCATGTCTGTTAAGTACAGAGCTGGAGCCAGGAGGCATTTACCTTAGCTTACCATTGAAGCAAGAATAAACAGCCAGCTTGACTCTGTCCAGAAATAAGGGAAAATACACCTACCAGCACTTCTAACGCTCATCAACTAACCTCTTGTTTGTTAAATCTGATTTGTTTGTTAAATTTCCTGGCCGGGCACTCTGACTTTTCCAGAGTCTCTGCTGGAGAAAGCCAATCTAGCTTTTTTCTACTGTTTCCAATCTTTGTGCTTAAGCTAAGCTAACTGGCTGCAGTATATAGACTGGAGGCAGGGGTTGGCTCGTCCTAAATCCCCTAAAAAACGTCATATGGCATGTTCATTAATAAACTTCAAAGGTGCTAGTAGTTGTGTGTTTTAGAACTTTGGACAGGCTAAGCTGGGGTAATCACCTCCCAGCTATTACCAGCTGTCATTTACTGTTAATATTTATGCTATGATTTATGGTGAGCTGGTTAGCTGGTTGTCATCATTCATGATTCCAATTGAAGTGACATGATATCAGAATCTTGACTGGTTGTTGCCAGACCCTAAATCCTCACCATTTAGCTGTAAGTCGGTCTTCTAACTGGGAAGTTACACAATATCTCGGTTGACTTGTCCCGGAGCAAGACATTGAACTCCCACCTGCTTACTCATTATAAGCAACACTAGATAAATATGTCAGCTTACTGTCTAAAATGTAAATATGCAGTGGGAGGGAAAACGGCACAATAATCCAATAAAGGCAGTGTCACCAGTTGTCATAACAACCTACACGCTACCTTTAATGTTGATGCCAAAAATTTGAAGCATTTATACTATCCAATTTTAGCTAATATCTGGTATGCAGTGTTTTGTTACTTTTGAGTATATGATGTTTTACACTGATTTGCTATAAACAATCAGATTGCCTGTAAACTGTTATCGGAGGCAGTGATATGCTTCACCACAGGAAGAAAAGAAAAAGAAAAAAGAAAACTTGCGAATCCTATTAAATGCTTTTTTCACCAAGCATTACAGTTGCCCTCAAACATTGTCCTGAATGTGCATTGTTCAGGCTGTTATGTGGAAATATTGCTGACATATCATTGGAAGGCTTGGGACACTATATTAAACAAACAATGCTATCCAATAGCTCGAAATGGTATGCTGATCACTTTTTTGCGTGGTCAGAATTGAATTTTCCTGAAATATCGTATTTGTACTGACTATGTCTCAGTGAAGGGAAAGTGAAGGAAAGAGCCATTCATAAATCATTCCTTGACATTGCTGCTTCATTACCCCAAACTCACTCTCTCCCAGCCTCACTCTGTCTCTCATCAAAACTCCATAATCCATGTCATAGCTGTTTGGATTGTAGGTCAAACGTGATTCACAAACACGGGGGGAGAGAATGAGTAAGGATGGAGGGGAGAGGGAGGGATGGATGGGACTATAATCTTCTGAGCATAAAGCTCTGTTCCACACACACTTGTGAAAATTACCTCTTGCTAGCTTTTAAAAGGCTCCATAGTTGTTGTTTTTTTGTGTGTGTGTAGGTGCTGGAAGCGTCCAAATGGAGCTAGCTTGTAATTATAATGCTCCAAGTACAGAGAATCATGCCCTTTGTGAGCACATGGGAGAGCTGATCATTGGATTTTTGAGGCTGCCATCGGGCCTCCTATTTTCACCAGAAATGTCAGCTTGATGGATTTAAGTCATGGTCAAATTTGAAAGCTCTGATTAAAAACTGAGTGGTGTTATGGATCAAATGTTGGGAGGGCAAAAGCAAAGTGGAGTGCAGCAGAGGAGAGAATAGCACTGTTTCCAAGAAGTGCAGCCTAAGACCATGTAAAATAGCTTTTGGTCAGCAGTAAACTATGTCAAGCACAGCGTTTTGGATCGAGTGAGTGGAGAACAGGAACCCTCAGTGCACCACAAAAACACAATACCAAGCTAAGCAATGGTAGTATTTGTTATTAGAAAAATCGCTAAACATTGAGAGCCAGCCACACACATGGTCCACATCAGAAGTTGGAATGTAAAAACTAGGAGCCTCAGTACGACTGCAGATATTTCACTACCATTTCCATTGCCTACGTTACCATCAGCCAGGGCTGGATTAACCCACTAGAAGGCCTCAGGGCAACAATGAGCTGTGGGTCTTGGGGTCACGCAGATCACAATCACCAGTGATGAATGGGTTTGTGCCTATATATTGTCTGTTTTCTGCTCCGTGTTGGTGATTTAACAATTCCTGACAAAGATCTCTGGTAGATCGAAGAGTTGCTCAATTAAAAGTGATGGGAGCTATTAGTACAGTGTGGGGATCTTCTGTTTGACTCTTGCCTTCAGTTTGGTAATCCAACCTTGTGATTATTGGAAACTAAGTATACTAATCATTAAATTGTCTTACCATTTACAATGATCGTAGTATTGTTGTCCAACAACAACATTACATTAGTCAAGTCCGATCTACTTTGCCGTAGAAATGAAAATTATTATAACAATGGAGGGAGATTTTAAGTCAATGGTAAGCTATGAGGAGCAAACATGTATCACCACCCACACTATTAAAAGCTACACTTTGTAGCTTTTTAACTTTTTACTATTATTATTATTTTTATTGTTTGTTTTTGTTTGTTGTTGTTTTTCTCCTCCCCAAGCCCCCCTCTCTGTTCTATTGCAGGTTTCGTTGCTTTCTGCAATTGGTGTTTCCCACTGCTTTTCCCTGTTGTCCCCACCTTCCATCCCCCTTTCCCCCTTCTCTTACAGGTGTTGTCCTTTCTCTGTGCTGTCTGTTTGTTCCCCCCCATCCCCGTGTCTGCCCCCCTGTCCGGCCCGGTGACAAATCAATACATAATTAAATAAATAATAAAACAGACAAAGGAGTATTTTAATACTCTTGTTAAAGTAAAATCTGTCTGGCACAATATGGTATCCAGGTCATCATACTCTATACCAGGCTGCTGGGCAGGACAGGTTTAAAAAAAAACAAACAAACAAACAAAAAAAAAAAAAGCTACACTTTGTCACAGTATAGAGTGAGTTTGTAACACATAATTAAGATTGCAGTGTTTCCATTGCAATGACAGGGAGTGTGTCGTTAGCGTAGGCGGAAGATGGCAAGTTGTTGTCAGTCCCAGACTAGGAAGCTGTATTTAATAAAAGCAACACCACTGTAGGTTTGGCAAGGTATGTACAGAGCTAAAAAACACAAATACAATCAATACAATGAGTTATTCACTAGTTTTTTTGTTTTACTGTACTACAGTATACTGGGGCTGCTGAACTGAGAAACAGGAAAGTTTGAGTAGGAGCCTTCCTATTATAATGACATTTCAAACCAGTGTGCTTATCCGGCACTGGCTTTGCCGGATATAAGTGATTCATCTCCTGGAGATAAAAGCAAACAAATGCTGCCTGGAGAGATGTCTGATGGTAGCTGTCCATGGTGCTGAATTTACCCTTGGCTGCTTTTCCTCCCTCACTCCTTCTCTCCCTCTCTCTCTCTCTCTCCCCCTCGCCCTCTGTCAGTCCGTCTGTCCATCTGCCCTGGGCCTGTGTGTAAGCACACATTGCCAATGTCACTCAAGACCGTCAAAGCAAGGCTGACACAACCACCTCCGCCACACAGCGACTATAATGTCTCAGGCAGGTGAAATATAGGCGATCGCTGTGTGCATAGTGTCAGCGGTTGCAGTCAATATGTCCTTTTTACTGTTTCAATATAAGCCTTAAAAGTCTCCTGGCAGAAGACATACAACAACATAGCCATGACCCATTCAGAAAGGTGTCAACTCCATTCACACCAACAATTGCCTTTCCCATCAAAGACATGCATCAGGCATTCGACTATCGTCATAGGAATGTAGCAGCTGGTGTGATTGGGTGTGTGGGAAGTAGCAGATTTTGCTGTTGTGCAGTTAAACACACTAGCTGATTGACAGCACAGCAGTGTGGCAATCTGGGAGATATACGAAACATATATCTCCTTTCCTCCAGTCAAGCCATGCCTGGGAAATGAAGAGACAGAAACCTTTTAAAAAGTCACGTGCACCAACACAGAGACAGAAGACACGACACACATACCCATCATGCATGCATGCACACTCGCAGACATACAGTATGCATGTGCATACTGCTTTAACATGAACGAATCAGTCTACAGCCATGATAGCAGCTCCGTAAGGTTGTACTTGGGCACAGCAGTGTTTTGAGCTAAATGTTTATGCCTGCATGCTAAGCTGGCAATGGTAATGTTAACATGCTGATGTTTAGCAGGTATAGTATTTACCATATTAACCATCTTAGTTTAGCATGCTAAAATTAGCTAATTAGCACTATACGCAAAGCACAGATGATGCTGATGATCTCAAAGTATCAGACCATTTGAAACTTTAACCTGTCAATAAAAAATATTGATAATTGAACTTTATTTACCGCGTGAGAACACATCCACTGTTGATTTTATCAATACTAATTCATTATTTCGTCAAAGGCTTTACTTTTTTTATCGTCCGTGTTTCTGAGGCAAAAGAGGTCCTTTGTTATTTCTTAGAAAATAATCCTTTGTATTCATGGCATGGATGAACAATCATAACTAATGAAGTATTACTTCACAAGAAAGAAAAGAGAGAGAGGGACGATTTTAATTTAGAATGTGTCAACAGTTTTACAGAAGCGTGTCAAAATGCTGCGGCGGTTTAGAAATTAACAGTGAGCTGGTGTCTTTTGGAGAGCTTACTTTTACTTTTTTCTGTGACAAAGCTGTCACCTTACTATTAAAGTCTTATGCTCCATGTTTCGGTGCATTTCACATGTCACAGAAAACATGGATCCCTCTTTGGATATGCTGTCTCTTTAAATGTATTACTATTTCTATCAGTAATTAAATTTCATATTGCTCTAATAAGGACATTTTATGCCTTTATATAATATTCATTTCACACATTTAAGAGAGGCCCAAGGCTCACGACTGTTTCACTGATTCATACAGTGAGATTCACAGTTTAGAATTCTAATGCTAGTATTCAGCGGGCTAATTTAATCATAATATGCTCCTCTGATATATACATCAATTAAAGATGGCTGAAGGTTCAGCACTGTGTGTGTGGGTTATGTCAGCTATACAGATTTTACCCTGAAACTGACACCCACAGTGTTTGAGCCAGGATTGTTTGGGAGGGGGTCAAAAGGGCACAGCAGTAGCTTTTTGACAAGGTCATTGCTCTATCCAAGGGAAGCAATGAACAATACTGTGTAAAGTAAAGTGCTGCAAAATAATATTAAAATAATACAAATTATTGGACATATATTGGACTTTTTTTTTTTTTTAAAGACATTGAAATTGTTGAGAAATTGTTTAAAAATCAGACCAATTTAATTATCTTGCATCTGTCCTCATATAGAATACTTTAATATACTCAAAAGCTTGTATTGAGAGGATACACACTTCCTCAGAGCGGCAGCATGAAATTCACAAACAACAGTCTCATAGTACCAATGTCTCACAAAAAAATAAAAGCTCCGCGTGCCATCTGTTTCTCTCGCTGCCTTTCTCTCCCTCACCCCTCTCATATGACTTTCAAAATTCCTTTCATGAATAGCCTTTGGAATAAATTGAAAAAGGCCCTTTTCTGAGAATGCTTTTCCTCCCCAAGTCCCTTTGGGTAACATGAGAAATCAGCAAGAAGAATGAGCTCAATTCAATTATCTTCCTCCGTACTCGGGGGTGCCAAAGAGCCTTTAACAAATTGAAGATGGCTAGGGTTGATTCAGGTAAATGGACTGAATCTCACTCAAGTATTTAGAAGGGGAAGGAATAGCAGGAGGAAGACCATATCTTGCTGTTAAAAGCTGAAGATATAATTTACCACTGAATGGTATGAAGCTTGAGAGGCCAGAGAACAGCTTTGTACCAACAGCCGTCCTCCTATCAGGGAAGCAGGAGCGAGCCCAGCGTTGGATTTGTTCCACTCACCAGGCTTTACCTTCTTTGTTCACAATGCAAGATGACAGCTTTGATGTTGGGCCTTGTCTTCTTCCAGTATTCTACCTCTGACTTTAATGTAGAACCAATGCCTTTGTCACAGTGAATCACAAACATTTTGTAAAGGTTGGCTTTTCCTGCTCAAAACGGTTGCATGTAAAGCAAAGGAAGCAGTGATTTTTCATGCAAAACCCAGAAGAGATATTTCCCCCTACTAGTTGGGCTGTATCATTTAGCATGTGCCTGGGACTCTATTCATTATAGTGACCTCAATAAAATAAGTGGGCGGTGAGCTGCAATAGATTTTGGAGGGGACAATATATCTTTTTTGTGTTGTATTCCAGTTGCAGATGTATTTTTTGTTTCAAGGATGCATGTGTGTATGGACCATAAAGACCTATGGATGGATGGATATTTAAAGAAAAGAGTAGATATATAAAAGGATCAAAATATAAAATTAACGTTTCATGTGTGCAGAGATAAATAAAAAGAACAGAAAGGCAGTAAAGCAGATAACACTCTATATCATGTCAGATCCAGTTTGATGCCAGTGCCCTGTTTCTGTGGGGAACAATTTACTTGTTTTCCTCCAGGCTCCAGCAGCAGCGGCAATGCCGACACCTCCTCTTCCCCCAAAATGAAGAGGCCTCTGCTGGGGAAATCACCTCTCAGCTTGGCCTCTCCACTCCTAGATCCCTCATCTCCTGCGCCGTAACCTCTGAAAGCACCCGCAGTGCGACCATTACCCAGGCACTGGGGCTTTAAGCAGGGGAAGATGGATCTAGAGGGTGTCCCCAGCCAAAGCTCCACACATCCCTCCTCTGTATTCCACACTATTACTTGTCTAGCTGCCTGCCGAGCTTTCTTGCCTCCTCTTTCCCCTCTTTTTTCTCTCCTTTTGTTAGCCACTAAAATACATGGCTGTAAAAAGATATAAATATCTGGAGGCGTGAGCCACATCCAATAAAGCAAACTGATGTGAAGGGCTGTGACAGGCGATCACACCATTTGAGGAGTGTGACGGCAATTTATTCGCTCAGTGAAGACTGGTAAGGCCTTGAAGCAGTCCACTGGAACCAGAAGACAAATGGACATAGATCTTGGTAAACCATTGTATTGTGGGCAAATGTTACATTGGTTCCATATTTACTGTAGTATTTAAACAGATTGTCCTTTGACCATTTCATATATTAAGATCAGTAGAATGTATGACCAAGATTGTACCACAAAAGCAGTGCTAAATAAATAGCCAACTGACTTCTGTCACTGGCTTAACTCAGTTATCTGCTAATACTGTCAGATCCATCCCTTGCCCATAAATAATCTGCTAATTATATGAAACCTCAGCAAAACAAAGAGTTGATGGCGTGCTTTGATCTGCCATGTGGGCCTCCGTTTGGAGGACCCAGCAGGTGGTCTGAAACAAACCTGAAAGGGAATCGCTGCCCTACCTCCATATCACACATTCAAACCTCCATGTCTCTTATCTCCCGGACCCCACAAAACAGCCGCTCTGTGTGTGCTCAAAGTGCGATACATCAAAACGCTGCACTTAAAAGGCGGGCCTCAACAGTGCAGTTTTCAGGAATCTCAAATGAAGCTTTTCACGCTGCGACTGTGCTTTTCACATATTTTTGTGTCAGTACCCACTGGAAGACGCTGCAACTTGGGGATAACAAGAGTTGTACTCGTTGAAAGTCAACACATTCATTATTGTGGCTTGACAACAAGTTTGTCCATTTCTTTGAAGACACAGTTTTCATATTGTGGAATCGCCTACACCGAGCCCATAATTGACTGACTGGCAAGTGTTTCAAATGCACATAACTCAATGCACATTGGCTTCTTTCCCACCTCACATGTCATTGGTGGACATTGCTAGAATTTGAATCATGCATAAGTGGACCTTTGGGAATGATCATAATTGCTGCCATCCAGGATCATTCAGCAACTCGCACAAAGAAAGGAACTATAAATGATGGGGGCACCGAGACCTGCTATTGACTGTACAGATTTCTATTGAGTTCACTCAGTGACACGATGTTTCTATAATACACCCATGTTCTCATGAGCTGCTGTTCCTAGGTGATCATAAAGATGCCACTGCAGTTCTGTCCCTTTCCTTAGCTCTTCTTTTTCTGGTGTCCCTTTCTGTTAAATTCTTAAGGTGTTGGTAAAACGCCATAATGTAAAAACATAAATGTGCTGTCCAGAGTGCCTACAAAAAACACACACAGTGGCACATAGAAGCCTGAAACAAAGGTGAAATTGACAAAATAGCTAAGTGGTCCTCAAAAGGTTAAAACAAAGTGGAGGGGTTTATTAAATAATTATATTTCCTCTACATAAAAAAGAAAAGTCCTTTTAGATGAGTCAAGACACAGGCCATGAGCATTAGCAAACAGTGTATTTCATTTGGGTCTGGCAAAAGTATATGTATAAATTATGTACAGTATACTATATTACTGTATTAATGTTTTATGCATGTCATCCCCAACTCTGTCTCTATTAGTCTCTTCTCTACAGGTTTAATAAGAGGAAAACAGTATAACAGTATAGAATTTAAAAAATGTGTCTTAGTAGAAATGTGAATGCATTTTAAAAGCTTCAGAGACAGACAGCCTCATATAGAATGTTAGAATCTGACCGTCATCTTGTTGGGGGATTAAGTCTACACTAGTGACTCTATGAGGCTGTACTACAACAGAGCGTTGAGCTAAATACTAACATCAGCATGCTGACATGCTCACAATCACAATGCTAACATGCTGAGGTTTATCAAGGAATGTTTACCATGGTCACCATTGTAGTTTAGCATGCTAACATCTGCTAATTAGCGACAAACACAAAGAACAGCTGAGGCCGATGAATTTGACAAAGTCAAAGGTTAACCTGTTGGTAGTGCTGGAGAAAAAGTCAATGGATCACCAGAGTCTTCAGGACACATCATCTGGGGAACATGAATGTCCGTACCAAAAGGTATGGTAATGTTGCTGAGATAATTCAATTTGGAACAAAGTGGTGGACAAGTCGATCCAACTGACAAGCTGACATTGCCATCCCTTGAATTAAGCAGCTAGCATGGATGAAAGCCCATAATATAAAAGCTGTGACCTCCTCTAAGTTGGGTGCTTGGCAAACCTACAGTACTTTTGTAAGCCCTGGTTCACACCAAGAGTGTGTGGCTTGAAGTATGACTGAACATGCAGACACTCTGAGGAGGCTCAAAGCTGCAGACAAAAACAGTAATGGAGGAAGTCAGGTGGAAAATGTAAGCACAGTAGTACTAATTGACCTGACAGACACCTCCAGTGTGTCTCAGTGGAGGGAACTGGTGGCATGGACTTCTGTGTAGCTGAGGTGTGTGAGGCACTCCTCTCTGTCATTTGGCTGTCTGAGGGTCTAAAGTCCCCAGCCATTTTTCTCTTTTAAATCCCTCTCTTTGTTTTTGCACCCTTACACTCTCTAAATATTGCTTCTCTCTTTGTGTCCTTTGCTTGTCCATTCATCTGTCATTCAGTGCAGCTCTACCTAAAAAAAACAAAAACAACGCACACACACAAACACAAACACACACAGACAGACACACACACACACACACACTCATACATCGTTCTATTTCAGAAGTTACCACTCAGACCCAATCCCAGTAGTGCTGTCCCCAAAAAGCCTCCTCCATCACCGTAACATAGTGCATCTAAGTGCTGGAGCGGATATCACAGTGTGTTGGTTGACCCTCTAAAGTGACAAAAAGCACAGCAGTAGCAGCACCAGCACCAGCAGCACATAAAAACAACATCAGCACTCTGGGCCACACCGGAGCAATTCCTTACCGCAGCAAACCCAAGAGAAACAGCAACAAAGGAGCTGTTGCAGTGCCCGTTGACGATCTTAATTGAATGAGACTGATGTTTAAGTTTGTGTTGTGTCCATGCATTTTGAAACAAACATCTGCCCAATCCATTTTTACATTGCACATTTTAAGATTTCCCCCCTCAACACAGTAACGCTGAGGGATTGCGTACTTGTGCGTTTGCATCAGACATCTCCCGGGGCATGGGGGCAATGAGCTGGCAGTAATTGGGTTTGATTTAATGCAGTAATGTATCCAACACAGCTGCCATGCTAAACAAGCTTGTGCATACAAGTACCATCTATTTACCTCTGGCGTGAATTTCGAATCTCAAATGCACTCTCAATTAAAAGCTGTGGAGTGCAGGAGTCGTTTGTTTTATTCAATTCTATATCATTAAATTCTAATATATTCATAAATTAAATTTTGAGCAATGTAGCTACTTAATAAATACAAGAGAGACATGCAATTCGATTTTGTATTATATAGTGCACAGGAAGAAAAAAAATTGAATGTATGATGTTTGCATGAGTTGAAGTGCGCTTGATGTATCTAACAAGACACTAAAAGAGTCTTAATGACCAAACAGATCGTAGGGGACGATACGGTAAATAAAATGCTTCTCATATCTTATTTAAGTTTTTAAAATGTACTCATCTACTGTGTTTTGTTGTTCAAGTCTGTTGTTTCACAAGGAAACACAAACTCATTCGGGAATCCCACCTACTTCTCCCTTCTCTAAATGTAGGCCACCGCTAAATTAATTGTTTAATAAATCATTGACGAGAAAATTAAATTTTTTACGAAAAAGAGTACGCAGGTGGTATTTCATTACAGCAGATATGGTGCAGTTTGTCAACTAGAATAACATCATCCATGGCCATCCAGAACCATTAGGACGTCAAAGCCCATCTGCGTCTCTCCCCTGTGAGCTGCCATGTTAAAGAATACATGTCTCCAACACAGTGCACTGACATGTCAGGACAGATGCTAGCATCAGATGGAGAAATGGAGTAAAGTGTGAGTACACGGCCACACAACAGTGTGTATACATGCACTTTATGATCTTTATCTAGTAGTGACCACAAACACATGCAATGGCATGACTTTGTGCAAATGCTGGCTTGTGCACTGATCTAACATAACGGGACACTGCAACCTCAAACAGGTACAACCGCACGGAACACACAGAGTGTGTCTTTATCCAGCTACTCCCGATTAGGCAGCCTAATACCTGCTCAACCTTGTAAATCAAGTCATGAACAGAATTTTTATTTTCAAATTTCACGTTTCGATCAGTCAGGTCCCCCCGAAGCACAAACAGTTCCCATCTAACTCACAAACGGGGTGCATAAATCATGCAGTGACCTTTTTGTGTTGGAGCAAGCAGAGGACAGGCAGTAGCTTTAGTTGTCCCGAGGAGTAACTTTTCACTGTGTGTGCATATGTACATGGATCACGTGCCCTAACTGGACCACATCAAAAGTTTTTGTATTAAGTTACATTGGTTCAAATGCATGTGTTTTTATGTTGATGCTGCTTGTTTTGCATTAAGTCATGTGCAAAATGAGGCATTACTTAGGCTTACAAAGAAGAACGCAATTTTGTTTTAACTACACTGCTCAAAAAATTAAAGGGAACACTTAAACAACACAATGTAACTCCATGTCAATCACACTCCTGTGAAATCAAACTGTCCACTTAGGAAGCAACACTGATTGACAATCAATTTCACATGCTGTGCAAATGGAATAGACAACAGGTTATAAATTATAGGCAATTAGCAAGACACCCCCAATAAAGGAGTGGTTCTGCAGGTGGTGACCACAGACCACTTCTCAGTTCCTATGCTTCCGGGCTGATGTTTTGGTCACTTTTGAATGCTGACGGTGCTTTCACTCTAGTGGTAGCATGAGACGGAGTCTACAACCCACACAAGTGGCTCAGGTAGTGCAGCTCATCCAGGACGGCACATCAGTGCGAGCTGCACGTTTCCTCTTTCACACGGACAGTTAAATTCATTAGCAATAAAGCACACAATTTCCTCAAGTCAGTACACTCAGGGGTTTTGCTGTTGGGGGCAATGAGAGTACATACTTGACCAGGACCTTATGTTGGCTAATGTTAGCAACGTATAAGAGATAAATGATACTGAGTGTGACTGACATTGCTAAGTTCTGAATTTATAAATATTCTGTGAGTTTCAGTAATGTTACAATATGTTTTTGCAGTTACCATTAACCCATATTTGCCACAGTGGCTGCTGTTCAGCAAAGGCTTGCTTTAAGGTACATTTACAACCTATGATAAACTTGTTTTCATTTAGCTGTTTTATTGTTTTGTTATTTTGCTTAATCTACATATATCTTATAAATTGTAAATACTGTTTTACATTACATTCCCCCCAAGAACAATGAGAGCATCATTTGTTTCAGCAAATGGCCAAAAACGATGCATGGTTACATTCAAGTGATAAACCCCTCGATCGGCTGTCCTGATTATGACTCCAGTACACCTTGAGCAAAGGAGGAAGTAGTGTGATGTTATTATAGAGTGTCAAAGTCATGGACAATGTCTGCAGAAGGAGAAGGTTAAAGTGGATGGATCGTTCAACAAATTGTCTGACTCAGAGATGTTGATTCTCGTCAGATATCTCTTTTCTGTATGACTTTAACTTGCTATAATCTCAAATGTCAAATTTTGGCAACACACTGAAATCACTGTTCAGCAGTAGTCTTTGCTTAACTTTGTTTAACCATCCAAGATGTGCAGGGCAATTAATTTCATCCAGCTCTGACAATTTCAAATCCCACATTCATCATTACATATAATTAGAAACAGTTGTATGGTCCTTCAGGGAATACAGGACCTCTCTACGGTCTGTGACTCTTCAAACATGTGGATGTTGATTTGTTATTTGCTTGTGACTTGTGCATTAACATAGAGTATTACATAAGAATTTTTTAAAATCCTGATAATGATAACCTTAAGACACTATTTGCATAGTGAGCCTTCAACTATGAGCAATGAACATAAAATAATAAAAACAGTTCGAACAGTTAACGAAAATTTGATCAAAGAGTGTTTAACTTACATGAATTAATAATACCTTTTCCCAAACTTTAAATTTAATTGTTGCTTGTTTAGTCATGAATAGTCAAGCTTATGAAGAAAAACTTTAAACCAGGTTTTCGGGGATTTTGAAAATGTTTATGCCAGTGTGATTCAAAACCTACGTAACCTAACCTAAAATGATCTTTTCTCTAATTTTATTGATTAGCGTTAGCGCAAATATGCGCATTTGCTTGTGTTCTTAAACAGAAACTGTATATAGTTAAGGTTCCATCTACACATATTAATTATGATTATTCATAATGTTTTCCCCAAGACATTTTCACTTTGATGCAGATTCACAACTCTCTTCATTATCTGTCCAATCATCATAATCAAAGCCTTTGAGAAATTAAGACGTTAAGACAATGCAACAAAATCAGACATATGTGCAGGGCAGCTGTTTCCACATAACACAGCACTGGAAATTGCTAATTCTCCCCTGCTGATTATGTAAATACCACTAGATCCCAATCTCAAAACACCATTAATCATGTCCGTATGGTTTGACTGTGTGTTATTTCAATTTCCTTGTGAAGGGCTCATTCAAGAAGCAAAGCTAATCAATTGTGTCTCATTATCATTGCATAGATCTGTCTGTGACACTGTACACTCAATGCTAAGGTTGACAAAAGACTAATACTTAAACAGTTCAGTGCTGAGGGAGAACATCAGCAGTCTGGAATACTCTACAGTACTACACCTGTCAATGGCATTGAAAAGTAATGTTTAGTCAAAGCTAATCATTAATGTAAATCTAGCCTCGACAGTTCTTTGAGCTAAATATCAGCATGCTAACATGCTCACAATGACAATGCTGACGTTTAGCAGGCCACGTTCACCATCTTAGTTTAGTGTGTTTGCATGCTAACATTTGCTAATTAGCAGAGCTTGATGGGAATGCCATTAGTTTTAAAGGGATTTGGTATTGGAGCCACAAAAAAATGATAAAGATTGACATTAACATATGATAAACTGTGTTCATGCAGCCTTGCTTTTCATATACACATATTCTAATGACCTTGATGTTGTCTAATCACCTGCTATCATTTGTAATTAAAGAAACCAATTTTCCGAGTATTGTCACTGTCTCTAAACACGCAACCTAAAACACACATGTACATAAATACGCAAGTACATAAAATCACATCATACACAGCTAAAACTGGCTGTTTAAATTAGTCAAGGAAACAAACAGCACATGGCACCAATACTAATGAGACTTTCACCTCTCACTTGTGCTGGTATTTTAATTATAAATTGTTGTGCAGCATGCTTTTAATGACTTGGTTTTAATAGAAAGCACAAATTAATTGTGTATATCTTGCTGCCATGCCACGTTGAAATTGTCCCGGGAATTGGAGTAATGAAGAATCAATGGAGCAACATATTGGATGTAGATGTTCATCAATATGGTTGTAACTAAGGAACAACCTTCCTGCTTGTGGATTCATGTCATGGCTAAGGAGTTGGGGTGGGGGTGGGGTTTGTCTGAAGATGGTGACCTATGGACCTATAAAAAGAATCGGAGGCTTTTCAAATAACTGAACAAACACATTGTTATTATAAAGTGTACTGTATCTTAAAAGTCAAGAAGAGTGCAGAAAAGAGTGCAGTGTCTAGACACTGGCTAAGTCAGCCACGGAAATTATTTGCATTTTCTGTCACTCGGCCCGGCAGGAGACACATTTGGGGCTTGTCTGCCAGACATGTCTACCCTGTTCCTGGGCTCCAATTGCTTTCTGTCCACTATCTCTTGTGAGGGACAGTTATCCCACATTTGAATTAACATGCATTCCACTTTGGATTGCTGCCTTCTATGAAAATAACATGAGAGGCGAAGATAGGGAGACAAACTCATTTAAAAACAGGCTGGGAAAAAAAAAGAAGCAATTGGCGACACTGACGGAGGAAACAGGAGCTGGAGTGGAGGGCGGAGAAGAGAAGAAAGGAGCAGGGGGTCCTTTGAAAAACATGCAGAAGGTAGGAGGGGATACACCTTTGTAGTATGTATCCATATTTGAATCGTATAAAAACAGGAAAGGCTCCTCTGCTTAACAAGGGAAGCCATCCCCCCTGCTCCATATTCCTCTCCCCAACAGACTGTGAAAGATGATATTAGTGGGTGTCTGCTACCTCTCATTTCACACCACAACCTGTGCAGCGATTGGATTTTGTGCCATTTAGAGTCAAAAAGTGGTCAGACGGTGAGACAGTAGGGAAGTAACAGTGTAGTTGGTGCCATTTGGTTATGTGTTCTGACAGGCGTAAAGGGAATAGTGTGCTTGTGTTTCCACGTGTTCAGGATGCGACGGCCCTGTGCACTTAACTCATGGGCATGTTATCATGCTCCTGCTGGTGACAAGGTGTGCGTTGCCCACAGCTACACAGCTGCGGGGGCGTGTGGCATGATGGGAGCTGGCTGACAAACGGTGGGTAACCAAGCGTCAGGAGAGACACCGGAGTAGCCAGTCATATCAGCGTGCAGGCAAAAGGCAAGGTCCAATCAGATTCCTTTAAGCAGGCGAGGAACATTTACTTTCACAGCGTCCTCCTGCCAACCACCCCCCTACAGAAACCTGTCGGTAAAGTTCTTGGGAAGCTGTCAGTCATGCTGAAGAGCCATTTTCACACATAGTATTGGTACGACAAGCTCTCTTTGAATTGCTTTGGACGTTCTGGTTCCCTGATAAGATCGCATTTGACATCCTTGTGACAAAATGACGTACTTTATTTGTACCACCAGGAAATAGGTGACATCACACAAATAACGTGTGAAAAAGCTACACTTGAGATGTAAGTGTGATACACTATTTTCATTATTAATACTGATCCTGTTTTTTGCAGGAAGTTCATTTATATGATGTTACTTTTTTTGATAAATGTCTCTATATTAAGAGTGAGAGCTTTAGCAAGCAAAGTAAATCACACACAAAAGGTTAAAGTCAGCCACCATATTATTTTGACAAGTAGTTTTCCCAAAATAAAGGTTGTGGTTTGCATGTTTGCTGATGTGCTAGTAATCCTGTTTCATGCTCTCCTGGAGAGGAGTCGCACCATCATCCCCAGGCATGACAATCCCACCTACAGGAGTATAGCAGCAACCTCCGCAACAGCAGTATGACTGATGTGTTTACGCATTCTCTTATCATATTTACCACTCAGTATCCTCACTACAGACTACTCAACATTTACAGTGACTGATTCAAAAACCATCAACAACAGTGGTGCATTATTTGAAAACGTGGGGGCAGCTCTACTGCTGCCGCAACATTTTTCTTCATATAGCAGCATATTGACTATAAGCCTCCATCCAGGATGTGAGGAAATAACAAAAATCTAGTTTGAGGAGTACACAGCACAGTTTCAGATAGTCAACTTACTTCTCCCACAGTGGGGCTAAATGCTCAAGAGGCGGGAGTGGGGATAATTTAATAACGCCTACACACTCTCATTGCAGTGAAATCGAGAAATAGATGGCAGTCTGCTAGTCATCCCTTACCTCATGATTAGTGTGATTTTCAGTCCCTCGATAACCCAGAAATGTACAGAGGAGAGGTCAGCCTTCAGAAGGAGACAAAATGATTTGGGAGATATCAGTGACAGTCGAGGTGACGCTCTTTCTCTGTGTGCTGATGCATGCAGTTGCTAAGAAAGAAAGAGAGAAAGATAGAAAGAATAGGAGATGGCAGTATAGGATGAGATAAAGAACTGGGGGAAAAAAGCTACAGTATCTATTGATACACTGCTGCAAATTTTCTCCTGGCCAGCTCTGACAAAAATGGAAGATTTTTATTAACAGCCTTGGCTCCTAACAGAGAAAGTCCATCTTTGTGCCGGTCATAGAAAGGTGTGTCGCACTGCTCTTATTTTGGAGGGGAGGGGTGTATCTCTGGGGTGTAAATATGGGGAAGTGAATTGAAAATATATAAACTATAATGGTACATGACACATTTTTACATTTTACATTTTTCAAAAGAGTATAAAACCGTTTTTGACAACATATTAGTGCTAATGTCTAAGCTTTTAGCCTCTGGGTGGCTATTTCCTACGGCAGTGTTTCACTGACATTTGAGGAGTAGTAGTGTGCTACCAACTGGAGCATGTTATAGCCCTGTACTGTATACTCCTTTCCCCATTTTTCAAAAAGCTCACATAGTGTTGACTATAACTATCCATATAAGACAATTCTCCCTTTACAACATGCTACATTTAGGAGGAATGATAATTTTTGTTCCACAATTGGAATTGGAAGCTAGTTAGCATAGCTTGCTATTGGCACAAAATCCCGCAAGACATTACTGTTATTTCATCACCCGCCAACTCATTATCATGCTCCTGCACACAAGTGTAGCATTTGTCTCACATTACACAAATGACCGAGTCTAGCTAGTATGAGTAGCTAGCTTTAGCGGCCTTTTTTTCAGGGGTCCAGTTGTGCTGACAGCAAATAAACACACCAACAGGTCATCATGTACCAACAGTGCACTGTACCATAGTGACTCATTTGTTCATTCTAAAGATGTAGATCTTTAAAAAACAGCCACAGGTAAATAATGAAATTTTTTAAATAGGCACAGTAATTTTCTAAACAACAGGACATTGTAGTTTTTTCATGTTTCATAGACACAATATAATTGAGTCAGACAATGAGTTTTGAATGTGCTAGTAAGTACTTTATCATCAGTATTGACAGATACTACAGATCCCATGCTCATCAAAGTAGGAACAGGTTGTCAGACAACAATGAAGGTTCATGGCACAGACAAAATACCTCTTTTTCTTTTTGTCCTCAGCTCAAAGCTTTAGTATGAGGAAGCATTGTATCGATTTTTACACCCCCTACAAATGGCACAACTTGCACAAACTCTACCGCTCTCTTTCTTCCACCCAGGAATCTTAGCCCTAGATTGCTGTACTCACAGCCTGCGACCTCTGACCCCCCAATAGCCACATCTCCTCTCTCCCTGGGGAGTCTCTTGGCTTGGCTTCTCTTTGTGGTACATGCTCCTCCACAACTCAATGACAGGACCCATAAACCACTGTCGAACAAGATAGCCCACCGCTCTGCACACTTGAAGGCCTGTGGGATTGCCATCAGAGAACAAACAAGGGGACAAGTCGGGTCTTATGTTGATCAATAATGTACTCTCTCTGCCATCACGCTATCTGTCACCTCCATTTTTGAGAAAACAACAGAATAAATAGCAGAGCCTGGATTTGTTGTTTCCAGTGATGGATAATGGGCGATAACGTCGCCTTGGCAACTGTTCTGCAGCATACACACCATAAGGGTCTCCAGCGCTAGCTATTCTTACTCTT
This sequence comes from Micropterus salmoides, assembly GCF_014851395.1. Lineage (NCBI taxonomy): Eukaryota > Metazoa > Chordata > Actinopteri > Centrarchiformes > Centrarchidae > Micropterus > Micropterus salmoides. The sequence goes on from NW_024041484.1 coordinate 11,323,050, forward strand.
AAGTCTGAATGTCTATCCCCTTATTGGCAGACTCACTATAAACATCCTCCTATAGCTCAACTGACAATCTCAAACTGACAACCTTCTTAGGTTTGTGCTCAAAGATGACAAAAGCTATTTAAAGTTGCTGTCCTTTCAATGTCTGAGCAAATCTCTAAATAGAAAACAGAAAATTAATATCCGAGGCTTTGAATGGATAAATATAGTAAGTATTTTTTTGCTACATTCAGGCTGATGTGCGCAGCAGTTCACTACATGATCATTCTATCCCTCTGTCCACCATCTGCTGAACAGGTGACACCTACGTACACATGGAAAAGTATTCCATGCGCTTTTAGAGCACAGTGAGCATCAGAGACAGTTATTCAAAACAAAAAAAATGTCTTGATTAACTAAATGCTGGTGATTTTTTTCAGATTATAACATTCTGAGGCAGTACTATTCATGTTTACAATGTACCGTACTATAGTGAATAGCCAGGACAAGGTGATCTAAAAGCACACATCTAAAGATGATTTCATAGTTACATCCCCATCACAGTCACCTGTGCTGCCGTGGCTTTCTCTGTTTATTGAGTGTAAACAACTGTTGCGAACAGCATGATTACAAAGACAGCACATCTAAAAGACAAAATGTCAAACAGCCGTACATCTAGAGCAAATCAAAACGGACGAGCCAAAGCAGAACATTTAGCCTCCTGTGGCTGTCTGCCTCAGAGAAATCAGTCACAGCCAACTACGGTAATGCTTGAGGGACTGCCTGCTGTCAGCCTGAGATGAGCACTCAGAGTTTCTACCACAGGTTCCATGTGTTCTGACTCGCTGTACCCAAAATGAGCTTTTAGCTGCCTGCCTGTCGAACAGAAAAGAGCAGACCAGAACACCATGTTTAGAGCTGACAAAAAACGGCCCGCTGAGCAGGAGAGGAGAGTGCTGGAATAGAAATCTGGACAGTAATGACCCTGATACAGATGAATATTTCAAAAATGTAGGAAAAAAGTTGTGGATTTTTTCTTTTAATCATGATTACTCCCTCCTCAAAATATGCTTGCTCTGCTAGGAAAATGTCATATTTCATGATAAAAAGCCAGTGTGCCTTCCAAAATGTCCTATATGACCATTACAAAAATAATTTATGTGAGCATTTTTGATCTCTCAACCATATGGTTATAGTTTGGTTAGGTTTAGGCAACTAAAGCTAATTGGTTAAGGTTAAGGAAAGAACGTGGTCAAAGTTAAAGAAGGCTAAGTGTCTACAGCCATGCTACCTTTGAGCTAAATGCAGATGTCAGCATACTAACATACTCACACTGGCAGGTATAATGTTCACCTCCTGGAACAGCGTGTTAACATGGCAACATTTGCTAGTTAGCACTACAGTAAAAGAACTGCAGAGGCTGATGGGAATTTCTCAATCATTTATCACAAAAAACTAAATTCAATAAATCAACATTTTTGACATGATGATGGCAATTGTATATGGAAAATGAACGGATTACCAAAGTTGTTATAGTTCAACTCTAAGAGGACCAAGAATGTCTTAACCAAATTTCATGACAACTGATTGAGACATTCTCTTTAAAAGCGTCGAAAAATTCAGGGGATGATGGGTACCATGAATTTCTGTACCATATTTAATGGCAATCCGTCCAATAGTTATTAAGATATTTCACTGAAAAGAAGCCACATTTGCCTAGAGGTTACTTGTTAGGAAAACTCCATCTAGTTATAACTGATGAACTAACGAACTAACCCACTCCAAAGAACTTACACAGTAAAAACAGAAAAGGAGTGCTACTCAGAATCACAAACATTAAAAAGAAAAACAAAACTTGCATATGCTTTGGAACAAGACATTCTCAGCGTGACTGATAGAAGTAATTTAATTATTGAACATCCCTTGTATGTGCTGTTCAAACAGCTGCACTGAATTCATATAAGCTTAAGACAATGTCTTTCCTGACAATTCCATTATTTTAATCAGGACCTCTTCAAATGAATTAGCAAAGATTAAAAACAATGAAGACAGAAGCAGGGACTGGAACCCCCTGTTGTTTTTAATAAAAGCCAAGTTGTACAGAATTCATTCTAATGAAGACGAAAGAACAAGCGTCTGTTCTCTTTGTGATGTGCATGAAAATAGCTCGCACACTTCTACTAACAAAAGTCTGGCATTTAATTAATCACAAAAAAAATGTACAGCCCCCTCTTACCCCCCACCCTTCATGACAGTCGAAACGGTTTACAAAAAGTATTGCTAATGAGCTCTAAATGACCAACCATTTGGAGTTGAAGAAAAAAAAAAGTCACTGACATGGCCAGTCAACGCCGCCAGGTAAAAGCCTCTAGGACCAATTACTAAGCCGGTCACCTCACAGCAAGACACACACACACAAAGGAGGACAGTCACACTCATGAGTATGAGCCCACCCTGCTGGTAGCTTAGGGGGCCTTTAGTTGTTTTTTGTTTTGTGTGGCCAAAGCGCCAGAAGCACTCCTTCTGCAGGCAGTAATGTGCTGTGCTCAGATCTGGTTTGAACAGGCATTATGGAGCCAAATGGCCACCCAAAATATCTTCAAAAACTCCCATCAACAGTAGGCTAGATGATAAGGACGGCTTGGGGTTTCAGTGTAGAGAGAATATTTATGCTCCCTAATTGGGCTGTGGTGGTTGAATTCACATTGTGCAGATTGTCTTTAATTTAATCTCCACTGCGTTACAGTTCCAACAGTGTTTTGCTAACAACTCCTTCTTAATGGTGCATTCCTTCCGAGGCTTATATGACCCCCTCTTCCCTCCGCTCAAGGACAGCAGGGAATAATATAAAGCGGGACACAAAAGAGGACAGAAACAATGATGGCTTGAAAACCAAAGGGTGGAAGGGGGCTCAGAGGAAGGAATGAAAAATGCATAGAGTTAATAGAGGTTGAGAGGAGGGATTAGGAAAGAACAGAGGAGAACAAATGAATTCCACACTGTTCATTATACCAGCCGCTATGTGGTGTAGTGCCACAAGCCAAGTGCCCTATTTATTCCAGGCATAATTACACGGCAATGAGGCCCTGCTGATGCCCAATGCGAGGTTAAGTCGATAGGTGACCCAGATTTAAAGCAGCCGTGTCCTGTAATGGCATCTACAGTCAAAGAGCCTTGCCTGGATTGCAATAACCCATCTCATCTGTCATAATAAAAATTTAGCTTGCAATTTGCGCTGCCCACTCTGTCCCTAGCTCCCCGCCTCTCATGTTCTCTTTCCTCACCCTCTCTCTCTTTGACTCTCACTTTGTCCCCTACACACTTGTATAGACACACATACACAAAGCGCTTCAGCTGTAATACTTTATGTCACTGGGCTCATATCGATTCCGGAACAGTATCCACCGATTTAATTACCCATGCTGCATATAAAATACCCCACCAACCAATCATTATGCTCTGAGCAACATGAGCCAGTGATGCTTGAGGTTTCTTGCCTAACAATCCTGTTAAAGTATAAAGCTTTTAGTGCTTTTGACCACACTCCAGAACGTCTGAATCCCTGACCCCTTGGCTCTTCTCTGCTCTCCACCCATTCCTCCTTTTCCATGCCTGTCCTCGTACCTAAACTTTTTTTATACTTGAGTTTTCATATGTTTTCCTAACATTTAAGGACTCCTTTAGTATAAAAAAAACACTCCACTGATTCTACACATGGACATCAGTTTACTTGTCATTAGGAATATACCTGTTGTATATGTCCTCTGTGGCTCTGCTGTTTTCTAAAGTCTGTGAAAATACTCTGATGATGTAATTTCCCTCGGGATTTATAATTTTGAAAAGGTGGATGTTAAGGTTTCATAGCAGAAAAATGTTTTTGTTCCTTATTGAGATATTAAATGTGTCTGTAATGCACAATAACTCTTTTGATATAACCTTGCTTTTTGAGCTTCTTAAAAAGGGGCACTCCACTGCTTCTACATATGAACAATAGTTCACTTGTCACAAGGAATACTACTCAACTTACAAAAACATTTGTTTATGTCCTCTGTGGCTCTGACGAGAGCTTTCTGAAGTCTGAGAAAATAACCCTGATGATGCTATAAGGGTCATCTGAGATTGTGGTTGAGAGTTCAAATTTTTTGAAGCTTGTGTTAGAAGTTGGAGCGTGGAGGTTGAAAGACATGGGCATTTTTAAAGGTACAGAGGGTCTGATGCCATTGAGCTGCATTGTGGGAATTGTAGGATGTGGTGTTTTTTGGAGCTTTAACCATATTAGGGACTAAAAGTCAGAATATCTAGGCTTCTGCTGCTTCAGTATTGACCATTCCCTTTTCAATCCGTCTCTTCTGAATCCCCCAGCTCAATAAAAGTGCAATGCTAAATCACTGAAGTGGGCCTTTATTAACACCTCACTGTGCTCCAAAGCTCAGTTTAAGGTGACACTCCACAAAAGCCCACACAATGTAGACTTATGAGGCAATTAAATAGTTGGATTGCAGGAGTGACAAGGTCTTAAAACAGAAATGGTGAAAACAACCACAGAAAACTTTTCCTATGTAGCCTTTGTTGTCCATCTGTATGCCTCTTTTGATGTTTTTGATTCTTTTATACTCAAAAAATAGAATTTTGGGTGGAGGATTACTTTGTGTTCGCGTTGTGACTGTCATTTTGACTTCATTTTTAAGATCTATTTTAGAGTTTACATCAAATTGCATTATGTCTGACATTCTCTCCTGCTGTCACTCTCCATTGTGGCTTGATGCATCAAAGAAGAGCTTCGAAGACCAAAGAACACAGCTCTGTGTGAACAGCAGTGGGGAATGATGTAACAAAAAAAGCTCTAAGTCTTTGACTCTGACCTACAGTAGTTGTTGCAAAGTAGTTGAAGACATCATTGTGTGTGAAAATATCACTTAAACATTAGCTGAAATGCAGGAGACAAACCATTTAATTATTTCTCGTATTTTCCCCTGACACTGTGACTTCATCCCCGAGGTGATGGCTGTGCAATCTGTCATCATCATGTTTGAGATGAAAGACAAAGGAAAGTGACATTTGTGCTGGTGATTTTCATTTCTGTGTAATGAGCTGACCACTCTGTCTCCATTTTAATATTATGTGAAAGCTGTCTCTCCGGGGCCAGAGAAAGTGAAAGTAAGCAATGTGGATTCAAAATGATTTGTGTCATTCTGCATCAGTTTGACCCCGTCACACTTTCTGTCATATGAAACACATTTCAGAGACTTTCCACCTGACTCACCTAAAATGAAACAATTACATCTCCTGTAACTGAGGTGCTCAATCTACTGCAACAAATGACATTTAAAATAACCCAGATTTTGTTTAAGTAGCTGCGATCATTTTCAGATGCTGATTATCCAGTTTTGTAATGAAACATATTTTTGTAACGATACTGTCATAACTACTACTGTATTCACGATGCCTAAATTGACAAGGTAATTTAAAACGTTAAAGCTCAATATTCAACATATGATAAATCATGATTAGCATGCCTCTGGTCTTGTAGTGTGGGGTCACCACCTGACTAGATGTTGTACACTATTTGTTCATGTGTTTCACTGGACTTTGCTGATATTGTATTATTCCAACAGCTACCAGTTCTGCTTTCGTCCAGTAACACTTAGCTTCAGCTGCCCATTTATTGTCATTTGGCATCTGACACCTCTGTTCATCTCAGTCAGGGTAAGATGCAAAGTCATCACTGGCTAACGGTGCAAATACTGCAAATGGTACGAAAGCCCATTATGATCCCCTGATGAATGTGGACAGTGAGACTTCAGAGTAAGCCAAGCTGTGCTTGCAACTTCATTCACATCTATCTCTCCTAAAGCTCCACAGTATGTAACGATTGCAGTGGTGAGAGAGAAAATGTGAAGTGCAGCCATTAAGACAAAGGAGGTCTGGGAGCTGGGTGTCCAATTAACATTTACCTGGATACGATCAACTGGAGGTGGGGAATGAGGGAGGAATGTGAAGTGGATTACCCTCATTCTAGATACCAGCTTTTGGAGGCTGATATTTTCTATCATGAATGTCAACTTGATAGCGATTTACCTGATACACTGTGGATCCCCAACAGAGCTTTTCAGTGTGTAAGTGAATACCGGAGTCTATGTGTGGGAGTCCTGTGTATGCATGCACAGACGCATATGAATTTATTGTACCAACAGGTATATTTTCCTGGGCTTTTGCAGAACATAGGCTTGCAAGCAAACAAAAAGGTATGTCCTGCCATAACCCAGACTTAAGGACGGACGTCAACAACCCAGAGAGACACTAACCTGACAATCAAAAGCGAAGAATAATTTCCCTCCCTTCGTCTCTCTCTCAGCAGTAAGCCCTCTCTGTCAGTACCCATGCAGTGCAAGAGTAGTCGTTGTTTATGCCCATTATAAAAGTTCAGGCCCTCACTAAAGGAGACAGAGAAACAAGGCTCCTCAAGCTTGACAGCAAATCTTTACTAAAAGCATATAATAGGAAACTTTTCCCCTCCTGCACAAATGCCAACATTATGCCATACATATGAGTAATGGAGGCAGGTTGCGGGACCCATGCCACTCTACACTTTGATCAAATAAATATTAAAAACGGTTGCCAAAGTAACAGAATGCTTAATTGCGGCGTGTTGAATGATAAATAGGGCAGTGTGTTCTCTTAAAAACATGGGTTAATTGGCCTGTCAGACCCCGGTGCTGACTTTGCTCCAAAGCTAGGTTTCTGCTGAGTAACGCCAGGCTAAACAGGAAACATTCACTTTATTCCCAAATAAAATATTTAACCTTTAAAGACTCTAATGATTCACAAACTATAGGTATATACTGGCATCATGGTATGAGTCTTTGATAAATTTCAATCCACAACAAACACTCTTGCCAGTCAGTTGTTCTTGACAAAGCAAGCAGTTTCACCTCGCACATCCTTCTCTGCCTATTCAGCATGTGAGGTTGGGGGACCTAGATAAATCAAATTCCCTATTCCTGCTGTAGTGCTCCACAGGTCCAGGAGGACAGTGTCCACTTCCTTACATTAATCTTTTAATGGACTCTCTCCCCTTCTCTTTGGCAGCTGCACTTCCTCCGACAGGTCAGCAACGATTGCCGGGGTCATTAGTCCTCTGATAGGCTGAACGATAAGATCAGCAACAATGGGGACAAGGTGTGGGTGAGACAGCGCTGAGCTAGCTACACAGCTCTGGGTTAAAGCGAAGAATCGTCTTTGCAAGGTCGTCCAGAGAGAGAGCGAGAGCGAGCGAGCGAGCAAGCGAGTGAGCGAGAGAGTCAATTTAACACTGAAGAGCAGTGGTTAGGGTTGTGTTGCAGTGCTGATACTGCACCATAGATATATTGCACTGTGAATAATGTATCCTTATAATAGCAGGAGCAGCAGCCTTGATATTGTGTCTTCAGTAATAAATGCATTAAATTAGACAGATCTTGTGCTTCTTCTTCACAGAGAACCTAAAGCCTTGTTTCAATGTGCTGACTTTTGCTCTCTAGAAATATTAAAGTTTTGAAAAGAACTGATTGGATTTGAAGCCCTTCAGCGTGCGGCAGAATGCTTAATTTTTTGGACGAACTTCTCAGATGTGTCTTGCGCAGCGCTTGCCTGCAGATCAAGGTTGACTTTGATTTGCATGACTGAGTTCTCTGGTTCAGATCACAGCGGATAAGGCAGGGGAAAAAAAGCCAGATTTTCTCTTAATGAGCCCAGAGGAGAGTATTTCATAAAACAAAAGGCCAAGATAAGAGGGAGGATGTTTGTTCTCCAGGAAGAGCTTTTGGCCTGTCCTCTGATGCAGTTTTCACAGCCGGCCGCATCCCAGTTAAAATTAACTACAGACAAAAACGGTTCAATCCATATCGTCCGAGGGGAACAAATGGGCTGGAGTTGATGGGTAAATGTATTTCTTAATCTACACTGGGGTGTAAGGGTAACTGGGTAAATGTGGCCCACTACTCACAACAAGTCCCTTGAGAGATTATACCAATTGCCATTTCAGAAATGAATTCAGTGACCTACAGTAATGTGAATTTCATTTGCACACTCTTTGCCGCCAGACAATTGTGTGTGTGTTTCCTCCTGTCGCCACAATAGCAGTTAAAAAAGAAGTATGAAAAACATTGAAAATGGACACATGACAGCCATACAGCGTCAGCATGATCTGCTACTCTGAGTCCCTGAAGTTAGGGACGGCCGCAAAAGTGCATGCTAAATGGCCAACCAAGTTCAGGGCAGTGGTGGAATGTTACCAAGTATATTTACTACAGTAGTGTACTTAAGTATAATTCTGAGGTACCTGTACTTGAATAAGTCCATTTTCTTCTGCTTTAGACTTCTACTCCACTACATTTTAGAGGGCAATATTGTACTTTTTAGCTCTATAGACAGCAATAGTTATTAGTTATTTTATACAATCAGTAATTGTAATTTTGCATATCCATATATGAAGAGTATAAATCGCAGTAGAAAACAATTTAACACAGAAAACTACACAATGTAGACAATTTCTATAAATATTCAATATAGGCCATGTACATGCAGAGCTTTGTGTTACACTAAAGTCACAACAGAAATGGGCAGTTCAGATTGATTGACACTGATTAAACCTTAAGTTCTGAAATCAGGGTGCTTGCCTCAATCTCCTAACAGCATCTAATCTAGAGAATGCAGAACTGAACTAGATTAAGTTATTTCTTGCTAAACAATTCATGTCATTTTACACAAGATAACGTTTATAAAGATGGATCAGAGGAATCCCACAATGTGCCTTCTTTTGCTAAGTAATTATATTCTAGCCCCTAATCAAATTAGGCTACGGTTTGCAAAACAGCCACCCCACAAAACACGCACACACACAGAAAACGCAACACGCGAGTCAAATTTAGTAAGCAGTGTGGGCTGTTGAACCCTCACTTAGCGCAACAGTCTTCTCTCATGTTATTATTTTAGAAGACACAAAAACACTTGGACTGATTAGTTCTGGGAATAAATGATCTCTAATTAGGCTAAGTGCTTCAGAGGGAATATTTTAGAAGAAGAGGAGCCCTGAATGGCTACACACAAAATTAGGAGCTAAAACACAGAAGTATGTTCTTCTGATAGTGAGAAGCAGAGAGACGAAGAGAGGCAGAGAGAGGCTGGGTGGATGATGTGGTTTGTGTAGTATTCAAATTAGCAGTGTTGCTTCCTCTTATAGTTTAATTAATAAACCATGAACTGCTATACTTAAAAAGACATTTTAAAAGTCTAAGGATCAGTGGGAGGAAAATGTTTGAACATCAGAAATGATGTAATCTAACGTCAGTAAACTGCATCCAGCTCACATGTTGACTAGAACATTAAAAGGGGACGAGGCAAATGACCAGGGAGACCAGCTTTCTCTGGACAGAGCGATTACTCATTTCTGTTTATGAGACAGATTGTATTTCATTCATAGAATTATTATCTCTGACATAATCGTAGCAATCAATACCTGAGATTAATATAACACAAGCATGATTTATCGTAGTGTATTTTCAGTTGTTTCTACAGCTTTTACATCAACTGTTGGTTAGGCAGTGTTTCCCCTAGGATGGAGTTGTAGCAAAACAATTTTGTGTGCATAGTGCGCGCCTGCTGTGTGTCTGAATATAAAATCCCAATACAATTTGTGTCAGCAGCAGTGCTGTTGTGTCCATGAGCATGCGATGCACATTAGAATAACAATTTGACTTTGTCCAATGAAAAATATGCAATTTCACATCATTTGGGACCATTATTCTTACCATATCTGTGAACAAATAGTTGGAAAAAGCTAAAGCAGATAATGAATAAACAACAACCAGAAAGCTAAGGACTAAACTTGCTGAAGAATTTGTCTGTGGTGGACTATTACCATTCGAGTTTGGAAAAATTATTTAGTTTAGTTTCCATCCTCTCTCCTTTTTTATGTTGCCTTTTGTGTCTCAATTTACTGCTTTTGACATTTATCTGTAGAAATAAACATGGGAACCATCTCCCTTAATTAAGCATTTCATTTGCACAATAAAATCCAAAAAAACATCTCCTCATTAGTTAAAAAGGGACTTTGCATCCCTAACTTGCTTTACTAACCTCAACTCCTCCACGGTCACCACTATAATTTATTTTCCTAACAACCAGTCTGAAAACTAGATAACTATTAGGATGTACAGCCACAACCCAGCTATATTCTAACTTTGTACAGGTTTGTGCTGCTGTGTTCATGAGAGAGAGAGTTAGAGGAGCTGGACGAATATATGCTCCTCAACCAAATAATGTATGATTTTAAATAGGGCCTAAGCCCAGTAAAAAACAACAACAACAAAAACAAACAAACAAAAAACAAACAAACAGAAAATCAATATGTAGCGGTCAGCACTGATAATTATCCCATACATTGATTTATTTGTGGGCCGCCAGAGTTTACAATAGACGACAATGTCCTTTGCATCTTAGACTGTGACACAATAATGGCAGTTGCTACTTACAGCTGTGGAACATTTAGCTTTTCGGCGATCAGCGGACATGAACAACAAAGTCCGGTGCCACTGACCTGCAGCACAGTCACGCATTCACGTCAAGGATGGTATGTTCAGTAATACAGCGTTACCTGGATTAGTAACAGTAATTATATTACTGTTTTAGAAAAGTAATCTGTTACACTACTAGTTACTAGGCAGTAAACTAGTTACTAGGCGTTACTGAGTAACGTGTTACTGCCCAACACTGCATAGCACCATAGTCAGCTTTCCTGCTCAGGTGTGCAGTCTGAAGTAGAGGGGGTTTGCTGGCGCTAATCAGCTTCACTTTTCCAGCTTTTTGGGAAACAGACAGACTTGTCTTGGTTTTGATAAACTGACTCACCCTAACCGACACATACATTTAACGGCAGATTATTTTCCTCAGCTCGCATTTACCGCCACTTTCTGCCGCTCAATTAAACACTACACACCTCCTGATTACTTACAGGAGTTACGCTGCTCTTATAACTGTCACCTGCAAGTGAGAACATTAGTACCGTGTTGTTTAATGACCTTGGGAAATTTCAGTAGCACCGCCACTCCTGACCGAATATAGGGGAAACACTGCTAGGTGAAAAGCCCTCTAGTACACTGGAAGTATTGTCTTTTACACAAACAAGAACACTGTGCTGATTTACTGTTTGTGGCCATTCATTTCAATGACGAAACTGCAAGGTTTGAAAACGTGACTTTTAACCTCTTTTAGCTTGTTTTGGTTTGACATCCTGACATGTACAGTTGAGTCTTAGCCACCCTTAGCAACATGTTCTCCTCAAAGGCTGCCAAATACCTTTCGCACAAGGTACTCTTAGCGTCCATATAAAACGCCTTCATAAGATGTAGTTAACATTGTGAAACGATCGCAATTTGGTTAGGTTTAAGCACCAAAACTACTTGGTTAGGTTTAGGAAAAGATCATGGTTTGGGCTAAAATAAGCACATTACATGACATAAGTTAGGCATGGTTTTGCCGGCTCACTGCTGTTGCTTCCTGAGACCCCTGAATTGAACAGTCATTATTAGTGTCATAACGTAACACCTGTGCATTTCCTGCCGTGACCAAGTACAAATGTCAGCTGTGAAAAAGGTTTATTCTTTGCTAAATTCTGCCGATAAAAAATGGATTAGCTACTATTTCTTAGTTTGTTTTGATGTGTTTTTGTGTCAGACAGTACTCTGTGGCAGAAATGTTATTAATGTAGCTTTAACTCCGACATCAACAAATCTGTAAAGACATTAACGTTTAAATTTTCACAGCAATCAGTAATTTGTTGCATGGTTATTGCTGGGAAGTATGGGGAAAACCATTACAGCTACGTCTGCTTATAGTCAAAGATCAATACAAAACAGATTGGTTTAGATTTAGCTTATTATTTGATGAGAAACATATAAGACCAGGAATTCATTTTGTGGAAATAACTACGCTAAAGGGCCTTAATTAAAATAATGGGCCACTTTTTGTGAGGCAATCTCACTTTGTGATTTAGGCTGATGAGATGCCTGTATTTTTACACAGCTGGTCTGTCTGATGGCGCTTTAAGATCCTGGGAAGATCTAGGCTAATACAAGGTCAATATTATCATAATTATGATCTCAAACCTTGCTTGCTTAACAAAAACTGTCTGTATCATCACTAATCTAAACGACTTCACTGGTGGGTCTTGTACATACTGTACATTTCCATCAATGTATCCAATGTGCAAACCACTTGGCCAAGCTGTCGATTACATAAGGAATATGAGAACAATCTCTTTTGACTCTTGAATGTTATTTATTTAAGTTTTTGAGCTATTTTATGGATTAATTAACTGTGCGACATTATTGTAAAGGTTGACGGTAATGCGGACTGTATGCTGAATAGAAACGCAGCTGTTAAAGACGACTGTCTTACAAAACAACTTTTATGATTGCTCTCTCTCTAGAAGCTGATAGAAAAGAACATATCATGCAATCATAGGTGACTGAGCTGAAGGGTCAGTGATCTGCTATAGAACAATATGTGGACATTGTAGGATTTCAGTTTCTTGCTTAAGGATAATGCAGAGTAAGTGCTTGCTGTCACAATCCTCAAACTCTGGCCTTTCACTCGATGTGCTATCCCCTTAATTACAACAGCAGCAATAAAGTACCATATATCAACAACTCTTGCTCAAATGTTGTAACAGACAATAACATTATCTCCAGTGTTCGTGTCAGTATGAAAAATCTAAAATTGTATTCAAATTGTGTACTGCAAGATGCTTAAAAAGATTTCTTTTACACTCTGATTGGATCATAGGAGTCTAAAATATGGATACAATCGCATCCCACTATGCTGGAACCAACACTAAAAGCTTTTCCTGCTGGGCTGCTATAGGACATGATGTAAATAGCTGTCTCAGAGAGCCCAGTCTTTGCCAGCCTGTGATTTCTAAGGAAGGTTCCATTACACTTCAAAGCAAGTGAGGGTGGTTTATTTATCTTGTAAACACATGCGCATTACTAATTACACCCATATCACCTTAAAAGAATTCCACCTCCATCAAAGTCACGACTGTTCGATTGAGAACGATTTTTCCTCTTTTCTTCTATTCTCTCGCCAGGACGGGATTAAAAGCTGGTTATCGTTCAATTCCTTTAATGTCGCCTCTCTCCCTGCTGCAGTTTCAAGCTAATTAAATTTCTTCCGGGGCAATGCTGTATTGGCTGGCTGACAGGTAACATTATAAAGCGTGACCTTCCTCGCGTTGTTATCCTTCTGACAGCTCAGGAACCCTGCTGGTGGGGAGCCGTTGGATGAAGGCAGGACAGTCCCTAACTTTTCATGCAGTCGGTGCACGTGTCAAGTCGCGTCAAGTCAAACTTTGTTAATCAAATTTCATACAAATACACTCGATGACATGAAAGTTTATTCAAAATGACAAAAAGCTAAACAAGTATTCCTACTTTAGCGTGCATTCTTTTTGCATAAATATCATAAAACCACTAATAAGAGTATAGAATCTCATCAGCAATGAGGTATTTCTAGACTCCTGTACAATGACAGAAATCTAAGGTTGACTCATCTCTTTGAGTAGGAGGAGAGAGGAGCTGCTACAGCAGCTTCTGCAACCAGCTAGGGTGTGTGTGTTTGTGTATTGATGATACATGATGGGTTTTTTTTTAGTGGGATATTCAAAATTGTGTCAAATGTGTTTTTAACACTTTGGGTCATCCAAAAACATATAAAGAGAATGTTAGAATTAAACCTTTCATGTATCCACACATGTATCATCATTACCTCCTCCTACACCCTTGCCTGTGGTTTTGTACAGCGTTCTTTCCCCCTGCCTACTCTGTGAGTGTGTGTGTGTTTATGTGTGAGTACAATGTGTGAGGACAAGCGAGCACTGTGTTCAATTGTCCGTTCACTGAGCTCAGCAGGGTGTGAGGGCCCTCTGGCCAGACAGCCCAGCACTCTGACTGGTTGTCAGGCTTCATTTCAGATCCTCAAATAATGTCTTCTTGCGCTACTGTGGCCAAAAAAAAAAAGACCAGCCTTTTAAGAATCCCAAGAACAATTGATTATTTTTATGTGCAATATTTGAAAACGAGATGGTTGCAAAGACTGTTGACATGAAAGTTGAGGTTGTTGTAATGTAATCTGGCAGACAAAATAATAAAAACATTTGAGGAGCAACTTATAATCAGCTGAAAGTGATGTTTTTGTAGACTTCCATTGGTTTAACTTTCCTCCCCTTGCTGCAGTGATGTACACCTGTACTCCAAGGTGTGACAGTACACTGTGACATCACTGCTGTGGTTACAGGTTGTAACAGAGCACGCTCACAACCAACAGCACCCAGCATCAAGAGGAGAAACCGATGTGAAACTCTCAACCAAAAATTTCACAGTTAGTTACCCTTTAATTATTTTCAAATTAAAGTCACTCTTTAACCTGATCACTGTAATCATTTAAACACATTTAATAGATAAACAAACACCGAATTGCAGGTGCACTAGTCAAAAAAGTACATAATTATTTGATAAATCAATAGGAAATACAGTCAACATCTGATGCACAGGACGTCACCCATATAATATTCCTACATAACTGGGTACATGAGCACCAACAGGCACAACCATGACTAATAAAAGTAAAGACACACAGACACAGATTTATCAAAGCTCATACTGTTTGTTGCCTTTTTGGAAGAAGGTTCAAGTTATATTTTGGAGGTTCATGTACTGTAGATGTCTGTGAAGTGGAACTACAGGCGAAAAGGAATGGGAATCTGTGTGTGCTGCCCTCAATAAGGAGCTCCCGCTGAAGGTTTTTAACTCAGACAAACTCTAACAGGCTCCACTGAAGCGTTCACATAATTTTAAAAGAGCTCGTGCACCTGATAACTCTGTGTGACTACAAGATGGAGAAGAGGGAAGAATGAGTGAGCAGGAAAGAGAAAGATGCACAGTGACACAAGGACATGGTGCAAAGCTAGAAGAAAAGGAGGATGACAAACATTTTAACAGATAACTTTGCCAGGATTGTTTTCCCACTAACCATTTGTGCCGGTGTACACATTAGAAACAGAATGTGCCAAGAGCTTTTCAGCCAACCTCTCCAGGCTAGCAGGGAGAAATATAGCTAGAAGTATGAAATTGTCTTCATGCTAAATTGCACATGGTTTCTCAAACCTCACAACCGATACTGCCTTTGAAAATGACATTTGCAGGGCTTAGCCAGGCATATTTTAATCTTTTCTCAGCTGTTTTGAGTTCATATTTGAAGATTTCTGAACCATAATGAGATTTAGAAAACATGAGGCCTTGATCAACAGACCATAATTAAAACAAATCATAATTTCCAAAGAATGGGAAGCAATTTAAACCCTCGGGTGATAACACAATAATACAGTAAATTATGACTTTTAATGACATTCACTTCATCTCAGTGCTCCATCAAAATAGGAAATGTTCCAAGTATTTTGTACAGTTCAGTGGATATGAGTGGAGCTGAAGGAGCTCCTGTCCTACACTAGCCAATAAAGCACTCAACCGATTTATGGGATCATTCTCCGTGACCTGGTGGAAAAATACGAAACATGGAATATCTGACCTTGACACTGACCTTTTTGAGCTACTGATTTTTAGATGCACACATAACATTTCAGCGCTACACACTAATGGTCTTACGTTGTTGGCTGCTGACAGAGATTCCCCAATCAACTTCACTTAATCAAAAAAATGAAACAAGGGGACTTTGGCTAGCAGCAACACATACTGTGTTTCTCCAGAATGTAGAAAAAAGCTACCAAGAAACTGATCTTTTTTGGATTTGTGGTGGTCCACAAAGCTGCACTAAACAATATTTACTTTTAAACCCGCTAAAAACAGAAATTGGGGGAAAGGGGTAGCTCCTCACAGGGAATTATCACCTGACTATGAAGTTCCCTTTGGCTCTATGCCACGTTTTAGCATCTTTTAGCTCGTTGTTTTGGTTTAAGCCCCACAACTTTAATGTTTGAGTTCACTCAGTGTGTCCACTTTGTCCACTTGAAAACAAAAGTATTAATGTTAAAAGTATGAATTAAAGGCACAATGAAATCCTGTATTTATGATTTTGATGACTCATCCTCCTTGGGGGCATATGCATGTGATTTGGGGCAATTAGCTAACTCCTCCCATCTCATAGCTAGCTAGCTGATATTAGCTAGTTTGTTGATCATTTTAGCTAGCTTGTGGGCCGTATTAGCTAGCAGAGCACTGTCATGGGTGAGTACTGTTTCCAAAACAGCATGGTTGAGGTGTAATCTGTTTTATTTTTTCTCTCTCGGGCACCTGAGCCTGATCTAACAACAATGGTGAAGGAGGTATGGTTGGAGGCAAACTGTTCTTTGGCTCCAATTTGCTTTGATTTTCCGTGTTTGCTAAATCACGCTCACTTTTCAGCGATCAAATCATATCCCAAACTAAATAATACCCCAGGCAACATATTTAGTTTCACTCAGAAATACATCACATTTTAGAAGCTACCTGCCCTTTTAATGGGAGTTTAACATAGCACTGGGATATTATGACATAGGCCTACTGCCAAATTGAAACAGCATACGTGATAGACTAAACTATGAATAATCTTCCTTGTAGTGTGAGAACACTTTTAAATCTTATTTTTTATAGTCCTGCTTTGAAGCATAATATGACTACTTGGCTAAATATCAGCTTGGGTGGGAAGAACATATTGTTATGCTCTGTGCTCACAGCCCACCCACTCTGGAGATTTCTGCATTTAAAAAAGGAGGAGTGGGCCGAGGCTGTGTTTTTGTTGCTTTTGATCTCGCCCGCTGTGACGCCTGGTACCCCCAATGGACTTGGCTTTCACTTGTAGTCCTCTGTAAACTTCTCAACTTGGCATAATTAAACAGATAGGTAACACTGGCTTGAAAACTGATGCTAAAAAGGAGGACTCAGCACAGGAGTGCCCCCCGATGCTCACTGCAGTCTGTCCTCTGAGAGCTGCACGAGGAAGCAGTAACAGCTAAGTAAACAATGCTTGGAATCAAAAAAAGGAAGTGAGAGATGGAGTTTGTAAGTGTGTGTGTGTGTGTGTGTGTGTGTGTGTGTGTGTGTGTGTGTGTGTGAGTGTGAGAGAGAGACAGAGACATATAGCTTATACTACATCTCCTAACCTGTGATATGAGATACGGTTCCTGTGTCTGCTGCTCTTTTGAAATCAGAGCCTGACTGACATTTTCAATACCATTAACAGCATCCTAGCACACATTCTAGGGGAACACATGCTTTACTACTGTAGATAACTACTCAAAAAATTCCAGAGACACCATGCTGTGTTTGTTTCTCTTTTATTTGACCGTCATATTCACAGGCACTTCAGCTGACCACACGCACACACAAACTCACACCGCCTCCCTGTTTTGCACATAATGCTGTGCACTAAAACCCACAGAAAATCATCACCTTAGGGGTCTTACTATTTATAGTTGACTCTCTAACCCTTTCCTAACCCCCCTGCCTTCCCGCAATACATAGCTCCATGATGCTCGCCTCTCTCTTCCTCTTTTTCACTCCTTCTATCTGCATGATGGAAACATATTTCTGGCAGCGAGCTCCTGACACACAACTCCTCCCCTGTCGATATCCTGCTGCCTCCGTCACACCTCGATCCATCTGTCTCTCTCCTTCTCCCCATCTCTCTCCCTGCCTGCATCTTTTACCTATCTCACCATGCTCCCACTCGAGTCTTGTCCAACACCGGTCCTTCTGGCTGACTGATCTGTGGCCAGGGCTCCCTGCATTGTGCAGAGTACAGCCCCCCCACCCCTTCCCCTTATTGCCACCATCGCCACCTTACTTACCCTCCATCCCTCCTACCGGTCCATCTTCATTCTGGGCAATTTCCTTCGCTCTCTGCGGGGAGGGTCTCGCTAATGCCGTTTGTAGTGTGAATCACTCTCACCTTGCACCCCTCCCTCCCCCTCCTCTTTATCCATGTCACTGCACCGCCGCCCATCCCTTCCTCATGCGCTGCTCTCTGTTTTTCACACATCTCATTCTGTCATGCCTTCAAATCTCTTCCAAGGATGTTGTTTTCATTAGGTGTTAACATGGACAGCTAAACACACTCACCTGCTCACACACACACACACACACACACACACACTACACTACACTCTTGGGCAACATCACATAACACGCACCCAAAAGCTATTGACTGGTGACAATGGCAATAATCACCTACACTAATCCATTTAGAGCTTTTGTCATTGGTGCTAGCATGGAAGGGGGATTGAGTGGGATTGCGCTGGCTCTCCTCAATGTGATAAATTCTCGGCGGAGAAGGCGAGATGTGTCAAAGTCAGCCTCAGAAACCTTGTTAAACAAAGCTAATCTGGCTACGGATTGATCTCAAGCAAGGCAACACAAAGCAAGAAGTAAACACAAACACTCTCTAAAACACTGGTGTGACCTGACCTTCTACTGCTGAACCAGCATGATAGTGCAAGTCTGACCTTCAAGATTAAAAAAAAAATGCACAGAAACTCTTGTGTCTGTTATACCATCCTGCCTACAATATGCTATGGGAACAGATCCTGTGCCATGATGTGAAAATGGTATGACCAACATGTTCCTATTCCAACTTGCACCTGCTGCTCTGGCACTGTTATGATAGGCCTTCCTCCCAGATAACTTTTATGGAGGCAGTTTCCAAATAATGCCTACAATCTTTGTTAGATTTAGGCAATCTGAGAAGAACTGAGTCTCCTTTACTAATTTTTGGGTTTGTTTGTGTATGCCAAGCAAAAATTATTTGGACTTGTATCTGATGAGCATGTATTTTATTTAACTACATATTAACACACATGAGCAAACGTTTACGAGGGTTGGGCCAATAGACGATGCCATCGTCCACTGCCAATGGCTGAGCATGCATCCTGATTGTAAAACCCCGCATCCCCCCCTCCCCCCCTTGGCAAAAAAAAATAAAAAATCAAAATTTTTCACATAATACCTCATGAGAAAGCAGGTTTTAATCACCACAGACATTATAAATTTTAAATATGCTCCACACCTTCCTCAGAATTCTCTTCTCCCCACACTCAGACAGACAAGAGGCCTACACCTCAGGTAAACACACCAGCTTGCCCCGCCTCTCTCTGTCTCTCTTTCCCCATCTACTCCACTTTCTCCATCAACAGTACATCTTATCAAGTTGCCTAAAAGACACAGAAGTCGTCTTTTTTCCGTATTTTTCCACCTGCGATCCGTTATCATGGAAGCATGGTGAACCGCTTGTGGGCTTATTAATGACCCAGCCTATCGAACAACCGAAACCAACATCTGCACCCTGTGTGTGCAATCCTGCTTTACCTGATCTGTGCTTGAAAAATATCCAAGTTTTTAACTGAGGTTACTGAAGTCTGTGCGAGTGAACACATGCACGTATGCGTGCCCCCGATGTCATCGTTCATCCCAATGTTTCAATTAGGGCTGAAACGATTCATCGATTAAAATCGATAAAATAGATTAATAAAATGCTTCGTTTAATCCATGCAACTATCAAGCCCACTGTGTCGCAAGGACGTTTATTACTGTCGCACATCGTGCTTATGCTGTGAATATCACGTGATTATAATGGCGCTGTTTGCAAAGTGGGGGAAGAGAGAGAAAATAGCAGGGACAAAGAAGAAAGTGTCCAAAGTATGGGATTATTTCAAGATAAAGAAAACAACAACAACAACTCTGTAATGTTACCGTCCATCCACCGTAAAAAAAAAAAAAACTTATGTCGCCTCGGCAACAGCACGACGGTGCCTGATCAGAAAGCAGCCGGTGGTCTGCCAGCGGACCACAGACAAGGTAACAGTAACAGCAACTTTAGCATTTAACTGAAATCATGATTGATTGTTGAGTTGAAGGCTAGCCAAAGTAAGCCGCAGACCTCAGCTGAAAATGTGCACACGTGCATTTATTTCCTTTTTGGGCCGTGAGTTGTAACCTCACAGTCAGGAGTTAACTGGGTGTTGGGGAGCTGCACCTTTTTTCTCACGTCTTTATAATTGCCATCTTTATAATAACAAACAACAGCTGTTGAAATAATCTATAGAAGCTTCGAATACTGAAATAATCGTTAGCTACAGCCCTCGTTTCAATGTAGACATCGCCCAACCCTAGCATTTACATTCAATTCCCAATGTGCTGATTTATTATGTTTGCATTTCTTTCCAGTGTTGTGTTTCTGTAGTGTTGGCAATCAATACTCAAATTATTTGTGTTTTTTGGTTACTTTTTAGTTAGATAGAAGGACAGTGGATTTAGTTTTTTTTTTAATGATCTTGTGTATTCTTCTTCAGAAAGAATTTTAATGAAAGGCACTGTGTTGTTTTAGGTTGTTTTAACATAGCAGAAATACAAAGAACTATGTGCCTCAAATGTGTAGATGAAAAATACTGAACAAAGAGTCATTAATCGATGTAAACTAATCTCTCATTTACTAATCTTCTCTAGCATGCACTCACAGCGACCCACAGTCTCATACATGTAACAACAAACCGGCATATAGTTAATTTGGTTAGCTTGCGTGCCCTATCAATTTATCCCTAGTTGGTAACATTGGGATAAAATGAATAAATTAAATGTGTGTTTTTAATAAGCCTTACTGAAGGAGAATTTCTGTCACTGCTTTGGGACAGATAAAGTCATCTATATATCTATCTCTTTCAGATGCCTAATTTCTGTCTTTACTTGTGATCAGACAAGCATTTAAAATTGTCACAAGTTGTCATTTGTCACTTTCGACTGGTTTCCAAGTTTCTACAAAGCAGGTCTCATCTAATATTAGCCTCAGTGGTAATTAATCCCCGAGACCAAGAACATCATATTATTTTACCAGCAGTACCTGTACCATGACAACATGACTTCTGTTCAGTGTGTATTTGGAAAGCTTCAGGAGACTTGCATCGTTTGCACAACGTACAGTTTCTTGCCTCAGTCACGTTTCCTGAATCCCTCCAATGGAGAGTAGCAAGTGCAAAGTTAGCATGACCCAAAGTCACAAGGGCCACAGTTACAAAAAATACTAGAATTATATATAAAATAATGTTACTGAACAAGTTTTTCACCCTCATGCCCATTTCCATATAATATATAATTTCCATATAAAGTAGTATACATATAAGACAGTGACACTATAAAATCCTATTGTTCTACAATTTCTAATTTCAAGATGAATCTCTTACTCTTCCCCATGGCCCATCTCTTTTTGATGCTGCATCTGTAAGCTTGATCAATAGACTGCCACTGGCTTCGTATCCATCAACAAATAACTATGCAAATAAAAATCAATGGTCCAACAACAGAAAATCACTGGCTCGCCAATTAAATCTGGCACCTCTCTGAAAGGCACTTTCAGAAATGCACCATGGACTGCAATAAAAAGGGTTTCTCAGTGCAAATAATAGGTTGTGTCTTAATGTCAATCATATAAGCCCTTATTTCTTCTGTCTTGAAACCCTGATCATAAGCATGCAGAATTCAAGAAATAGAACGAAATGCTTGAAGGAATCAGAGCATAACAACATGCATGATTGTCCTGCTGCAGGTAAAATGTGAGGTGGCTCTCTGTGAAGACAGGCTGTTCTTGGCTGCTTTTTGGAAGCCTTTGTCTGTCAGTGTGATCATTATCCACATAATCCAAACACACTCAGTCGTTGACCTTCTTATTCAATTGGTTTACTGTTTGAACAAATTATACTCATACCCTTTCAAGGGGTTTTGAACCATTGGGAAAGCCTCAAATATTCATGCAGTTACAGTCACGCAGACAAGTGGTGGACATCTCACACACACACACACACACACACACACACACACCACCTCTTTGAGTCGACCTGTTACCCTAGCAACCACATGTAAAATGGCCACCAAGGCCTGTCACAACTCTGAACATTGAAGTTGTATTCACATATTTCTAAAAATACATGAACTCTCTTAGGCCCATGGCCAATTGATGGTACCAGAAGGCAATAAAAGGCTATTAAATGCTAGCAGTATCCATGTATGTTGGCATAGTAAGCAGGCACACAGAAAACTAAAGACAATAACACAACCAGCATGATTGATTCATCTGTTTATTGCCCACAGATGTTGCATATAAAATGAACAAAACAGAATAAAATGCCACAATATAATAAAATAAGATTTTTTTTTTGAAACAGAACAATAAAAAATGTGGGTATGGATCTTAATAGAAATAAAACTTTGGACTAACATTACTAAAATACTTATTTTTAAAGATTATTATTATTTAGATTAACAACGTTAAACAGTTGGAATGAATAACTTTTTTTTTTTTTTTTTTAATAATTGTAATTATTTGTCCAATAACATCGTAAGTTCAACTTCTGTTATCGTCTTCTTCTTCAAATCCCGTCTTCTAGTCTGTTGAACTTTGACCTACACCAAGACCCTCGCTCACACCACACCCCTTGATCCATCGCTCACGGCCCCTGAGCTACAGTCCGCAGCCCCAACCCTTCTCATAAAAACAGCCCTTTATAGGCAAAATTAGGTAAATGGAGCACTGAACAAAAGTAGCAGACATTCCAAATGTGATACTCTGCCAGACAATTTACACCCAGCAATTTATCCACATATCCAATGATGATTTTATCACTACTGAAAACACAACAAAGACATGTCCCTCTGTAAGGTGATTTCCAATATTTCACTGAGCTTGGCCAATGAACTGTGACATGCTATCAGCCGTAGATTGCAGCAACGCAGATGCAAACGGCAATAAAGAGAGACTAAAATAGCAGTCAGCCTGTGCCTCCAGCAGGCTGGAGACTTGAGATGGGTCTCAGAGATGGGCCAGCAGCAGTGGTCTCCACCTCCCTCTTGCATTAATCACTGTAAAGATCATCTCAGATAGAAGACTCGAGGTCGAGGCAGGGGAATGGGGGGCTGAAGGTGAGGGCTATAGGGCCAAGATGATGGAGGTTGGGAGGATGATGCTAAAAGGAAAGGGAAAAGAAGGAAGGGGTGGGTTTTGCCATTTAAGTAGCTGGTGAGGTGATAGGTGATAAGGATTGGGGGAAAGATGCTTTAGCCTAGAGGTTTGGAGCCCATGTTGCTCAGGGCCTTGGGTTCCTTAAGTTATTTTTAATAAGATGAAGAGAATAAAGAGGGAATGGAGCATAGATTTCACTCAATGTCCACTTTGTACTTAATGAAACATTTTGCTTGTGACCTACACACTGGATTGATGAGGCACGGGCCAGTTACCGTTTTCAAGGTATCCAGCGGTATGAAAATGTCAAGAGTTTGTTTCTTTTAACATCTCAGAATCAGAATCAGCTTTATTGCCAGGTGTGTGTACACATACGAGGAATTTGACTCTGGATTGTACATTGCTCATGATGTGCTTACTTATACAATAATACAGTAATAAAATCAAACACAGGCTAAGGTATAGAGAACACATATATACAAACACTATAAACAAAACAAAATAGACAGAGACTGTCAAAGACAGAATCCCACAGGTTATGTACAGTGTAGAGTAACACAAGGGCGGCTGTGGCTCAGGAGGCATGAGGGTTGCCTGCTAATCGGAAGATTGTCAGTTCAATCAGGCTGCATGTCCAAGTGTCCTTGGATACTTCCTTGGAATGGCTGTTCCATCCGTGCATGAATGTGTGCGAATGTTAGTTTCGGTTTGAGCACTTAGGCTCAGTGTATGACTGGGTGAATGCAATGTGGTGTAAAAGCAGCGCTTTGGCTGGACAGAAGACTAGAAAGGCACTATACAAATACAGAGCACTTAACAAGGCCCCTCCACCTCTGGTTTGTGTGAGCAGTCCTGAACACACTTGGGCTCAATCCCATTTCACCCCTTGCCCCCACCCATTGTTTTTGAGTGTTTGCTTTGGCAGAGTTACAGTTACGGTGTTAAAATATTTCCCTACGAAATGGAACAACCCTTCAGGAACCCGACTCGTCATCAGTAGTCAATGATGGCTCTGACTTTAATAGAGGCGAGTTTTTACAGGATTTCTCCATGGCGATTGAAAACTACAATATGCCGTCCTCCGCTGTTGTAATCTCTCTCGTTTGGTAATGTTATATCATCATCAAGCGATTATACAAGTCACCAATTAAAAATAAAAAACACAGCTTCATGACCAGGTTACTAACGTTACTAGCGAAGCTAGCTAATGTGACAACATGCTAGTGGCTGAACTAGCGATTCTTTTTAATGATTGTTTTGAAGATTATCATGCTATTACGTTGAAATGAAACTAAGAATAACCATGGGTATCATAAATTATACAAAGAAAATGCTTGTATGCTGGGCACTTTCTTGTAGTCTTCCATTTAGAGTGTGAGAAAAATCTCTGTTTCAAGGGCTATTTAGCCCTCCCCCCTTGCCCTGAACATTTTCCCCCATTGAAAAAGACGGAGGCAAAAGACAAATATGATATCCCATCTACAGCAGCACCACCTGTCACTCTTTGCTAAATTCAAGGTAACACTATTTGCAACATGCTGAGAGTTAGCGTGTTGAGCACTGGTGAAATAATGGCTTGCTACTGAAGCAGATAACATGGCTAATTATCTAGCTAAGAGAAGAGCAGAGTACTATGTTTCTGTGATTTAGTACAATAATTAAATTTAGCTGGTATCTCGTATATACTTTAAGTCTTCCACCATTGTGAACTGTTAAAAATCACAATATTTATAAAAAAAAAAGAAGAACACAACAACAGCTGGCTCTGGTGTCTGTACGTAAAGAGACCGAACAACAGTGTGTGTGTGTGTGTGTGTGTGTGTGTGTGAGAAAGACACGCGCACGCTAACTCTCCTTATGTGTAAATCTGTATATATTAGTAGCAGTAGTATATGTTGTTGCTTAAAAATAAAATATATTGTGTTGGAAAAAGTTGTTGTTTTTTACCCAGACATTTAAATATAACAAATTTTAGAGCTGCAATCACAATACCGTGATTCTGTGGAACCATGATAGCTTTGCTTAAGGTTATCATACTGTGAAAATCTCATACCGGCACATGCCTATTTGTGATAATGTAAAACATATTGAGAGTTCGGCTGAAATGAACTATTTCTAATCACAAAGAAATTAGAAAGTAAATGTATCCACCAATTAAAAATAAGGTCATCACCAGGAAAGACGAAACAAGCCGTCAGGATTTGATGAGTGCAAAACAGGTTTTGGGCCCAGATGCAAGACACTAACATGGCAAGATCAGTTTCTCTTGACAAATTATTAAACAAAACAAAGAAAAACTTACAGTAGGTAAAGTCCAAACTTAAAGTGAGCAGTCCAGCAAACAGGTAAATCCAACAAAGAATAGAAAATCCAAAAGGGAAACGCAATGACAATTAAAACAAACAATAGTCCAGGCACGTGATAATCACTTATCCAGAATCAGAAAGACAAACTGTGAGCAAATCAACAGTTACTGAGAGTGCAGGACAATGGGATCAGGTTGCACACAAACACACACTGCGAGTGATAACGGATGACAAGGGCTGAACAGAAGTGAGGACACTATATACTAAAATACACATGAACAGGGAGGGAATGAACAGGTGAAAAGGTTTTTTTTATAAACAAATGTAGTGTAGTGAACCAACAGTGTGGATTTGTGAATGTTATATTAAATAAATTTGGGCTACTCCAAACTCCTCTTTTCTCTTCCTGAGAGAAGGAGGAGGGGGGTTGAGATCAACTTTCAACAGACGGCTGAAGAGACCCCAACAGAAGGGGGTGGAAAGGTCGCTTTCCCTAAGTGCTGTTCCTGAGCAGCCTGATCTTAAAACTGGCACCTTTGATTCCGAAGCCTGATAACGCAGTGCCTGACTGTTAAACTGACAAAAGGGACATTAACCAGCGATTAGCATTTCCCTGAACAGCCTATCAGAACTCTCCTTATCAAAGCATTACCTGTTTAATTAAATAATCTTTTAGTTACTTGATTACGTTTGCCTCTATTTGAGTAGTTATGTTACCATGTTGTTGCTATCTGTTGATATTATTGCTGAAAAGAATCTAAATAAGTTACTTTCGCTGTGTTTTAATTTTCAGCAAAGTTAAGGACACTCCTTCATTTTATGTGTAACCAATGCTTGTTCACAATACTTTCTCACACAATTCCTTTAGAAATGATGATAAATGTCATACTACACGCTATTAATTGCCAGCTTGAATTTAAAGCTAAATAACTAAATTTTCCAGCTCCTGAGAAGATTGTTTTTGGATTAATCTAAGCTTTCCTCATGTAACCTGAGCTCCCCAAGTGGACGAAATAAGTATTACATACCATCGTCGGAAATGCCGTTAATGCATAAATGTCACTCATTTATCATGACCAATAATTTGACAATTGTTTTCCTGTTACCAAATGCTTAAACTTAGAACGGTACAACCGTTTGACCAGTGAGGTTTGATTGTGGGAAATATTTGATTATAATACACGCAAATAGATTTTCTTTTTCTTTATAGACATATTAAAAGTTTAGAAGACAGTCCCTCGGGAAACTGGAAACGGCCTCCCTGCGGGAAACGAAGGACTGCCCTCTGGGGAACCACGCCCCAGACAACAAAAGAGCGACACACGACCTTGTTCGCTCTCTCTTCCCTCTTTGCTCTGCTCTCTGGACGCGCTCTCTGGCTTGCTTGGCACGCGCCCGGCGTGCCCCCTCCCAGCAACGCCCTAAGAATTCGACCAGCGCAACAAAGTCTTTGTTTCGCTTGAAGCTACACGCGAAGTGCAGCGACTTCAGTTTCCCTCAGTTCCAGCTTGTTTTATTTTCTTTCTTTTGTTTTGTTAAAGTTATCAGTCCGTTAAGTTACACTAGTTTAATTCAAGAACGGCCAAGTTCTTTTTGAGCTTTATTCGTCGAGCTAACTTCACCGAGGTCAGACCCAGCCACGTGGTCTCGCCAGCGGCAACCAAGGACAACAGCTGAATTGCCAGACGGAGGACGGCCAACCCTTTAATGGTTTTTCTTCAATCAGACACAGAGAACCTTGGAGAATCCCTAGCAAAAACCCAGGATCGGGCCGCCGACAAGCAGTAAGACCAAAACAAAGCATTCTGTGGCAGGGAGGTCCCATAGTGTTAATATTGTCTTTTTAACTCCTAAACTCATAGCTTACTTTCATTAGTTCTCCTCTGCCGTATGAGTCAAATGCTTCCCACAATCGAACCTCCATTCTCATTGTTTAGCCATTGTTTATTTCCCTGATGTATTTAACCACCTTTTTATATCACCTTAGTTAGTTAATAAATTCACTGTAACCAAGGAATTGTGTGTATTGCCTACTTCTAAGAGAATTTACCCTTTTAGATATGAGACTGACTGATTGATTTAAGATAATTGAGCGATTATTAACTAACTGATCACTGGTGAATAATTGTATAGTTTTTAAAAGCTACCTAGAGGTCCGGAGACTCTAGGTTAATAACAACTCCGGTGGTGCCCCGCGAAACGAGAGATTTATAGATTAATATTGTCTGAATGTTAAAATTCATAATTGGGTATTCTCATAAATTTATTAAAATTCATATGTAGTTTAGACATGCCACACAACTCTTATTTAATAATTTTACCCATTATCATGAGAGCTACATAAAAAATCTCTTACTAAAGTCAGTGATTATTTTCTTGAAGACAGACTTCATGACACTACTTTTTCAGCTTCAAAGGTAAATTGTGTATTTCTTGATGACTGTAATGTTAAGCTTATGTTTAAGGATGGATATGGATATGAATATTTTTAGGACTGTATCGATAATACCACTTTTGGGGGCTGAGATGATGTTTCAAGACAGGAAAAAAGAAAAATGCCTCTCCCCCTGTTTGGGAGTATTTTGGGTTTAGTCCCGATGATAAAGGTCAGACAGCCAACACAGACAATGCTGTGAGCACATGTTACAGGCCTCAAGCATGAGTGACCTGTCAACAGATATTGTGTCCTCTTTTGTACAGGAAAAGCAGAGACAGGAGATGTTACTTGATCGTGATCGTTCAGCAGGCTGTTCAGTCTTTATTAAAACAGAAATTATCTCTTTTTTCTCCTTCATTTAAACTACTTTGACAATAATATTCCTTTAACAAATACCACTTTTAGATTCAAATTACAGCATGGAGGACCATGTACAAATTTGTTGTTAAGTTCAACAGAAATACTTCACCTTTCCCCAGTCACACTTACTGCTATGATACAAGCCTACTTGTTTCACACTTTTACAACATTCTCAAATACAAAATAGAAAAACAATACGGAGGCCTACATTATACAAAATACATGTGCGTCTTTAACTTTACCAACATGTCACACATATCAGTAGGCTATTATTATAGTAAACTGACTGACAAACGAACGACTAGATTAACTTTCACCAACTTTCAATAAACTACAACTCAATTCAAAGTCTCTCAACTGAATAAACCACGGTTTTACACATAAAAACGTTGTAAGAACAACATAATGAAGTTCTCAGTACTTTGTGATATTTTGCTGCAATACATTTCTAACCTGTTTTGTACAGGAAAAGCAGAGACAGGAGAAGTTACTTGTGATCGTTCTTCAGGCTGTTCTCTGTCTGATGAGCAGAAGCTTTGCGCAGCACTACTACCACTTACATAATTGGACACTCCCTCTTGTGGCGTCATTAAGCAATTGCACCCTCAAGAATACTACTCAAATCCCATGCAAAATACATTCACATTGGGCCCTTTTTAAACAGGATATTACACAAAATAACAATAAAAAAAATTGTGACCATTTGTAGGTGTCACACACATGATCTCTGTTCGGCTCACTGATCTCACGGTCAGGGGTTGTTTCTCCTAATTTTAGGCAACCAGTGCCCCAAACTTGACTAGCACCAAATGACAGACACACAAATGTAGAGACTTGCTGGTTACCATATTGGAGCATTTGGAGCTGAAGAGACAAATACTTTGATTAGAAGCTAGTGGAGACGAAAAACAGAGAATGATTATCGGTCTTATATTCATCAGTTGGCCAGGAACACGACTCTGTCTGCTGAATGTGTAAATTAGCATATCAATCTAAAAGATAATATATCAATGCTGTGCTCACAGCATTGACTCTGCTACCCTCATATGGTTAAAAAACTGTTATTGTAGGTTAAATGGCTTTAATTGCAGACAAAACAATTAAACAGCTGGTAACTTTGAACTTTTATCAGAGTCTGCTGGCGTCATCATGTCCATTGGTAATTGTGCTGTTTGAGATAATGAGTATTTAATGCAACAGTGTATTACAGTGACCATAGAATGACAGGGGAGACACCACAGGGACAATTATGATGGGCGAAAGCAACAACTGTCACATGGCGAGGATTGCAGCCTGGAGCTGTACATATGCGTGTAGTTTATTGAATGCTTTCCAAAAAAGATATGTTTAGGGAATGGAAGTCTTCCATTTCAGTTATTCTATTATAACCATTAAAAAGTAAGAAAACAGGCAGCACAGACAAGTAGCACAAAGAACTTTAAATGGTGTCCAGCAGGTCTTAAAAGTGAATATCAGTTCTAGTTACTAAAAAAGCTCAAGTGTAGATCTGTCGGCTTGGCCCCTGGGCAAACACATACACGTGTACACACGCTGTGGGCTGGGTCATATTTCATAGCTTTAATGAATAGCTGCGGCCGCTACTGACAATCCCCACAGTGCAGAGACAGAATAATAAGCTCTGCATAATAACTGTCCCTCATCAGCGTTCACTCATCATAGCACACTCACTCCCTTCTTTCCTCCTCATCTCCCCCTTCACACTTCTGTGAATGAGGGGGTTAGTAAAGCAGAGCGAAGCAAGCAACGAGGCTCCCATGGGAGCTAGCTACACGATAGAGCCATTATGGGGAAATAGGCTTGTGCATTTCAGGGGCCAAAAGGGGGCATGCTTAAGTAAAGAATCTCCACTATTCACTTTCACAGCCGAGATGCAGCCACGGAGCTCTTTAACAATGTCTTGTGCATAAAAAAACACAGATAAACACACACTCCAGGATGAACTCAAATAGTATATTCAAACCACTAATATTGTAGTAAGCACAAACATGCAAATTCATACTAACGTTCGCACGCACACACAAAATCTTTGCAGGACAAAACAGGCCTGAAAAACATGCCCAGGTGGTTTACAGCCAGTAGCTACCTTTATTCAATAGGTAATCTACTTCCTCTGTACATTTCCCTGCTATTCAAGGAGTGAATGGATCTGTTGGGTAAAGGGATTTTCATTATTCAGTGGTGGTTCAGATTTAGAAAATGCTCCTGCGAGAATATTCTAGTGGCATTGCTGCCCCATTCTTGCTCTCAAACTGCATTGTTCTCAAGACCTATTGCCAACACGGAAGGTTTGTTGTATTTCAAAATGAGGATTAAGATTGAATAATTTATACAAATGGCTGAACAGCTCTTTACAACAGCACAAACCCCTACAACTTGGCTCAACACAGTCTTTCTTTCTCACTTTACCGTTCCGCTCACTGGCTGCAATCTCTGACACAAAATGAACCAAATTATTGCTACTTTACAGTTCACTATCTTATATTGGAACCACATTCATCATACATTTACTCTGACATGATAGGCAATAATACAGTCATGATCTACTGGGAGTAATGAGGCGCTTTGAGGGTAGCCACAGTTGGCTGGGTTCATTACTAAATAACCTGATGATATGCAGGCTGCATTCTAGAAGAAACCATATGGTGTATTTACCGTGGCTCTGTACCCAAATACAGTCAATTTACTGTTGGTTCTGACCATATGAATAGTAGAGTATGAGATGTTCCTGACAACACGTAAGGTCAAAATCCTGGTTACTCAAGACCTTATAAAAGATCCATATAACATAGACATCCTGAAATTGAATCCCTTGGTAAATTTTAACATGTTGCTTTCTGGTTGCGAGGTGTCAAAAATGCCAACAGAATACATAAAACACTGGTACATCCACAGTGAAATGTATTAGTACACAGATATTACAGTATGTTATATAAGACATCACATAAAACTATTGAAGAAAAGTTGTGATACTGTATACTTTATTCAGCTGCTTAATATATCTAATAGGACTGCTTTCACCCATTTAAAAGCAGTATTAACTGGGTTCTCTGTCACTTGGGGGGCAGTGGGATGTAAACACAACATTGACATACATGTAGTACCTTTAAAAGTTGTTATAGATATGCGTTAGCAAACATTTCCCTATTTACATACTATTACATCATAAGCATTCATTTGAAGTTGTATAAGTCCAGTATTCAGTCAATTTCAATTCAATTCAAATTAGCTTTATTGGCATGAATGTAATAACATTGCCAAAGCATCATATATACAACATAAGAACAATCAGCCCCATACATTTCATTAAACAAGTAATTAAAGCGTAAAGTAATCAAAGTGTATGTGTGTTTGTGTTTAAAAAAAAAAATGAAAAAAAGAAAAAATTAAAATTAAAATAAATAAACAAAACAATAAGCGTGTGTTTAAAAAAATATATTAAAAATAAAATAAATAAACAAAACAAAGTAAGCGTGTGTGTGTGTGTTAAAAATGAAAATATATTAAAAATAAAGAAAGAAATAAAACAGTAAGCGTGTGTGTGTGTGTGTTTGTTAAAAAATAAAAATATATTAAAAATAAAATGAATAAATAAAACAGTAAGCGTGTGTGTGTGTGTGTGCGTATGTGTTAAAAAAATTTTAAAATAATTTTAAAAAACAAAAAAAAGAAATCAGTATCAAATGTAAAAACAAAACAATTACTAAAATATCAAATGATCAAAATAATAATAATTTGAAAATCTGTACAATTATTTGTTAGTCTGAGGTTCCACTGATTGTCCTCACTTGAGGAGACATATTTTGCAGCAATTATTTCGCATTTGGGCATTTCTCCCAGTAAATAGGGGAGTTTCTGTGTGTCTGATATGAATTTGAATTCGGAAATTTTTGCAAAGTGTTTTTGTCTTAGTGTTTTATATGTGGTGTCTAAATAGAAATTGTGTGTAACCTGATTTCTGTATTGTTTCTGTAAGATTATTATCTTAGTCTTTGCTGTGTTTACTGTTCAGTCTCTCTCATAAAGACTGAGAAAAATGTGTCTCTGTAGTTGATGTTTACCAAGTAGACGCTTATTTTGTCTGTTTGACATTCAGGTAAGCTTACTTGAATATATCACGCATGTGGGTCAAAAAGTAGCAAAGTTAGGAATAAGGTATTAATGACTTGTTCTTCTCCATAATGGCTAGAGCAGTGGTGTGAATTCCAGCGCGAGCGCAATCCAATGAGTGTGCTTTCAGCTCAGCTGGTCCAGTGCTCTAAGCACGTCAAAATAGGTTAAATCTGGAACTGTGGAGTGTCGCAGCCAACAATAAAGAACAGTTTTTAACAATTCATCTGTGTATTTAGCCTATTGTGGGCAGGGTAATAAGAGAGCTCCCTAGCAGCTTAGAGAGCACCACAACGATCAGTTCTTACAATTGTGCTACTGGGCTATAATGCATAAAGTTGGCGGCTTGCGGGTAGGGTTCGGGTAGTTGTTTAACACATGCATTTGCAGGTCGGGTGGTGCGGATTGGCTCTCGCAATGAGTCGGGTGGGTATGGGCATTAAAAAACCCTGACCTGCACCTCAATACTGAGCAGACAGGTACAGTTAGCTTATCAGGTTTTGTTGCAGGAAACAGCTGCCTGAAAATAATGTCGATGAGAACAGTGAGATTGAACTGTAATACAAAAACAATATGCTGAAAGGCACTAAAATGCTCCCATTGGGTCACTAAAAGTGATATTTTTCACTCAGCACATTGCCATTAGACCCATTTTTAATATTAGTTTAATGTAGGCTTATAGCTAGATCTGATTCAGTACCAGCAGATACTCAAAGAATCTTAGCAAAATCGCAGGAAAAACGATGGGGACATACACAGTGTGCTGTTTGTAATGTGCTACTGTATATATGACCCAAGAGAGCAAAGTTAAAGTGTGAGAGTATTTTTTCCCCCGAGATGGAGTGGCAGAAAGAAGAGATCCAAAGAGTCAAGGACAAAGTTTTTAGCCTGAAATTGTTCCCACCACATCTCAAGCAGAGGTGCTTAGGGGGGAGGACTTTTCAGTGGAGGTTCATTTGAACCCGGGACATTTTTCCTTGTCAGAAAAGAAGCCTATTTTTATCTTTTCTTTTTATTCTATGAACCCACAGGGAGTTTAGCAGTTCTTTCTTGATCCAGGCGGGGTGGTGGGTTTAAAAGGATTCCTATCCATAGAAGCATACTACCAACTTCAGGGTTATGTTGCAATTTATGCGTTCTCTAAATGCTGGTCTCTTAGATGTACTATGCTTTCACATACTGTATCTCGTGTCTTTCTCTAGCTCTCGTCTCCTTTTTTGAAATACCTTAAGCAGGCAAACCCGAAACAGCAGAAACTATCGTACTTATTGATGTGAATGTCAGAGGGACTGATGCAATCCAACATCTACAGAATTGATGAGCTGAATTGAACATATTACAGTAATAATACACTACTTCTGGGCCATCCACTGAACCTTAATATGCCTCTATCTCTCAACACTGTACTCTGTATTCACAAAGGATTTACTTCACTTCCTCAACTCCCTTCAGTAGTTCTCCATTCCCATTTCTCCCGTCCCTCGTCTCTCTATATTTCTCTCGGTTCTCCCTAAGCTCCAGGGTGTATTGTTCTTAGAGACTGGAATCATACCGGAGATTTAGAACTTGCTGGATTAGAGGAGGCAGTGTTGTCCCTGGTGGCTATTCCCTTTTGTAGAGCAGACCCAAAAATAAAGGCCCAAAACCGAATGTGGATAAAGGAAACAATCCATCATACAGGTTGAAAAACCCCACTTGCGGTCAGTTAAGATGATAGTGTATCTATATGTGTTCTGTGTGTCGGTGTACATGTGCGCAAGCATGCATCCTCATACCCAGTCGATACAAAAAACAACTCTTGGCATTTTACGCAATACTATATATGCATCTCAGAGGATTTCCTGGAACAGAGTCCTGCATCCTTTGAGAATCAGAGCGAACTTCTGTCTTATGAATCAGTAAGATCCACACTACTGGGATTATCTTCATTTAGTTTAAGGTGTCGCACAGAATGCATTTTCATTGTAAAACCAAAGCCATACATGTTCAAGAGACTCACAAGAATGCCCCATTTCATATCTAGGAAAACATTTTAATATTTAAAACATGTGTATGTATCCCAAATCAAGATGTGAACAATTTATCGTATTTTACAGTACATTACATTAGTGAGGCAATTATGTCGCAATTTGTTCTCCAAAAAACAATGTCATATTAATTAAGTCATAAAAAGGCTTTAGAGAGAAGTCAGAACCATAAATACTCCTTTTCAAGCTATTTAACATATCTAACATCACTACAAGAGAGTTATCTTCAGTATATCATTTACCATTATTTTCTCATTTTTGATCAGAGATTTCTGCCTCCTGCAACTACTTAAACAGTTACATGCATCACACCCCAAGGCTGCTTAGAGTAACCAGAGTCATCTCCTGTCTCCTGCAACTAAGCAGCTTTTCTGTAGCAGTCAGGGATTAAGCACCTTGCTTAAGGCCACTTCAACATATGATTTCTATGGTTATTACTCAGAGAGCATTACTCGTTTACTTTTCTGACTGGTCTGGGGATTCAAACTTGCTCTAGGCCACCGCCATTTAGTAGTCACTGGACAAGAGAGCTGAAATGTCTGGTGTAAAAAAAAAAAAAAAAAAAAAAAAGTATAGCCACACTACTTGCATGAGAGTAGCAATCTGGATACCCAATGTCAGAATCTTTGTCCAATATTATTTTTTGGACACATTTTGAAGCAGTTTTTTTTTTTTTCTTCACAAATTGCATTAGTGTAGACTCTTTGGGTGGTATTTCTTTTTAGGTGCTAAACATTGAAATTTCATTTGTCCTTATTTACTAAAGGGCCACTCCAAAGTTTTGCGGTGGTAAAATGATTTCATGCAGTATGTATTATAAGGCATTTCTGTTTGGAAGAGCAAAATGGGGAGGAGGGAATGGACATTTATATGAACATCCTCAGCACCCACTTTACCACAGCAGATGAACCAATTTAGTGCCTGGAGAAGAAAAGCAGCTTTAAAATCTACAGCACTGTTTCAGCAGACACACACAGAGGGGCAGAGATTACAGCAGGGAGGAACAGTCAGTCTGAGAGATGGACAGAGCGTGATAGAGTGAAATGCAAATTAAAAGATGCATTACCAGAGTTCACCACTTATCCCCACAACACAAGAAAAAAGAACAACAATCAAACAGTTATTTTCAACACTACCTAACTCTATGTTTCTCACATTTGCTTCCTGCTTATTATCCAGTCTAGTACAATATGATTAAAATAGACAGTAATTAAGTAGGCTTTTATATTATTTTTCATCTGTTAATAGAAAGAATTTGGTCTGAATGGTCAAATGAGTTTTACCAAAAGTCACTAAATAACTGAATCACTTTTTTCTTAAGCCGACAACATCAGCCTAATTAATATTTCTCGTGATACACAAAGGCTTCTTCTTTCCCTGATGAATGTGCACTTGCAGTCCCAAAAGTTTCTTCTTTTCAACCAAGCTCAGCAGTAAAAGACACTTTCTTCTGCACTTCACTACTTTCCAGACATGAGCAACACTCATCAAAACAGCCTGGCATCAGGCAATTTATGCAAATTATTTATGAAATGCGGCAAGGCTCATTTACATCTATAGTCTTAGTAAAAATTCAGATAAGTAAAGAAATTGTGGTGATGCAAAATTTGTGTGGTAATGTGCAACAGGCTTAGTTAATATCCCCTTTTGTCTTGTTTAGACATGTAGGATGTATCTAGTACAACAATCTGAGGAAACACCAGGAACATAAATAAAACAAAACACACCTACTGACACACTTAATACTTGATTTCCTAATTTTAATATATCTAAAAAAATGTATATGACTTTTTTTCCCAGGACCCTACACAACCAGACACAAGTCAGACACCACCACAGACAGAGGCGCACACAAATATGCAAACAAACACAGGCAAAACCAACTAGAGGTGGCAGACAGCGCACCACAGGAAATGTAAGCACCGTACACAGGGGACACTGTCATTCAAACTGGCAAGAGGCAAAGCACGGATTCAAAGACAACAAAGTTGTATCTCTGAAGATACATCAACTCTGCAGTCATTACCACACCCATGCCTCCCGCTGACACACACCCCACAGCACGCCAGGATAAACCAAGGGAAAGCAGCTGAAAATTTGGTTTGTAGCAGCATGGGAATGAGTAATGCATGTTGAAGGCTGTCTTTGGAGGCCTTTGGAAGGATGGATGTGCGGCAGCTTGAGGCCTGGTGATCTGTCTTCCACTGTCGAGACTTATAAATACCTGAATTCTGACAGGGAGGACAGCTCCTGGATACAGACAATGCCCATGCACGTCAAAGCACGCATGTGCACGGGAGCACAAAGAGAACACACTTGTGCTCGCACGAGCAAAAACACACAGACAGAAAGACGTGTAAATACAAAGAAACACCTGCACACAAAGCCACAGAGACACTGAGGATCTCGGAGGCAATTTTTATTTTAAGACCACATGCTTTGAGACAGTCCCTCAGATGAGATAGGGTTCAGTCATTGCAAATTGGCTGATCAATCTTCATAACTGTTGTTTTTCCCTTCACTTCATAGGACAGCTTTTTAAAATGAGCCCATCCTTATTCTGTGCCAGCTGCAGTCACACTTGAATCTAGAGACATATAGTTTTAATATTTGTTTGGGTCAGAACAGTCAAAGTCAACAGTCTTTTCCAATGGTGCTAATTATCAGCTGATCTAAACTAATGATGTGGCTCATATTAAGAGAAACAATTACGCTTCCCCCTCCACTTTTTGCTCTCAATGTGTCAAAGCAGTGGCCTAGTTGTCTGATCAGTGTCATTGTCAATGTCAGTGTGATGGGGGTTGTCCTCGAGTGTTTAAGTGTGTGACTATGAGGTTGTTGGAGAGGCAGAAGAAGAGGGCTAACCTAAGATTTCAAACAGTCTTCAGATCAGTCATTGAATGAACTGTGGTGCTCAAACACCCATAGCATAGCATCAAACTACTCTGACTCTCTCTCTCTATATATCTATAAATAAATAAGCATATATATACACACTTATATAACAAATATCTGCACTGAAATAGCTGACAAACTTAACTTACAAATCTAAAGTAGTAGTAGTAGTAGTAGTGCAGCCTACACACACCTGACATTTCACAAAGCCTTCTTTTTCATTTTGTCTCAGTATATGCCTCCACATTAAGAGTCTGTGTCAGGTTTCTGCTTCCTATTAGTCATATTCCTACCAAAAGCTGCTGAAATTCAAGTCACCATGCCAATGATTTTGTGTTTGTGCCCTTGTCCCTGACTGCCCCATACTTTTACTAGAAACTTTATTGGGAAATTACAAAAAACAGATCTGACTGACTAGCAAACAAATTATCGTTTCATTCAATTAGTATAGCATTGAAATACATTGGAGGTGGATCTTTTCTGGAAGAGAGGCAATACTTTGGCGACAGAAGACAGTGAAAGAAACATGGCTGTGCATGTCACTAGCCTAGATCCAAACCCTAAGAATAACCAGCTGAGACCATTGTGTCTGTTATCCAACCTTTCAACTGTCGCAGAAATTATATAAATGGAATGCACTCACTTTTAAAGGAATAGTTTGGGATTTTGGGAACTATGCTTATTTGTTCGATGAAAGGATCATACCACTCTAATGTGTGTTCATGTGTCAAATAGTCTATAAGGCTACAGCTAACATTCAGTTGCCTTAGCTCATGTAATCTGCTCTCAACCACAGAAATAGTCTGGCAAACAACCCCCAAATCTTTTTGTTTTTACACTTTGGTTTGAGTAGGAAATTTCAGTACCTACAGCTAGCTTTTCTCCCCTGTTTCCAGTCTTTATTGTAAGCTAAGCTAACCTGCTGCTGGCCGTAGTCTTATATTTATCCTACAGACATACAATACAGACATACAAGGTATCAGTTTCATTCAACTCTCAGCATGAAAGCAAATAGGCTTTTTTTCCCCAAAATGTCAAACTGTCCATACAAGGCACTCTCCAGTCAATTTAGGGTTCATGCTTAAATATCTTTGAAATAAAAAAAAGTTGTAAAGCAAGTAGCAAGAAAAGTAAGCTCCCTCTTATTTTTTCTAGCATGTGCACATTCTCTTGAACTTGAGGAAGTGCTTCCAAATTCTCCTGGTGTGATTTGTGTCTGAAACAAATTGCCAGAGGTCTACGTTTCACAGCAAGCATACAGTGGCCTTAAGGGAGGTAGAGATATGGGCAGTTTTAGTGCCATTAGAGGATGTGTGTTTGTGGGTGGTGGTAAGTTGGGTGCCATTTGGGCAGCCTACTGAGCTGTGCAGTGAGTAGATGGCCTGGGGCCCTTGTGTCAAACCTGTTTAAAAACGGTTTGGCTTATTCACCCTGTCCCCTCTACCATTTGGCCTGGCTGCTTAGAAGCCAAGTGATCTTTCTCTTCCCACTCCACATCTCTCCGTATCACACTGTGCCCCTGCAGTTTATTTTCAATTTCAGACCAGTTGGTGTTCTTTCCGTCCATTATCATTTTCTCTGGCTCCTTTTTTTTGACAGACTTAACTTCCTGTGAAATCGTCCATGAATGCCTTCTTTTCTGCTGAGGAAGCATTAAATATCCTTTATTTTCCAAAGCTTTTAGTTGTACAGAGAATTCCATGTCCAAACTCCAAGTTTATATAAGCATAAATGCAATAAGGAGTGTATGAATTAAGAATAAAGAACAAACAATGGCATTTGAAACCTAACAAGGCTCATCATATACATGCAAACCAGCAGCAGCCAGCAGATTAATATCCAGACTACAAAAAAACTTGCATTCAGTGATTCACTGACTTTTAAAAATGGCAAGAGTTGACTTCTGCCAGCACCAACTGTGGCTGTGTGAAAGGGAGACTGTTCTCACCAGAAAAATGACAACGTAGGTCCTTCGTGCAGCACGTTTTAACGATCCATATTTAATTTTATAGTGGCCATACAACAGTAGCAAACGGTAGGAAGTCAGGTGACATCTTATGAAAAGGCAGAAAGTCCACATAAGGAGGTATGATAGGGTGGTTGGATGGGTCAAACCCCAGATTTTCACTCAGGAGAACAGTATGTGAAGTAAATGTTGAGTTACTTTGTTAAAAAGGGCTATATGAAATTTTTACTTCCTTTGAACAATGGCCTCTAAACTCACTTAGAAATGATGCACACGTCTGTTTGCTCTGTTGCTTGCATCAGCCACTATTCTGCTTCTTAAATCACGATGTAGCCCTGTGCACGCTCCCGAGCCTCTCTCCGACTACAGCAACACCACCGTAGCAAATGACATGCAGTCCACTAACACCACAAAACAACTGGCTCCCAGCAAAACACAGACTCCAACATAAGGATACAAGAATAAAGGTTTACGTGCTGAAGCCCATCAGACCAAATGATGTCGGTGAAAATAGTGAACAGTCTAAAGTGTGACAACAATCTCATTTATAATAAGTAAGTATAATAAGTCCAGCTCACTAACTGTTTTGTTATCATCCAATACATTTAGCTGTGCTCACATTGCTGAGCCTCCAGAGAAAGACACACAAATAGTAATGTTAGCCTACTGAAAAGCAAACAGTCGGGCTATTCATGTAGCACGTCGGCTAAATGTAGTAAATGTAACACGAGCATGGATTAGTTCAACCTCAAGCAGCTGATAAATATATTTCTGTAACGTTGCCGTGGGAGTTTACCTAAGTTTCCAGCATGTTGTGTGAAGCTGTCTCCCTGTCTGTCTATAGCCAGAGACAGTGTCTCGCTGCGCTGTATGAAAGGTACAGAGCTGGTGTTTATCTGCCTCTGAGCCGGGAACGTTAAATTAACATAGTTTGAACATGTCTAGAGAAATGCCACAGTCTGCACGCCAGTGTTTCCACGTTTATTGCGGGATATTTGTATGAAAGCAGTTGTGTTTCAGATTATGCTCGCTCATGAGTTCAAGCAAATTCACATACGAGCACACACGTGGTTGCAATCTTAAAACCACACTGCTAGTGGCCACTGAAAACTACATGATGCCCCTTTAAATAGTGTCACATACTTCAGTCACGTGACTTCCGTCACATGACTTACATAATTTATTTACTTTAACTCAAACCACTGTGTTTTCCTAAACCAAGCAACCAAGTAGTTTTTTTGCCTAAACCAAACTGCAACCATTTCACAACATTAACCACGTTTCATGTGATGTAGGTCACGTGACTTACGTAACATACACTGCTCAAAAAATTAAAGGGAACACTTAAACAACACAATGTAACTCCAAGTCAATCACACTCCTGTGAAATCAAACTGTCCACTTAGGAAGCAACACTGATTGACAATCAATTTCACATGCTGTTGTGCAAATGGAATAGACAACAGGTGGAAATTATAGGCAATTAGCAAGACACCCCCAATAAAGGAGTGGTTCTGCAGGTGGTGACCACAGACCACTTCTCAGTTCCTATGCTTCTGGGCTGATGTTTTGGTCACTTTTGAATGCTGGCAGTGCTTTCACTCTAGTGGTAGCATGAGATGGAGTCTACAACCCACACAAGTGGCTCAGGTAGTGCAGCTCATCCAGGATGGCACATCAATGCGAGCTGTGGCAAGAAGGTTTGCTGTGTCTGTCAGTGTAGTGTCCAGAGCATGGAGGCGCTACCAGGAGACAGGCTAGTACATCAGGAGACGTGGAGGAGGCCGGAGGAGGGCAACAACCCAGCAGCAGGACCGCTACCTCCGCCTTTGTGCAAGGAGGGGCAGGAGGAGCGCTGCCAGAGCCCTGCAAAATGACCTCCAGCAGGCCACAAATTTGCATGTGTCTTCTCAAACGGTCAGAAACAGACTCCATGAGGGTGGTACGAGGGCCCGACGTTCACAGGTGGGGGTTGTGCTTACAGCCCAACACCGTGCAGGACGAGAACACCAAGATTGGCAAATTCTCCACTGGCGCCCTGTGCTCTTCACAGATGAAAGCAGGTTCACACTGAGCACATGTGACAGACGTGACAGAGTCTGGAGACGCCGCGGAGAATGTTCTGCTGCCTGCAACATCCTCCAGCATGACCGGTTTGGCGGTGGGTCAGTAATGGTGTGGGGTGGCATTTCTTTGGGGGGCCGCACAGCCCTCCATGTGCTCGCCAGAGGTAGCCTGACTGCCATTAGGTACCGAGATGAGATCCTCAGGCCCCTTGTGAGACCATATACTGGTGCGGTTGGCCCTGGGTTCCTCCTAATGCAAGACAATGCTAGACCTCATGTGGCTGGAGTGTGTCAGCAGTTCCTGAAAGAGGAAGGCACTGATGCTATGGACTGGCCCGCCCGTTCCCCAGACCTGAATCCAATTGAGCACATCTGGGACATCATGTCTCGCTCCATCCACCAACGCCACGTTGCACCACAGACTGTCCAGGAGTTGGCGGGTGCTTTAGTCCAGGTCTGGGAGGATATCCCTCAGGAGACCATCCGCCACCTCATCAGGAGCATGCCCAGGCGTTGTAGAGAGGTCATACAGGCATGTGGAGGCCACACTGAGCCTCATTTTGACTTGTTTTAAGGACATTACATCAAAGTTGGATCGGATAGTGTGGTTTTCCACTACAAAATTAATATTATACAAATATTATACAAATTTATACTCATAACACAAAATTACTATGATAATGTATATCTGAGGATGGTTGCTGAGGTTGTTTTGGGCACATGATTTCTGGCTTTTAGTTATACCATTTTCTA
Source organism: Micropterus salmoides (assembly GCF_014851395.1). NCBI lineage: Eukaryota > Metazoa > Chordata > Actinopteri > Centrarchiformes > Centrarchidae > Micropterus > Micropterus salmoides. The sequence continues at coordinate 11,364,995 of NW_024041484.1, forward strand.
GGCCATACCCGTGTATACTGGCACTTGCATAGAATACATACATACAGTGGATAGAAAAAGTCTACACACCCCTGTTAAAATGCCAAGTTCTTATCATGTAAAATAATGAGACAAAGATAAATCATGTCAGAACTTTTTCCACCTTTAATGTGACCTATAATGTGAACAATTCAATAGAACAACAAACTGAAATATTCGAGGGGGAAAAATTAAAATTAAAAACCTTACAAGAACCTGGTCGCATAAGTGTGCACACCCTCTTATAACCAATCACATTCAAACTCAGGTTAACTTAACTTGAAGTCATTACACACCTGCCATCATTTAAAGTGACTCTGATTAATCACAAATAAAGTTCAGCTGTTCTAGTAGGATTTTCCTGATATTTTCTTAGTTGCATCTCCGAGCAAAAGCCATGGTCCGCAGAGAGCTTTCAAAGCATCAGAGAGACCTCATTGTTGGAAGATATAAGGCCTACAGGCCTACAGCAACATTAAAGGAACTGCAGAATTTCTGGCAAGTACTGGCTGTGTGGTACATGTGACAACTATCTCCCGTAGTCTTCATATGAATGGGCTATGGGGTAGGGTGGCAAGACAGAAGCCTTTTCTTACAAAGAAAAACATCCAAGCATGGCTGAAGTTTGCAAAAACAAAGTCTATCAAGTCCCCCAAAAGCATGTAGGTAAAGTTGTTATGGTCTGATGAAACCAAGGTAGAACTTTTTGCACCAAACATACCTTTTGGAATTATGGTCAAAAACAACACTGCACATCACCGAAGGAACAGCATACCCACAGTGAAGCATGGTGGTGGCAGCATCATGCTTTGAGGCTGTTTTTCTTCAGCTGGAACCGGGGCCTTAGTCAGGGTGGAGGGAATTATGAACAGTTCCAAATACCAGGCAATTTTGGCACAAAACCCTTCAGGCGTCGGTTAGAAAGCTGAAGAGGAAGTTCACCTTTCAGCACGACAACGACCCAAAGCACACATCCAAATCCACAAAAGCATGGCTTCACCAGAAGAAGATTAATGTTTTGGAATGGCCCAGCCAGAGCCCAGACCTGAATCCAATTGACCATCTGTGGGGTGATCTGAAGAGGGCTGTGCACAGGCGATGTCCTCGCAATCTGACAGATTTGGAGCGCTTTTGCAAAGAAGAGTGGGCAAATATTGCCACGTCAAGATGTGACATGCTAATAGACTCCTACCCATAAAGACTGACTGCTGTAATAAAATCAAAAGGTGCTTCAACAAAGTATAAGTGCAAGGGTGTGCACACTTATGCAACCAGGTTATTTGAGGGTTTTTATTTTTCATTTCCCCCCCCCCTCAAAGATTTCAATTTGTTTTTCAATTGAATTGTTTACATTATAGATCACATTAAAGGTGGAAAAAGTTCTGACATGATTTATCTTTGTCTAATTATTTTACATCATAAGAACCTGGCATTTTAACAGGGGTTTGTAGACTTTTTCTATCCACTGTACATACATCCAAAGCACAGCTTGCACCAGTTTTAGTTAGCCTTTTTAACTTAGTGCAGTGCAATGCACCCGTAGCAGCACTTTAATTAAACTTGGCTACTAAATTGCTTACTGTCTCCCCAGCCATGTGTTCTCATTACCACTTGACTACTCTCCAATTTTTAATATGAGGCCTTGGTTCCTCCCAAAATATCAAATGCTGACTTTTAAATGAATGCATTTTTTTCTGTAAAACTACCATGATCCAGTACTGAATATATACTGTATTTCTCCAGCTAGAGCTAGTATGACATATTCATAAGAGTATACTGTCTGTAGGATAATTAAATGGAAAATGGTTTTAAAACTGTATTTCACTTCCATGGAAGGTATTGATGTAATGTTCAACACTATGATTCCTCTCATGAAGCATTCATAACAGATGTATACACATTTAATTAACACTAAAACAATATAACATAATAATTACGTATTAAACATAATTGTAATTATGTATAATGATATGTCTTTGTGAGTTCTGAACACATGTAAGAACAGTTTTACACTCACTGGTGAAGGAACAAATGCTTTACAATACACTTCAGAGGACAATGTCATCTAAGGTTATAGTGTTATACACCAGTTCTTTTGTTTTTATGCACTACTTATACAAAGTTAAAGTGGGAGATTAAAGTGTCATGGAAAAGATCGAATAATGGCAAGGCTTGTGGACCTCATTAAGAAACCTTGCATTACATAATCTATACTTAATTGCATTTGTGATGACAGATTTGCGAAATGGTTATTCATGTTTGGCTCCATGCATTTTTATTTCTGTACAGTTCATAGGTGTAGCTCTACAATATCCATTACCAACACACTTTACACCTCCAGGCATGTTAATGACGTGTTGACAGCCGTGTCAAATCTCAGATGAAAGCTGAGATGTGAACCTGTAATATCCAAGCCCAATCACGGAAATAGCATTCGAACCGATCAAGATTGTTGGCATCAAGGTACTGCATCTAAATCAGTCAAGGCACACACCACAGGGACACACGTATCATCTATTGTTTCAGGGTGAGATGAAATCTGCAATGTGTGCACACAGGCCCCCTCATACTAAATATTTCATTGACAATAAACATTGCTGTGATTGATGTGAAGCTGAGTCAGAGAGGAAGGACAAAAGAGAGAAAAAAAGAGAATAATACGAGAAGATAAAGAGGGAAGGGGAGAGGTCGAGAAATAGAAAAAGATAGATGTACTGTAGACACAAAGCAAAAGAACGGATTCTGCTCATCCTGTTGCAACAATAATAGAGGTTTAGAGGTCAATGCATGTTTGTAGTGCGAACACTTTACACATTAGGGCCTGACCTTGTTTGTAATAAGGCCCTATGAAGAGGGGGTGGGCATTACAGTGCTGGAAGTGAAGGCAAAGCTCTCACTCCTTCATTGTACAATTTAATTACTGCAATCAGAAGATCAAGAGTTACCAAAAAGGACTTCAGTTAATTCACAGTCCCTCTCCATATATTAAGAAACATGGCTTTGTGTAGCTCTGAAGGGCCTCTTTTCTCAATGATCATCTTATTAAAGTGTTTTTTCTCCTTTTCTTGTTATAAACGGGCCAAGAAATTGCAGCTCCTCAGAGACAAAATGGCTCAGAGAACTGGGCTTTATCCCTCGCCTGTCGTCATGGTCATTTTTAAACCAAGCCTGAAATCCCTTTTCGCTCAACAGTACAGCAAGACTCATGAATAAAATATATGGATGAACAGAAATAATAACACAGGAGCCATAACGTATTAATAGAACCTTTGCATTCATCTGTGACTTGGAGTCATCCTCCTAAGGCCAGTCACAATTAAAGTTGGAATGAATTCTTTCAGGAATAACAGCATTGTGAGAAAAATAAAATTAGTAGAAACATGTAGCATTAAGGATTCATTTTTATTACGAATCAGGAATTACCCTGGCTGGTGAGAAAAATTTATAATAATACATATTATTTAATGGTGCCATTTAATGACTCAAGGTTACCTTACACATAATATAAGATCAGTAACAAAACATAAAATGAAAACAACAATGGGTGTTAGATTTCATACGTAGTGAACAAAAGAAGGCTTCTTAATTGTAGCTAATGACTGCAGATTTTGTCAGATAAGATGAAAACTGTAGCTAGATACGTAGATGTTATTCCACTGACATAACAATTAGTTTGGATGCTTACTTAACAATTCAATTTTATTTATATAGCGCCAAATCACAACAACAGTTATCTCACAGCGCTTTTCATAAAGGAGCAGGTCTAGACCGTACTTTATGATGTTATTTACAGAAGCCCAACAATTCCAACCAAGAGCAAGCACTAGGCGACAGAGGCAAGGAAAAACTTCCTTTTAAGAGGCAGAAACCTCGAGCAGAACCATGGCTCAGGGTGGGCGGCCATCTGTCTCGACCGGTTGGGGGTGAAGGAGACAGAGAGAGAGAGAGAGAGGGCGAGAGAGAGAGAGGGCAAGAGACGAACAGAGAGAAAAAGAGAGGGATGGAAGGAGAGAGAGGGGAGGGAGGCAGCCTACACAATATACACACACAGAGGTACAGACAGTAAAGGTGATGTTGCTATAGACTAAATGAAAAATGGTATAGATATGTATAGTAGTGTTAATGATAACAATCGTAATGTTAATGATTATAATAACAATAGGACTAGTAACAATAGTTGTTGCAGCAGAGGGTGTCGAGCAGAAACACGGGGGCAGCAGGTGACCCGCAGCCACAGATCCAGACTCCACAGCTCCAGAGCCAGAAAACCTGCAGGAAGTGATAGGAGGAGAGAGGAGAGGGACGAGAAAACACAAGACTAACGGAAAGGGGGGAAGTTGTGTGAGTAACATGCAATAATGGAACGAGGTTGCATACAGAGGGAGAGAAAGTAGAGGAGAGAGGAGCTCAGTGCATCATCGGAAATCCCCCGGCAGTCTAGGCCTATAGCAGCATAACTAAGGGATGGTTCAGGACTCACCTGAGCCAGCCCTAACTATAAGCTTTATCAAAGAGGAAAGTCTTAAGCCTACTCTTAAATGTGGAGATGGTGTCTGCCTCCTGAACCCAAACTGGAACCTGGTTCCACAGGAGAGGAGCTTGATAGCTGAACGCTCTGGCTCCTAGTCTACTTTTGGAGACTCTAGGAACCACAAGTAACCCTGCATTCTGGGAGCGCAGTGCTCTGGTGGGATAGTAAGGTACTATGAGCTCTTTAAGATAAGATGGTGCCTGACCATCAAGAGCTTTGCAGGTAAGAAGAATGATTTTAAATTCTATTCTCGATTTTACAGGAAGCCAATGCAGAGAAGCTAAGACAGTAGAAATATGATCTCTTTTCCTGGTTCCTGTCAGAACACGTGCTGCAGCATTCTGGATCAGCTGAAGAGTCTTAATGGACTTTTTTCGAGCAGCCTGATAATAAGGAATTGCAGTAATCCAGCCTAGAAGTAACAAATGCATGGACTAGTTTTTCTGCATCATTTTTAGACAGGATGTTCCTGATTTTCACAATATTACGTAGAATAAAAGGCGGTCCTTGAAATTTGCTTAATGTGAGACTTAAACGACATGTCCTGATCAAAGATAACTCCAAGAGGCCAGGGAGATCCCATCAAGGGAAACTATATCTTTAGATAATGCGTCGCGGAGGTGCTTAGGCCCCAGAACAATAACGTTTAACATTAGAAAATTACAGGTCATCCAGGTTTTAACATCCTGAAGGCACATCTGAAGTTTAGGTAACTGATGAGTTTCATCTGGCTTGATCGATAGATATAACTGAGTATCATCTGCATAACAATGAAAGTTTATGGAATATTTCCTGATTATATATGCTTCTTTTAGGCAATATTAAGTGAAGAGGATTGGTCCGAGGACAGATCCTTGTGGAACTCCATGACTAACTTTGGCATACATGGAGGACTCATCGTTAACATGTACAAACTGAAATCGATCTGATAAATAGGACTTAGAGCGGTTCCTTTAATGCCAATGAAATGTTCCAGTCTCTGCAATAGGATCTGATGGTCAATGGTATCAAATGCAGCACTAAGATCTAATAAAACCAGTACAGAGACAAGTTCTTTGTCTGATGCAATAAGGAGGTCGTTAGTAATTTTCACCAGTGCTGTCTCTGTGCTATGATGAGCTCTAAATCCTGACTGAAAATCCTCAAATAAACTATTGCTCTGTAGAAAGTCACACAGCTGTTTAGCAACTGCTTTCTCCAGGACCTTAGAGAGAAATGGAAGGTTAGATAAAGGTCTATAGTTGGCTAAAACATCCGGATCAAGTTTGGGCTTTTTCAGAAGAGGTTTAATTACAGCTACTTTGAAGTACTGTGGTACATAGCCTGTTGATAGAGATAGATTGATCATATCTAGTATAGAAGTGCTGACTAAGGGTAAAACATCTTTAAGCAACCTAGTCGGGATGGGGTCTAAGAGGCAGGTTGATGGTTTAGATGAAGAAATTATTGAAGTTAGTTGGTAAAAACTGAGGGAAGTAAAACAGTCTAAACATATATCTGGTTCTACAGCTGTATCTAAGGTTCCTGAGTTTAGAGATAAGTTGGTGCCAGTTAAGGGCAGGTCTTGGTGAATTTTGTTTCTAATAGTTAGAATTTTATCATTAAAGAAGCTCATGAAGTCATAACTACTGAGAGCTATGGGAATACTTGGCTCAATAGAGCTGTGACTCTCTGTCAGCCTGGCTACAGTGCTGAAAAGAAACCTGGGGTTGTTCCTATTTTCCTCTATTAATGACGAGTAGTACGCTGCTCTGGCATTACGGAGGGCCTTCCTATACTTTTTAAGACTATCTTGCCAAATTAAACGAGAATTTTCCAGTTTGGTGGAACGCCAATTCCTCTCAAGTTTCCGCGATATTTGCTTTAATTTGTGAGTTTCAGTATTATACCATGGAGCTAACCATCTTTGTTTAATTATTTCATTCTCAACGTCCACATGAATATTAAAATCCCCTACAATAATAACTTTGTCCGTTTTAAGGACTAAAGTTGACAAAAACTCTGCAAATTCATAAGAATTCAGAGTACGGACCAGGTGCTCGGTACACTATAACGAAAAGAATTGGTTGCAGTGATTTCCAACTTGGGTGCAAAAGACTAAGAACAAGGCATTCAAATGAGTTATAATTTAGTTTAGGTTTAGAGCTGATTAGTAGGCTAGAGTCAAAGATAGCTGCAACTCCACCTCCTCGGCCTGTGCCTCGAGGAATGTGAGTATTAATATGACTGGGAGGGGTGGATTCATTTAGGCTAACATATTCTCCATCACCCAGCCAGGTTTCAGTAAGACAAAATAAATCAATATCATAATCTGATATTAGTTCATTTAATAGTACATCTGTTTAAGAGTCCACATTTAATTTTCCTATTTGTTTGCACTATTGCTCTTGTGGTTTTAATTTTTATGAGGTTTTTATGCAGAGCTCCTTTTCTGTTTACCTTTGATTTAAATAATTTCGATGGTCGGGGGGCAGGCACCGTCACTATAGGATTTTCACAAAGTAACTCCTGAAATGCGAAGGGTTTTGGGTGGGTAACTGCTGAATTAGAAGGGCAGAGAAATGTGTTAGACTGCGACTCTGCCTCCTGGTCTCAACTCTGGGTTGTCATGGATTTGTTCCACTAATAAACTTGGCCAGATTTCTAAAAATGAGAGCTGCTCCTTCCTAAATGGGATGGATGCCGTCTCTCCGAATCAGACCAGGTCTTCCCCAGAAGGTCTGCCAATGATCTACAAAGCCCACATTGTTTGCTGGACACCACCTCGACAACCAGCGGCGGAATGACCACATGCGGCTATACATGTCATCACTGGTCAGATTTGGCAGGGGTCCGGAGAAAACTACGGTGTCCGACATTATTTTTGCATATGTACACACCGACTCAACATTAATCTTAGTGACCTCCGATTGGCATAACCGGGAGTCATTACCGCCGACGTGAATGACAATCTTACTGTATTTACGTTTATCCTTAGCCAGCAAGCAGTTTCTAATAAGACTCAATGTCGCCCGCTCTGGCCCCAGAGATGCACTTAACTATGGCCGCTGCCTTCACTAACTTCACGTTTCAAAATGGAGCTGCCAATGATCAGTTTGTTTCTCAGCGGGTGTGTCGCTGAGTGGGGAAAATCTGTTAGAGATGTGAACAGGTTGGTGATGACCTGTGGGCTTTGAATGCTTACAACTATTCCTCCTTCGGACAGTCACCCAGCCACCCCTTCCTGGCTGCACAGGGGATGCCGGGGGGGGCGGTTACAAGAGGCTAACTCAGGACGTTCCGCACCGACTACTGGGGACTGGCTAGCTACAGTAGCTAAAGACTGATCTACCAAGGAGCGGAGCCGGACTTGTAAATCACTGAGCCTCGCCTCCATGTCTAAAAATAAACTACACTTATTACACGTACCATTACCGCTAAAGGAGGCAGAGGAGTAACTGAACATCTGACACACCGAGCAGGAGAAAGTAGGAGAGAGAGAGGTAGAAGGAGAAGCTAAAGTCGCTACCGGCTAAGCTTAAGTACTGTAGCGTCAGCTACCAAAACTTTTGTACAACTATGAGATTGTACAGCAGTCACTAAAAGATGGAAAGAACTGTGAGTGCTTAGGCAAAATTACTGTAAGAATAAGTGTTTAGCGGACAGTTGGCCGCTGTAACTAACTGTAATCTAACAAATGTAACTGGTATTTAGCGAGAGCAGTACAACACGGTACCAACACACAAGCACCGGAAACGGAAATGAGTCAACATGCTTACCGCAGTACGATAGCAGTCCGTCAGAGAGCTGTGCAGATCAGGAATAACATAACCCGTAATGTTTTCACAAAATACTGCTGTTAGCGAATGATTCATGGCCCTTGCCTTTAAAAATAATGCCGGGCAACTGTACATACTAAGCTAGTTAGCCAGACATGCTAACTAGCATCTTACCTTAGAGCAGATATACACACCATTGTGCGTTTGTGTTCCAAGACAAAATGCCCTGTGTTAGATAACATTTTATGAAAGGTTGTCTGGTTAATAAAAGATACATTAACTATTCAATACTGACCGCCTCTAAAAATATTTTCTATCCAATAATAGTATATCTCCCCATGTCTTATTCAGAGCTAGCTAGCTCTGTCTTGCTGTGACCTTTTACTGACCTAGCAAAGTATGGGAACTTACAAGTAACACACCTTAAATACATTCAGTATATCGGCTGTTTAAAGGTCCCTAATTACCTACACTGTGTGGAATATACAGAACATACCTTGACCAGAGATTAAGAGAACATATATACAGTGACTGCAAAATATATATTTGATCAGCCTTGTCATGAGTATTTTATTTTCTGGTCCAACACAAATAAATAGATAAAATGAATGGATGTTTTAAAAATGTTATTTATAAACTCATTTTGTCCAGTCAAATGACAAACCTTTTATTTTTTTTATTTTTTTCACAGGCACAAAGGAATGAAAGGGGGACCACCTCTGCAGAGTACAATGCGTGTTTGAGTGTATGCAATTTCATGCAAGCAATCTCCATGAAAGCGTATGTTTCCACATGTGCTGAAGACACCTTACCGATGAAAAAAGAGAAGGCTTGGGGCCCACTCGGGACCGATTTCCCCAGTCTGTTGTGAAGACCTGTTCATTACTGCGAGCAGGAGGGAACAATACTCCACAGCCCGCCAACTTCATTTGCTGCCATTTTCTCACATTCACTCCCTCTCCTCCTAAAACACAACAGTGTGCCACCCCGACTTCCCACAGCGCACCACTGCACGCCTGTGAAGCAGAGATTGGTTGCAATGGGCTCTCTAAGGTTTCAAAGCTGTCGCCGCTGCCTAGAATGTTTTCTCTCTCCGTCTATTTTTCATCTGTCATTTTCTGAGAGTGAAAAAACCCCCAGACATCTTGGTTTTATTTATTTTTTCTTGGTATTGCATGTGGGCTCCGACAGTTTCAAGTTGGCACTGGAGAGGAGAGAGCGAGTGAGACAAAAGACAAAAGCAGAGATACAGCCTGCATTTGAAGGATGCTAATGCACTAAGATAGCAGCAAATAGAACTTGAATGAACTATCCTGTCTTGGAATTGTCTTTTAAAGTTTGTTTGCCTGGTTCTCCATTTCTCCAGCATAAATATCTGCATACACAACACAATGAATATTTCATTTCAAAAGACACTAAACAAATAGAAAATCGTGACAATATGTCTGTGGTTAGAAGCGAGACACCAGGCAATGAAGCATAAGAGCTGATTTGTATTTTGGTAGACAGACATAGCTAAAATTAGTTGGCTGATGTACAATAATGATACTATATCATGCCAAAGCATGCAGCATATGATGGATCCATGCGGAAAATGAGATCTCATTTCACATTTCTTGCAACACTTCTTGCGTGCAGGAATACAGACAAATAGAACCATCAGATGGAAACTGATCCTTTGCACGAATCAGTTTTACAGGCAGCTCACAGATGGGTCTGCTCACAGCAGTATGCCGAATAAATCAGGTTTGTAATGGCCCCCACTGCAGCCATGACAAAAAGAGATCCACTGAGCCCCATGTGGGCTCATGGAGGGACCAGTGACTGGGTGTTTTTCTGAGTCAGATGCCGCCTCTTGAAAATGAAGGGTTTTCAGTAATTAAGGCATTTCTCAGCGGAACCAAATGTTTCCTTGAACTATTTGCTTTCAAGAGTGAATATCAATGATGTGTGGGAATTTGAATCTGCACTAGAAACAAACATGTTGGAAATTGAAATGCTGAATAAGGCACTTGTTCACACAGAGAAAGGTTTCTTGTCTCAAAAATTGCCCGTCTGCTTTTTGTAACTCAGAGATCAAACCCAGGGCGCTCTGACTGCTGACAGTCATTGCAATTGTAATGCTTTTAGTGTTAACTATTTAAATAAATGTTTAACCTTGCTCAATGCAAAGTTAAACATTTATTTATTTAGCCTAAAATAGAGCTCATGCAAGTTTGCATGTCAGCAAATACTTTATGACATGTGTAAATGACATAACAAAGCTACAACATCTATTTCCAACCTCTTAAATTAGTCAGATTCAAGGCAAGAAAGTGGGGATAATCCATTCAGAAATATGTCAACTATTTTCACATAGTATTTGGACACTGTCACATTGTCTTCACAAGCAGAGATATGGAGCTTTAATATCAGCTTCTGTGCTGACTGGATGTCTGCGATTGGGTCTAGACTTGTTTTCATATTTTGAGCAAATTACTGTCATTGTGTTGAATGGCAGATATGGGGAGCTAATACACATCGGGCAAATTAGCATGCCCCTGAAGCGCTCAGTACACTTTGTCAGGATGAGAGGTGATGTAAGAGGGGATAAATGTTGCAGTTTCCCCCTGACCTGGGGCGCAACATTCCCCGCACAGTGACACACTGCCCCCTCTGGGCTGGTAATGGAGATAATATACTTTCAACAATTTAAACAGCGTTTAAATTCATCAAAGCTCCGCAGTCCTATTATAAAGAGAACATGATGAGTGTGGGTGCTGATGTTAGGAATGTAAGGGAACGTGATGACAACTCCCATCACATATCAGCCAAATGATACTCTGCATACATGATGTTTAATCTGGATTTCAATACTCAGCACTGCAACCTCAAAAAACAGGACACTGGTCCATCTAATCATGCACCTGTCTAACAGACAGACTGAGTAACTGCATTAAGTGCAACATTTGCAGTGCTGTAATGATTAGTTGATTAATCTGCTTTCAATCAACAGAAATTACCAACTTGATAAACCTATGCTGCTTCAGCTTCTCAAAAGTGAGGATTTGCGGCTGTTTTTTTAGCACTATATAATGAATATGAATGGATTTTGGACTATTGTTGAACAAAGAAAGTAATTTGAAGACATCATCTTGGACTAAATTATGGAAGACATTTTAATTATTATCTGACATTTGGTAGACCAAAACAAACAAACAAAAAAATTAACTTGATTAATTTGCAAGTATAATTAGTTGCAGCCCAAATCTTTTTTTTTTTTTTCTCTCCTATCTCCTGGCATGCACCATCCAATACCAACAAGTGTTTACTGTCACAGCTTAACTATGCACCTCTTTTTTTCCCTTTTTTCCTCAACTGAGAAAGTGAAACTCCATCCTTTTAGTCCAACACACACAGTCATATAACGGCGCTGATAGTTTTCTAAAAGTTGCCGTGTGTCAAGACACAGCCAATGTGCAGGATTTCTAACAGAAAACTATCAGCACGTGTGTTTTGATGTGCATCATATGGTGCCAGCTACTATGCCTTGAGTGCCAAATTGCTTGCATCCCATAGAAAACCAATTGTCGTTAACTAGGGCTGCAAGATTATGGCAAAAATCTAACTATTTTGGTCAATACTGAGATCACGGTTCACTCATTGACTCTAGCAAGCATTCACATCCCTGGTGTTACACAGACTCTTTGACCAAACCTGTTGTTGCTGTTAAACAGTTGTATTTTGGGGATTTAGCAATATTACGATACTACCTACCCGTGACTGGGTATTATATCTGTTAACATAAAAAACCTACTGTGCATTCTGATTACAAAAGATCAAAATGTCATCTCCCAGTTACAGCTAAATCTCACAAGGTTAAGGAAGAGTTTCTTAAATGAATGAGGAAGAATAGGAACGCTGCAGAAAAGAGGATCGTGATGAGGGTAACTGGGGCGATGTCTTTCTCATATTACTTCTAGACCCTTGCCACAACCTTCCTAACAAAAGGTATGTATGGGGGGAGAACAGAAAGACGAAAGGTAAGTGCAGTTATAAAGAGCGGATGTGCTTGTTAACTGGAGTTAAATGTATTCATAAAGTGCTCTAAACACAGGTTTTTCACTAAGTGCTGCACAAAGAACAGAGGTAATGAATAAAGATGAGAAGAGCCGAAAACAAGCATTTCACAAATGCTGTGGTGTGTGTGTGTGTGTGTGTGTGTGTGTGTGTGTGTGTGTGTGTGTGTGTGTGTGTGTGTGTGTGTGTGTGTGTGTGTGCTCCATTTTCTTTGTATAACCTAATGTTAATATGTTTCTTAACTTGGCAGCTTATTACAGAGTTGGAACAATGATGCCCTGGAAACTTACACAGTAAATGTAATTTTCTATAAAGGAGAATTCAGGGTCAGAGTTATGCCTGGGATCTCTATCAAGCTGCCTAAATGGTACTGAGCATGCATTAAGCAGTTCAGAACAGTCAAATAATACACAATTTCTCTGATGTCTTACATTTTACACTGCATACATAAGCATGTACACTGCAAGTTAGTAGCTACAGGAGAAAAACACAGCAATGCATTCTTGTTTTGTGATGCTTCACGGTAGTAAGGAGCATTCATAGAGCCCAAAAAGTGACAATATTACCCAGAACTGAGCCCTGGGGGACCTGTTGAAGGGAAATGATTCATTGTTTTGAGTGGACAAAGTATAATCCCCCAGAGACAGTGCGCTATAGTTAGTCATGCTGGGTAGGAGTTTTGTTTTAAGGTTGTTAATACTGTAACTTCCAGCAACAACAAAAAAAGGATTGGGAATCCTTGTCTTCCTGGAATGGAAGTTTGTGAAGTCCATGAAGCTAATAACCCAATAAGACTGTAGTATGGTCACACAGTTTTATAAGCCAGGTACTTGTTTGTGAAGCAGTCAGCACATGACTCATGAAGACTCGTGCTCCATGTTGCACTTCAGAACACAGCCTTACTATACACCTGTTGCCAAAAATATGGCGAACACGCAACACAAAACATTATAACTCTTAAAGGCTTAGATTTTGATTATCTCAAAGTTTATCTTGATACAATACTCAGTACTGAGAAATGGGGGGCCAAATCCATAGCTTTTGTTGCAAGTTCAGCCAAAGCAGTCTGGAAGACACCCACTTGGTTTGATTAACTTAGAGCCCTATTACAGTGAAATTGCTTTTTTTGGTCTCCTCGGACAGCTTTTCCTGACTGCACCAGAGGTACTGTATATGTCATGTGTTAGTTTTCCCTGTCAGGACAATGCTCAATAAACCCACATGAGGACAAGGAAACCGACTTGATTTGGCTAATTCCGACTGATAGAGCCTCATATTAGCTTCTGCATATAAAAAGGACTGTGGATTTGAAACCTCAGCACTTACAGTGTAGTCACTCTACAAAGGAATCGCTTCACAGGCAATATGGACAGGAGGAATGATTACAGCAACCACAAACTCTCACAATGTACAAATGGAGATCGACTTGGAAAAAATCTAAATGTATCCTTAATGCAAACATGAACAAGAAGCCCTTAAAGTGCTCAGAAGAAGAAAAAAACCCTGAAATTTATACATCTGCAGTTCCATTAAAACAAACTCCACCTACCTGAAGATCATATGAAATTAACAGAAGCACTTCAACAGCTACTAAATAGACAGTGAGGTGAGTTTGTTGTGTCAACTGCTGTTTCCAAGGTCAAGGATGAACTTTGAATCACAACTTTTGAGCCAGCACAAACCAGAAGTGCTCAGAAATAATGGAAATTTGAACATCCACTATTCCATGACAACTGGTCAAACTCCTTCTGCTGCTGAAGCTCATGTGACAGGATGGGAAGCTCCAGAACAAATCAACACACAAACTCCTTCTTTTTAAGTCTGATGTAAGTAATGTAGTCTGGAAAGAGTTTTGTGACTTTTGTATTTTCTTCATCTTTAGAAGAAAATATGAGATATGAGTCATTTGCCAATACTTTCCTACAGCTTATGAAAATGTTATTCATTTATGCAGCTGGATTGCCAAACAACTAATCAATATAATCCTTCAGTTTCTATGGCCAGAGGAGCGTTCTCTAGCTTACAGTGTGTCCTTTTTCCATTTCATGGGGTGTCTTTTGGTTCCTGTGAAGAGGAGTGGTTTCTAGTCCGTCCCATATTCCTTTTGAAGAAAGGTGTTTCCTAGCCTAGAAAAGGACACAGATTTAGGAGTCTGAAAATGTTGTGGCAGGTAAGTTTGGTCCGACTGTGGGCAGTTGGTTTTGGTGAGGTTGGTCTGTGAGATGCTGCAAAAATAGAGTGAAAGCAAAATATTTCAAGCGAGCAAAACATTACTTTGCCCTGACCACTGATGCATGAGATGGTTAGGACAGTTTGATTGAGAGCACTGAAGGTAATTCAATACTTGCTTCTTTGCTTGCTGGCATCACGGTGTGTTAGGAACGTGGTACTGGGTGTTAAGAGATATGTCCTACATGAGCGCGTCCTGAGTTAACCTCATTCATAAATAAAGAAATAAATAACTATAAATATGGGAATTCTGAGAGCAGAGGACTGTGAGGTTGTTTGGAACGGGAAGAAAGGGGAGCATTGGTTAGATGCTCCCGGGAATGGATCAAGCTTCTTGGATGTCATTCATTTGAACTAGGAAGAAAGGGAAACCACTGGCTCCATCTTGTTTGGATAATGATGACAGGGGTCAGCTGGATACCTAGGCAGTCCAAATATCAACAGCCTTGATCCAATATTTAAATCTATTTAGAATTTTGATCTTACATCCATTGTGTTATGACAAATCTAGGATGAAACACATGTATCTCACATGTTTTGGAGCATGAAGGTATATTTCCAACTGTCATGCAAATGTAGATCACAAATTAGAGTAAATTGATAATAAATTCCTGCAAGAATCACATTTGTACGATGTTTAAAACTGTATAATTCTTTCCCACAGTGCCCCTATGAGCCTGCATAGCTATAGCTGGGTTTGAAAATTATTGAAATAATGGATGAGTGAAAACTGTATGATTCTAATCTAATCATATACTCGTATCGATCAGTGTGGGTATTGTACGAAATAAATGCAGTTGAAGTTACCACACCATGGTTGTTTAGGATATTTAACACTATGTTCCTTTACAAGGCTGTAGATCTATAGATTTATTTTCCTGCCCGCATACTGTCTATCTGTCCTTGCACTTCTTGGCTCAGCTCAGTCTGCACTCATCCGCAGCTGAACCAGCCCTGGCTCTATGTATGTCAGCCTAAGGGGGCCTGTTTGTGGATATGTGTATGCGAGCGTAAATGCATGAACTGTGTGTTTGTCCTACCTGGCACAGTGCATGCGATCCCTAAGGACCTGTGTGTGTGTAAGCATGTGTGTGTTCTTCCATCACTCCAGCTGTCTCCTCACATCCATCCGTTCTCTGATGACTGAACATCACAGCGAATCTCTCCGATCTGCTACCTTCAGGGTTCCACCCAAACAGACACGGATATAAAACAATGCTTCTTGGGACTAGAGCCAAATCACGCAGTGAAAAGTGGAACTTACACATCAGTTGTACACACAGCGAGCAGCTGAGGAAACCACTGGATGGACAGTCAGTTTTCCTGGGATCGGGCAAGTGCAACTCCTCTGATGTAGACAGGAGAAAGCATTCTGTACTAGACTCTAACGGACATGAATCTCTGACTTTTCTCCATTCTCAATTGCTCATCCCCATTTGTGTAATTTCATAAAAGCTACCTTTCAGCCATTGCATCTTTAAACCTTACTAGAAAAGTGTGAGTCCTGTTGTTATCTACAGCACTACACCCACTAAAAGGTACAGACAGCAGAGATAGACTTTATATAATACAAAGATATGTTTTATTTAAAGACCTTCAACATACAGTGCACACACAGCTCCCACACAAAGGAAAATAATCCTTTATGGCCATTATGAACCATACCTTCCCACACAACAAAGAAAGACACACCGTTGCCTCCATTTACACACACACACACACGTTTTTTACTATCACACCAAAACAATATTAAATTAAACCTATAAACCTAAACCTAAGTAGAGAATTTAACGAAAATTAGAACAAATAATAATCAGAGATGGTTGAATTCACATTTAATGTAATAATTTTTGCCCTACAGATTGGAGAGATATGAATTCCAATGACATGTATTCCTGACCTCTGTGTCTTGTGATTTATTAGATGTTTAGAAGTTATCCCTCCTTGTCTCGCATGACTTCTACTTCATGTCCTGTGGTTGATTCTTTGCACCTGCCCTAATGTGTCACCTACTGTATGTCCAATTATTATGCCCCGTCGTCTGCTTGTTCCCCCGTCTGCGTCAGATTGTTGTCATGAGTTTGTCATGTGTTTCAGTGTCTGTTTTCTCTTTGTTTTTGGATTATCTGTTATCTATATTCCTGGACTTGGATCTGGATTATTACCCGCTTTCTAGATTTATTCTGTCATTTTTGTATTTAGGTTTGGATTTTCATGCTCCTTGGATTTTTGTTTATACCAGTTCCCGGATTTGATTATTCCTCGGACTCCTTGCTTGATTCTGTGACTGTAAGTTTGTTATTTGAGTCATTAAATGTGTGTGTTTAGACATCACCAACTTATTGCCATCGTTTGCTGTGGTAGAGTTGCAGGTGCCAGTAACTATGTACACTGGTGACGCTGCTTTAAAACACGGAAGAATCAGAAACGGAGATCATCATCTCACACCCTCCAAACAGTCACGGTGCAGAAATCGTCAGTCGCACCACATTTACTCAGCAACGCAACAAAGATTCTGCTCAGCCGCTATGATGAACTTCCATCATTCAGGATTTGATGCTGTCGTAGTGTTTTCTCGATGCAAGTGACACAAAAGACATTTTTAGATCTGATCTGAGCGGCCAGAGCATCCGGACTGAAACACATCTGTAGAAATCCAATTGGAATCGCATTTCAAACCACATCCAAATGTAGCTGGGGTCAGATTTGCAAAACATGTATTTCATGTGGGCTTTTTTGCTGTCCACAGTTCCAAAAATCAATCCAGATACAATGTGGATATGCCAAAAAAAAAACTCATTTTCAGCCTTCTGTCCAGACTATAATGGCATTTTCCTCTCACTACAATCTCCCTGTGATCATTCTTCCTTTTAAATGCCAATATAGGTGAATATTTAGCAGAGCTGTTGTCATTAACCTGTTTACATGTTTATTTTGTCAGACGATGTTGCGACCATAAAATAATGATTATGTCCCACTCCTTACCAGATGGCTGTTATGCACAGTTTTGTTGTTTGCCAACTGGAAAGGGGGCGAAGAAGAAGAGATTTTGCCATTGCAGGCATTTAACTGTGAACAGATTTAAAATTAGACAGCTTAATGTACCTAGACGCGGTGGGTTTTGCACACCCAAGTATACAACTGCTCACACATGCACACAGAAGTGTGAATTTGTGACTTCCCAGACCATTTAGATTATTCTTGCAAAGGAAGTGTTGACAGAGAGCTACCAGTGTGGGATCAGCAGCGGGTTAATTAACAGCAACGTTTTCAGCTCCGCAAAGAGAAACAACACCTGTAAGGGGAACTCAGGGTGTGTGAATTCGACCTAACACATTCAAAACTGGAGAAATCTCACCAATACTGGATCTGCATCGAAGTACCACAGAGTGCAAATCACACTGCGAGTGTGAGTGCCATTTAGGCAAACTAATTCCCTGTATGCATTACGCCTCTCTTTGTGTTCAAACTAAATTACAGAGCCACATCATTTATAGAGCTGTCTGAACTTTTTAAAGTTAAATCTCTTGTATCTGCATCATTAAACTTTGCTGGAAGCGTTTCAGTGTTATACCACATGAGTTTTGTTGTTGCTGTTAATGAATTAATTTCCTAGAGGTCAACCAATTCTTGCAGGTTTAACTTATTACAGTGAAGGTAACAAGCTCCACAACAAACAACTGCATTGACAGCATAATTGCCTACAAGACACAAACTACATTAATTGGTCACCCATCACTAGAAACCAATGGGAAGTCCATCAGGATTTGCTCCCTCATACAAATAAAACCCACACTTACATTAGCTAGGTTTGTTTGCTCTCGTGAATTAGGAATTAGTACATTTTCAAAGCCAGGAGGCAGTGAAAAGCATAGGTGGTTTTTACTTTCATTGCTGCAGTGACTCTGTGTCCTCAATGTCTCTAATTAGAACAAACAAGCTGTTCCTCTGGTGGGGTCAGTGTGCTGTGGCTCCCCTCTGTCCTGATGTCCGAGCCAAGAAAACGACACATCTCAAGATCTCGATTATTATTAAGAACCTATTCCATTTCACTGTGTTGCTCCTCTGGGTGTCAAATTAGTGTGATGATGTACAGTATAATTGTTCACGTAACCATCAGTCATTAATTATTGCTCATTTTAAAAAAATGTTACATGGTGAAAAGCCAAGAAAAGCATGCCAATTAAAAGACTAGAACACTGCAAAAACAAACAAAAACTACTTATCAAGTAATTTCTGTCTGTAACAGATTCCTTTTGATATGTTAACTGAAAGCAGCTGATGAGAGTGCTCAGACTGAACCAGAAAAATAAAATTGTAAACCCAAACAATGAGCTGGAGGACACTAAAGCGCTCTGTATCTGAGGTATAATGAGGCTGTTCGTTCATCATTACAAGCAACCCCCTTTGACATTAGTCACTCAAAACATTGTTTAAAAATATCGATTAGTGCAGCTTTAAAGCTTGTTTTCTTTGGCTAACCCAATTCGATTTTTTAAAATCCTGTTTCCAATTTAAGCTATAGCAACTTGTTTCACAGCCCAGTATCCTAGGAAGGACGTTCATATTATTCCACAGCTCACGATTTATATCCAATGCCAGAAATAGTGCTTCATTTAGCAAGATGGTGTGTGAGAGTGTGGAGGCTAGTGTCGAGGATGGGCGTGTAGTGTACATACTGAATGCGTTCCTGTCCTCAAAACATTTACAATGCAGATTATCTACTTAATTTAAATGTTCCATTGGTTACAGCCAAGTCCGTCCTCCCCAGAAAAAAACGACAAAATATGTAGTTTGTTCAGAATGTTATTACGACCCATTTTTTATGTTTATTCTGACAGCGGTCTCTAGTGGCCCAACAACAGTAGCAAAGGAGGAGGTGGGGTGACGTATTATAAATAACGAGAAAGTCCATAAGTGGATGGGTGAATGGATGGGCCAAAACCAGGACTTTCACACAGGAGAACGATGTCTGAGTGTGAAACCAAGTAAATGTTATTCTGAGTCGTAAGTTAACTCAGCCTGGTGTTGGACTGGTACGGGAAACAATCACAAGTGTCGTTTTGGGAGGCATGGAAATACTACCTATTTTGTCGTTTAGGTTGGAGGACTTCCTGTTACATCCGAGTTTGCTACCCTGCAATCTTCTTTACCGTCTTTGTGGGTACATCGCTATTGTATGGAGAATAAAGGACAAATCTGCTGGCAAGTCTGGCAATAATGTTGTGTTTCCTTATTCTAGAGCAGCATCCTGCCTTATTATTGTTTCTAGATGCACACACTCATTTCTAGAAAATTCTTGAAACAAGTTGATATCTATTTGTAACAGGTTACAGTAATCTTACTGCACTGGGAGCCCTTAGTAAGCCATTAAGGACTCAATTATAGACAAAAGAAAATGGAGAAGACAGATTTTGTGCAGTGAATAGAACAGAGTGATTCATACTTGGATTTTACTGTGAAGAATACTGTGTATCTGTCCCTTTGCCAACAAAGAGAGGCTTATGAATAGGAAGCATTACAGGACGCTGCATTCAAAGCAATCAAGTCCTTTTGATGCAGACACCATGTTAAATGATTAAGTTTCATTCTTTAAAGATTTCTGCCCAGATAACAAGGCCGGGGCAACGCACTGTAAAATCCGCCTTAACATCAAGATCTAGAGAACCAGCACAGCAATTTATTTCCAATTTCTTAGCAATTTTTTTTCCATTCATTGAAATCAAATAGAACATAAAAAAACAAACTATAACAAATCAGTGGTGTTTAAGTGGCGCACACTGGTAACTGTGCAGTTGTAAGAAATTACTCAGACGTGTGAAATCAGCATCATTGACGATAACCACTCACAGCATGACCCGGACACAAAAGACAAATTCCATCTGATTTTTACCTCTAGATTTGAGTTCAACTGTCTTTAAAAAGGAAGATGAGCCAGGCTGTGAATAAAAAAGGGAAATATTCATTCCTGAACCCCATGTGGGGTGTGGTATGATATAGCTTTCATTTCTCTGCAGCAATCAAATTTGAGAGTGGAAATGGCAACAAGCGTCCAAAAACCTGCTGGTAGCAGCGTGCCTCGCAGACAAAGGCGCAGTCAGTGCCTTGCAAACGGCATGCTGCTTTCAGCGGCACTATGATGCTTTCACTGAATAACAGGCATAATATATCAACTGCTGGAAGAGAGATGGTGAGAGAAAGGGTTGAGGGTGGGGTGGGGGGGTGGGGGTTGAGAGCTGGAGGTGAAATACAGAGATTCAGAAGAAAAAGAATAGGGGGCAAAAGTGATAAAAGCATACAAAAAGCCTTTATGCTCGGTTTTAGATTTTGCTTGATTCTATATTTGCTTTCTCATACTCTCCGCAAAACACAACACTTCCTGGACAGCTCTTAGCTCAACATTGCCTTGAAAATGTGCATATAATATTAGTGTTAGAATCCTGAGCGATGTAAGCTGTCTCTAAAATCATCCCTATGCAAAATAAATCAGCCTTGTTCTATCTGAGTGAGCACGGACAGGAAGCATGGCTATATTTAGGAGGTAGGCTCTCCCATGATTAAACACGGAGCACAACAATTAACATTTTAAAGGTTAGCGGCTCCACAGAGAAACATGCATGTTGTCCCTAGCACAGCACATATGGCACAGTCTCAGGTCAACTCTGCTTTGCCAGCGATGCCAGCGTTATTTACTGCATTTCTAAAGAGTTTGACACAGTTAGGATGGAACACGAGCTTAAGGTTCAGGGATAATCCCTCAGAGGGGGGATGGGGGGGGCAGATTATGAGAAAATGATGAAAAACTCAGTAATATGCTGCAGGAAGGCAGCGTTTTGACTCCGTTTCAACATAGGTAAGGAGCAAAAAAAAACAAAAAAAAAAAAAAAAAAACCAGACTTCAATCAAGCTAGAGTGGGTCCAATAATGAAGGGGAAAAAATCTCTGTGGTGCCTGATACAACTCCGATTGCATGCAATTACCCTCGATCAGCTACAAAAATACCACAGCCATGCCAAAAAAGACAGACAAAAGAAGGCCCATATAAATTCTGTCTGGCTAAATACAACACAATTAGCCTCTGTTGCTCGCTGTCACATTACCACAACCCCAGAGAAACTGTGGTGGGCAGAAGAGGAGCCATCTCATATCTCATGTTTGAGAATGAGACACAAAGTAAGATCTGTCTTTTGTTCTCTTCCAGGCAGAGAGCCGACTATTCCCACTTGACGCCACCTCTCCCCTGCTGTACATATTGCAGAACCTGCTCAGATGGTTGCAGAGGCTGCGATTCTCTCTGTGAGTTTCTCTTTGATTCCCAACCCAGTCTGTATCGACACATAACATAAAATAAAATAAATAACCAAGAAACTATTAAACATGTGCACGGCAGTCAGAACAAATCATCATTAAAAAAATGCACTCAAACTTCAATTTGGTTGATATGCATGAAACAGAGAGTTAGCTACGAAATATCACAAGTGCCTCATGGGCACTGTAAAGTGGCACTTCCTCCTTGCTACATGGCTGCCAATACTGGCAGTTATTTCACACACAAGAACACTGTGCACTCACACTTTCATTTGTCAGAGGAGCACACACACAAATCATTATGAAACTGCTGCAATCACATCATACTGTACCACATACACATGACTAGGCCCCCAGTCAACGCAGCCCATGGGATCATGTCGCTTCACTATAGGATGGTGGGCAGGACATTTTCTTTTATTGGCCTGCCAAGAGATGTCATTGTACTATCAGTATGAATTGGACCTCTGCTGTTGTCACACATTGTGGTTTACTGTAGCGTGACTGCCGACGATAGAGTGCATTATCCCCATTCCTCGCTGTTGAAAACATAAAGACCATGCCGGCACATGAAAGAATGCTAGCAGGTATATTTCATTTATTTCCTGGAGCATCAATCACATGCACTCTAAGAGTTGATGGCTCTTGCTGCAACCACAAAGGACATGTGATCTCCATCTTTGTCAAGTAAGTGCACAGAGTAAAGTGCGGGGTAACATTCTGTGGCTCAAGTTTATTTCATTGTAGCTATAGGTGAATACTGTTTCTGCCACGCCGCTAGATTTGCTAGTACGCTTCCAAGTGACATTTCCCCTATTCCTCCTGTCTGATGAAGATCCACTACTTAATCTGCATTTGCTCACATGTCAATACTCCGGGGCAGTTGATACAGAAAGGAGAGCTTGTGGGGAGATGGAAAAGAAAATCAAAGGAACAGATCAGTACTTGCTAATCTCATTCCCATTTTGACCAAAACTGATTTCCATAGGAAGGACACCCGGCCTCAGGGCCTTAGCTCAGTTTCACTGTTCAGAGCCCATGGCCTTATTCATTAGGAGGTAAAGGTCAGGCAGGTATTTATAAGGGAGGTAATTAACTTAGTGTCTCACCACAGTAAGTAGCAGCCCCTCATCCAGTTATTGTGACCCACTGTACAGGCTCACCTGCCTCCGTTACTGACTGAACAGAGGAAGTGGTAGTAGGCGGTATTTTGCAGTATTTCTGAGAAAATAGTTTCACTCAAACAATATGTATGCTGAACTCATCTTGAGGAACTGTCAAAAAAAAGCTTTCCTTTATGCCAGAGAGGTGCTGACCGAAGTGGTGAGTTTACATGATTATAGTGAAAGTGTGATAAAACATGGACAGATGGATGGACCATTAACAAACAAAGCCATAGACAGACAGAGGATGGAGGAGTATGAACCTCTCTATCATACAGTGAAGCCATGGCAACAGCAATAATGGTTGGGATGACAACTGAAAAGTACATTTATTTTATATCTTAACTTTCTTCTTGGCTTCAAGTGTGAGTGGAGACAAGGACAACACAGAGAAGTGGTGAGAAATCTTAAGTAAATAAATAGCATAATTTTACCGATAACTATGTGGTCCATCCATCGTAAATGGTCAAAAGCCTAGTGTCAAGGAACAACATCAAACTGAGAGTGCACTCATGTCCTGCGTACATAACCTGCTTATATAACCTAAAATAAGCGAGATGCAGAGGCACACACACAGGCTGATAAATAAGCACATAAAGCACAGGCTGTGGAAGGTGTGGAGAGTCTAAGAGACAGAACAAAACCACAAGAGAAAAAAGAAAAATCCAGGCGCTAAGAGCTGAAAGGTCCTCCAATCTTCCCGGGCTGCTTGCTGTACTGTAAATATGTCCCAGTTGGTGGGAATCAGTGTAAAAGGCAGCTAGCAGCTGGTGCTTAGCGGGGTCCTGCTGGCCCAATCCCACAGCCGACCCGGCTCACTGATGAAGACAGATGGATTGGGCCACAGCCCCCAACGCAGGAAACACGCCCCCGAGCTGGCAGATTAGAGCCAAGCGTCCAATGGAGCCCTGATAGCCCGCTGAGGGAGGGAGAGCAGGCACACGGTACACAGGCGCCTTCACGTGAACTTTTGAACCAAGAGATGATATGGAATGAGGTCATCTGAATGTCAATGGTTGAGTGAAACGGTGCACAGAGGAACGCCAGAAATTCCTTAAGTATCATGAAAGTTATCGGCAGGTAAATGAAGAGCATCCCATGCATTCAACTAATTTTAGGTGGAGAGCAACCATTAGTGCTTTAACAAATGACTAATCAATGGCAAAGTTACTTTGAAGAGCATGGCTTTCACGGCCTCCAGGAAATTGATGTGGTTGGCGAAATACACTGATGTAGTAACAGGACCTCCAGGTAGCACAGTGCAGTATAGCTGTGTTGTGTGTGTGATGTTTTTCTTTCTCTCAAAACCTCTTCTTAACTTCATGGAATTGATGCTATCCAAACAATGGAGAGTTGTCTATGAAGGCTACAATTTTCGAGTGGTGAGAGACATTTTTCATGCAGTCCTGCTGTGCTATTGTCATACTCTATAAATCAAATAACATTCATGATTTCTTTTGCAGAAAAGAATGGAAATAATGAAGATCCTTGTAAATGAGCCAATTGGGCAGTGTTGGTGAGATGTTTATCTTATTATGTAAGATGTTATATGAACCAGTGTTCCCCTCGGGATTACTGTTCAGGAGCTGTATGTTCTAGGAAATGCAATTTGTTTTGTCTATAGGCTGATGGATCTTAATGTTGAACTAAAATATCACCTTTCTGAGATAGCCTTATGTTAATCTGCACTGAGGTTCGCGATATAAGTAGCTTATTTTGCTGGCACTCTGACAACCTACGCAGCTCATTATTTTAAAATGCACTTTTTTGTTGGCTCCACCTGGCTCCACTGTAACCACTGCTTGGATTCACTTTGCACTTCCTGCTTTAATGCTAGTGTTGTCAAACTAGAGGCCATGATGTGACACACAGCTATGCAAGGCCAGCTGATATTAAACATCACTTTGCTAACCTCAACACCTGAGGAAAAGAGGCTTGTGACTGCACAACAGATGGAGCATTTTACACATATACACCTAGCATTCCATAGGCACTGAAGCAGCATGTCATAGTGGAGCGGTCAGTTCACTGACCATGACACCAGTTAACCATGACACAGCTGTATTGAGTGAGATGGAAATGCATGAAAGTAACATATTAATATTAGGAACACCCACACAATGTCATGTAAATATGTACAAACACCAAAACAAGACCATTGTGCTAAAACTAAGTGACTTAGAGGTCCCGAGCTGGTGAGAGCTACAGTAGCCCCTAGAGTAATTTATTGATCGGTAAAGCCCCTGCTAGGTGTGTTACAGTTGGTTCGGGCCCATCTCTGATTGACTTAGTGTGATGAGAGCATAATTAAGACTGCAGCACATTAACAGATGGCTGCAGTATCACACTGCGAGTGAGTGAGAGAGAGAGAGAGAGAGAGAGAATGTGTCTGGCATGCATAGCAGAGCATCCCGGAAGGCCTTCTTGAAACATAGAGTACCTACAGATGCTAGAGGAAGTAGTTTTACACAATGTCTGGGCATATTTTATGACGACTGAGAGAGACATCTAAATATTTCTATACATTTCTCCTGGTGAGAAACCCTATGTTTACTTTATTCCTTCTTTTGTCGGGCAACTATAAAATCAGACTACAGTAATATGACGTTAAAAATCCAGCAAGACTTTAAGGTCTCATCTCTCAGCATGAGTTAGAAAAACTGGTCTTCAGTAGGCTTGAGTAATTTCTTTTTAATGTCTCGTGACAGCGGCAGCTTATTCAAAACGCTTGTAGCCCTCACTAAAACCAAGAAAGTGGAGCATGTCACTCCAGTTATCAGACCTTTGCACTCAGAACAGATTTTAAATTACTATTGGTTTATGAAGACACTATATGGTTAAGGGCTTGGCTACAAACTATGACTGTCCCAGATGACCTACTGTCTACTACTGTCCCAACAGTTGCCAAGATGGAGAAGCAGCATTCAGTTTAAATGCGCCACATAACTGGAAAAAACATCCAGAAAAATGTATTTCTACTCCAACTCTAAGCTCTTTTAAAATCGAGGTTCATAACTTTTTTGTTTTCTAATGCACTATTTCTCACGACGCTGTAATTGCATTAATTCTTCTGTTTTTTTATCTTAAATTTAATTAATTTGTCTTTTTAAATTACATTGTATTTCTTTTATATATTGTCTTGCCTTTTTATGTCTCTATGAAAGTAAACTTGCCTTGTCTTATCTTTATGAAAAGCAATTAAGGTTTAACTATGAAATGCTGAATAGTAATGTAACACAGTGTTTCCCACAGGATTTTAAGAGACTATGGTGGGTGGGCCTTGAACCCTCTCACCGGGGGTCCAGGGGCATGCCCCCTATAAGAATGTTTTGTACATTTTAAAGTTAAATGCCTTAAATTGATGCAAAATTAAGAGGCTATCTATGAAGAACTTGGTATGCTTGTAAACAATGTTGTGCTCTAATAAAGTATTTGATCATAAACCCATTGTATAGCTATAAATATACTATAATATATAATATAATATAAATACTTTTATTGGACACATGTAATATGTTTTATACTTTCTGTAAATATAATCTAATTAATCAATTTCCATGCTGTATAGACACCTTATTTTGAAAACCGGGCGTTGTGTGTATCCTCATGCTAAATTCATTAAGTCCAACCAGAGACCGAACTTGATAAATAATGTTGTATGTGGTTCTTGTATCGAGAAAAATGAAGACTTTACAGCCTCTCTTTAGGTAGGACTCTAATACTAATAATACTGCAACACTTGTCTTTGTAAAGAGAGAAACTGACAGGATAAAGCCGCTAACCTGCCTGTCAGCACGCACTGGTCCATTTCAGTGGATTTATCATAAAGGCTTTAATACGTGTGCACTCCAAATGTAGGCGCGGCTAGCTTAATTGCCTTCTCACAAACGAGTGACAGAGACAGGCCGTTAACATTACCGTAGTTACCTCAAAAGAAAAGCGGTTGTCTCGAGTCGGAGGCCAAAGTGTCTGAGCGTGCGAGCTTACAGTAGCGCGGAGCAGCGCCCACATCGTTAGAGTCCTGTAATATATTATGATATTATTATATATGTACAAATATTTTTCGGTTCATTCTGAAATTAAAATTCAGAAATGGTCTCATTAATTAATGGGAAACATTGTAACAGTAGCACAAGTAGACAAGAGACAAAGTCAGGAAATTGATATTATTGTACGTTACATAGCAATGTTGGTTTATGGTTTTAATATTTAATATTTAATATCAAATTAGATGATTGGTAATATTAATGAACATTAGCAATCATAAACTACATATCACACCAGAACAAGTTAACACTGAATGGCTAAACCCCTGAGTGTATTAAATTGAGCAACAGTTTAATTTATTGCTTATGAATTCATCTTTTTATTTGTAAGTGGAAGATTTTGTTCATTTAAAAGTTAGAGATTGTTGTAGCATCAAGTCAGGAGTTAGCCGCATCTCGTAACCTTGATCTGCATCTCCTAACTTGCTACCAAAACTCCATCAATAAATGTTTTGTAGTATAATGTTTACAAAAATTAAAACAAAAAAAATGGCAGTAGATTAACATTTGTCTTCTTGCCTGACAAACTTCACTGTTCACATTAACATTTACATGTCTTCCTCTACCCCTCCCTTATGTGGACAAGGGTCGATCCTCTTCTGTTTTTACTGTATATACACTACCTCTGGGTCATCTGCTTAACTCCTCAAGTGGTGTCTTTTATGCTGTGTTCCAGTCAAAGTTGGATGTCAGAACTTCCTAGCTGAAATTTCCAACTTCCGACCTCTAAGCATTCAAGGTGCACAATGCCAAACATAAACAAAAAACATGAATGCGGCAAACTGATGTTTCTTTGTTATGTATACACACAATTGTACTCTCAGCAGTACCCTTGGTGTTAAATAGAGATAGCCGTTTTAATGAAAACAAGTGACATAAACATACGTTTCTTATTAACTCTGTTCTTGTCTAGCTACATCGGTAATCTGCAAAAGTCAGTCAATGTTTTATATTTCCTAATGTTTTCAAGTTTTTGGGCATTTTTAATGTTTTTCCAAATAACTTTTATGCAGAGAAGATGACTTTAAGAGATAGTGAGCCGCAACCAGCTACATATTTCGCCATCAATGTACATGCAGAACAGGTTTTATAATATGGTAGTATGTATTTTTTAAATTAAAAACAGCAAATATACTTTATGTTGCCTTTTAGTTGGTGGTTTACCATTTCCAATGTGTGAATCCACGGGCGCTGCCATTGTTGTGAACGTCAGACAACTGCTTCTTTATGATGTCGGGGTAGATGGATTTGCCGCAAGTTTACAAGTAGGAAATCAGACTTTGACTGGTGTACACAGCGCAGCACCAAACACTGTTAATATGACCTCAGATTCATTACAGAACCACCTCCCTTCTCTATAATTACGAGCATTTCATTTGTACATCAAAATCCAAAAGAATAATCTCCTCATTAGCTTAAAAAGGACTAACATTAGCTTGCATCCCTAATTTGCTTTAACGTTGCTAACCTCAGCTCCTTCGTGGTCAACACCTTCCTTTCTTTTTAATTTAACTTAATGCTGATCTTTTCCTCCCCTAACTTCTGCCATCACTTTCTGCCACTCTCCCTCACATTCACTTGTCCTTTGAAAAATGAGAAGAGGGAGACAGTCACGCGTTGAGTTACGGTAGCTTACTGAAAATCATTAATGATCATGTGAAATTTTAGTAGCAGCGCTCATTCATTAAGCAGCGACAGCAGGCTTCAAATACGTTACTAGCAACTGGTTTTAACCAAGCCCTAAGCGCTGTTTCTCTCAGGCAAGAGTTGCTAAGTTTGCACTTTTGCACAGCTGAAGAATAAATCCATTTTATATCTGTGGTACAATCCAAAAGAGACTTGCAGCAATAACAAAACAGCTGCATGTTGGTCTTTGTAGTCGTAATACAACGAATTATATTTGGACTAGCGAAAGAAAAACTACACCACCACAGGAGGAAAAAAAACATTCTAAAGCCAGTAAAACACAGAATCAGTTTCAAAATCACCTTTAAGCCCCTGCATGGCCTGGCTCCGCATATATAGCAGAGTTTTTGAGCCTCTATTCGAGTTCTTGGCTACTCGGATCACTTGATCAAGGCCTTTTATCCATTCCTCATTCCTATTTTAAATCCAGCGATTTTCCAGTGTAACTCCTGAACTCTGGAATAGCCTTCCCCATTCCATCAGATCTGTTGAAACTGTGGTTTTGTTTTAAGCTACTGCTGAAAAGTAATTTCTATAGGTTTGCCTTTTAATAAACACTCCCCATTCGTTTAGTTTATTTTGGTCATATGCTTTGATCTTTGTCTATGTATCATGTATGTGTATTTTATCCTATATGGGAAGCACTTTATAACTGTGTTCTTTAAATCAAATTATTATAATTATGTCCAGGAACTTCACAGAACAAGAGACTTACACCTCAGGTCTGCTGGTTGTGTTTACTTCTATTTTCCAGTTTCTTCCCCACTTTAATTCTCCCTGTCTTTTGTTTAGTTTTGCCCCATCCAAATAGGATGAAAAGTTAATAGAAGGGCAACCTCAGAGAGCAGATGAGAAAACAGTAGTCACGATTCAAGCCACATACAATTTGATGACATGACCAGAAAAATCAATAGGAATTCATTGTGAGAAACCCCCTCAGAGCTTCACTGCCAGAACAAAAGATGAACAATTCAGTGCTGTCTAACTGAAGCGGTAATAGCCCAGTAAAGTCATTCTCCTGCAGGAATCAAACCATGCGTGCTGAAGCAGTGCATTATCCTTCCTATGGCTTACCCCCCCACCCTTTGCCAGCCCCCCAACCCCCCACCCTCCGCCAGCCCCCCAACCCCTTCATCACACACCCAAGCGCCAAATTCTGACAGCACTGTCTTTTGAAACACCATTTACAATTTAAGGGCAGTCGAAAACAAGCAGCAAAATGGAAAGTTTGCAGTTGTTTGCAGCCAGTTAGCTGCTTTTGTTGAACTCTGCAGAGAAGTCATAACCACTTTGTAAATTTGAGGGTGATACAAGATGCTGCTGCTAGCTTTGCAGCTGCTGTTAGCTCTGATGCCAAGCTCTGATTTGTTACTTGTATTTATAGAACCAAGATATCTTAAAATACAGCTACTTTTGGGAGAGAAACTGCATCTCCCCCTCCCCCCATGTATGGCTACAAAATGTACAAAGTTTGTCTTCTCAAATCTGAACCCTCCAGACCCTAATGCCATTTGCTGCCCATTTTTTCTGCACCTTTTCATGGAACTTCTAAAATTATTTTGTATTCCTTGTGGTGCTGGTACTTTCTCTTGTCTGCCTGAATGCTCATCATCTGAATCTTTTAGGTTCCTTCTCCCACAGCTCCTCTTTGCTGGCTCGAATATGGATGGATTTCACCATTTGCCATATACTTTCCAGTGGTTTGTTTCACTCTGGGGAGGAAGATGTTCTCTAAAGTTTCCAAATATGAACTAGCATTAGCCAGATTAGCTTGCAATGACAGAATGCCCATTCAGACACCGTTAAGTTTGTGTAAAATTTACATCTTGTAATTATTAAGTGGGATAGAGCAATGTCAAATTACATCATGAACAGCATGACTTAATCAGACTGAATCTGGAAGTAACTAGAGCTTCAGATTTAACATAACCCATAGTTAAAGTGATGTTAGCATCACTGTAAGCGACTTTAGCATGTTAGCTTGTTTTTTGCCCTTATTCATATTAAACCACCATTTTTCAGCCCCAAAATGCCTTCTAAGTAGAAAGTAAAGAACTGTACATGTTGAGAATGTGAGCTTTGTACTACATAATCTACATTGCTGGGTAACTGACCATCCATGGTTGTCTTTACGCATGGACATCCGGGGCTATAGCATAGAATAATAAAAATAAAAAAATAGCCATTGATCTATTATCTATCATACTAATTATGCATTAAAGCCCTTGAAATGAATATGATATTGTTGGGTCCTCTGTCCAAGCAGA
Source organism: Micropterus salmoides (assembly GCF_014851395.1). Classification (NCBI taxonomy): domain Eukaryota; kingdom Metazoa; phylum Chordata; class Actinopteri; order Centrarchiformes; family Centrarchidae; genus Micropterus; species Micropterus salmoides. The sequence continues at coordinate 11,396,060 of NW_024041484.1, forward strand.
AGATCGAACCACGGGTTGATTAAAGAAGTAAAAGAATCAAAGATGTATGTGGTGATGGAGGACGAAGCCAATGACGGGCACACAGGAAGGTGACATCTAGGAAAGATTCCAATGCTTGCAGAAGCTGTATGGCTAGGATGCAGGTGCAAATGCAGTCGAGCAGGTTCTTGTGTGCAACAAAATTGCTGACCTGAAAGTTGTGGCCCAAATATATGACTGCACAGCAGTGATGAGTCGATCCGTTTGTGGTGTGCAAGTCCGTTTCTGGGAAAAGTATTCAGAGGCTGTCCATGTGCATTGCTATGCAAATGACCTACGCCTTTGCCACACTTTCACTGCCATTCCTGAAGCAAGTGATTTTTTTAATCTGCTTGAGAGCCTCTATTCATTTTTCAATGTGTCTATAGTCTACCATGACCAGTTTGCTGCCATTCAAAAAGAGCTCCACATTGAGCAGGGAGAGCTTGTACAAATATCAAACACCTGATGGTCATGTCAGCTGTGCTCTGTTATTCACAAATATCAGTCTACATGCGCCAGCCATGACGCATACCATCCAACAGCAATGTGTGTGCAACGGAGTTTCTTAACTCAATCAAACGTCCGCAAATTCAAGACAGAAACCACAGTGATGTCTAATTACTATTCAATTATACTGTAGATTTAGAGAAAAGTCAAAACACTACGGGAGAGAGAAGCCCTCTGCCTGTAGTGACTCTGTACTTGCTTGCTAACGATAGGTTAGCAAACTCGCCAGCTCATTAGCGGTAAAGCAGATTATTCAAAAGACGTGTTTGTACCGTAGACTCCTTTTTCATAACTGTTTGCAAACCATTGCTCTGTTGTGTAACAGTTCTTACCCCAACATGAGGAGGTTAAATAAAAGTGGAAGGAACAACAAAGCTTGTAAACTACAATAGCCTGGACTCTACGGCTTCCCATCCCTTCAAAGGTCAGCACTGTCAAAACGGCTTGCAATTGGTCAAAGTTGAACTCTACATAGAACATTCACAAAGTTTCATTTCGCCTCCTTGTGCCTGTGATCTTGGCAATTACATTGGACTAGACTAGAGAGCTGCCATGGTGGGACCAGGCTTTTACTGTGTTTCTAGAAGCAAGCGGTCAAACAAGAGACAAGCCCACTACAAAACAATCTGCCACCATTTGATTGACTATAGACAGAATACCCAAGATATTATGTGAGACCACCACCCACATCAATATTAGATGTTTTATATAACATATTGATTCACTGTCTTCACAATGAACTTCCCAGTTCATTGTGAAAACTGCTGATTTTTGAAAATATGCCCCCCTGAAAAAAATGTGATGCATTATGCCCATTCGATTGTATGTCAGAATGTTTGCTATCTACAGCTGCATTTCAGTTGAGTGCGGAGCAGCCACACATTGGTCTGTTCATGTTAAACTTGTCTCCAATATCCAAAATTATCCAAGTTATGTCACTCCCCAGACAGAGCAATTCCCATTTAAGCTTATTAAATTGTACATTTACTCAAACTACTGCAGCCTAAAGTCTGCTTTATACTGACAGAGGTTTACTTCCCCACTGCCCTCACTGTGCCATCCTTCCTGCCCTAATGCAACCCCTGAGCTGGTTTTTAACTCAACAGCAACCCCTTATAGGGACAATGCTTCAGAATATCACCTGACCTTATGTTTATTCATGTGTGTAGGAGAAACAAGAAAGGCCTCTTCACAGCTGAACTAGCCAGGCAAAACTAAGTCGATCACCCAAGAGACTGGAGACGGGGAGAGCCTAACATTTAATTTAATATACACCCCACGGAGAATGAGGGCGGGTGACAGCGAGAGGTTAGATAAGGGCAAAAGAGTACCTTTTAGCATGGCTGGCCTGATGCAAGTCTTGATGCAGCTGCCCTCTGGTCCTGCCGTGCAAACTACTGAACCACAAGGGCTGGGGTGGAAGCCAGGATCGAGGACCTGTGGTGGGCACGAAAGCTCTGAAAACAGGGTCGCCATTTGCTGACCTTCGGAGGATGACTCACTGGAAAGGATAGGGGCATATGATAATGAGAGAACTGCATTAGTGTGGTTCAAGTGCAGGATAAAAGTGTCTCAAGGGGCATGTGCGTAGCATACTGAGGGAAATTAATACTTTTAATCATTTTGGGAGGGACGCTGTCACGGTTAGTACTGTATTTTACAGAAGGTTCTGCAACTTAACCCCTTAACATCCAGTTTCCATAATCCCTCCTAACTTCCAGGTTTAAGCAGCTTTCAGCTTGTTCCACCAATGTATACAAGCTGTAATAAATATGATCTAGTAAGATTCTGTGTAGACCTTAAGTACAGACTGCCATCCACTTATTCTTCTTTGTATACACAAAAAACCTCCCTTGCTTTAACCACGAATTTAATGATGGTACTTTTATGATGGTACTAGGCTACATTATCATGGACAAAGGTATTCACAGGATGCAGTACTAGCCTTTAGAAGTAACTTTTAATCTTAAATTTTGGAAAGACTTTAGCTCATATTCTTCCAGGCCTTTACTTAGTTTCAAGAATACTGAATATTCTGCTGTGTATTCTACACTAGCTGTTTCGATCATAGACTGTATAAAAGATTCGACGCATGCCATACCAAGTACTGTGGAGTAGAGCCTCAATCTTTGATCCAATGTAAAGAAATGTTTGCCCATCTGTGACGTAGAGAATCCTTTTATCAAGTGCCTCTGCTTCCTTTCATGTTTTCATTGGAGAGCAACTCGGAGCCAAAATTACTATTATTGACAGCTTTGTTGTTTCCTCTTTCAAATATCTGGTTGTTCATACTGATCTGAAATTGAAATGGTCAATATAAGGTTCATGGTAATATTTAGAAAAGGCACAGTCCAGGTCTTTCAGGGTCAGTAGGGAGCTTTGAATTTTCAGAGTTTTGTTGCCAGTGTCTGATTTTTCTGTTGTATGTTGAGGTAACAACATTACTGCCAATTAGCAGGATTATATAAAATGAAACGTTGCTTTGACAATTGGTTTGACTTCTGACTCATTAGAAAACATTGTGGAGGAAAGAACTAGGGGGAGTTTAAACCTTACCTCGGGTTGAAGGTTTCTAGGCTAGTTTTTAAAAGACAAAACAATTTAGAAGGTATTTTGAGCTGTTCTGTCTAATAAATGCAAAAAGCCCCCCCAAATAATTAAAAAAAAGTTTATTTTCTTATGTTTTACCTGCTTTATTGGCCTTGTTTTTTTTTTATACTTGTTATGCAACCTAACTAGTTTTCTCTCTGTAAAGGCGCCAGATCTAATATAATTGAAATATTTACTACTGCCATAAAGTTCTTTGTTTCCCCGCCTAAAACATTTACTTTGCAGTCAAACAAAATTTTTTGAAGTCATTTTCCTCTATATTGTTAGCAGAAAGGTTGAACCCTGCATTACACCATCCTGCAGTGGTTTTAGAAAATTACTGCACAAATCTGCAGGAATATATACAGTATGCCTCTTCCAAGAAAACTCAGTCACCCACACATACTCAGTCAAACACACACACCTGCATTTCCCTGATCTCTTTTTGTGTTGTACTCCTCTTCAGCATACAAAGTATTTGAAACTAGCAGTCAACTCCCCATTCAGCTGAGGCAATAGTCCTCCTCTGAGGACAGCACAAGTCAAAAAATTAAACTTCACTCATCGTGCCATTAAAAACAACCTGGAGTATTTGAAGCTGTCAGGTGAAAATCCCCCATAAGCTACAGAACACAACAGAGCAGATATAGGAGTGGAGCTGGAAGATAAAACATGCCATCTATTCCTGCGTTCCTGAGTTTCTCTTTGAAACTTCTCTTCAGTGTGCCTCGGAGATGGAGGTTCTTTGCTCCCTGCAGAGCTGCTCCAGCTTCTCCTCTCCCTGGAGAGATTTGCAGAGCGAGACAAACACCTTAGGTTTCTCTGCGGCTGTGTGTTCTCCAAAATTCGCCCCAGGCAACTTTAAATTAATACCAAGCACTGCTTTTCCCCTGATAATTATGTATCATCACCCATGAATGCTATAAATGAAGGTTGTTTAGTGCTTTTATAATGGGGCTAAACTGTTATGCAAAAACCTTGTGCTGGATATAATGAATGCTGCATCTTTTAGAAATGTGCTGAACGTCTCTACAATTACAGGGAGCTCTGCAGGTTCATAATATTTACATGTTATTACAGCTCTGTAGCTTCCAGCTATGGTTCCTTTTGTTGTAAGGGAGCTATCTGTGCCCACAAACGCAAAATGTCAATGTCTGGGATCAGCAGAAATGTGTTGCCTGCTTAACTCTCTCCTGTCCTTTAACCAGGACAGGCTTTGTTCGCTGTAACTACAAGCAGAACGCAGCTCTTCTCTCAATAATAGGCAGACTGACAAGTCTGTGGAGGTTTGTAACCGACAACAATTCTCCCAGACTGGCTGAATGGCTCTCCGGTCGCTGTAGTATGTGCCCTCTGTTGCAAGGAGACTCTGTGATTAGCCGGGAATTCATTCCTGACATGGTAATTGCTGTCAAATTACAGCCAACCACCAACAATTATGATGAGTGCTGACAGGTGAAGTGTGCTCGTCTCCCAATCACTGCCCTGCGCAGATGGTATATTTATAAGTGAGAGAGTGAGGAAATACACACAATTTACACACCAACTTGCAACCAACCATTCTGCAATTGTTCAAGGTCCCTTGGTCAAGCAGCACAGCTCCATCAACACACAACTGCTGTGCTGAGTATAGAGCGAGAGTAAGTCTTCAGTTGTGGTGGTGGGGTAATTAGATGCTCTGTGATGAACAGGGAACTTGCTCCCTTGTGTGAATGTTTCTTCTGTATGGTTATCACACACCGGTAAGTCATCAACAGCCTCTGAGCCATGTGTGCTAGAGGGAAATTCTACAAGCTTTAATGCTTGGCATGGCCATGTGTGCCCAAGCCTGGGATTTATGGAGAGCAGATGATTTGGGCCAATTACATCTTTTACATAAAAGAGAGTTTAGCGTCAATCTGAATGCCACCGAAGGTAGATGTAAACTACGATTTATAAATTCTGTGTCCTATCTTTGGTGCAGAAAATCACTGACCACACAAATGTATGAGTTTTGCTGCATATTATTACATAGCTGCAAGAGACTATTTTTATTTTTAACCTTAAAGTCTCCCTGTAGAAGACCACATGATATATTCACGTTACTAACATTATGCATAAAAGGCAGAGCAGCATTGCATATGATGGTGTAAGTTAAAGCAGTGGTTCTCAAACTTTTCTGTCACATCCCCCTTCAGAAGCCAAAAAACTTTTATGCCTCCTCAGCAAAAGTGGATTTAATTTCTTTCTTTTTTTTTTTAAATCAATCTCAATATAGGCGACTGATCTAAACAAGTTTCAGGTTAGCAGAATATCCTTGCTAGCATCAGAGCACTTAACGTTATGAGAACCACAGATGTTAAGTGATTTTTTGGAGGGAAAGTGGTCATCACATTACAGTATGTGAAGACTAACATAATACAATAAACATTTATTTTCCACTTTATTTGTACCTTTAAACTCGGTTAGCAAACTATTTTGCTAATTCACGTTAGCTCTACACACACTTGATGTTGCCAATGCAAGCGCCACGCAGTTCACGTCGCTGTCTTTTGAGTAACACCTCTGACACACCCACCAAGCGACACAAACCATAGACTGAATTATTTATATATATATATATATATATATATATATATATATATATATATATATATATATATGACATACCTCAAAGCCCGGTGCAAAACGTTCTAAGAATGAACTTGGCCCTGGTGTCAGTCAACTGCGAGTCGTCGAAATTCTGGCGGGGAACAAAAAATAAGCGTCTTTCTTCCCTAACGCACTTCCTGGTTCTTTTCAGAGTCTGTGAGCCAAGGTGTGGCCATGTAAATTAATTCCTGGGGGTGTAAAATTTTATTTGGGCTCCCAGATTATAATGAGGACTCAAGTGTTTTTGTTCATTAAGCTGGTTTTGCTTTTAGCCAAATGAATAGATCACAGTTTAACAGTAAAAACTTTAAGTTTTTGTGAAAATATCGAATATTAAAGTATTGATTTGCTGTTCTCTAAACTAAAAGCATAGCTATAGCCATCAGTATTATACTTTGTAACATATACACATTAGCTTTTTATCATTTGTTTTCGTTGTGTATCCCAAAAATATAATATTTAATTATAGCCTACTAAATATTAAGAAGGTTGATTGAATATAAAGTAATATTTGTATAATAAATACAGGATAAACTTGATGGTGGAAGCAGGGGTGGAAAATCACATAAAATGGAAAGGCTTCCTCATCTTCACAAAAAATTGGAAACACCTTTGTTTCATCTGGCATTCCTGTCTTGCTTAATCTAGGGTTCTCATTTCCTGCATGAAGAATTTACTACCCTGGGTCTCCTCAATTACACAGCGTTACCAGATTCGTTCTTACTTTAATTGTTCCCAGTTCCTTCTGTGCTCCATGATCCCTGTTGCTGCCAACGCATCCTGTTAGCCTGGGGAAAATGTAGGCCACATTGTGGCTCATGATCCCGGCAGACGGTAAAGTGAATGGTTTCCATGGGACAGTGTAACATGTACTAATGTTTACATTATCTGATTCAGATAATGGTAAACAGAACAGACGCTGTGTCCACCTAGAAGAGTTCACTAATGCAGTGACCACCACATGATCCCAAGCTGCCCCCCCCCTCAAACACTAAGAAGCCAATGATTTTGTTAGAGGCCAGGACATTGCTGATGGCCAATCAGCAGAGATCTCTGCAAAACTGGGTGATGTATACCACATAAAAGAAGACACAATCCAACTCACAAAATATCTAATGTAGAAATCTGTCAATCAATCCATTTGTATTACATAGGGCAGTTTATTGAACTTGTAAATGTGTTAGGTGTCATAATGCATGACCTGTGTTTTTCTACACTCACAAAACCATAAAAGTCTGAACATTTATAATAATATTTTGCTGCTTCAACATTACATTCAAAGCTGTAAATTGTTATAGCTACATTTTGTTAAAAACACAGTATTTACATTAATTGTAATACACAAATTTTATATTTGGCATACTTACATTAATCTCATCATATAATTTACAGGTTCTCAAGTACTGATTAATGGGAATATTTAATCTCAAATTCACAACAAATCAAAAAGTAAATTAACCATACAAAAATGAAACATAAGAACAATACTAAAGCTAACCCCTCCCCCACCCCATAAAATGCTGCACAGAATTTAAGATTGATGAGTATTTTATGTCAAAATCTCCTATTTTACAAAACAATGTGAAATCTACCTGCCACAGAACATTTACTTCACTGCAGCAATGCAATGTGGTTGAACTGAGCAACTATTTATAGTGCAGTCAACTCACGTCCATCTTTTTAATCAAATGCAAAGCAAATCTCATCTGTACATACTGTATATCTGACAATGATTAGTTTGTAAATATTTCTTCAATAGCGTGTATTTTAAGAGTGATTGCTGACGGTGAAACTAATTCCAACTCTAATTTTGTCAAATAGAGTTCATAATAACAGTACTGGTCATAATATAGATCTCGTTTGTGCTTGTCTGGAGTTACATCTGATCAGTCGGTTATCGTTTAAGTAGGACTTCTGGGTTAAATCACTGTAAAAAGTGTTTCTTAAAAATGTCTTTTCAGCTGAACATTTCCAAGCTTCTTGATTCCAGGTCCCAGTTAAAAAAAAAAAAAAAGTAAAGTTTCTTTACAGCACATTGTACATTTCCTTTGGCACAACACCTGGTAACCCTCCCCCCCAAAGATCTGTTGGCATGGACATCATGCAGGAGGGATAGGATGTGTTCACATAAATGGCAATGGTACAGCTTCTTAACATGCAATTGCACCAACGATTGCCCATGTGTTTGGTCCAGGCTCATTGTTAATGGGGGCAGTTTTTGGTCGGTATGAAGGGTGAGGTGATTTTAAGATTCTAGAGAGAGGCGGGCAGTAGAGGTGGCAACTTCCCACTGAAAAATCTCTACATCTCTTACCTATGACCAGTTAAATAAGCCTCAAAATTGCTCTCATTATTGGGCCGAAGTTACCAAACCTTTTACATCACTGCATAAAAATGACACAATATGGTTAATTGGCAGGCAAAAAAATGCAGTTAACAGCAAATTTTCCCCATTTAACCATAATACACTTTTGTTAGCATATGTTCAACTTTTTTTGTGCCATTGCTTGTGTGGATATGACTATGGGAACACACCCTTGTCTACTACACTTCACTGAAATGCATACTCGAGGCCTCTAGCACCTTTTAGCCAAACAGTATACAAATGTACACAGTTGTTTAAAAAAAAACGTGCAAGACTCACGGATAAAAGACTCTGTTTCCAATACTTAAGGCAAAAACAATTCTCATATATACCAATATACATATATTTGAGATTATTACATCTATCAAAACTGTGTTTTTCTAGAGTGTTCTGGTAAACATACGTTGCGACTGACCGTGGTGACCTAATATACGTACTAGAGCTAAAAGTGCGGAAAGACCATGTCAAAGTCAATGCAATGCCCTCTAGTAAATACAAAAAGAAATTTTAATTATTTGACAGTTTCTTCAGTTTCTTTGACTGCCTGATAATCTATAGGCCGGTGTCTTTTATTGGAGTGTATAGGTCAGGAATGCCAAACTGAAGATCACAAAAAAACAAGTAGGTGCCCAGTAGAAAAGTGCAAAATATGCCAGTGTGTTTCTTCAAGCTCCAGACCTGGACCTGAACCAGCACCTATAGCTGGGACACCTTTCTGGGCAGAGGCCTTGGTCTGGGGACTCGAGGGTCGGAGGTTCCTTCCAGCTTCATGCTGCCTGTGCGGAGCTGGTGAGGCTTAGGTGGCAGGGCCGGGGGGTCCGTCTGTGGGGGGATGGAGAGACTGTGGGGCAGTGGGACCGGCCTGCGGTTGTTCCTCTCGTACACACTGTAAGGGGGCGGGGTCTTGTTCTCTCTGCGGACCGGCTCGTCTGAGCTGCTGGAGACAGAGTTTGGCAGGGTGGTGGGTGGAGGCAGCGGGTGGGGTGGGTGGTCACCTGCAGGTAGCTCGGTGCCCGAAGCTTCCGACACGCTGCAGCGACTGAGGGAGGAGATGCCGCTGCTGTAGCTGCCGGAGAGGACAGGGGAGTTGGAGACCAGGCTGGTGGACTGGCACTCGGTGGGTGAAGGTGTGAAAGGCGGCACCGTGGTCTAGAGGGAGAGAAAGAATGAAACGTGTTGTGTTTCTGAATGTATGAGCTGTCAAGTTCATCATTTGCAGATGACTATCCATCTACCTGCCTTCATCAAGGAGCACAAAGCATTCTAGCTTTCTGGTGTTATTCTTGACGATTTCTGAAAAATTGTACATAGAGCCCATATCCTGCTTTGCTTGTTTTATTGTTAAGCCATTAGTCCATTAATGGATTAGTTGAACAACAAATAAATAACTATATACTAAACAACTATTTTAATGATCGATTAATCACCTGAAGAGCAACTTAACTGCCCCTGCTTTAACTTTTCGGCCTGTGGCAATGATATAAACTTTCAACCAGAAACTGTGGGCTGTGAAACACTGCCTTTCAATGTGGTTTCAAATTACTCTTTAAACTATTTCCTAAGGATAAAATTCCAAACATTACAATTTACAATTTCTTTGTCTTACGGTCACAACAAACTTGCGCTGCAAATTATTTTAATTATCGATTACACTGTAATTACTTTTTGATGAATAGATGATCATCAATCATTTAGTCTATGAAATGTCAACAAGAAAATCACACAGTCTGAGACCCTAAGGTGACACCAACCAGATATTCAGTTTAAAACAACATGAAACACAGAAATGCAGCAAATGCTTCGTTTCAGAAGCTGGAACTACAGACTATATGCCATTTTCTGTTGGATCGACAAATCAATTAATCAACTAACGGCTTCGGGTCTACACTGAAGTGAATATCTTTGGGTTTTATTGGCTATTCCAATAGGTCACCTAGAGCTCTTAGACATTAAGATGGTCATTTCCACCATTTTCTGACATTTAATGGAGAATATCTGTAGATATTCAATAATGAAAATACTAGTTAATTGCAGCCCTAAAGCTGTTCCTGTTGTCAGATTGTTTTATTTGAAGGATTTTAAAGTGACAGTATCAAGAAAAAGAACTAAATTAAAGTCAGAAAACAAATCACGTTCACGTTGTTAGCATTACTTTAGTTTGAATTCCCATACAGTTTTAAAAATCACAACAAAAAATGGCATACACATAACATACATGCATGAGGGTGTTATTTTAGCAAATGTTGTGTCTCAAATATAGTGAGCCAGTTATGGTTACCATGCAACCATATTGTATGCACCCCCTATCCTGCTCTCTCCAACTTGTGTGCTGACACAGCCATACAGCCTCAATAAATACTGAAAAAGTCAGTGAACAGATTGAGTCCAACCGGCCCTGTGCACCGAGACGAAAAAACACAATATGTCGCACTTCCCCCCCTCAAAAAGCCGATCACTCAACAAAATGTTTTTCAAGGCAATTACACAAGGCTGCCATTATGTCTGCTAAAACTTAATTGGATCTAGTGGAGTATACAGTTGATCAGTAAGGTATCCATTTGACATGCACGACTGGACAAACCTTTTCATATCTGGGTGCGAGCACGATGAAAATCAGTATATTAAATACAGTGCTGACAAGCAGATTAAAGTCCTGACCCAGCTTTCCAGAGAGAGGCTACTAACAAATATAATTTCTACATCTGGAGATGAGTAAGTGCAGCCCTGTCATACTGGCACCATGTGTTTTCTGCAGGTTCACTGCTGTCCCGGGGGTTTGTGGTGTGGTAATGGGCCCCTGGCTGCACTGATTGATGTGTGTGTGCGCTCGCTGTGTGTGTGCGTTCATGTGCCCGATAATGGGGCCTGCTGGAAGTCCGCGACGGACCCGTCTCTGGCAGTGCTGTGATGGGCAGCTCGGTACTTCGCTCCGGGCCTCTTCTATTGCCACAGCACAATAGCGGCACACACAAATGCGTCGACATGCACACACCTAATCGCACACACACAAATCTGATTGACAGAGCATGCTGAGCGCCAAGCTGTCACTCACACTTCTGCAGAGTTTCTCTCTCTCTCTCTCACTCACACACACACACACACACACACACACACACACAAACAACCGCATTCTTAGTTGTCACATGTAAGAAGACATCACACCCTCAACAAAGCTGGGAGCTTAGCACTGTTGCTCGTGACAAGCCCACAAAGGAGATAAAAGTCAGCAGGAGACAAGCTTCAGTTCACCGGGGTTTCAAAACAACTTTTACCCTCATTAAGAGCTCGCTCGGCGCTTAGCTAACCTTTCCTGGACCTCTCCTGCTTCTGCAGACTGGTATTAACTGTGAGGCTCGTTAACAATAAATGAGAGCTTGGAGACAAAACCAGAGTAATCAGTTTGACTGTACATAAACACTTGAGGTCAGAGATATTAAAAAAAAACATCTCAGTTGAGAGAAGGGAACATTCAGTTCAGGTCTCATAGCAATAGTAAAGTATCATAACAAACAGGGTTCAGTCTTTTTAATTTAAATTCACTCACAATACACGTAGCAATAAATAAATCCATCTGGTTTTGCATTTTTCTGGCAAGCAGGCCAGGTGACATCATCTCAGAGCCTGAATTAAACACAGTGGACACCAGTTGGCGTCTAGCACATTTAGCTAATACAATGAATGCCCTCCAGCCAGTCCCGTTTTGGGTCCTCTTTTGGATAGCCTTGTCATAAAAACTACACAATCAGCAACACTGGAGCAGTTAGCAGCTTCAGTGAACAGTAACGCAAAGATCCCAGGCCTTGGGTTGACACAGTAGGATAAAGACCACTGGAGCTGGCCGGTAAGACTTTAGCAGTGCAGGATAAAAGGCTGTCAAAAAGCAAGGTCAGGCTGTCTCTGAAAAAGGAAGAGAAACTAAAAAAGAAAAAGAAAAAAAAAAAGCCCCAAAACCTCCAAGACCAAACGGACAGAGGAAGTGAGCGACAGAAACACAACCAACCTTTTGCGGCGATCTGGACGTGGAAACAGGGGACTGTGACCTCATGCTTTTAGCCGAGGAGCCTGCTGACAACCAGATGAGCGAGAAAGGGGGAGAGAGGGAGAAGAAAAGAGGGCAAATTCAAATTAGAGGACCGTTTATTCTATCCATTGTGATGACAGAGCATGAGTCATGCATACATACACACACATGGAGCTGAGAGGGCCAGTGGCTTAAAGCGCCAATGAATCAAACTAGCACTGATGTTCTGTTCCACCTGCTTATTACACTGCTGGGGCAGTACAATATATCAGGAAGCGTCAAGTCTGTTGCATCTGTAATGAGTAAATTACTAAAACACAGTGTAAGTTGACGGTGGAGAAAACTGCTGTTGAAAAGCAAAGACAAGTTTCTCAAGAGATCGGGGGGGGGGTTGCAGGAGGCCGCAAATCCAGGAATTGACTGGAATTTCAATTGGGATTGACTTCAGCCCTCTCAAAGTCCACAGAGATTTTCAGCCTTGTTCTCAGCTGCACTAACACATCTCATGCCAGAAAATATCAGCATTTCAAGGCAGTTAGTTAAGGATTTGCTGTTGTCATCATATATGTGGATGATATTAGGCAGCAGTAAGCCAGGAAGCAGTAGCTGAGAGCCTCAGGTGGGAAAATGTCATAGTGAGGAGGAGGTGGAGAAAGCACCATGTGTCAAAAGTCAGAGCGGAAAATTAGTACCATTCTTTATCAGGTGAATTCACCGTGATCGGCCAAGTTTACCTGAGTATGGCGGTCTAGGAGGTACAGGAGGGCATTGCAATTTGCCGACAGAGTCGGTGAAGGATGGAGTGCGCTCTTTGACACTGTCAAGGCTCCAGCTACTGGGTGTGGGTCTCACTTACAGCACACAGAAACATCACAAGTCACTCAACAGGGTATGGGGATTACACAAGACAACACAGAGAACACAGTGGAACCATGCACATTTCAGATGGATGGTATGACAACTGTAAACAAATTGATCAGTTGATTGTCAAGTGTTCAGAACGCATTCTGACCTGCAGAGGGAAACTACAGTAAAAATGGTTTCACACCAGACGTGCAAGAGAAAGAGCGTACATTGAAGACCCTAAAAATGTACTTTCTCAGTCAGCTTCTTAACAATGAGCAGGGTTTTTCCTCCATAGAGAAATTTTTGGCGCCCCCCAAAGAGGTTTTAGCGAGCGCCAAAGGAAAATCACCAGCACCAAAATGATGAGAATTGGGGGGAAAAAGCGTTTCAAATATTCTCCTAATGTTTATTAATAGCCATTTATCAAACTGTTGAGCAAGCAGAACATAAACGGCTGCGTTGGTTTGACTGCGCATGAACGCTCCGCTACGAAGGTGACCTTACGCTAATGGGAGATGACTTCCTGTTATTTCTCACAATATAAAAGCCTTTTGTGCTTGAAGTGTACCAGTATTCACCAGTACTGCAACTTCTACATTTTACTCTTTGGCGTACCGGCACCGGTCCTCTCCTCTGCCCTCTCCAAATCAGGTTTTCACTACGTGACGCTCACCTGTTCCCGTTCTCGCCTGCCTGTTGATCTCCGCAGGGAGATCAGGAGACTTTCATGCAGCCATGTGCCTCAAGCTCATCAAAGTCACTTTTCGCGAACTAACCAATCACAGCCTGGAGGAGGCGGGACATTAAAAAATGGTTGAGGCACTACAGTAAACTTTAGAAATGTGGAACTTGTTGTTCTGTACGCACGGTTATTATTATTGACGAGTTAATATACTAACTTACTTTGCATAAACAAATGAGAGACTAACTACCAAGTAGAGCATTTTTCTTGCACAATAATTGAATGACTGAAAACAACCCACAAAAATGAAACTGCTGTTTTGTCCAACTGGAATTAATATTAGGCTACTAATGGTAAGCTATAGTAGACTATAGCCTACTATGATCTGAAATTATAATGAATACACAAACATTAGCACTAATCAAACCTTAACCACAGTGAGAGGTTTTATTAGTGAAACAGCTTAATCTCAAGTAATAAACTATCTGTAAGCAAATTATCCAAATCAAGTGTAACCTGTAACTATATTATTATACTAACATTATACTATACTTTTATACCTTTATTCCTCCAGGTTGTAGATATATTTTGTTTATCAAATAGTCAGAAATTACTAGAAAAATGCATATATTTGAATGAGAAGCGCAGGAATTTCTTCTGCCTTGGAATGATGGGGAAATGAAAAGTCCATAGGTTGATGGATGTGGACCAGTTGCTGGGTCACACACAGTCCAGCAATTGCTTTGTTATGAGCATGTTAAACAGTCTCTTCATAAGAACTTTGTTGAAGAGGATTATAAAAAAGATTAAAAAAGAAGAAAGAAAAATCGGCCTTAAGTGAGGCTCGAGCACGCAACAGCACAGACTTTAAGTCCTGTGCTCTACCAACTGAGCAAACAAAAGACACTGAACACAACTCTGACATTATGATTAAGAAACGCTCTTGTCCTGCTTCCTAGCAGGTTTACTTGGCTTGATTTTCAAAAAACACCATATTTTTTTGTCATACTACACATTGCTGTAGCTCCTCTTCTCACCCTGTGTTGAAGGCTTCGTTTTAGCTATGGAGTGATACATCTTGTCTCTAAATGATCTTTGTTGGGAGTTGCACATACACATTTCCTAGTTAAGGACTACTAGCCAATCAGAAGCAGATAAGGGTGGGTCAGTGAGAAGCCAGAAAACAGGGCTTCAGTTCAGCTGTACATGTTGGAGACCAGCTTGGCAACATAGACTGGAGCAAGATTTTCAGAGGGGTGAGTTCTGTAACAAATGTATCTATACAAACTAAGAAACAATGAATGGATGGCTGCTTAGGGGTTCCGTAATTTGTAATCATCACAGCTTTTGTTTTCAAGGCTGCTGTTTATTTAGTTTTTGTGTCCTTATGGTCGTGAAAAAATGTCCACAAATAAAGAGAGAAATAATAGCCTTGTTCTGTGCGATAGCCACACTTTCATATTTGGTGTGAAAACAGGGGGATGGATTTCATATAAACAGGAATAAACTAAAATACAAACACACTTCTCTTAACTGACAGTACCTTTTGTAGAAATCTCAGACTTTATATCAGGTTTATACAGTGGGTCACATTCAATCAAACTTTAAGTTCTAAAGTAGCTACTTCAAGTCTAGGAGCTACCTCAAGTGCAGACATTTCTGAAGAAATGAAACGTAATCAGACACCATAATTGAAATCACAATCAGGGTGATTGGTCAAGTCACAGTCTAGTTGTGGAAGCCTGGTGCCTTTGGACACGGCCACTGAACAGGCACAAAAAGGCTGTTTTCCCCATTCCACTGCCAACTAGAGTCTTGAACATAATCTATTATTCCATATTTGGTATCTGCTGTTATAATGTAAGGCTCAAGGCAGAAGATGTGACAAACGAAAACTTTTATACAATCAGGCTTTGTGTAAATTTTAACACCTTTCGTCGCTGTCGTATGCATAAAAGGTGTCATGTCACCATGTTGTGGCAGTTCATCTTTCTCTCGCTGCATTATTTACAGATCACACTCGAATCACACGGAAAGGTGTGTGTTTGTGTGCGAGTCACGAGGAAGCGATCACATCCACACCCTTTCTTTTAAAGGTGTCTCTTCCGCAATCCTCTCTAAGTAGTTCACAAAGTGTTCTATAAGGTGCTCCTTTGTTTTTCCTGACAGTGAGCAGCACTGGCGGAAGGCCATCAATTTCATAAATTTCCTTTTATACTCAGAGTTCAGAGAAAAGCAATCAGACTGTTCTGTTGTTTTTTTTAATTACACATTGAAGGGAGGGGGAGGAGGCAGCCATTCACAGGTGTATTATTTCCAGAATAAATCCAAGAAATACGCATGCTGAGCAAAATGACAACCAGGGGGGCTTAACTAATGGATATGCATTCATACATATGAATGTCACACACGTCCATCAGCATTGCAGGAATAGTACCTGCCATTTTAATACTCTTTTAGGCTGGGGGAGGATGAAAAGCTGTTATCTAGTCTGGTTAGGAGTCGGAGGAAAATGGAGGCCAGAAATGTTCTTGAATGTGTGTGTCCTGAGGAGCTCCCTGAAGAAACTGTGTTAAGACAGATGCCTCTAGTCACTCTGTGGTCAAACTGTCACACACACTGCATGTCTGGACAGATGAGTGGACAGTGGTGTAAGCATCGGTGAGTGACATGGAAGATGCCCGCTACCACTGCAGCACGCCATGCATTGCTGTGTTCCACTGAAGAGAGCTTTTGTTAAGAAATTCAACAGGAATTATTCTTAATGGACACATGTGTGGGACTTGTAATGGGAAATGTACGTGAGGATAAAAATGCTCTTTTAAATAACAATAAGGGTCACTCAAAACAATTAAAATCATTTTAAACATACACCTTAGAATAGGTTTAATGAAGTGTCTACAAATGTTCGCATTATTATACAGCGGGAGGAGATTCCCTGCAAGGTGTATGTGTTTTGAGGGTTTCTGAGAGTGCATGGAAGTGAAGTATGTTAAAAATAAAACAAGCTAAACATTGTGTTTTACCTTTGTCTGGTGCTGAGAGGTTGGGGTCACTCCTTGGTAAAGTGGTATCCCCTATCTGATGAGGAGGAGCTCTCTGCACCCAGAAGAAATAGCTCGAATTACTTATAGCATTAAACGGTATACTTGATACAACATAGGTAAATGCCAGCTTTAATGCACAGAAGAACAATTGAATATCGTATGGTTAAAAAATAAATATCAGGGTGTGAAATCTTTCCCCTAACAAATTCAATAGAAAAGACAAAGAGAAACCTTTATGTCTGGCAGCGGTGTGGTATTTGTAAAATACCTTTTTGTCTTACCTTTTTGCTCTTAATTACATTAAATGATACACATGATCAATATTTCTCAATAATAAATAATCCATTAGCAGCAAAGAGCTTCGCTGTTGTCAGGTTGAAAAAAAAATTGCTAGGGCCTCCCAGCATCTATTCATGTGTTGACTTAAACGATTCTTTTGAGTCAAGGTAAGAAAAACAGGTGAGCTGTGGCAGTAGCATCGGCACTGACTGTAAGAGATGAAAGGCCTTGAAAAACAAACACATTATTTTCCTGTTACAGTAGCTTTGTCACCGAGGATGGAGTGTGTGATTATGTTACGTGCTGCCCTTCAGCTACAGAGAGAAACTGCAATATCATGTTGTTCTTGTTGGCTCTTGTTCTTGTGGCAACATTACCGCACTATACTGGAATGTTGTTTTTTTTAAACAGACAATGAGGCAAAGCCGCTTGAAAAACTGCAATTCTCAGCTACAGAGGGCCTCATTGCATGTGCCCTTGTCCGGGAGGCAATTTTTCCTAAGAAAGAAGTCACCCATTGTGATATGCTGTATAATGCAAAGGTGACCTCGCTTTCTGACCCAGTATGCACCTTATGGGCAGCTGCAGAATTGGAAAAACATGCCTGAGAAAATGAATGGGAACAACCAGTGGTGTCTGAAATAGCTCCTCCCACTTTGTGACTGTAATTATTTGGGCATGCTAATATGCTAAAGGCCTACACGACGCCGCACATGGAACAATGACATTTCAATTTTAGTTGGCAAATTTTTATTTCCAGCATCCCATCTCACAGAACGGTTTAGATGCACAGTTAGGGTTGTGCTTGTGTTGCTGGCTTACCTTTCCATTAGCGCAGCAAATGATTATTGCCTCTGGAAGCATTTTTTTTATTTCTTGTTTGGTTTTGTTTTGCTTTCAACCAAAAGATATAGAACTACTTATGTGAAAGCAGGAGCACATTCTCAGACTTTCCTCGTACTAGCAGACATATTTCCTCATTGTTTGGTCACCGAAAGGTCAAACGCTCATTTGTCAGTTTTCATTTGTTTTATCCATTTTTTTCTTTGCAGGCAAATATCCATTTGTTCTGATCTAAAAGGGTGACCTATAATTCATTCGACACTGGAACACAGGGTGTAGTCGGATTCGTGTGTGTAGGTAAATGTGTGTATGTGTTAACCTGTGCAGGGTCCAGGGGGTTGGGGAAGATGGCGCTGACCGGCCTCTCTCGTGGAGACAGACAGGCATTTTCTCTGGAATGCTTGTGTTTCTCTGCCATCTGGGGTGAACCTGGAATGGATGTTATGAGATGTTAGAGGGGTAACACACACACGAGCATGTGCAACACATAAGGGACCAAATAGCAGCAAGGTGTTAGACTATTACCCACAAATACTGGCAATCAGGAAAGGCCAATCTCTCTTTCTCCCTCCAAGCCTCTCCACCATTCTTTCAGCCTCACTGGCTCCACAACATGACAAATGGCCTGCCCCCCCCCCACGCACACACCCACCTCACTCCCTCCTACCGCACCCCCTCACCTACCCAGTTGGATCGAACAATCACTACAGACAGAGACACATGCTAAACCTTGACACAGATACATATGTAACACATGCACCGAAAGCCACACACACACACACACACACACACAAATACTTGCTCACAACCTTTTCACAGCCCTTCCCCTCATCTGGTGTTAGCCACTATATAGATCTTGATCCATTAGCCAATGTGATAGCGCTTGCAGGGCTATCATATGAGTATGAGATACCCATCGCTGGCTCTCATTCAGATAACACACAAGCAATAATTCTTCCCAGGCTTTATGGGTAGACAGAGGCCACTTTTATAAGGGCGCCGCCCGCTGCCAGCAGCTCGCCAAAGGGGAGTGCATACGCTTCCATAAATGTCTTCATATATTCTTACTTTTTATGATGTGGATCAGGCAGAAACGCGTTTGCACATTTGAACGCAGCGAGATATGAGGGCAGACAGAGATGGGCATTAGATATTCACACCACACTGCAGAGGAGGCTTGGATGGGTTTGGAGGCCTGGACTTGGAGATTGTATTGAGGTCCAAGAGGGATACTACACAGAGCTGTGATCATCTCTTACTGTTTCTTGCATTTTTACTCGCTCCATGTTTCTTTCAACAGCTTTTGTCTCCACGTCTCAGCCCATTTCATTTTTCATCTCAGCTCATTTTGCATTCTCTCTATTTTGCCAGTCTCTAACTTTCCATTCAATCCCCGCTTTCTACTCATTGTTCTCCCTCTCCTACAGTACGTGGACTGTGGTCTAACCCTCGTCTAACCTCACCAGACAGGACGCCACGGTGGTTTGAGAGGACACCGTGACGCTGAAAGGCTAAAGGTTCAGTGCTCATGTTCAGTGTGTCCGGCTGAAACTGTGTCTGCTTCCTCTGTGTGAGTCACTTCGGATTGAAATATCAGCTAAAAAGCCTACGGCGTATAACACTGTAAAATGAGTCTCACCTCTGGCACTGGAAGGGGCTGAGCTGGTGACATTGGGCGAGGCAGAATGGTTGGAGCTGAGGCTTGAGGTAGACGGACTGGGCTGTAGGTGGGATGACAACAACAACAACAACAGCATCATTATCATGAACCAGAACATTATGAACATGAATTAACCTTTCCATATGAAATAAATTTGCTTATTTTATAAAACAGAGAAATTCCAGAGTCTAGGTGTTTGTGATGGAGTCTTAAACCTGTGATGTTTTTTCCACTTTCATGTAAGAGTATTTTGCAATTTGAGTTTTTTGTTAAGTGTGGATGTATGAAATTGAGCAACTAACTATGCTATTATTCCACAGGCAAATGATGATTAAAGATAACGGAAGACCAGACTCAAAAAGCAAAACTGCTAGTTAACTATTATTATCACATATAAACACAACGTATTTACAGTAGGAAATAGTTTTAGGACATCTTGGGAAAAACACTTTTTTTGTGGTTTAGGGTTTTGTATAAAGCCATAGCTGGTTAGCTTGAAGACTAAAGACTGCAAGCATAGAGACCGGAAACAGCACTACTAAAGCTCAGTAATTAACTCGTATCTTAATTGTTTAATCTGTACAAAAACCAAAGTGAAAAATTATTGCTGCTGAAAGCTTCATATTTGTACAGACATGACACAGTATTAAAATATAGATAGAGTACTATTATTACTTGTTATAACAATAATGATTGTATATTAGTGACAATGAATATATTCTTGTCGATAATATACAATAATTATTGTTAAATATGTGTTTCCACATTGTGAAGGGAAATGTTCTGTAGTAATACTTGTCTTCGGGATCACTGTGCAGTGCATAAAAGCGATGATGGTCAGAAATAATATTGTAATTGGTTCAGTCAGAGCTTTTTTCCTCTCATGGTTTTCTCTGCTTCCTGTTATTCCAGGCCTGCCAGGTGCGCCTGACAGCTTGCCAGGAGTTGTCTGCAGCTTTCTGAATTGGCCAAATCTCGTTTAGATTACTGCCCAACTCCAGCGAGCTCACTGGACAGACCACACAAAGCACCGTGTCCTTGTTTGATATAATCATGACAATTTGTTTTGCCAGACAAAGCTCCGAACAAGCAGAGGGGACAATAGAGGGAAAGGGTCAGAGGAGAAGAGAAATGAGGGTGGAACATAGTGAGGGGGATTAAAAAGTATTGCAAGTGAAATCTGTAAGGGGTAGGAGACCAAACCTTGAGGTGTGTCTCTACTTTAAGAGCCTTTGTGTGGCTGTGTGGGAAGGCGAGAGAGAGAGAGAGAGAGAGAAAGAGAGAGAGCGAGAGAGCGAGCGAGATTACCTGCATGTTGAAGACTTCATCCGAACTCTCCGATTGCCCTGTGATGTTACTGACTTCATTGGAGGCCTGAGATGACAGAGAGGACGAGGAGTAGCGGTTCACTGCAGGGTAGCTGAGGGGCCTGGGGGTGACAAGAAAGACAGAGCGAGGCGGTTATGGTGGCGTTCAGGGGAATGGTACTTAGTTTAATTGCTTTCAGAGGTTTCACTCACCGAAAATTCACCATGAACCGCAGAATGGCCGACAAAAGCCACACAGGGAGGGAAAAAAAAGACAAAATGTCAGGTTACAGGAAGATAATCAATGCCGCAATCGCAGCATTTCATCAAGCATTTGTCTGCCAAAAGGCAAAAGTGTAAAAGAAAGGTTAGAGAACAAACACAATGTGGTTTTCTAAAGGAGGGTAAAATTATTATTTTATTTTTTTTAAAGTAGAGGAAAAGTACAAAAAAGAAATCACAACTCAATAAGTAAAACGCAAAATGTCACCGGGGGATTGAGGTGATGTGTGTGTCTGTATCTTTCTGTGTGGCTGTGCCCCGTGGGATCAGACTGTGGAGCCAGAATGTCGCAGGTAGACAAGAGTGGCAGGGTCACTGAACACATCAAAAGAAGAAGAAGAAAAAAAAAACCTGTCTGCCTGCTGGCCCGGCAGCAGCCACACAGAAATATCCCTGTGGGTGCCAGCCAGTCGTCCCCAGCTATTGTATGCCCAGATGGAGCCACACCGGTAAAGAACGCAAGGAAGTACAGAGCAAAGGCACAGAACGTGGTGTTCCAGGTGGGGAAGAGTTTAAAAAAAATAAATAAATAAAGGAGGTAAGAATCAGACAGAGAGGTCTGCAGTGAAGGGCAGCACATCGGGGGGGAAAGCAAAGGAATGTGAGACAATATGAAGCAGAAATTTAATACTGTAATGGAGCTTTTCGGCTGCTTTTTAAATGTCTAATATAATATAAAGAAAGAAAACTAAGAAATAAAAGCATAAACATTACACAAATACAAAAAGAAAATAGACGACAAATTATACAAAACAGGTTGTTACCTCCGCCTGGCAACCCCTCTGCCACCGTCTGGGCTAATGATGTTGGGCACAGAGTTCCTGCATGTTCGCGGGCTCCCGTTGGTGAAGTGCACTGGGCTTGCACGCACATAAGCCGGAAACTCCTGGGGTTTTTAATTTGGAATAGAGGAAGTGCACATTATTAAACACTTCTTCACGCCAGCGTGAGCTATGTACAGTAAATAAGATACATACAGATGCAGATAAAGGAAAAATGTTTAATGAGGGGTAGCTTTTTCCTCGGAGGAATAAAGGGGTCATTCACTCGGAGGTCTTAACACAGCGGTTGGGCTCTGTTGTACAGTGCATGCTTCCATAAAAGACTTGATGATTTGAGGAAAAACACTGTTTTCATCTTCCTAATACATCATTGACTGTAATGAACTAAAATGACTTGTGTTAGCCTTTGAAATAAGTGTCACCTGGTCTTGGGTTCTGGCCTACCTGTATGCCAAGACTGGATTTCATCAGATGAAACTGGTCCACTAACTTCTTGTGGAGAGGTCTCATGTCCTGGGGAACAAACTTCTCATGCACAGCGAGGCCGTACTCCAGAATGTGTGCCTGACACAAACAAAAGAGGGTTAACGCCTCTGGATGTTAAGTCCACAAGTAACCAAATCAGAGGACAAGTCCAGCGATAACACTGAATTAAAATGACAGCGCTCCTACTTTATCTGCTGAAATTAAATATTTGCTCCAGACGTGTGTGTTTAAAATAAGTCTACACATTCAGTAAAATACTTTCCACCTTAACTGATTTAATTGTGAATTGAGTTTTGTTTTTTTGTTTGTTTGTTTTTTTTGTTGTTGTTGCAATACTTCATAACTTTTTAACAAGATCAATTTGTGGATGCAATGAGATACAGTAAATATCTGAAAATAAAACCAGTTATATCCACAAAATCAAGTAAATCTCACACGATACAGGCATTAGAGCTGGACCAATAAATCGTCTGAGAATATATATCGTATCAGCGTATTTGTTGGCCAACACATTGCAGTACAGAATGCCAAATAAATGTTATTCAAACAGTGCTGCGTTTATTTAATTATTCACCAGAAAAATGTTCCATTTTGTACACATATTGGTCACAGTGCTTTAAAAAAAAAACTAATTGCAGGGATTCTTTTCTTATGTTTGTATATCACCCTTTTGACTTTTTATCCACTTTTTCTAATAAAAACATGGATTTTAACACTTAAAACTAAACTCAATGACATAAATAGTTCTGTAAATTGAAAACAACTCATTGTCCATTTATTTGCTTGAGTGATAAGTGGACTGTTTCCAAGTTCAGGAATGAGTTGTCACGCTCAAGTACTGTTTCAATTTTTGTTTCCACGTTAGGGGATAAGCACGCTGTTCAATATCAGGTGGCCTATTCATGCTTAAGGTCTTTTTTATTACCAACCTGTTCAAACATGAGTTCCCTCAGTCGCCCGATCTTCTCGCCATCCTCAGGGTGATTCATGATGTAGTCCTTCACGAAAAAGGCCTGCGTGGAGACAAAATGCAGAACATCTGTTATGCACACACCGAGAGCTGAAGCAGAAGGCTTCCTGCACTGCAGTGTTACCTGAATCCCCCGCTGGGCTGACACAGTGAATTAGTGTCCACACTTTTTTGTTGAATCTTTAAACATTTACAAACAAATTGAATGAATAACCAAAATCTTCAGCTCAAATGGGGGTAATACTCCTGTCAGTTCAGGGACAAGAATAAAAGTGCACACTGGCTAAAAATAGAGAAAAATACACTCAAATTAACAAATGGATGTTATTGGAATCAAAGGATTGATTTGACTTTGATTTAGGGTGTAATTTGGTCTCAGATTTTAAAAGCTTTTTTTTCCCAAATCACATTCATTCATGACTCTGCTTTCTATTGCAGATCATGTCTCTTCATAAACATCATACTTCTTGATTATGGCTTACAGGCTTTCTATCCACTTTCCCGAACATTTCCTTCAAAAGTACGACAAAGGAGAAAGAGATAAGATGAAAAATGCCCTGGGCTGCTTTGAAGGATGATAACTGTTGTTGTCGCATCCATACATTATACGCCAGTTCCATGCTGTTTACAATGCCATCAACACTTGTGATGTGTCTACAGATTATGGTAAATCCTTTTCAATCTGCATCACGGCACACAAAGAGGGGAGACGACGGGCCGATGAAAGACCCGGCTCACAATCTGCTTTCAAATCTGCCACAGAGGGAAATACTCACATACACCAAAAAGGGACTGAAAGTTCACAAAATAAGAGCAGCACGGTTCCTCTACCAAGGACACAGCTGTTTATCTCCAAAGAGACAGAGCCAGATGACAGTAAAAGAGAAAAGATGCTCAACACTGCTTCAAACATGTCACACACAAACACATGAAGATCACTTTCAATGACTGCACGAGTTAATAGCTTGTAGACTATGAATCCTCAATAAAACAAGGAATATTATTCTTCCAGACAAACATCGTCAGATGTCAATCTTTATCAAGACAGCATATATTAGTATGTTCTGTATGTATAATGACATCACATTCCTCTCAAAACCATGCTATACTGATACTGCTATATATATATATATATATATATATATGTATATAAATAAAAGAAATGTAAAAGATTTTTATTTTATAAATGTTATTATGCTCTTTATACTTGATGTACTATAAAGTACACAAGCAACAGCAGCAAAGTAGTAATGCTACCTTCAGCAGGAAATTCAAACCTAGGAAATTCGGAAAAGGCATTGAAAATAATCAATAATCTTCTACGGATGATGGAATTTCTCGTCGGGCTGCAGGGGGTGAGACATCGCCATGGAGTTAATCTTTAGAAAAGTCCAATTAGAGATGGAATACTGAGGGGAGGGGGGAAATAAATCAGACAGCATTCCCCTCTCAATGGTTTCCACTCAAACTAAAGCAATAAATCTAAATATTAATAACGACAGTTTCTCCTTCATTTGTAGCCAAGCGGGCCTCCACAGCTGTCAATCGGCATTACAGGGGGAAATGAATAGATCTACGACGCGTTCCGCTGGGGTGCTGCGTGCCATACTCTGCAAAGAAAAATGAGCGTTGATATCGGTGGCAGTGTGTCTGCCGCGGAAAAAGCCCCATCTGTGTCCACTTAACTGGAGATAATTGTCACTTTCTATTGTGGATGATATGAATATTAGAAATGGCTGAAGGAACTTCTGGTGGTCAATTGTTTTACCCAGAGAACTCCCATTTATACATTTTATCCATAGAAAGATTCACATGACCCTACCAACAGTGTAAAAAGGCCTGCTCTATAAGTATACTGGAAGATAAAAATGCATATGCTATCATATTTCAAACAAAAATAATGGCAGTATGGGAGGAAAACACTTCAGCGACCTTTGCTCTTGTGACTCTGTCAAGCATCCTACAAAAACCTTAATAGGCTACTTCTACACAGAGGCATGCCCTTCTACACAAATCCAACATACACTCACACACACATACAGAATGTGCCCACACACACACACACACATACTCACACACACACACACGCACGCACGCACTCACACACACGCACTCACTCACACACACGCACACTCCCAGTGGAAAAGGGTAGTTGCTATGCGACACAGAGCAAGTCGCTGAGTCCAGTCAGTTTTCTCTAGTTTCCCCAAGTACATTTGTAGATGTCTTTTTCTTCAATTGTGCTCCTCCTGGTTAGGAAATTGTACTGTACTGTTATCTTGAAATTGTACTATAAAGGAGATTTTGGAGAACCAGTAGCTGCAAATGTTTGTCAGAGGGATTGACTGTTTTAGTTTTTCTCTGCCACTCTGTGTGCTTGTCTGTTGCTACTTCAGCGTATAATTAAGCAGCTGCATAAACACTCCCATCTCCTTCATTCAGCCATTATTAGCCATCCATCTCTTTACACTCCTTCCTCCTACTCCTCTAACTGCAATTTTTTGACCTGACCCCTCTTCCTTCACATATCCATCCATCTATCCATCACCCATCCATTGACCAAACCCCCCCATCCATCCACCCATTCCTACAAAACCCATCCATCTCATTTTGCCGCTTCCACCCCCTTCCTGCTCTCCACTTGCTCTCTATCCATTCTATCCATCCATATCTCCGCAAAACGCTCTCTGCCCATACATCTCCCCGCTAAAGCCCACCTTCATGCATCATTAGGCAATCCATGTATCATCGTTCCTCACTCCTGCCTCTGTCTCTAAAACCCTCCAACCTTGTCCTCCATCTATCCATCCATACCTCTTGGTAGCGGGCCAGCCCCCCGTTGACGGCGGCATCGATGACCCCGTTGAGGCACATGGTGAGGGGGTTGATGTTCTGCATCTGCCGGCTCTGACACTGGGTGATCAATGTGCGGAGCTGTAAATTCTTGTTTTCGATCACCTCGATGGCGTTCTCCAGCGGGCTTACCTCCACCTGCAAAGAGGGAGGTTTTCGCAAAATTAAGAGTTTTAAGAGGTCGCGTCTTCTGTAGCTCTCAGGGGAGTTCAGGGAAATCTGAAACCTAGAAGGAAAGGACCCTGATGATTTATAAAAGAAAGTCTGCATTACAAGGTGGGAGTGTGGAGTCTGAAAAAATAGCCATTTATCAAGGGTGTAATGAAACAAAATATGCTGTGGAAGTGCATTATGGGAAGTGTAGGAACCAAAATGGTAAAGTTGCAGGTCGTAAAACCAAAACAATGACCTGAAAGATGCTACAATGCTGTATTGCACTGTATTGTTGTAAACACACCCAAAAACACACAATTAGTATATGGTCACTTTTGCATGGGTGCAAGAAAAATGCTCTTCCCATCATCCTGCGCTTCTTTTTCTCTCTCGTTTTCTTCCTCTGCCTCACACAAAGCTTATTCCTCTTGCTAATAGAGGGTTTTGCCAGTTCCACAATTTCACACCACGCTCAACAGCTATGTGCTAAAGTTAAAGAATATGCACTCAGAAAACAGAGACATACACTGTGTTGTGTTTTGCATACACCAGACAAAACAGCATTTAAAAATCCTCCCACTCCTTAGAGATCTGAATGAAGATCCAAGACGGAAAGCTTCTGAGGGAAACATGTAACACAGTGTAGCAATGGACAAATATGAGTCCAGGCTAAAAAGGCTGGTAAGTAAGTCAAAAAAAAAATCCCCAATATAACAATCCAATACAAAAATCAAAGCAAAGCAATTTGAGTTTTAGCACGACATCCAATCTATCCGATGGAGGAAATAAAATCTGTCCAATAGCCCCAAACTCATGACCTAGGTCATTATTGTTGTTCAATGTAATGACTTGGATCAATACTTGGATATTGGCTGGCAGTACTCCAAATTGCAACCTGTAAAATAAAAGTGTATTACAGGGTGCCTTGTGTAAGATGGTTATTTCCTCAGAAGTGGTCCCACTCACCAGCTCTCTTTTCTCCACTTCAAACCAGCGGGAGATGCCTGGAAGACTCTGGACCAGCGTCAGGGTCGTCCTCTCCACCCAAAGGCTCTACACATCAATGCATGGCGTGAGTATTAGCAGATTGCTAAAAACACTTTAAAAAAATCCATAGCTACTTATGCTGATGCGCACATGCACTCTATATCTGGCAGACGGCATACATTTTAATTACAGATACCACAGTTTGAGGAAAACATGTTGAGTACACCTACTGCCAAACGCTCACTTGTAGGTGTAGGTCAGATGTCATGTCTTATATCTCATATCATCATTCATGTTCCACCACTTACCCCGTCGGCCAGCATGCTTGTCAATATGCCAACATACCACAAGGTCATTCTGACAGCACGTAAACTATGGAAACTCTAGCACTGACTGCAGGCTGTTAATATAACAGATTAACACTACAGTGGAGCAATCTAAAGCAACAAAGTTTCAACAAACATGAAGAATGGAAAGCAATCATTAATTTCATTTTCTGTGTAGTGTATTTTTAAAACCAACTCATAACGTTTGACTTGATAGGGCTGAAACAGTTAATCAACAATTTTAAAATCATTTGTTAAGCAAAAAATGCTTCAAGCTTTTCAAATGTGAGGATGTGCTGCTTTCCACATTTTTACATCATTATAAACTGAATATTTTCGAGATTTGCACTAACCAAAAACAAGCAATTTAAATGTGTCACCTTGGGGTCTAGAAAATTGTAATGGGCAACTTTGACCATTAACTCATTCATCAATTTATCTAAAAAAAACAAAACAAAACCTTGTTTACTAGCTTCTTCTGGAGCTTTATTTTGTCACCAACTACTGTTTCCAAGACCAAACATTAGCTTTCACTTTTAATCTAAACAAAACTAAGTGTCTCTGTGAGGCCTTATTTGGGTTCAGTGGTGCTTTGAGCTAAATGCTAACTTCAGCATGCTAACATGCTCACAGTAACAATGCTAACATGCTGATGTTAAGCACAGGTATGTTTGTTTACCATTTCCCATGCTAGTTTAGCCTGCTAACATTTGCTAATTAGCACTAAACAAAAAGTACAACTGAGGCTGAAGAAATGTTTAAATCATCTTAACCCCACATCAGTTTGTTTTATTCTAAATGAGGCTAAATGTGTTCAAAATCTGAAGCATTATTATGTTATTATATTTTTGATCCCCGCATGGACATCCTGTATTATGTTGGGCCCATTTCACAAGCAGGTCAGGGTCAACGTGCTGATGCAGTAACGTTACAGCTTCATTTATTTTATGTTTAGTTTGGAGCCCAGTGTCTTGCTCAAGGACACTCCAGCAGAGCAGATGAGTGCTGACATGCATTATCGATCCAGTGTCCTCAGGTTGAAAAAGGGTCTTCTGACTCACTACACAGCCCTGCTGCCCTTTATTGATTTTCTGTTCTTTAAGGCCAAGAAACCCACCTGAACACCTCTTGAAAAAAACAAACATGTATTAGGAAGTTGAAATGAAACGCTGACAAAAATAAAAGTCTTACCGTTTCAGCAAGCTTTTTTTTTTTCTTCTGCACATAGAAATGTCATATGGAGACAGCTTTCTTTATTACTTTATTTTGACAGATAACCCCATATCCTGGCTGCTGGATATTCTTGTCGCTATGCAAAAGTTTATCATACATATTTTTACCCCATGAGGGCCAGAGATATCTCGCCCTAATTGAAATGTGATATCATGATGAAATTTGGCCAAATAGCTTTGATGGAACTGAGACGAAATGACTGTGTCTGTGTATGTGTGTGCTAATATTGAATATTTATGAGCCTAATATCAGGGTCTTTGCAGAGTGTGTGTGTGTTTGTGTGTGTCTATGTGTTTAGAGTGTGAGCAGCGCGTGTATAATTTGTGATACAGGAGTCATGATGAATAAAACATGCGCTATATACACAGATTAATACCTGGGCACAGAAGAAAACGAAGCTGTTTCACATCAGTCTGGAGTGAAAAAAATGCTAATGATCATAAGTGGATAATTTTAAATTCTGAAATATTCACAGATAACTAGACTTTTCCCCTTTTTATTCTATAGCACATAACATCTTGTAGCTACTCCACAAGCTGTAGTAGGTTGTTAAGTTAATTCTTTATTTATTTTCATATCTCCACAAAATCTGTAAATTCATGTTTTGTGAAAAAGGGATGAAATTACATAAAGGCAGGGAAATGTCTGCATCACACTGACCTCTTACCATGTGTGTCTATGTGGTGCTATCAATCTTCATCGCCATCTGAGTTTCTAGTGATTTCTCCCCTTTCCCAGCCATACCTTGAACTCATTCTCCTTGTCTTTGGTGCCCTTGTGAAATGGCCGGTCGTATCTGAACCTCCAGATGTGATTGAACTTGTAGAAGCTTTTGATGTTGTCAGGCACTCCGTCTCTCTGGAGCACGTCCTGACTCTCCGGGATGGGGGTTACAGCATAGATCTGCAGATCTGGAGGCGAACGGAAGTTAAGGAAAGACACAGGAGAGAGTGACAAGGGAAAGCACTCTGGGCTAAAACGGACAAGAATTCTTCAGTGACCTGAAAGAACATGGGAAATCGTGCCCACACAGACAACAAGAACACGCACATGCAGAGTTTCACAGGATGGTAACACATGTGTCTTTGAAATAAATAAATCCCTCTTGCATTATCCTTTGCTTCATTAGTCTTTTACTTACATCCACATGGAAACAATACCCTGCCAAGGACATACTAACAGGGACCAAAACAATATCTGAACAGTGAAATTAAAAAGAGACAGCCACACGAAAGGTCATTGTGAGCAGTGGTCAACCTCTGCATCTCCACCAGTTAGGAGTTGGGACAGTTATTAAACATACAATTATATGCATGAGTGTTTCTGACAAGGATATACAGATGGGTAAGCAATCTGAGAGAAACTCTATTGATTAGCGTTATGTGAGAATAACACAGCAGGGTGCTAATTTTTTAGATCTTTTTAGTTGGGGAAGCACAAGAAAAACAGGGACAAACAGAACAACTTACATTCTGTCCTCCATCAGGTTTCTGCTCTATAAAGTCTCTGTGTCATTATGTCCCCAAGTATTTGCTTTGTCTTCCCACTCCCTCTATAGAGGTTTCCCATACACTAGTGTGAATAATTAAAAATGCTCCCATACTGTACAGCAAAATTTGAGCATGCTGCCTGGAAATGAAGAGTATAGCTCTCAATGTGAGTTGGTGACTTGATTTATGTAAGGGCGTGGGTTTGGTTTCAGAAGTGGGGGCACAAAATTAAGTCAAAAAAACAACACAAAGTATGACTTATGTAGGCAGGCATGGCCACACTGCCAAATTTGTACTGGCAGTAAATGGTTAAAACCTTGACGTGAGTGTCTTGACTGAACTGCACTGATAGATATGCATTTCAAATTTGCTACCGTGCTGAGAAAAGTTATGTTCATCATCATCATGTCATAACCCTACTTAAAGTCTTATTTAGTATCGTAAGACTCCAGCATCTTTTAAAGGAGAATATTAACTGTAGCTGCAAATAAAATTGAAAATCCTAAGTAGTATCTGCTGTTTTCCTGTTGGGCTGCATACTGTTCCAACGGCCGCCACAAATCAGAAGGTAAGGCAGCCAGTATGTAAAATGTAAATGCTCCGTATTTGTATAGCGCCTTTCTAGTCTTTTCGACCACTCAAAGCACCTTTACACTACATCTGCATTCACCATTCACACATATTCATTCACTGAGCCTAAGTGCTAGAACAGAAACTAACATTCACACACATTCATACACTGGTGGAACAGCCACAAGAGGCAATTTGGGGTTCAGTATCTTGCCCAAGGACACTTCGACATGCAGCCTGGAGGAGCTGGGGACTGAGGCAAGCTTATGACTGTAGAATCAGCCTGTTTATCATTTTAGAGCTTCTCTTATCTGGATTACAGCAAGTAAGAAGATGCTGTTTAGAGAGATTTCAGTGAGTAAATCAACTGTATAAGTAAGGACGAAAAAAAACATTATTTTTTGAAAAGCCTGTCCCTAGTGAAAATTCTGCCCTTGGGTTTATGATTAAGCATATGTATGTCCGTAGCATGTTTGATGTGCTTTCTGTGTATGAGAATCTGTATACTGTACGTAGTATGCAGTACTTGAATTGGCCTTTGATAATGAATGGAAAGAGACTGTGAGAGACCGAGGGAGTCACGGCGTTTTATAGCATGTGCCTCATTACAGGCAATTTTGTGTATGTAAACACACAAGCATGCTGTGCACGCAAGCCTCTGTGTATGTGCGTACGCATGTATGTACACTGTGGCGTGTCATGTTTTTATTCATTTCCACACATTTCACTGCGTGTCCAAGCTTGAGCATATGAATTTTCCATACGCCTCTTTCTATAGACAAGGATACACTGCGCGTCCGCCTGGTATATGGTCTGGTCTGGCTGGTTGACGTGCTGCATGGCTATGGCGTGGGGGAACTCGTTGAGCATCCGCTGCTGGAAAGCCTCCAGCCTCTCGTAGTCATGGCCGCGGCACACAAACTCCTTATTCTGCAGAGGGGGGAAGCAGGAAACAGCGTGGGGTTAGCTTGACATCTAGTGGCTGCACATTGCAACTGCAGCCTCAACTGCAAACTCCACCAAGGACAGGGGCCTGTTACATCATTAAATGGCATTGAATAAGAGTTGCTGAATGTCACCTCATACTGAAGAAGTCTTATATAAGAAAAGTTAATTCTTTCTGCAGGTCTAGCTCTTCTATGTAGAGGGTAAAAGTATTATTCTATTCAACTTGTTATTCATGACACAGAGGGAATATGGAGATTTTTTTACCCGTAAGAAGAAAGGAAACTTCTTTCCATAGAAACCCACTCTGAAGAATTCAGGTTCTAGTCTTTGCTGGTCCATGATCTTGTCATAGAGAGAGGCTTCCATCATCTGGCGAGGACAATATTGAGCATAAACCAACGGGATTTGATACATTGACAAAAGCATTGTTATATTAAAAGCAGATTAATTTGTATGTGCATAACATATATCAAATTTGAATATCTTTTTTTGTATCTTTGTATCATCACAAGACTCCAACTAACAACCCGTCTTAAGGAAGTGCTGTAGCTTGTTTATTGTGGACAACTTACCCTCATCTTGCTCAAGTTCCTGTAGTCGTAGTAAGACTCATATTGGTCAGCGAGTTCTCTACACAGGATGATGCCATTCTCCCAACACTGAAGACAAAAAACACACACACACTTATTCATCCTCATGCTCACTGTGCTCTGTCTTAAAACAAAATAAACGCAGAAAAATCAAGGAAGCTCATGCCTATCTATTTGACTTAGATCAGGAAACTGTATAACATGCTCTGCAGTAGTGCTGCTAAACTGCATGTGACCCACTGGGTGGCACTGGTGAGTCAACAATAGCAAGAGAGCATAACCTCTTTATGCAGGTACACGCAGCACCCATCTTGCTAATTAAATGAAAAGCTTTCCTTTCCTGCTGTCTTCTAATCCCTGTGCGGCAGCACCAGCAGATGGCATAGCTTGTGAATGTGAAGGAAAATTGGACTATGAATAACGAGGAGAGCAGTTTTAATGATTCCGTAGAGCTACGTTATTTCATCAGGGATGCTGAAGTTTTTTTTTGTGTGTGTAATTCTGGAGGCTTTCCATAATGCCAATTTTCCCTGAGATTGCAGAATGATGGCAAGGGTAGTTAGGAAAGAGATAAAATCAGTGGAGAGGAGTGGTGGGAGGAAGAAAGAAAAAAATGTACTTCATGGGTAACAGAAACAAAGCAAAAGCCTGGAGAGAGCTTCTCAAATGCTGCTGTATCCTGAATCAGCTGGGTTTCATTTACTCGGTTCATTCTTAGCTGATACATAAAGCCAACACAGCAGTGCGACTTACGCTTCACCCCTCAGTCTTGCCGTCATCTCCCACAATATTTCTTGCAGGAATGGTGTTGGATGTTATGGGATGACACAGATCCTGCTTTAATTACAGCTGCCAGCCATTCATCTGATTAAACCGAGGAGGTGTTGATGCCTCGAGCTGCTGTCACATCACAACAGGTAGAAACTAAATGTCTGACTACGAGTGACATGCATTATTGTAGCTCCACACAGCTTACAGCTCTGCTCTACTCTCCTCCTATGAAGGGATTTCATTTCACGTGAGTGACGTCTCCACTGAACAGGCGGGGTACTCCAGTCCTCTCATGTTCCATCCAGTATTAATGTTTAATGAATTGCTTATTAGGTTGGGTTTAAAATCCATGTATTTATTTATTCTAAATGAAGCATTAATATTATGGCTGTGCTTCAGTTTCAATGCGAGGTTTGAATTAAAGTTACATTTTTGAATATGCATACAAAGCTGAAATGCTGCTGTTTTGCTGCCACATTGGTGTGACACATTCACTGGCATTTAGCAGTGTTAAGAAGTCACTGCTGGTTTTGAGGCTCATATGTACAGCACAGTGTTTCTCTGATTTGCTGTCACTAAAAACAGAGTTTTTTGATTCATAATTCCTATACAAAAAACATAAAGGCAATGGAGGGTATTTAGCTTGTTGATACCAGTGTTAAATGTTTTTGCTTGATTTTGTCACCAAAGTAATGCAGATGTAGAGGACGGATGAGTGTGTGGGGAACAAATGTGTGTGTTCAAGCTCACCTTCCCCCTGTCGAAGTTCTGTACGATGGTGAGATGCAGATACTCTTTTCTTTGCCACTCGCTCTGCATGGGGTAGTTGAGGAACTCTCTGAGTGGCCTGTCTGACCATTCCAATAGCTCATCATACAGCAGCAGGGTGTACGAAGCCTCTGTGAGACACACACACACACACACACACACACACACACACACACACACACACACACACACACACACACACACACACACACACACACACAGGACATTACATACATCTTAAAGCAGCAGGATATGTGCTTTTAGGAAAACATGAAGGATTCAGTGTCTCAGAAACATCTTTTAAAATCTGACTCATGGGACAGTAAGGATGACTAGCCATTCCAATAATAAGGCTATACACATGTATGTACACACGTTACAGCATGCAGTAAGACCCACAATAATGTATCTGTCATACATGCAGACACCCACACTCACACGCACTGTATGTTAGGGCCATTCCTTTAGGCGTACCTGTGTAGTTTTGTGCTTTCAGGTGCAGGTCGTACAGTTTGTGGATGTAGCGGATGTACATCTCCTCTTTGTTCAACTCAGTTTTGTAGAAGTTCTGACAGGAGCAGTGGGTGGTTCGGTGATGAATGAGGACAAAAAGAATCACAAAGAGAGAGAGAGAGAGAGAAGGGGATTATAAAAATAATGGTGAGTTGGAGATGCAAATAAGGACACATTTAAAAGTGACAGATTGTTCTAGGGTAGAGGTGTAACAATATATTTCAGCTGCTGATAAGCAGTGACTTCTAATTCATCTGCCTACACACCCAGGTGCTCTTTCAGACAGCTGCTGTTACATAAGGAAATACTAGCAGGCACAAAGGGCTGACAATTGAAACAAAAGAGGGAAAGATCAGAGAAAAAAAGTGATTTGTCATTTGACATTCGTGTTATGTCTCTGAGGGAAGGAAATGAAAAACTCTTTAAAGTCTTAAGCATGAATTTATATTTTCCACTGTTAATCAGAGAGACTAATTATGTAACCTGCAAAATACACAACCATAAAAGCAATAAAAGTTATGTGTAATAGCATGAACTGAAGAAATGAACTTAACATATTTGATTTTTGGATAATTCTTGAACAGGCAAAAAGTTGAAAACATCATAGGACTTCAAATAGCACCAGAAGATAAAAAGGATAATTATGGTCACTAGGCTCATATAGAGATATGGAATACTTTCAGAAGGTAAGGCCTATTTAAAAGATGTAAGCCATCATTAAAAAGCTCTAAACTATATGCAAATATTAAAACAATAGTTTATGAAATAAACTTTCTTGCCAAGAGTTAGATAACATTGACAGAGGACAGAAATGCTAAAACAAATCATTAGGCACAAGAACATGACACAAGACAAAAGTCAAGAGGTATCTGTTTTGTTTGGTAACGCATTTTGTTGTCACTTAAAGGACTCTGGAAATCTGCTTTACTGCTTTCTTTCCACAAGTTAAATGAGAAGATTGATGTCTGTGTGGTACACATGAAGCTACAACCAGCAGCTAGTTAGCCTAGCACGAACAACGGGAAACAGCTAGCCTGGCTCTGTCCAAAGGTAAATAAATCCTCCTGTCAGCACCTCTGAAGCTCACTTATTAATGTGTTACGTCACATTTATTAGACAGTTAAATTGTGCGGCATTAACCCCATGTAAACCCATAACAACAAACTGGATATAATGTGATTAATGAGCTTTAGATTTTTTTTTTACCTTTTAAGCTAACCTACTTCTCGCTGTAGCTTGATATTTAATG
This sequence comes from Micropterus salmoides, assembly GCF_014851395.1. NCBI lineage: Eukaryota > Metazoa > Chordata > Actinopteri > Centrarchiformes > Centrarchidae > Micropterus > Micropterus salmoides. The sequence goes on from NW_024041484.1 coordinate 11,431,829, forward strand.
CAGAGACATGAGAGTAACCTCTAGTCTACTTTTTTAAAGATTTTTTTTTGCCTTTATTTTGACAGACAGGACAGTGTAGGAAACAGGGAGAGAGATAGGGAGAGACACACAGCAAAGGGCCGCAGGTTGGACTCAAACCCTGGCCACTGCAGTAAGGACCCAGCCTTGAACCTGGGGCGCGCGGTCAATCAAGTGAGCTAACCACGCTCCGAGTAATCTCTACTCACCAGTAAACTGACAGTACATCCAATCTTTTTTCCATCCACTTCTCCCAGCTTCATACAGTCCCTGTGATGGAAACATCATCAGTAAGTGGCAAAAAAAAAAAACGTCCAAACCTGATTCAAATTGACCAAGCGTGTCTGCATGTTTCTGAGAGTATATGTTTGCACTCTTACCTATAGTCTAGCAATCGCTCCATTAAGCGGGTGACCGTAGCGATCAGAGAGATCCCACTCTCCCTCCAGGTTTCTCTCTCAATCTTCTTAAGCAGGCTGGAGGACAAGATAGAGAGATGTAAAGACCAAAGGAAACAAGTGGTAAAAGTGAGCAAATGGGAAAGGTGACAGGAGGGGGGAAAGAAAGAAAAAATTACTGCAACAGAAAAGGAAGCGAAGCAAAGAGGAAATCAATCCCAGTCACACCAGTATCACCTATGCTTGCTGGCCTGCCTGTGGGGAAATAAATACTCTAGGTGGCTAAATATATATCTATATCACAATAGCTGATACACTGTTTTACACATCACAGCCAAAATATTGCTGTTAGCTTTTGGCTGAGTTAATTATTGTTTCCCAACGTCACCCCTTGCCGCTGTTTCCCCTCACATAGAAGACACAGAGAGAAACAAAGAGGAGAACGTCTTACCTAGGGTACGGACCAAACAGAGGAATTCTACTCCAGGCGGGAAGCATAGGCGGAATAAATGTATATTAATGTGATTAATATCAGCACCCACTCACACAAGGTTAGTTTAGGGGTTAGTGGAGAGGAAAAGTAAATGGAGAAACTAAATCAAAACAATAAATCAATTAAGCAAGAAAAGATAAAAGTCGGCTAAAATCATAATCATAAACATGAACCTCAATCTGCATACAGGCTGAATAGATAGTAGCAATTTAATAATAATGCTTTCTAATGCACAATTGTATTATATGGCACAATACAGATTAGATAAAGAGATATTTTAATATTATGCAGTGATATTGCACTGTTTTTCTGTAATGTTTCACATTTATAATGGAAAGAGAATGGTTGACTATGAAAGACAAAGGGACAATTACAATAGATGCATATTGATAAAATACTAGTCAAGATCACACTTTAATTCACATCTATGTGACAGTAAAAGAGACATACATGGGTCAGAAAAATGACTTCATTGTGTTTCTGGAAGCTAAGTTGAAATGTAGCACAGACTTCAAATATAGTAGTCATTGTGAAAGAGGGGGGCGGGTGACATAAAAATATGAACAGGCACAGACAGAGGCAGGGATACACACACATACTAACACACACACGCGCATTAGCGTAAGCACGTACGCCAAGCATGCAGGAGCACAAACCTAACAAGGACAGAGTGGACAAGGACCGGCCACAGAGGAGGTGTGAGTGAAGATGAAGGTGACTGGAGCTAAGTACTGATCACTTACCTCTCATTATTACTTTATCAGTCTACTCAGTATAAACAATTTCAAATACAGAACTACCCACTGCCTATTTGTTCATACTCATGACAGGTGTGCATGGTTCTGTAATCAATCCTAACACATAATTCAGGTAAAGGAGTTTTCTCTGAGCATAAACACTGTTATCTGTGCTCTTTGGGTTTCAGGGTTAAAAGCTCACTTTTGAAAGCGGAATACTTGCGGACACTTACAGATAAAGCAGCCACTTACTGAGGCAAACAACCTGCGAGTTGCAGTTACCTGATGTAGCCTTGTGTGGGCTGCATCATCTAGGTCATTAGACTCAATAACCGGCAATTTTGCCTGTCAGTGGAAGTGTCCTGGACTGGCCTTTTTCCTTAGGCGATTGAACTGTGAGCTAGTTGAGCTCTTGTGTAGGCCAAATTTCATAACACAAAGGCACCCTGACCACGTCCCCCTTTCATGTAAAATCCAAGGTAATTGAATATGCACCTATACGCCCCCTCATCCCCATAGTTTCTACTACTATTCCTTTCTCTAACTCACATGCTGTTGAAGAGCTCCCGGTACGTTTCATCTCCTTTGCCCTCGGACATCAGGCTGTCCAGCTTGTCAATTAGCTTGGCCTCCACCTGTGAAGAAAACGCATTTTCAACGGGGGCTGCCAGTTCAAACGATATTGATGAAATGGCTGGGTGGAAGAGCAGCACGGAGGGCTTAGAGCTTAACACTGAACGGTGTGTTAGATCAAATTACTTCCTGTCATGCTAAGGCGTCGCGGCGATTGAATCTGACAGGTTTTTATTTTTATGACTTAATCTTGGAATTATGCAAAAGGTCAAAAAAGTGGATCACCGTCACCAGGTAATAAACATTACAAGTTCAAATCTAACAGCTGTGTACCTGTTTGAAATTTCCACTGCGTCTCTGCTCCCAATCCATCATGTCATGGAAGATGGGGATCATGACATTCCTCAGATCAGGCTGAGGCACCAGCGTCACCTCCAGGAATGGACCAATCATTGCTGGGATGAAGTTCAGCTTGTGCTCCCCTTGAGGAGGGGCAGAGGTCAACAAACAGGTTAGGCTCTCACTTTATCCATGAACACAGCGTGCTGTTTGTGTCAGAGGCAATTTGACCAACTCTGGCAAGGCAAATTTCGGCTGGCTGCACTGCACCCTAACCAAATTGACACAGTATTCTAATAAACTAAATAATCCTAACTCCTGTGTTACTTAAAATGTATTGTTGTTACACAAAGAGCCACACAAAGAAATGATTATAAAACACACACAATTGCACAGATCCATCACAGACTCTGAGCAGAACAAAAGCATCTACACAAAACAGAGTCAGGCATCCAGCTGGTTGCCATGGTGACTTTAGTTTTAGTTTTTGGCATAGAGAAAAAAAGGCTGAGAATTTTTTCAAGTACAAAAATATTCTATTTAGTTTATTTGCCTTTACTTTCTCTGATGTTACTTTAAGAACAATCCTCCTGCATCAGGGGAGGGCCTGTAATGCTGGCCACACACTAGAGGATTACTAGGCCGATTCAAGGTCTGACTCACCCCTGCCAACAATTGCGGGGGCGGTCCCGACCCGAAGCTGGTCGGAAGAGATTATCAGCCTAAATGATCCTGTAGTGTGAGGGGTTTACATACACAATCTTATATACATATATAAGATCTGAAATTGGGGTGCCTCTGATAAGGAACCCACAACAGCCAATGAGAGCGACCTGACCGGGAAGTGTCACCAACATGTTGTGTATTTGCTTGCGCTTTGAAATGTATTAACCAGGTTGGTTCCCTCTTCTCAGCCATGAATTTATCCACAGATCTGTTCTCTTTTTTTGTTTTTCTGTGCAAAACATAGCACACACAAGTGTGACTAGCTGCCTCCATGTTGTTTATATTGTTTAAGTCACGTTTGATCACGCGAGTTTCTGTGAGATCCCAAGTCAAAGGAATCGCCACTCTGAAATCGTTTAGTATAAACGCCAAATGTGTGGCCCTGCATCTTCACTGAATTGTCTGGTGTGTGGATTCTTACAATTAAAATATTAAAAAGCGGTAAAATATTTTGTTATGTGAAAATCTAGTGTGCACCAGGCATAAGAGATACCCACTGCAGGAACAGAAGACGGACAGTTGCCTATACAGTACTATATTTGTGGCACCGGTCAGATATTGCAGTGACTCTTTAAACAATCTATTGCACATTTTAGGAGTACATTAAGAAATAAAACAATCTATATGAACCTTACCTAAATTCTGCCACATGCTGAAGATCTCACAGCCCATCATCACCCTCATGTCTCCATACCTGCATGACAAGATATGTTTAGACATGTGTGATTGCTGCAGGCAAATACTGAAAGTACTCATTATACTGTATGCGGCCTACAGTATACTGTGTGTGTGTGTGTGTGTGTGTGTGTGTGTGTGTGTGTGTGTGTGTAACTGTTTTTGTCTGAGCACCATAGGATGGCTTGTTGAGTGAGCGCAGGGCTAATTACGGGCTATCCTAACACATGCATCAAATGACAGTACGTGCAGGTGTATTTGCAGACAAGCAGGACTTACTTTTCCAGCGTCTTCTTCCTCTTGGAGGGAGAGAAGGACTCCAGCTGCAGACACGGCTGGTTTATAAATATTACAGACAGATAGAAGTACGAGTCCCACACCTGGAAATGACAGCAAAAAAAATTGCATCATGTCAATGCCGTGTAAAATCTTCCTCCTACATCTTCCCTTTTCAAGAATTCAGGCAAAAATAATTATAATTTGCCACTGGTATCCATGGATTCTTGATATTGGTGGTATGTTGAGGTACTAACAGCTGTTAAATCAAGTTCAGCATCATTACACAAAGTAATATCTAAATACAACTGAAACATGGACTAGGCAATCTACAATATCACAGTTCAGGAAGTAGTAAAGCCTCATTATAATTGAATTAACTTGTCCTTTGTGGTATTTTTATTGCTGTTTTTATTGGTATTTTGTTTTTGTTTTTTGCTTTGAGCTAATTTATTTGGCCGCCTTAAGCTCCAGACTAATGGTATTAGCTCTGTTTTATGTCTCTGTCTCTGTGAAAGCTTCTGCTTTGAAAAGTGTGATGCAAATAAATAAACCACTTTTATTATAAACGTGCATCTTCCAGTCTCTGCGCGGGTGCACTGACTTTTAGAAGTGAGCCTGTTTGATACTCAACTAGCTTCGTAGCACTGTGGCATTGTTTAGATCTACGCAAACAAACACACACACACACATTCCCCACCTTGTAGTCAAACTTCTCATTGAGGAAGTTTTTCCTCAGAGCGTCAGAAAGGTAGAGGACAGTTGTGATGATGACACTAAAAGAACAAGAGAAAGAGAGGAGGGGGTTGCTGTGTTACTTTGGTGGAAAATGCATCACCATGAACAATTTAAATGCAAGTCAAATGGCCTGTGTGTATAGCAGTAATGCAGAGGACACGTCTGCAATCGCATTCCATGTTGAGGAAGGTCAACTATAAAACCCCAAGGAGAAGGCAAAAGCATAAAAAGAGCAAAGTTGCTTTGAGTTCCAGTTTTTATGATTTTAAAGACACAAATCTGTGTCATCATCCACAGAATTTTTTTACTAGAAATATGAGATTATTAATGCACTTCATTTGAAAGTGTCTTCTAAAGTGATCCGGTGCATTAGCCTCAGATTCAGTCTCATTTAAACTGAGAGCACTACATCAAAATTCCTCCTACTTTTTTAACCTATAATGTTTTTTTGGGGGGATGTTGACAGACGTCTTTGTACCTCCACCTTATTGCTGAAGTCTGGAATCATGTGGAATAAAGAGACATCACCATGGACTACTGATGGCAGCTAACCTTTTAAAAGAGGCTGTAGAGAAGTGGAACACACTGTCCATGGATAAAGACAAGGATCCCCATACTTTCATCAGATTAAACTGTCTCACTGATGTTTAAAATTTCATATCTGGGGTGTCCTCATAGCATCGCAGTCTACATCTAATACCATGTAACAGCCCTTATCGGATTCCAACTGAGAACCTTTGTTGCGTATCATTCGCCTGACTTTATTTCGAGGTTTTTGTGCCGTTTTCTATCTCTTGTCATCTGTTATTACGTGGGTACATTCACGTGTGTGGTCTTACTTGTTGGTGACCAACCGCATGACGGTCCAGTCTTTGGGAAACATTTCTGGTCGGATTAGGATCCTGAAGACTGTGAAGATCTGGAGAAGAAAGTCCTGGAACGCACACACACACACACACACACACACACACACACAGCAGACGTGTTGTTATTGAAAACTTCCTAAATTTCAAGTTAGTGTCTCTCAATGGTGCTGGCACAAAATCACACTCCCTTGATCACTCATTTACTATTTGCTTCATGATATACACTCAATAGGGTACTTTATTCTGACTATTAAATTGGAATTTAAGACACCTTGGCAGGTGTTTTTTTGCCTAGCTATAATGGACATGTCTATAATCACAGGGCTAGAGGTGAAGAACAACATGGACATTTCTTAATCCATGGAAAAGGAGAAATATAGTTGTTTCCACCCAAACACATCTCTCAAAATTGACATTCTATACTTAATCTGAGGATTAGTGTGTAGTATGTACAGTCAATTTGTGTTGCATATGACATGTATATACATTTCATTCTGTTTTTGTCAGTACTATCAATCAGAAATTCACATGCATTCTAAATATTCAAATACTTAGTTCATTCTCATGAGTTGCTGTGAACTTGAAACCGAAAAGTGTATTATATCTGATTTATTTTGGACTGTTTAAACACTGAAATTTATAGGGAGAGCAAATTTCAATTTGTTTTATTCGAATATGGATACTTGTGATAAAAGTGCTAGAATTAAAGCATAATAAGTGTCTTTCTTGAATAAGTGCTCTCAAGCTAACAACAGCATATAACCTTTCCACTTTTTCTGACATTCAGCAGATTGATATTTCTCACTGGAATGACCTTGTGACCTCATTAACTTTCTCCCTCTCTCCGCGTCTCTTCATTACGTAACCTGCCACTGCTGACCTTGCAGTACAGCTCGCTTACATGTACACATTTTTAAAGGTATGCATACAGACTGGAGACATGAATACTTCACACGCACAGTATATTAACATAAATGGTGTGTGTACATAGACTTTAGAAATGCCTGAGGGGGGGGGGGGGGGGGGGTAGATGGATGTGGTGGTCTTACTCTCAGGTTGTCTTTGCTGCTGAACGCCTGCAGTAGCTGCTGGTAGTGTCTGTCGCTCATCTGTCGCAGAAGCGCCAGCAAACATGCAACAAACTCTCCCTGACAGGATAAAAACACAGAGAGAGAGAGAGAGAGAGAGGATTGTGTGAGCATCAGTTTTATTTGGTGTTATCTTGGAGGATCTCTGTCCTAGTGACTCTCTCACAAATATAATAGCTTTTGCGAAGCTTTTAGCAAGACGTCTCATTTTATTAAAATGAAAAAGAAACCACCAACCCCCCCAACCTTCGCTCCATGGCTGGGGGATCTAATGAATCATCTGACATTAGAGAAAATCTGATATGCCACCAGAAGCAGTGCAGGCAAATGCTACATTGTACGGCAGCATGTCTTAGCTGATCTTCAAAAAGAATGACACCAGCAACATTTTACCTCTATAGTTTTTTAATATTGTATCTTTTCTTATAAAATTATTATTATTATTGTTATTAAATGCATACAATCAAAAATAAATACATTTGAGGAGCAAGACTGGGTTTCCATTGGAGTGGGGTTATTTATGTTGTAAAAAAGATACTGTATGTATCATTTATGAATGTATTGAAAATTATATCTTGCTGTGTCTTTAAAAAACCTGTCCATAACCATGTTGCAAAGGATAGTCCTTTGTATACTATACTACAGGAAATAGACAAGAAAGCACTTTGTTATATTGAATTACCAGTACGCCCTTTATTAACCTCTACTTGCAAACGGTAAGAATTGTCACAACATTAGTAGATTTCTATTACAAGTGGAACATCCCGCCACCCTTCCTTTTCCATCATCACACAATGATGATGATGATGATGATGATCTCATTACTATCCACTTCACCATTCTCCTTTTGTGCTGTGTTGTATTATAAATCTTAATTATTGCCATTAATGTTAATAATGTTAGTGCAATTATAGTCCCCACAGCAGCAACTCAATTTAAAATCTATAATTACTCCTACACATTATGCTAAGTCCCAAAACATTTTATACACACACACACACACACACACACACACACACACACACACACAGAACTGTACACAGTAAAACACACATACAGTGACATCCTGGAACTGTAGTCTCATGGCAGGTCCTGCAGGCTGGGGCCGGTTGCTAATTTCCAGGATGGTCCTCAGTAAAACTCCCAGCAAGCTCTCTACAATTAGCTCCACCTCTTCTGAGACCACCGGCTCCTACACAAAGGACAAAACACCTGCACATGAATTACAGGTTACACTTCACTTTACCCAAATGTGAATCCCACAGCCTTGAAATTGCAAACAATTACTCAATTTCTCTCCCAAAGTTACACTAATGTTCCTTTAATGTTATCTTGACCATTTTTCATTTGTTTTTTGCCCAGCACAACCTTGCACCATGACTAAAAGCTGACATCATTCTGCCTCAGAGCCAATTTTCTGGGCTCCTTACCCTATAAACTTACTTCATCGCAGTTTTAATGAGTCTTGAACCAGTAAGTGTGGGGACGAATAAGAAGTTTCAAGGCTAGGAGCAACATTTTGAAATTCACAGAAGAGAAGGAGGAGAATGGGAAAGAAGAAAGAAGGTGGAACACAAAGGAGAAAGAGACAGTTAAAGATTAAAAGCAACTCGAAGAGAGTGGAGGATAAACTGGCGTGTGTTTGTGTGTGTGTGTGTGTGTGTGTGTGTGTGTGTGTGTGTGTGTGTGTGTGTGTGTGTGTGTGTATACACATCTCCCGCCAGTCTCTACCCCTGACAAGACAGACAGGTCTTGGACAGAGCGATAATGAGAAGGAGCTTCAGACTGGCACATTGGCTGCCACTGCTGTCACTTCCCTTTAGATGTGGTGCCAGTCTGTGTGTGTGTGTGTGTGTGCGTGTCTGTGTGTGTGTGTGTCCCCTACTGGGCGCCTTTACCACTAGCTGCCCCTCTGGCAGCGAACAGTTCAAGCCAGGCAACCCGAGCTGCTGCACACTCTCACCCAAATCAGACAAACACACACACACACACACACACACCGTTCGAAGTGACTGCTATTTCGACAATGCCCATTGCTAAATTGATGGGTCTCATTACTGGACTGGGCGGCTGGCAGTGTCCTTGTTACCAAGACTAATTGACCATATACACACAACAAAGCAATCTGCTATTGCAATGTATTGGCAAGGAAATTGCTGTAAGACTAATTCCTCTAGCTTTGACTTCCTTTAAAGTTATTTTCCAGTTATTATGGTGGTAATTCCCTTGTAAAGTCTTGGAGAACAGAATGGGGAATTAATTTTAACGGTACAGGATAACGGCTGGGTAATAAAGTCACTTCATCCATAATAAAATGTAAAAGTCACTTCTCTATTTATTAGTTTTGTGCAACAATATACTGACATTTTGAAGTTGAAGTTTCGGGAAATATACTTAACAGTTTTCTTATCGAGAATCAGATGGGAAAATTGATACCAATTCAATACCTGTATTAGAGTCTGACCGATAAATCGGCATGCCGATATTATCGGCTGATATGAGCTAATATCAGTGTTTATAACAGCCAGTAATAAAGCCTGAAGACAGATCATCATCAAATTATGTTAGTGGTGTTGCATGCATAGTTTGTCCACCAGAAGGTGCTCTGCTCCCCCTGTTGGCATCAAATGTGTTAGGAACGCCACAAATCCACCACAAAACACAGTAGTCTGCTATACTTTTATTCAATGTACTATTTATAACAATAAAAAAGTTTTTTTTTTAACTGTATTATGTTATCTAACCTCACATAACAAATGTTAGGGATAATCTCTGTTTATGTTATGTGTTTCTAAAAACATGGGGGAATATTGGCCGATATATTGCAATCAGATCAAAATCAGTATCGGTCTTAAAAAAAAAATCTTATTTTGGTCGGGCTCCAATCTGTATGCTAAATATGAAGCTACCGCCAGCAGCTGGTTAGCTTAGCTTACCCCAAAGACTGAAAAGCAGAGGAAACAGCTAACCTGGCTCTGTCAAAATGTAACCATTTTGTTGGTTACATTTTGACAGAGCCAGGCTTTATGAGATGCTGGTAGGAGGATTGTGGATTTTGTCACGCTAGCCGTTTCCCTCAGTTTCCAGTCTATGTGCTAAGGTAAGCTAATTAGCTCTTAGTAGTAGCTTCATATTTATCGTACAGACATGAAAGTGTCCTCATGTAACTTGAAGCAAGACAGCAAATATGCTTATTTCCCAAAACTATTATGAACTATTGTTTTAAGGATGAGCTGGGTCTGTGTATGGCGACCAATTACCACAACTTAACACTCACCGCAGTGCCATTTTCTTCCTTCTTGATGAGGGAGAGCATGCTGGTGAGGATGCGGGCACACATGACAAGGTCTCTCTGCTCCTGCATGTGGGCCTGGAGGACCCGGAGCACCACCGGTAACAGGATGCACCGTGACTCTGCAACACACACACACACACACACACACACACACACACACACACACACACACACACAGTTGTCGTACATCAAAGACAAAATGCTATATAAAGAGTAAACACAACAAAGACCAACCGGGAGAACACACTAATCATCTGTGGCTGTATTAGCTCTTGTTTTGCTTTCACAAGCGCATACTGTTCCTAAAATATAATTAAATGTAACTCTTTGTGTAACATTAATGTGATTTGCATGAGGGATGTCTTTCTTGCTACATGTAGTCGTTGGGAGCATGCTGGGATAAAACACTTACAGTAATTGCTTCAGTGTACAGCCTTTAAGAGCAATTTAATGACGCTGGCATTAGGTGCACTGCAGGTTAACAATTAGCCAGTTGTGTTCTCAAATGACTGCACTGCAGGAGCGCACAACCAAACAGTATAATATGGACTAATAGCCTGTTTGTACATAATGCAAGACAAACATATAGTACAAAGTGTGTCCCTCTGTGCTGTTTATTTTTCCTGTGTGTTCATAATCTGTATGCAAGGCTTTTTTGTATTTGTGCTATTTGCTCACAAATTTTCCTGTGTTTGGGTTTTCAGCATGTTTGCAAGCTTTATCAGTGTGTGCCTTTCAAAGTCTACATAAACTTTTCATCTGTTTGTGTGTACAAGTCTTTACCTGGGTTAATGTAAAGCTGGCTTTCCACCGTCTTGGCGATACACTGTAGTTTGACGGCCTCCAGGGGGCAGTCAGCTTGGACAGTGTTGGGCAGGCTTCCCAGTGTCTCCCTGACGAAGCCGGCCACATCCCGCACTGTGAAGATCTTCAACAGTTCGCCATAAACTGCCGGAAATGTCCGCAGGAACACCGCCTAGGCAGAATGGGGCATTGTTCAATCAATCATTTGGAGGGTAAATCAAACAGGCACTATGACTATGACTGGAATCACTTTGTTGATAGTTGTAGTTCAGTGTTTTCAATACATTTTCCACTAAATCAGCATTACATACTGTATATTTAAATCTTACAAGCGGCCACCATCACACAGTGAAGTGGAGGTCATGGGAAGCTCATTGGGCAAAGCTGGCAACAACAAACAAATTGTGTTCAGTGCCTCAGGGGCTTTGGATAAAACAGTCCATTACACAAGATTCTGTTACAGTGTATAAGAATAGGCAGCCATAACAATCCATACCCTCATACTTTATGGAGAGTTGCTTTAGTAAATATTTACTATTGCTCTATGAATGACTGGGCAGTTCGGATGGTGCAACAAAGAGTTCCATAGTACTGCTAGTACTGGAGTCTAGACTCAGACAGGGAGCACAAAAGATTCATATACAGTATCTCACAAAAGCGAGTACACCCCTCACGTTTGTGTAAATATTTGATTATACCTTTTCATGCAACAACACTGAGGAAATGACACTTTGCAACAATGTAAAGTAGTGAGTGTACAGCTTGTATTACAATGTAAATATGCTGCCCCCTCAAAATAACACATCACACAGCCATTAATGTCTAAACAGCTGGCAACAAAAGTGAGGACACCCCTAAGTGAAAATAACTTCTATTTTTGGTTTGAATTAGCATAAATACATTAAATATGTTTTTTTTGCAATCTGTTGTAATTCCTTCAAATCAAAAATAAAATCTGCAACTTCAACTTTCAACTCTGTACATGACATATTTGGAGCGAAATAACGGACCAGATAGATTTGATGCTGTGTTAGTGTTGCTTAGAGGAACCACTTGTTCCCTAACACAATTGTTCCCCAAGGCAAATTCCATCTGTGCAGAAATCCTTATTTACATTTCCTTCATAAATTAAACAATATTCAGGGACCACTATAACAACACACAGTCTCTAGTATTGATTGAACACCGTCACTCTGTGTGTTCAGAGCTCGACACACTGGACCGGTGTCATCCTGTGATGAAAACTACAGCATGCTGCTAAATTATGCATCCATCGCTTTGCTGTTTGTTTGTTTGTATGTATATGTGTGTGTGTGTGTGTGTGTGTGTGTGTGTGTGTGTGTGTGCCCACGTGTCACAGATTAACTTGGCTTAGCATTAGCCTGACGTGCAGCTTCCCACAGCTATTGTTGTGTTGAGAATACAGATTAGTCTGGATCAGAAGTCAGTGGAGGGATGAAGTAGAGCTTTTCAGGCGGCATGGAGAGGGCACAACTGGAATAGCTAATGTTACACTCATTCTTGTGGAGGTGTAAATTATTACAGACTGGAGAGTTTAAAACAAGGCTGCTGGTTTTGAGAAGAGTGTTCGAATTCCAATAAGATGTGCAAAGGAAACCTGTTAGAGCTATTTTCTGATGATAGAAAAAAACATGTTTAGGGTTCAATAAAGGGAAGACATTCATTAACACACTTAGGAGAGTAAACACATACGCAGCTGAACTTTTGTCAGACATGAGCGCTGACAGCGACCTGGGATTTAATCGATTAAAAGAGTACGTGACTCTAATGGACAGAAGAGAAGGGATCGGAAAAGAAGCAGCAGATGAGAATACAAATAAAAAAGACAATAAGGAAGAGCAAACATGGAGAAGGCAGAGAAGAGGCAGAAGCAAAGAGGAAGAGCAACAGATCCACACACAGGTCATGGAGAGGCAAAAACCCAGGCATTTCCCTACAAGTGCACGCAAAGACATACACAACCACACAAACAGCTGTTTCTGGTGTGTAATAAGGATTATCTTTGGCGTCTTCAGCTTATTTGTTTTGGTCTTATTCGAAATCAGTGAAGGCTGCTACCCTGCTGTGCAGACCTCCCAGCGGAAAAGGAGAAGCTGCCACAGAAATTCCTATTCCGACTCCAGACCCTCCGGCAGCGTGAAATTCAATTACAGACAATTTCTCACCTATCACAACTGAGTCCTCGAGAAAGAAATCATAATGTGGCGCCACAAGTACCAACAGGAACACATTTACCCATTCACATATGCGCACACAGAGATGCACACTTGAGATTGCAGAGGCACAGAGGATTTGAGACGACGCGGGTCACAGCCTTCTGAACACGACACACATACACACACCTGGGTTTGTGCAACGGGACTGGTGCCTTTGTTTTCCTGCGAGAGGAAGAAGCGGATGGACATGAAGAGCTCGTGGATGCAGACTCGGAACTCCTCCTCGTTCTGGCCTCCGGTGGCCAATGAGAAGAGCCGGCGAGACTGGATAATGTACTTGAAGATGTACTCGCTGGCCTGGAAGAGAGAACAGTCATCGTTCATCACATGTTTGTCAAAAAAGGTTAAAGAATGATGTGATGTTAAATGTTGCCCCTGACATATTTCAGTGTTATGACTTCATTTATCTGAAAGCAAAAAGTGGTATACACTTATATTTTCTTGCTTTAGCATCATAGATGTGTGAATTTGCAGCTTTCCTGTTTTATATAAAAATAATAGAATATATGATGATTTTCTTCCATTTTATAGACAACTAGCTAACAAAAGATATAATTAGTTGTAGCCCTAGCAAAGACAGTTGATAATGTTGATTTTACCTACTGTACTATGGTATTTTCAATATGGCCTTTTCCCCCTTTATTAGAAAATAATTACATAGTTGTTTAAAGTTGGCCCACTTAACATTTTTGAAATAAAATGAAACTTGTCTAAAGGAGGTGCTTTAAAAAAAAAAACTCATGAAAGACAGTCCATAGGTCGCTCGTACTAGGAAACCCTGCAAAAACAAATCTGCGGCGCATCACTTATTTATTATTTACTGCATGTCAGAATAACATTTACTTCTGGTGCAGAATGCATTCTGTGAATGATAAATGGAAAAGTGCTTCATGTGACGGCGTATGTGCATGAGTCATTAGAATAATGTGATGTGGATTCCCATCACCAGGGGCACTGCATTTCTGCTGATTAAAATTGCATGCAGCATAATAGATTGAGGAGGGGAATAATGAATGGTGGTGCAATGTTTTCACTGCTGTTTGGTGTAGTTGTAGTGTGTGTACATGTACTTGAATGTGTGTGTGTGTGTGTGTGTGTGTGTGTGTGTGCGCGTGTGTATATGTGTGTGTATGTGTGTTACAGCAAATGCCTCACCTTGAGCACCTGCTGTATGTGATCTTGATGTTCTGCATCAACAATGCGGTCCACGTACCACTTCAGTACTTTGATCAGATCCCTGGAGAATACACACACACACAGAGACAGCATCACCACTCACCTCTAGCTACATCACACAGCTTCTCTCTCTGGATTTAGCAAATATAGATGAGGCAATGGAGTGTTTTAACATGAAACACTTCATTACACAAAGTTTAAATCAATTTCAGAGAAAATCCTTCCACTCTATAGTGTATATAGAGTCTTCTGTAGAGTAATGATCTTAGGATGACCAGCAAATTCAATAAAACTCTTTTGTTTGTTTCAGTTTTTAAATTGGTGGAGTTCAGAATAAATCTCTTAAAAACTAGGCAGATAATTCAAGACAGGCATCATGTTTGTGCAACAGTAAGTTGGTGACAAAGAAGGTAGACAGTGATTACTGAATGAGAGGGGTTTCTCTTTCTAATCAGGAGAGTGACATCTTGGTTCCCTGTTAATAACTAAATCTAGCTATAATAAGAAAAGAATGGGATACACATGCACAGTTTTTGTGTTAATGAATAAAGATGTGACAGTTCTAATGAAACAATATCACAGGTAAAAGAGTTTTAAGAAGATGGATGTGGCAACCCCCCGCGACCCTGTACGCAGGATAAGTGGTTGACGATGGATGGATGGATGGATGTGGCAGCAGAATTCTGTGAGTGTGTGGCTGCGTGCAGACTGGAAAAAAAAGAGAGATGAAGACAGCTCCAGCACTGTATCTTAGCAGGTGTAGGTGAAGGCAGCCAGTGAGAACAGCAGGCTGTGAATATGTGTGCCAATGTGCGTGTGTACACATGTGATAGATAGGAGTAGGAACGAGGAGCTAGGAAGCAAAGGCAAGCACAATTTCATATTTCATCAGCCAGGGGGCACTATAAGCATTTCATTCACATGCCTGTCGACTTAATCACATCACAGAGGCGAGTGGAGCTGCCCTTCGGCACTGACACAGGTCGGCCTCTCCAACTGCACGGCCCATGTGATACAGCATGTCGTTAGAATACAATACACGGGTAAGGCTGCGTTATTGTATGCTCAAAGCGCCGCTGTAGCCTTGAACAGCCACATCTAGTGAAGTGAAGGCTAAAAACGTCACGTACCTGTAGGACAAAGCTCCGGCAAAGTGGCTCTCAATGTAGGTGTCCATGACCGGTTTGAAGTGCTGGAATTTGCTGTCCTGGAGGAGGTTTATGATATGGACCTGGAAATAAACAGGTCACAGTAAAAAAAGTATGCCTTAACAAAGATTTAGTTTTTGTCTATCTGTACTACACTAAACTATCATATATATTATGTATGAGTCTGTTCCAGCTTTTCATTGAAGCTATATGATATTTATACTGAGAAAAATAAACAAATAAAATAGAAAAAATAACATGAAGCAATGTTGATTTGTAAGGTAAGCACAGAAGACAGATAATATGATTGATTGTTATTATCATATGAATCTTCACCTTGAAATTAAACTTTAAACTCCAACACCCAGGTGGGACAGCCATTGTGAGTAAAGTGTTATGAAATTACCCTCCACATACACAGATACAGAATATTGCGCATTACTGGTTATCAGTTCATCACCTTACGTTATTTCATACATGTGGCCAATAGAAAAAAAAGAGATAAAATGTCTAAAATACAAAATATATGAGGAAAATAATGTAATTTCAAAAAAGTGATAATAAGTATAGATATTCAAATATACAACCACTAACAAATATAACAAAACAACCAAGTTAAACCAAGCAAACCATTTTGACAGTGGCTGCACGTGTTAATCTAGGGGAGGGGAGACCCTTGTGTGCAGGTTGTTGTGAAAAGCACTGAATTTGTCCGACCACAGAAGGTAAGTTCACTTGTCAGACATGTTGGATTGATCCTGAAACCGCAAAAAGGAAACTTGATGACTGCACCGGCTCGCTAGACCTTTTCATCATTGATAATGCCACGCTGAGAGGAGAGAGTGTGTTCATGTGTCAGTGTTAGACTGATGTGTAGACAGAGAAAGAGAGAAATCGATCGCTTGCTCTATCAGTGCAGCGCAGCATAACCCGGGTGAGATTGGCTGAGCGAGCTCTGTAGCGTTACATCACTAAATCTTTCTCCAACTGTACATTTGTGTTTCTGTTTTTCTGGGTTTGGCTCAAACACTATGAGGTTGCACTTGACACATGCAGAAAAAGAGGAAACAGAATATACAAAAACATCCATGGAAATTACCAGACCATTAGAACAACTTACTCACCAGTGAGTCAAACACCTTGAGCCCATATCTCTGAGAGCTTTCATCGAGAATACCAAAGAGTGTGTCCAAGGTGTCCTGTAGAAACTGTGGTAGGGGAAAAAGAGGAGTTTGTTTGGCACAAGAGCTGCAGCATCAAAATAACTTGACTTCTCAGCTTTTGAACATCTTCATCCTCTCAAATTTAGCTTAAAGCCGCGAATCTGATTGTGGGGCCTACTTTGACGATCTCTGAGCCATCGATCTCCTTCAGCTTGGAGAGGCTGTCGTTGATCCTCTCGGGATGGGCCCGCCACTTCAACAGGTCCAGCATATCACCTGGAGAAAGACATAAAGTAGGAGATATAGAGAAATGTAACAGAAAATAAAGGTGATACAAAAACCGGAAGTGACAAGCGCAAGAGATAAAGACACATCGTGTTTGTAAATGTTTGTTTGTAAAGAAGCGCGGGATTGTGGGAGCAACGTGCGCCTCAGATCACAAAGCATCACCACACTCTTCAATTAGAGCCCCCAAAAACTCCTCTGAATCCAAACAAATGATGACATTTTCAAGTGCGGCGGGATAAAAGAGATAAAAAGTCATTTTCCTGAGCCCGGGTCCCCAGACATACACATGAATAAAACATAAGCCTCCAGAAGAAAGTCTTAGCTGTCTCTCTGGATTCCGCTCAACCTGAAGCGTGTCTTTTTTGCAACTTCATGTGTGAATTTGTGTCTGTGTGTGCGCGCGTATGTGTGCGTGCGTGACTGCATTCCTTTTTTTAACCAATCTGTCAAGTCTATTTTGTCATCAGAAACTGGTAATACTGTACAATACTTGTATAATAGGTTCATCAACAGAATCAAATGTATTCAGGACATTAACAGCCTGTTGCAAATAAACTGTGCCTGTAGCTTTTATATTTATGTATTGTACCATCAACTTAATGAGGTAAAAATAATAATAATCTTTATCATTCACTGTTTTTTTGCAGTCTGAAAATACAAGGCTATTCTCGCCACCATTCACATTCACAGGTTGTTTTTTTTCACACACTTGGATGGTTTGGTTGGAAATGTCACTTTCTCTCTCGCACACAACTTCTCGCTCCCTCTGTTTTGTTTTGTTTTTCTTAAACATATGGCATTTTATCATTTCGTTAGCCTTCTGTGAGGGAAAGTGATCGCTCTCCGTGCCAGTAATAATAGTTCTATACTCCACTCACAGTCGCACAGAAGCACAGGAGCAGAGAGCGTATTAAGGTACGAGCTAACTGCTATTTTAAATGTGACAACAGCTGGAGCGGCCAAAACACCTCACCAGGCAAGTGGCCAAAACATCAATCCCTGAGTCTTAGTTTACCATTCTGTGTGAGCTTGGTGGAGCAGAGAAAGCTGGTGATCCAGAAAGACTCTTTGGTGCCTTTCAGAGTCTGGTTGTTGGACGGGAGGTTGGCCTTTGAGAACGGCAGCTTCAGGTAACGCGAACAGTCTGCCAAGCTGGTATTCTCCTCGCACTATGGAAAAAAAAGGAAAGAAAGAAGATTTATACTGTAGGAAAGGAGCCGCAATATCATCAAAGTGTCATATGTTTATATATTATATGAAATGTTTAGATCAATCACGACCAAGGCATAATCAATCACAGAACACTGCTGTTATTTTGGGGATTTAATGTGAAGCCTTGATGCACGGCTGAGGCCGTTTGAGCTCCAAAGCTACCACACAGTTTGGACTGATTCTTCTGTGTCTATTTTGGGTCTGAGGAGAATCTAGGCCATGCCAGCTTCATTGAGCTTTTCAGCAACTTCCATCTGGCATTAGAGCGGGCCTTTTCCCCCCTCTCAACGGTGGGAACACACAACACTACCAGAATTGTCCTCTAAAACTGGCAGGCTGAGGTTAGAGGGGTTTGGTAGGACTGAATCTGTCCACCTGACAGGAAAAGACGACAATGAAAAGAGGAGCCTTTATTGTTTTTGCTTTTAAAGATTATAGCTAACAGCAAAATAAATAATCAGACTTTTGGTTACTGTTCTGCCTCACTTCATACATTTTATTGGCAATAAAATGTATGAATGCACTCCATGCTTCTCTGTCCTCCGCCAGGCCTGAGGTTTATGCACACACCCTTCGCCTGCAGCTGAGGAAAAGCATGTAGCCTGCAATTATTCTGAATTACACCCAAGACGGTCTTGCAGTAGCTTTTAACTCGGGGATGCTGGCCATTTTATTTGTCTTAGTCTTTTGATGTTTCAAAACCAAAATGTGTGAAAAGTTGAGCACGAGTCTCTTATGGCCTGTAAAAGTGCAAAAACTGACATAAAGGTCATGCTAAATACAGAGACTAGAGAAGTAGAGTCGAAACAATATGAATCAACTTTGCTTCAAAGGAAATGTTTATGCATCCGGTTACCAGCTGTCACAAACAAACACACATACTGTACATTAACATGCTCTCGTGGCAAAAACAAACTTACATAAGTGGACATTACTCATTCAGGCTGTAATGGAGTGATGTGAGCTGGTTGTCAGGCCGTGGCACAAAAACAGTGTGATAACAGAGTGACCGTATTTTGCCATTCAGAGCAAGTGATTCACATAATCATATACAGTATGTAATCCCATCTCACGAAGCCTTAGTGACACCTGTGATGCAAAACAGTTGAGTGGGTTCACTTAAGAGAATCTCTAAGCTGCAATTTACCAATGAAAAGAATAACGATGGAACTTCATGAACTTCACCCCCCCCCCCCCCCCCCTCTTTCTGTACACTGAAATCTTTTGTTTTGAAATTGCACTTTTCCTTTTAAATACCTAATATTAATAGTGGGCAGGATGGCACACTGATAAATGCCAAGCAGCTAGAATTATCATACACAGCAGAATCCCCGTTATTGAGATGATTGGAATTACATCATCAGGATGAATATTAACCACTGTACATGTGCCAAAAAAATCCTGCAAAGCACACTCAATTTGATTATATGTGGTTCAGTCAAATGATTGTGGTGGTGGTGGGTATCTAGGTATTACCTTATGGATAATGAGCTCGTGGGTGCCATCTGGCAGAGTCCTGCCATCCTCTTGCATCAGAGGAACAAAGGAGTAGCCAAACAGTTTCTTCTCTCCCTTGTCTTTAGCTGTCAAACAACAACACATGGACATGATATTGAGTCCAAAGTACACCAGCACAGGATGCGAGAAAATAAACAAAACAAAAGCTCGTATTATGAAACAGTTTGACTTTTCAGGTTATGCAATACAAAGAGAATCTGATGCTCAGCCTTCAGTGCATTTTATTCTAATTAAAATATGAACCTAACACCAAGCTGAGAAGCACTGCTATTATTATTACGTTGATTGACAATGGAAGAGCACCAAGAAATGTAGCAATGTGCCAGCAAAAGACAGAGAAGAAGAATACTAGCTGGCAAACATGGATGCAAACAATTCAGGTTTTTGAAAAGATGACTATGCAAATGTTATCTAAAAAGGAAGAAAATGCATTTAACACAGCTGCTAAGCCTCTGTGATGCACATAATTTCTTCTGGTAAGAAACTCTACATCTAACCTTTCCAGGAAACCTCTACATGGTACCTTTAACCGCACCCAACTGAGATGCTGGGTGTGGTTAGAATCCACTGCCCTGTAACCACACACTGCCCTGCTTTCATGGTGTACTAAGTGCACTTACACACAACCTTAACAACCTGCAAAAAGCAAAAAGAAGATTTTTTATATGCTGTTAAGTTACTCTTTGAGAGCATCATTAAAGTGGGGTGCAGTGTTTTTAAGAAGCTTTCTGAAAGCTCTGGGCATAATTTGCATTACGAACACATGTAATCTGATTTATCGGCTGCTTTTGCAATAAAGTGCTAATGTGCGCACAGCGGGAAGTGAGAAGTGGGGTCTTTCTATTCTTTTTATTTATTTAGGTAGCGTGTAGCAGTCTTCTGTGTGTGTGTGTGTGTGTGTGTGTGTGTGTGTGTGTGTGTGTGTGTGTGTGTGTGTGTGTGTGTGTGTGTTCACACTCCCAGGAAAAGAACAAGTTTTACTGTATTAAACTACAAAATGAAATGGCCATGGTGCAGTACCAATTTCAGTCTTGCTTTTGCTGTGATTAAGTTTTTTTACACCACGAAAGTTATTGCTTACAAGACTAAGTACTTTTTGTTGTGTGTGGTTCTTTTTCGGACTGCTTTTCCTAATCTATAAGCCCTCATAGCCTCAGGCATTAAGAAAGATTGTGTGGTACTGTATGAAACGCGGGCTTAGCTAAGCTTGGCAGAACAGGTAGATATTGATGTATGTTATATCTTCAAACACACTCCCAAATACACTATGATATAATTCAATTTAATAGTTTGGGGCTTGTTATGAATTCAGGGTTTTAAATTGTAAACAAAGAAGGACTTTATATCTATGCTGTCTAGTTAGAACAAAAACTCAGTAATACAGTACTCATTCTACTGCAAATTGTTTTAACGTTTATATTGCCATAATAAAATAAAGCATTGCACTGCTGATTCTGACAGGTCCTTACAGTCTCCTTTTACACCATTTAGGAACACTGGACTCCCCACAAACAAATTAACAATTACAACTGCTGCATAATGAGCGCAAAAGCAAGATTGCATTTAAAATCATATTCATAAAAATGAGCTTTCTGTTTTGCCTTAATTGAAAATGAGTGTCTGATCATCGTATTTCTTTGGGCAGGTTGTCCCCTAGTTTGGGAGCCCTAATAGTAATGTGTAATATGGTCTGCTCAGTTTGTCACCACAGGCTTAAATTGGGCTCTTAATAGCCAGCCCTTGGGTAGCTATGCTAGCACTGCCAGCAGTAATAAGGCTACTATATCTACTGCACACAGCCACACAGGCTCCCAGCTTGGCTGCAAACTGCATAATAATATCAGCTTGTTATGAGAGAGGAGACTCTGCCTCCTCCCCGTTTCCCAGAAAGAGGGTGCGAGATAGTGAGAGCAATATTTTGGTCACAATTAAAGTTTTGTCTAATTAGGAGAGGTGAGAAGTTGGACAAACTGGTCTCATTATGAAAATGCTTAAACAAGCGCACACTTTTAGACATTGTCTATTTGGAGGGTGTCAGCAGCCACTGGACTTAAGGCTGGCAGATACAAGTGAGTGGGAAAGTGAATGCTTATTGGGCTCTTCTCCCTCTACAACAACACCTCTTTACCTCCAGCTACACTGGATAATCAACTGAAAAGCAAGCAGTGCCTTGGGCATTCATACCTGAACAGCTAAGATGCGAAAGCCTGGAGAAATGTGTTCTCTTAACCATTCCTAGATAAATAAAGGCCATCCACTTACTGGAGCAGTGTCGGAACTCAAACCGGACGTGTGACCCCCTAAACATGTCGACAGGGATGGGCAGCTTGATCTGCTCCGCCCAGCGGGGGCTGTTGTTGTGGTACAGCACCAAGGAGTGGTACTCATCCCCACCAGGTTCGCCAGAGCCAGCAGCCACATGACTCTGAAAGACAGAATGAAGAGATTGAATAAAGAAAGAGCTGGAGGGGGGAAAATGAAAGAGAGAAGAGGAAGCAAAGACAGGAAATGAGAGGCAAAGCAGATTTGAAGAACACAATGAAGTCAGAAAAGATAGGAATGTATTGAAAACCGCTCACTTTATTATTGCCAATAAAGTGAGAATGACATAGTTTACATGTGTGTATTAGAGGGTTGCGTGCATGTGGTGGCAGAAGTAGTGGCAGCAGGGTTATATTTGAGTCTATTTTCTGTCCAAGGCAGAGCAGGAAACCACAGAAGCAGACTGTCACAGCGCTGCACTAGAAATGGGCAACACACTGGAGAGACACTTTATCGCTCTCATCTGGGTCAGCGATATTTAAATGAAGAGTTTTGCTCCAAAATAAGACACCCCACTGTCAAGAAAAAAGTTAACTAAGGACTTAAATAAGGCATTTAGTGTCCTTAAACAAAATGTTTAGTCTTTACAAATGATATATTTTCCCAATGACAGTTATGGTTCTTGCAAAATGGAGACATAACAAGTGCGACATAAAATTTCTAGAAAGAAAAAAATGTGTTTTTACCTTGAGGATCTGTCCATCGATATCCAGCACATAGACGGTGATCTCTACGTTCCTGGCTACGCTCTTCCCACCCTTCTCAAACTCGCCTTTTTCCAGTGTGATGTAAAGGTCATTCCTCATCTCTCCTGCATGAACAGGAAGGCAAAAGAGGCAACAAGACATTGATTATACATACAAGCAGGCATTACTAATGACCTCTCACCAGCTTGAGGATAAATTTTAGTGTAATGCTTCAAGACAGGGGTGGACAGCAGTTTACACATTAGTAGCATTTATTGATATATTTTCTGCTGACATGAACTCTAAGCATGAGCTATGAGCTCTGACCATGGGAGAAGACTTAATATCCGCTGTAAGCAGATTGTGTAGCCCATAGCAATTGACATAACATTTGTTTTCTCAAGTCTAAAGTATAATTTCAATAAACAAGAAAAGGTGCATAGTTATAACATTTGCACATGTCATATCAAACTGTCAGTGGGGTTGGCTTCATGAGTGATAAAGTTAAAACAAGCCACGCTGGAAACAACACTCTGAATGTATTTAAGAGCCATGATTCATCACAATGGTATATTTTTGCACACATGTACTGGTTGTGACCAGGTTCAGCCAAAGAGTGTCTTTTTTTTTTACTTTTAGGGGCCTGAAGAGCTGAAAGTTGTGCAAGAACTCAGTTAAGAAAGGCAACAATCCAAGGAAAGTTTGAAAGAATAAACATTATTTTGTGAAGCAGAATTGATGTGTTTTTAATGGTGTTGTTCACCATTTCATGGCCCCTCAGGCTTGTTTTGCAAACCCAAGGTTGGGAACCTCTGACTGCATTAGAAATAATTCACACAACACAGACAGTAAACAAAAACATTAAATACAATATAAAGTGCTGATTATTTGTATTAAAACGGATTTCCACTAGCTCCATAAGTATTCTGTTGAAGACTTTTAGCAAAACAAAAACCACATAAATACAGGTGCTTCCTGCCCATGTAGTGTTGAATTATAGCAATACAAAGAGCCCACATAAAAAGGCTTAACACACACATGTTTTATTTGCAAAACACCTGGGTAGGTAGTTAGTGCTTTTATCGAGCTAACATTTCTACCTACATGCATGCAAGTGCATATTTGGCCCATATCAATGCTGTATAACAAGATAACAAACATGTTGACAATGAAGAGAAACATGCACTTAAAAGAGCAAGGAGCAAGTGTAATCCCTAGCAAACTAACTATCAACAAACATGTATCCTAAAAATTACTAAAATACAGTCCCTTTCTGCACATACATTTTATAATAACCTGATAAAGTTGAGCAACAATTTTTTAACAATGAACTTGGCATCTGGATTCATAAAAACAAAAACTTATAAACACTCCTGTAGCGCAGCTGTTTCATGAGGCGCAATCTGCCAAAACACTAAGGGGAAATAATCCCAGGAAGTAATATTCTACATCTTTTTGTTATACTTGCAGCTGGATGTACAATGACTGGACCAGGCACATATTTATTTCCTTTTGTGGGGGAAGTCAAAATGGTACAAAGCGCTCTGAAAGATGATAGGCCTGTTTCCTCTGCAGCCACGCTGTGGTCAGACATATTGTAAAATAGGTTGCCTATCTAACCTCTGTGTGTGTGCACTCATCATATCTCTATCTCTAGGGTCAACATTGATTTACTGCTCTTAACAACAGTAACTATGGCAACATGAGGCAATCCATATAAAATCGCACCGTACAATCGCTTCACAAACGCACGCACACACAAACACAGACACACACTGGGGGCAGTTTCTTAATGTACAACAGGAAAAAGGGAAGTGGAGAGGGTGAGGCTAGAGCAGCTGAAGAAAGAAAATGAGGAGAAAGATACAGTCAGATTCAAATGCAGGAAAAAAGAGAGATGGAAAAAGGAGGAGAGACAGTTTCCTTAGCCCAAGGGCCGATTTACACGGGCAGAAAGGGTGAGAGCGCTCAGTGTTAAGGGTTTGTAGTCAGACAAAGACAAAGAAAGAGACAGTGGACATAAATCTGTTTTAGTGAGGCGCTGGGGGACCCAGAGTCTGTGGCTCCTCTTTATCTGTGTGACCAGACAGCACACCTCACTTATTTAAAAAGAAAAGTCCCCCGACATCCAGCTCTCATAAATTAATGAACAGACGAAGAGTCAGAAAGCTAATTCAGACAGTTTTTCCCCCTCTTTGGTACTTTCTTCACAGTATATATAAATATAAACATGTTCAGCTCCTGTTTCGTCTTACATTCAAGTGGTTGTGTATTTGTTACCACGGCAACAAGATCCAATCCAGCTAAGCCTGAGGGCCTCTGCGGGGGTCTGTGTCCTTTAGAGAAGCAGCTATCTAAGTGATGCCAATCTACCTGAAACAACCTAAATAGTTAATCTTTCTGATGGCGCCCTTAGGTGGATTTCAAATATCGCTTCTCACACACTGGGTAAGGATGTCAAGTGTTACCTAGGCAAAGACATTATCGTTAAGGCAGGATATTGTGTTAAATAAAAACACTCTTATGTTTAAAGCCTCAAATATGTCATCTAAAATAGTATTTCATGAGCTGACATTTTACATTGAAATGATTGTTTAATACTCTTCCTGATAGATGTCACAGAAAAGTCTGAATCAACAGTCAACGTTTTCACACCTGCTGCCTGATAAAAGTCTGTATAGACTTCCTATCCATCTTTCTGATAGAAAGGAAATGATATGTTTTATGTCTGTAGCAGCAGTTTATGGAAGTGTAGTGGAAAAACAGCACAGCATTGACTGTTCCAAAAATGTCAGCAAAGTGATAGTGGAATACATTAGCGCTGAATCGGGTACAAGATCAGTCGACCGACAAGTCAGCTGATGCTACTACAAGAGTGTTTTTGTTAATGGCCCTATGTAATGAGGTGTGCCTTAATTTTGATGCAGGATCTTGTGTAAACTGCAATAAAATGGGGTATCAGTTCGGCATAAAACTGATTTAATAAGACAGGCAGAATGGCGCGATTGTTAAAATAGTTTAGGATGACTTTGGTTGCTTACTAATGGTTGGACAATTCTTTTACTAGATCACCAGTTTTTTCCAGGATTTTCTGTTTTTATTCATTGGTCTATCTGTTAATTTTAAGCAATCATAAAATTCACTCAGTATAGGATTGATTTTATATTCAAAATGTCTAGAGAATGCAACGAAGTCTAAATCTTAAATTAACAGTGCGCAGGAATAAAATGGGAAGTTGTCTATATTGAGCAATAGGAAAGACAGCTGACATCCTCGATGATCACATACCCTCAAGACTGGGAGAGTTCTTGAACATACTGTACTGAAGGAACGTAATAGCTGAAAATCAACTCAGCACCATATGGCTTGTGGAAGTGAGCTTGTTTGTGGTGCCCTACCTGGCATGATGATGTCAGAGAAGCCCAGTTTCCTGGTGATGGACACACCCCGAGTGAAGAGCACCATGTACTCTCGTCTCAGCTGCTCTATGTCCCCGTGGAGGAGCTGGAGAGCCACTGCCAGACCTAACAAAAAAGCAATAATAAAGTTCAACATCTGAAATATCATATTCCAATGCTCCACTACATGGCCTTGATTTTCCCTCCTTTATCCCTTACCAAAGCCACTCAATAAAATGTTCAAAATATATCATAAGCCTATTCCCAACACTATAAACAATCTTGTATTTGTGAGCACAGAAAAAAAGTATTCACAAGGTCATATTTTCAGTTTTATTACAGCTGCATGAGTTTGCGAACAGGACAGCTACAGTTATACCTGGCAAGAGCAACACTTATGTGTATGGAAGGCAAGCAGACACCCCCACACACATAAACAAAAAATGCAAACAGCCTGTGACTCATCCTCCTGCACTTTTTTATTAACAGGAAATCCTACATGAAGGCTGTCAAATCAATATGCTTATGCAATAACTCCAAATGTCAGCACAGATAAATTAAAGCACAGACTTTTATTTGGAGCTCAAAATGCATCTCCTTGATATCCGTGTGTGTGTGTGTGCCCGTCCATGCTCATGACAAGGAGAGGCAGATACACAAACAGCTAAAGAACAAGGGAGTGTGCAAGAGACGCTGATGATGGTGATTATTATTATTGTGGATATTTTCAGGAAAGCTGGGAGGTGGTGAAACGGTTCATTAGCTGCAAGCGGTTTCAGTCACTGGGAGTCAAAATAGCGACATGACTTGTTTGCAAACCTGCTAGCAATTCGCCAAAATATACTGCACTGCAAAGGCATAGAGCAGTAAAAGGCAATGAAGTTTAGGGATTTAAAGTTTGCAGGCTTGCCGCCAAATTAGGGTAATAAGACTATTCTACTCAAAAAACAAAGTGCCATAGAACCTGCATACTTCCTTAGAAACTGGTCTCTGAGCAGAAATGCAGTAGCTGTCTACAAACAAAATTATATATTTTGGCTTTCTTGTCTATTTTAACAACTTTGTTTAAGAAAATAAACCTCATCTTGATTATTTACATCCCGCAGTTCACAGGGATTAAATACATCTCTGTTTGTTGTCTGTCTACTCAATATTTACACTGAAATCAATAAAATAAACATTTAAATATGTTATTTAAAGGTATTTTAACCACATCAAACTACATGAATTCCATTAGCATCAAAAGCTGAGACAGTGGATACTAGCAGGGGTTTTAGCTGGGGTTTTTCTATGCCATGATCGGATTTAGATACTGCCTCATTTAGTTATGTGGAATAAAGATGAATTTAAGACATCAGTTAATCAAAGTGGATATCTTTCAATTACAGATAACAGCTAGAGAAAAACCTAAACAGTAAATTTTGTTTTCGGTTTAGCTAAGGCTAACTCGGTAGCTAGCTTTAACTGTCTAGTTTGCTGTTTCTCTGCAGGCAGAGAGTGCAGTTTGTGTGATGGCAGGTTCAAGTGTTCACATAGGCTATTACCAAACCAGAATGTAGCTACTACAGCCTACAGAGTGTTGTAGTTACTGCAAAATTGAGATGCTTTTGTCATATATTCAATGGCATAATACTTTTTCTGTGGTAAAACAGATATCAAAAAGTATAATAACTAAATTTTGACCAAATTATAATAACCGTGTTTTGGCTTTGTAGGGCGGCACACAGCTGTGCACTTCTACAACGCAAGGATGACATCTCCAAGACAACAATCCACACAACAGTCTCCTGGTCTAAATAATTAAAAATAACACACAGTCCATCAAAAGCGTGTTCAGGCTTGGTGGGAAATGAAATGAGAGTACCATTAGGTTCAGGGGAGATTTTTTTTACCCAAGCTAATCTGCCTGCCCCTTAATGTGGATCAAGCCTTTGGCATTTATACACACATAAACGAGCACACACAGGCAGGCTCTAAAAGCTACTGCAGGGCTACAATTAGGCAAACCAGGTTCATTACTATTCTGCCCAGTAGATGTGGCTGACGCTGACAAAAACACTATCGACCTTTGCTGCCCTCAGCCCACCCGGCCTGCCTCTTCACAAGCTCAACAAAAACAGAGGAATATAAAAACTCAAAAACAAAACAGTGGAGTTGTCGCAGCCTCTTCTGTCACTGCCTACGCTCGCATGGAGGTGGGAGCTGCATTATCTACCTGACTTGACTCATACAGAGACATATTCTTATGAAATCCCTTTTATGGATTACCGGGCTCCATGTTTACAAAATCCTCATCTCATCTCAACCACCTCTCTCGTCTTTCGAATTAGATTACGCAAAAGCCCCCCTTATCCTGAAAAACATAGGTAAAGATAAATTAGGTAGTCATTAGTGTACATGTGAACAAAATAACTGTCTCTATGGTTCTTTATTACCCAAAGAGCTGAGTGTTCTTTATACTTTAAGGCCAATGCATTCATCTCTCCCCTGCTAATTGGCTGCTAATAAGAGACTTCTGGCACACAGCCAGGCCTGTTTAAAAAGAGAACCACACAGCGGGACAACTTCAGACACACACACCAGGATGCACAAACACCCAATAAAGATAGAATTGTGCACACAAATATAAATATGAACACATATAGACACACAAATACACATAACGTTATCTCACTCCACTGCACATTTGTTTTAATCGCCTTCCTGACACTAAGTGTAATAAATTGTGGTCCTTAAATTATGCATGGTGTTCCATAACACCTGCATGAACATTTTTACAGGAACAAACTGAAGAGGAGACACTGACCTGCTGAAGTTGAATTATTCTCCTTCTCCAGACAAGTGTTATCTATTCTGTAATGTTGCTCTGCTGCGCAAAAATGTGCAGGAAGTGAAGTTGTGCATATTTGTTGTGAATGCAGAGAGAGAAGGGAACAGTTAAGATGCAGGGATTTAAGTTGCAACTTGTATCACTACTGTCATCATCCCTATTAGAGTGAGAGCAGTGGTATGTGTGTATGTGTGTGTGTGTGTGTGCCTGTGTGTGTGTGCCTGTGTGTGTGTGCCTGTAAGATGTAATTAAAGGGATAGAAGAAGTTAAAAACAATAAGAGATAAGAGCGCAGTCCTTGCAAAGTAAAACTGTCAAAGCAAATAAAATTATAATCAATTAAGTTGTTCTAGATAGATGAATGGTGCTCGTAATATATAAATGAAACCTAATACCCACTGCTCATCTTCAAAATTGAAATTATTACCTCTGCTTTTGTGATTAAAGCATTTTTCTTTCATTTCATAAGATCAATGTCAAATTCAGTTAAGTGGCGGAAATGGAATTTTGGAACAAACTCGCTCGAATTATGCACGCCAGCGTGTTGTGACAAAAGACCCAAAGCACTCCTCTAATGCACTCTGAAAGAGAAAGCACTGAGGCAAATCAAGCGTTCAGAGGGATCACTGTCTTTAGCTGACAGCTACTCAATAGCTAACATCCAAGCGTTTGTGATAAACTGCATGCAACAGCCAAAGACGGGAGTAACTCTTTAAAATAATTCACTTACAAATGTTTATGATGTGTGTGCTAGCATGGGTAATGCTGTCATATGAAAGCGTAAAGCAAACGCAGAAAATACTGTGAACAAAGGCAAACGCTGTGCTTCCCAATCTACGTAATTAATTGTTTTTAATTACAGAACGTTTATCTTAAAGCTTGGTCATCAGGCGTGAAACACTAACTGACTAAGCCACATGTCAGTGTCATCTGCCAAAAGTCTTGGAAGTTTAACATCAACAATGCACCACATTATCCGCTTTATCTGTAATTAAATATAATAACACGCGTTATTTGATAACACAGATAGTCAACAGTTTAAGTAGCAAATAAAGCTGATATAAGAACTTGATTAAGATTTTGTTAGAGTTCAATATAAGATAATGAAACAGCAAAGTAAGTGGTTGCACGATATTCCTTTTTTAGTGTCACTGCTCTGCTTTATGTTTTTATCCGAAATGAATTAAAACTGTTGTTGCCCTTATCAGCTCAGCTATGCAAAACCCCTTACATCTCCATCTATTCAAAAGCAGTACTGTTATACAGAACTTCAGCTGGATGCAGCAGTTTTGTTATAAACGAACGTAGTGTAAAGATGCTGTTCGGATAATGCAGACTGTGCTAAATGGCTCTGTGTCATTCAGTTTAATTACTGCGATCCTTCACGCTTTGTGCAAGATTAGTCATGACAATTTTAAGTCCCTGAGTTGTATGACTTCTCCTCAAGTAATTATTGGTCTTCGGAGGGAAGGTGGAAAGAGGAGGAGTCAGTAGATCAGTCCCATAGATTCTTGACATTTCTATAATCTCTTCTCCCATTTCTCCTCAAACAATTGGCAACCTTTTCTATGTTGTTCCTCTAATACATGAGGGAAAGGTAAGAAGACAATAAATATTGTCATTATGAAAATAACAGCCTGCGGCAAGTTTGCAGAAACATTTCACAAAAAGATTTATGTTAATCAGCTTTAAGACAAACTTCTGATGATTGTTGCTAACTGCTTACTGTTTATACTTCTGCCTTTTGATGCAAACAGCTGCAAACTAGCCAATACAGTTTAATTCATGATTGTGTCCTCCTGCTTTTACCCCATTCAAGCTTCCTTCAGTGTAGATTATATTATGAAGTCGTAATCAGAAGTTCATCTTCGGCTATCATTTTATGTACATACACATCTTGGTAGTGTAATTCCTCTAACAGCTGTATCTGTATGATTCCTTGTATAATGATTCTATAATCCACACAAACAAAGAATGGATCTCAATGTGGAACAAACCTCTTCATATGTCACATGACACTTCATTGACGTTTGAAGAACTGACTGTTCTGATTTTCCACAAACCTGTTGCTATGGGAAACTGCTGATGGTGTTGTTCAGTATGATGTAAATGCAGCTATTTATATAGAAAAAAAAACATCTGAATGCATTTGCAACAGCAGGCTTCCTGTAGACATAACCATGTGAAGACTGATCTGTTCCCTTAAATGCTACCCAGACTGACCAGAAACAGACTATTGCATGGTAGGAGACTGATGATGCAACTAAGCTGCTAAATTTGTCACTGCCGCACAATTAAGGTTTTGTGAAAGAAATAAGACAGATTATCATCAGACTATTGAATTAACAGCTTTGAAAGTTGCTCCCTGATTTTAAAAGCCTGAAACAAAACAAGTGAACCAGTACTTTTTCTTTGCTTAAAACCAAATCGCACACCTCACCAGAGGCTAGCTTGTAGTATTACTAAATCCCCTTGTTTAATTTCTCAAACCAAGATGTGTGGATGTGAGAAAGCACAATGAATAAAAGAGATCTTACCGGTGTTGGAGCCCGACAGGTTGTACCTGGAATTTGCCTTTTTGATGATGTTCTCATGAATCTGGTACCACTCACTCTCAGTGTTACACCTGAGAAAGAAAGATTGTCTGCTTAAATGGGGACTCCAGCAATGTATTATTTATTATAGTAGGGGAACTCACAAGTACAGATTACTTAAAGTATGGTCACATGCAGCAGAGGTCAATATTTTGAATGTTAGGCCGTATATATCGGTCGAGCTCTACATATGCTGTATCCAACATTTCCCATAATGCAGCAAAAGCTTCTTTTCACTTGGGTAAATCCCCACACCTTTAAAACTGACACAGGCTTTATGTTTTTATGTGTCATTTCCAAGCACAAGCTCACATAACCCTGATGACATGATCAGGCTTATGTTTTTTATGCAGCTAGTTACTTGTAATGTAACGTGTACAATCACAGGCGCAAGTAAAACGTTATGGGTTTTGACTGTGACTCCAATCAAGACCTTGTTGTTTATTGTCAGTTTTTAACTAGAGCAGGTCATTTAAAAACAAATTCTTACCGTATTTATAATGACGTCTTGTCTCGACCTAATTCTGAAAGCATTCGGCTCAGAACTCTAATGCTAATCCAACCAAAACCTCTTTGTTGTGACTGCAGGTATAGAGACAGAGGTTGTATTTTTTTCTGAGCTAAATGTATTTGGCCAGTTACTCTGATACAGCTATAATTTGGGTCAGACTACTGTGTCAACGGTAGCCTTTTCTATCCCTCAGGGCACCGTGTAGACTAGGTTGGACCACAAAGTCCTGCCAGGCTGTTGTACCAAGTCCCTAGAGTACAACAGGAAAAGGTCTCTATTAAAAATGCTGTATTATTTCGTTGGACTAACGGCTAATAACATGACTTGAATTGGTTTGCTTTGTAGCTTCATCAAAGAGAATTCTAGCACTGGGCTTTTAAAGGCACTTTCATTTGTTAAATATGAAGCTAGAACCAGAAGACAGTTAGCTTAGCTTAGTATAAACAGACCCCACTAAAATCACAACTTGTTGTTTTCACACTTCAGCTTGTATGAATTCAACAAACAAGATCTTGTGAGCTTAATTAGTGAGCTTTAAAGGTGCTGGTAGGCAGAGTGTCTGACCTTTTTCATTTTCAGTAAGAAAGCCAAATAGCATATTGCTCAAATGTTTTCCTTAACATTTGGTCTGATATTTGGAGGAAAGAACTCATTATTGAAAAACTGGTTGTTTACAGTGACTTACGCATAAACCTTGAGCAGGTGGTCATCCTTGGAGTCGGCAGTGAGGAGATCAGCGATGCTGACGACAGCACAGCCAAACGGCCGCCTGTACTGCACGCTACACAGATTCTTCTTCTCCCCTGCTCCCATTCTCCCTGCATACACACACAAAGAAGCATCCACACTCCTAACCGCACTGCTATGAAAGCCCACGAGATTTAAAAGACACATAGTCCTCAGTAGAATAAAGAAGCAGCATCGTAACTCCCACCTATTCTTATGATGTGTACTACGATGTAGACATCTTTTCGTAGATCACTGCTTCCCAAATCCTGACAAAACAGGAAAACATATTTTGGCATCAGATTCAATCATTGTAAACAAGCTGGAGCACAGGCTTGGCTTTTAGTTTTCAGGGTAATGGAACATGACTTAGGGCAGCTTTACATAACTTTAAATTGCTCCCTACCAATCTTTGTAAACGCAAAGTCGTGTTCACTACTCACCACGAATAGCGTGCATTGTCTCTCGGTCTTCTCTGGCGACTTGGGCAACCCGCTCTTATTTAGTTTGACAAAGAACCTTTCACTGTACAAGAGGAGAGACAGAGAGAGGGAACACACATTGAGAAGAATGGTGTCAGGAGTGATGGCTGGGTGTCATCGTAAACAACTGCATCCAAGCCACTGCTAACAGGAACAGAATAAAGATTAGAAACAATGTCAAAAATGTCAAGCGCTGAATGGTGGGCACTGGAGACAACGCTTTAAAGTTCAAGCTTCAAACTAAAGCTGTCTGAAAGAATAGGAGGCAGGAGAAAGACAGACATAGAGGGATAGAGAGAGAGAAAAAGATACACAAAGCTTAAATTACTGAACCAAATCCCCAACACAGAATGTCTGTAACATATCAGACAACAAGCACATCCACACGTGGCTCCACCACGGCTGAATAAAATATTCAGTGTGTTGTTGCGTATTGTGAATTCTTTCTGACACGTTTTAGCCCAGATACTGGACTGTCAGCAAAAATAGTGATGGGTTACAAGAAAAAATGTACCACCTCAGTCTTCTAACTGACAAGCTGGTTGTCAAAAATCTTCTGGTTGTGACAGGACTAGACTGAGACCATTATTAGCAAGGTGGATACAGAGAGAAAATTAAAAAATGGACCCACTAAGTGCTGCCAAATGTCAAAGATGCTGTGCTGTATGTGTAATTTAAAGGATAAAATATATAGAACTAGCAATTATATGAGTCACACATGTAACTGCTTGGTTGCTATTTTGCACAATGCAAGAAATAATTCAGTAACTAATGAGTTGTTTGGTCTAAATTAATTAGCATAACTGCTATGCTAATGCTAGTGCATAAAGTCTATAGGCACACTGGGTCTGAAAATTACACCGAAGCAAAAGCTAAAAACAAAGCAGATCCGACAGACAGGAAGACAAAGTTACAATGTCTTCAGTCATGCTAGCTGTGAGGCTGTAATTAGGCACAACTGTGCTTTGAGCTATGTGCTAAAGCAGAGCCTATAAGGACTTTGGCTAAAGTCAGCAGCTAACATGCGCACAGTGACAGTGCTAGCATGCTGATGTTTAGGAGATATGTTTAACATGCTGGCCATTTTGGTGTAATGTGTTAGCTTGGTAACATTTGCTAATTAACACTAAACACAAAGTACAACTGAGGCTGAAACATCAGTCATTAGGATTCACCCTCTGGGGATCATGAATGAGATATTTCAGAGGTGGGCCAACCACAGACAGACAGACAACATTAGAGCTATGATGCTAGCGTGGCTAAAAATAAAACTGTAAGAAGCTACACAGAGACAACTGGA
This sequence comes from Micropterus salmoides, assembly GCF_014851395.1. Taxonomy (NCBI): domain Eukaryota; kingdom Metazoa; phylum Chordata; class Actinopteri; order Centrarchiformes; family Centrarchidae; genus Micropterus; species Micropterus salmoides. Next base: position 11,466,445 of record NW_024041484.1, read on the forward strand.
AAAGTAAATTGTCTGGCTTCCTGGCTAAACAACACTGAATCATACTTTGGATAGTTTGCACATACTTTATAGTGCAACATTAAAGTATGAAATTCAAGAGCTTCACAGAGCAGTCTCGAAATAATAACTCTGGCCTCAAATGCTCCCGCCCCCTCTTTGTGCAGGCGGGAAATGAAGTGCATGTCGGGCAAAAACAGAAAGGACGGACACAGATCGCATTTTCATTCTCTTTGCACTGCGGTCTCTCTCTCATTCTCTATCTCGCACACACGCTCAAAGACAGGCAGCGCAGGCATCCTGCTGGGCCCCGTTTCATCCTGGCTGGCGAGCTGAGGGCTAATCCAGTTAGGTGACTTTCACAGTCCACCGATAAGCAGAGAGAAAACCTTGTAATGCACCAGCGCCTGACAATGAGCCAAGTCGCTGGCACGCTAGCAGGCGCAAGTAGGCCCATTCACATCACAGCAGAATATACCCCAACAGATAAATACAGATATATAACTTCATGCTGCATACAGCTACAGTGGATTAGGATGTTCTGTAATAGTCTGACCTATTAAACGCTCTTAATACAAGCTTAAAAGTTGTCATGTCGCTTCCATGATGTAAATACGAGGCTGCTTCTTGCAGTTTCATTCAGTGTTTTGTGTATGTAGGGCAGTGGGTGCTCATGCTTGAATTAATTAAGCTCCTGATAATTAATTATACAAATGCTTATAATATTTCATACATGTATTCCTTCAGCAAAGTTTTCCTTTTATCCTCCGTATTGGAACGAACAAGTTAAGAGCCAGTTTGATTTAGATGCGGTTGTTCCTCATTAGCCGCTCTCTGTAACTTTCCAGGCCATTTATCCGGCCATATGGAGACGGATTCCTATGCATTAGACATGAGACATGCGCACGTTTTCCCCAACCATAATTAGCGTTCTATTGTTGAAACCCCAACTGCCAATTAAGAGCCACTCCTGCGAACACAGACGCACATTCGCAAGTCTCTTAACACTCCCTCCCCTGCCACCGGTCCTTCTCCCTCACAGCTGCAGCGTGTTGATCACCCGAGGTAATAGGACCAGTGTCCCCCAGCGGGACCTTATCTCCCACTATCACCGGTCGCATTAACATAACATGAATGGCCGATTTCCCTCCCCTCTGGGCCCACACGGTGCTAGCTAGTCCCTCTCCTGATATCGATGATTGCATTAGGAGCAGTGTGCTCACCCCACGAGGGGATAGGGGGGTGGGAGGGTGATAGTGAGTGACTGGCATGTAAAATACTGCCCCTCCGGGCAAAAAAACTAAATTCATCCATAGAGGCCACATGGAAAACTTACACAGACACTTACAGACATAGACACAAATGTCTGGGTCATCCATGGGTGACCTTGTTAGAGTTGAGCAAAGGCTATGCCAGGAGAAAGGGGAGGGGTGCTTGATCTGGAATAGCACCAAATCTTACAAGGCAGAAAGAGAAACAGGAACATGTGTGAGCATGGTACAGTACCATAGTGTGTGTGTGTGGTGCCGAAAAGCCAGACAAGGAGTCTGTATTGAACACAAAGAATCTGCCATGATGCACAGGGGCTGCTGGTGTTGGCATGGTACAGAGACGACGGGTCGGACCCCCATCTGGTCTCTGACACAAACACACACACACACACACACACACACACACACACAGAAACCACAAGAGGGAACCGTCGGATGGCTCCATGCCAGGCACCTTGCGTAAATGTGTGTGTGTCTCTGTTATTGTGTGTGACCAGACAGTGAGAGACAACGCTGGCGAGCTGCCATTGCAAGATTTTCTTCGAAGACAGAACCTCTAAGGCACAATGGTTATGACCTCTGACTGCCTTTAACCCCCAGAACGGATGGAAAAATTGTAATAAGCTGATTTAGGGTATAAACTGATCTTTGTATCTGTCTGTTATTAAATTAATTGCAGTATTCAGTTTGGATAAAATCGCACAAGATTTGTATTGTATGTTGACTGTCTGAAGCTGCTGTTTGATATTTTCATAGTATAGAACATTGAATGAGCTGTAAATCTACTTCAAATGCATGACAGAACTCGAGGAGTGTAATGACTCTTGCTGGGCTAAGGTACTCAATCTGCCAAAGTAGGACGCAGACAGGTAGGGAGACAGCAAGACAGAAATAGAGAGACAGATAATGACAGTGAGAAAGTGCTTCAAGTGGAACTTAATATCATACCACTGGACACAAATTACCCACTTAAGACAAAGCGTGGGTTGAGAATGGTCGCAAAAACGCACCTTCATTATTGCCAAACCTTTTAACGTACGTCAAGAATTTGGAGTTAAAAGTAGACAAGAGAGCATATTTAAATACACCTTACTAATTAAAAGTACTTCTGGTCCACTGATAAATTATGTGTGCGTGCTCTTTGTGGACACATGTAAGTTCTTAATTGTTCAGAAACCCATCTTTCTCTCAGATAAACCACATCATGAAAACGCCTTGCACATGTCCAGTAAAAAGTAAAGTAATAGAACCTCCTTTTTTGTGCGCCATTATTCACAGAGTGGTGAAGAAAACCCCAGGTTCTCTGTGCAAGAATCCAGCTTAATTTTGTGCCGGTAATATGAATAATGAATTGGATTTCAACAGAAAGAGAAGTTGAGTTACTGTATGCTGAAACAAAATAATAAATATGAGTCCCATCAATGTCATCCTCGTTCCTCTGATGTGACCCTGTGGGGTGGAAAGTAGCGTCAAACCCAAGCATGACTTATCAAAAGAAGTTTCAGTGTTGCCGTGCTCGTTTTTCAACCCACTCATTTTCCTCGCCTGACAAATCCACTTGTTTGTGACATGAAGTGGAATTTCTACGCTTTGAACTATGAAACCAGGGAGTTTAAACACAGTCTTGCATTTGGCCGACGCCCCATCAGGAGTGAGTGTGTGTGTTGGTGTGCACGCAAGTGACGTGTGTAGACTCACAGGGTGATGACAGCACAGGCACTTTTTATATGAGAAAATAGCATGCCCTTACCCACTTTTATGTGCCCAAGTGCACTTTAACGACCAGCTTAATTTAATAAATCTTCATGAATATAATTAGAGTGGTCTTCTTGACATCAGAAGGGGAGCCATTCGAAATGTCACTGTGCAATCACCAATCCACCTCAGCATGATAGCTATGCAACCTTATGAACATACAAACAAGTTTTTGAAGAAATACCATAAAAACAAAAAAACTACAGGCTTAGATAAAATTGTTACAACAGTATAACAGTTAAACTGAGAGATGAAAACTTATAATTTAAGTATACAAATGGAGCAAATATTATATATCATATAATATACTGTTACTAGTACACAAAACGGAAGCGTTTTCCATCAGTACTTCATTAATGCTCTCTAAGTGTCTACCTGAGTGGCCGGTTCTCCCGCCCATCATAAATGTGGAAGAAAACTTCTAGCTCCTCCCCAAGATTGACGCTCATCAGACTCTTCATGTGGACAAACAGGTGATGGGTGCTAGCAGGTGCAGGAGTCTCCTTCTTCCGATGCCGATGTTCCATCTGCAGAGGAGAGAACAGTATCAGCACAAACCTTATTTCCTAATAGTATTATGAGCAAATCTTTCCATGCATTATTTATTCTTCAAAAACTTAATAAATGCAATTTATGAATATACATATTTGCTTTAAAAAATGCTATATAAATAAAGTTATTATTTTTATTATTAATATTATATTGTGCTATTCTGATAAAGGACTGAAGGAATGTATACAGAAATGTTTCATGCTCTAAATCCTGAAAGATCCCCAAATGCAGGATCAAAGCTTATCATATAAAGTTAAAACGAGAGAAAAAACAACATGTGTTTACATCTCTTTTAATACCGGCCAATCACAGTCAAGCGCTGCTGTATCAGGCCTTCAGTTTCCTAGTTAAAGATAGATAATATGCCTCTGAGACACCTCACTGTTGGGAGGAGCTTTGCTGCAAATTGGCATATATATTTAAGGGCAGTAAAGACCAGGCTAAAGATATAGATCGAGTTAATATAGCATATAATATTGCAGACTGTGAACAGCACCAGAGGCTAAGAGTGTGAGAGTTTGAGCTGTATTGTCTGACTGTTTCTTTGTTGCAATCTTGGTGCCAGAGAAACAAAATGGGACGACAATGGAAATTGCATAATTCTGTACATACAGATATGTACATAAACAAACACTTTATTCATACAATAGTTCACAGAAATGTATTACAACCTATTCAGTGAGGAAAATACATTTACCATCAGGTATAAAAGCACCAAAACGTGTACTCTACCATATTTATTTACCTCAAGCATTTATCTTTAAGTAGTATTTTTTTGACACTAAGAAATGATGTTGTTGTGATTTGCACCCCCTTTTAACTGAAATTCACACTGAATACAAATGCAAGGAAAGCAACAGTGAAACAACGCAGTACAAAGCCACATCTCAGTGTCTTCAGTACATTTAGTACAGTGTCTGATATGACATGCTATATTGAATAAATCTATATAAAAAACAGATCAATAAAGCCTCATAGAGCATGGTGCAGCATTGTAAATACCTTCCAGATCAACGGCTCTGTTTATGAGAGGTTCATTCTAATCTGCTGTCAACATCCAAAAATACAAGGACAAATACACACACATACAGAGCACCAGATGGCCAGTAAAGCCACTGCCAAAGAGTGCTCCACATTCACTTCACTAAGATGTAAAGAGATGGGGAGGGAGGCAGGAGGAGGATGTGGAGAGGAGAAAAGAATAAAGAAAATGCAAGGGCAAAGCGCAGTAAAGCATCACCGCAGAAAAGCGTCACTGAGTATCAGAGTCAAACACACAAAGGAGAAAGCTACCAATCACCACCAACAGTATATAATATGAAGATTATACATACACACACACACACACACACACACACACACACATATGTATATGTACACACACACACACACACACATACACACGTATATGTACACACACACACACACACACACACATACACACGTATATGTACACACACACACACACACTCACACACACACACACATACACATACATACATATACGCAGGATTCTTCTATCCTGTGAAGGTTTTGTTTTCTGCATTTTGTCGTCATATTGTTGGGTAGTGCTGCAGAAGTAGCCATTTGGAAACCCAATTGTTGGTGTGTTTAAAAGAATAGTTCAACATTTTGGGATATATGCTTATTCGAGTCAGCCAGTTAGCTCAGCTTAGCTTAGCTTAGCATTAAGACTGTAAACAGGCTAGCCTGGCTCTGTCAAAAGGTAATAAATGTGATTTTTAAATAGTACTAAAAACATTCACTGCTTTACAGGGTTATGTTCCGGACTATTTCTTGACCAGGACCAGTAACTTCTTGGAGTATCTGCTGGTCATCTGGTCAGGCTAGCTGTATCCCCTTTTTCCCAGTCTGTATGCTAAACTAAGGTAACCAGCTGCTGGCCCCAGCTACATATTTACCATACAGACAAGGTGGGATTACTAGTCTCATCTGACTCATCAAGCGTATTCCTATATTGTTGAACTATTCCGAGATTTAAATAAATGTGATTTATTTAAATCTCAGATGTTTCTTTTTCTTCGTGGTAGCAGTATATCCGTTTGAACAGGACTGTTAATGTTTATTTGATTATTGTGGCATTGGTCCCGAGGCAATAACTTCTCTCCAAGGACGTTAGACAGCAGAGGTTGAGCATTTGCATTCATAATTCCTGGTTCTGAATTTGATTATTTAATGTAAGAAATTGCAGTGATTGAAAAAACTGGGCAAGCAGTCTTCCTATTTGGCATTTCTGGCAAGAATAATGAAATATATGACAGCAATCACAATTTCACAAATTTCTGGAGGGACTATGTAATATCAGAAAGTCAAACCTAGAAGACAATTAATACGCAAACATGGATAATATGAGAAATACAGTTCTTTATAGTTGAATGCTTTATGTAATGTAAAATGCTGTTCGGCAGCCGACTGTTAGGGTTTACAATGTTTAGAAAACACTCAAGAGTGCATTACCAAGTGATGATAACGGTGCTTTGACAAAGAATTAAGGCAACAAAATGCTAAAATGCTGCAGTATCTCAGAGAAGGTTTAAGTCACTCAAAAGCTGTTCCTGCCATAATGAAATACGAGATAAACAGTGACTGCCTAGAGGGGAAGAAATCAATCTAAAATATATGATGTGCTTTGGAAAACAGACTATGAATACAAACATATCAAGAACCACTAGCATGGTCCTCTAAGACTTAAACATGCTTGAAAATTATACCACAAGTCATTTTACAATTGCAGTATCTGTCAAAATGATAAATATGTCTTGTTTTGTTGTGACTGCTCTTCCCTATCTGAGATCCCAGAAGAAAACAGGCTGTAGAACCATCTAAGGCACTAACACTTTTTTTTTTCTACACAAAAGGGCTGAGTTCCTGGTTTTCGACGCAGAATGACTAGGTCTGCAAAGGCATAATTTATTCTGTGGGATTTTATTACGAAGTTATTTTCAGTGTGCCCAGCCGGAGCATTGTGTGATTATATGACAGCTTCAGCATGACTACACACAAAGGATAGACATAACAGCCTGGCAGCCCTGCTGGCAACACAAAATGCTGTGGGCAACAAGGAGAAGACGAGAGAGATGTAGCTAAACAGAGAGAGCATGATGTGTGTGCTAGCCCAACCGTCTTATTATTGTTCACTCCGTGATCTTTTCCTAAACAGCATGAAGCAGCACCAAGTGGAGTCAATGTCAAACTACAAGGAGCTTTTAAAAGGACAGAAGGGTTAAACTGAGGCCACAGAGAATCTAGTCTTTCTACATCCCTTCATCAGGGCTGCCTTTCATCTTTCACTTTTACATCTCTACTTAAGCCTCTTTTTTCCCCTCTGTTAAGCTTCTGGGAGGGAGACCTGTGTGACACAAGCAGGAAGCAAGAGATGTATGTAGCACTTAACTGAAGTCACAGAACTAACTTTACTACCATGTGTCCAGGGCCCGGCCTGGGCTATCCATCACTGCTGTCTGATCTGCCACCATTAATGAATTCATCGCTCTGGGATCTAAACTCTGGTCTGCTCCGCTCGCTCTCCGTACTACACTCAATCTCCTAGGAAATAACGGGAAGTTTGAAGCCGTTTTGCCTTTGCACTACAGACAGCTTTAGCAACTGAGCAGACTTAGCCTGGGGAGCCAATTAGGGATTTGCCTATTTATATATCCAGCAGACACGTAGCAACATTAGCATTCATTCAGTCTTGTTTTGGTCCACCTGACAAATGTAAGTCAAATATTTACCCTCATTTACGCTCTAATCTGTCTCCTCCTCCTACTGAGGGAAGTATCTGGCTCTTTAAACGCTAAATGCACCACATCGTTCTCTAGACACATATTCGCTAACTGGCACTGAGTGATGATCAGGTAGCATTAAGTGGGTTTACAACATCATAGCTTTTTTTGCTGAAAACAGTTGCCTGCTAAGGCTGGAAACAAGGTACATAAGAGCGGTGAGAGTGAACCAAAAAGTAGTAAAACCAAGACAATGAGCTAAAAGATGCTAAAATGCTACATAGCGCTAAGAGGCACTGCAGTCCAAGACTCAGTCCTTTTGGGCTATAATATCACAAAAAAACTTCAAAAATCAAACAGCATATATTTAATTTTGGAATCAAACATAAGCTATGCCATCTTATTCAAAACACTGAATGTCTTTCCTTCATTCTTCTCAGTATCCTCTTTATTTCTCACTGGGCAGATATCACATAATTCATTGGCACAATGTAGCTACATTTTCCCACAGTAATACCCCACTGCCGTACAGCACACACACAGAAACACACACACACACGCCAGGTAATCCCCCTCTCAGTTTAATTACACCACACCGCAGCGGCACAGCACAAGACCAGAAACAAAGAAGCTAGTCTCATACACAAAGATCTCACTGAAAAATATTGATGTAATTTGGGCTTGATGTGATGGTGTGTTGTGTCTTGGTGTGAGCAAGTGCGTGTTCATGTATGTGGATGAGATTGAATGCCAGTCCCTTTATCTTGTCTCAGTATAGGGGAATTGTAGTAATTTGCTCATTTTGTACGCCATTTAATAGAGGTGCATTAAGCTTTCATCCTGCTATGCCTGCTTTTGTTTTGACTAACAAAAAAAGAAACAAATGGATTAACAGCTTCAATTACCCCTGCGAAGGGAATGCCGCCACAGTGTGTGTGTGTGTGTGTGTGTGTGTGTGATGCAATTCTCCCCGCACTGTATCAGGGCAGAGAAGTGGTTGCCACGGTAACAGCGGTTGGGGCTTGGAGAAAATGGGAAGGGGAAGCAGGGAGCAAACAGTAGGGCAAGAAAAGAGTGTAGGTTTCCACTGAATGAAGCCGTAGTTTGATGCTCTAACTGTTCCCCTCATCCATATCCACATCAATAAATCCACGGGCCCACTTGGACAAAAATGTACTCATTGACTTAGATACAACAAAACATCAGTACAGGATGATTACAGAAACGAGTTGATTAATTAATGAGAATAAAACAGGGAGGGAGAGGTAGAGAGGGGTCAATAACTTGTGTGGCTCCACTCTCTGCTTGCCTGACTGTCCTCTAAGGTAACTTCCCAAACTTTTATTGTGAGAGTTTCCAGAAGCAATTAAAGGTGCATGCAGTTAATAGGAAAAGACAATCACAGTCTATTCCCCAAATATTACCAATGTAATATTTTCATGCACTCTAAATTATCTGCCCAAGAAATAATTATGACATGTATTCCTTCCTATTCCTTCAATATCAATGAACCATGTAAACTACTGTTTTAGATGAGCTTGAATTATTGCAAGTTACGTAGTCAAATATTTCTGTTTATCAATAAATAGCATTTAGGCTCTTACAGACAGAATGAGTGAGAGAGGTATGGAGACAAATGGAAGAGGGAGAGAGTCAGACATTAAGCTGTACTTTATTTTTGTACATGAAACACTGATGCCAGAAGCACCTTGAGAGGCTAACACTGTGTTTGTTGTGTGTTAATACTGTGGAAAGTGGCTAATCTTTTAAAAAAGAAAGCCAACACAAAATTTCCAAAGATTAGTGATGGTGTATAAGACAAAAACATTGGATGGTTTCAAATGGCATCAGAAATATGTTTTTTAATCTTCCAGTCTAAACATTACAGTCGAGACACTAAACGGAAGAGAGGTCCTTAAAGGGCTGAGAAAAATGGAGGGAAATGGTGTGATACGATCGACAGCTCCAGAACAGCTACTGAATGGTTCTCCTGCTGTTTCCAGGGGTAATAGTGAACTTTCACTCCCAACTTTTAAGCCAACATGGATGAGAAGTGCTCAATGGAGGTGGAATTGTGAACATCAACAATTCCTTGAGAGCTAGGCAAACTCAATCTGCAGAGGAAAACTTTCCACAGTTTAAGGTGTGCTTACGCGGGGAAATGTTTGATGTGGTCTGCCAGTTCACACCACTACCTCTACCACCCGCCAGCTTCGAGGAAGAACTTTCAAACATTGCCGTCAGTGATGGACAGCTCACATCACCTCAGAGGTTAGCTGGATCAGACAAAGCACCGAGTGAACCGGTAAAACATCCTTCAACTGTCTGATACAATCAGGTGAAGAATGTGTTGTATAAAGCAGCTTGCTTGTAGCAAGATGCAGCTGTTAGTCTGGGACAGACAATTTCAATTTGTCTTAACAAAATGGTAACATACAGTTTATAAAGTATTATATGCACAATGCATCCATCTATTCATTACCTACACCTACTTTTTCTAGGATTTGCTTGGGGCTGTAGCCTCTATCCTACATTTATTTATCCAGTGTATTTTAGAATGTTTTTGGAGACAAGGTTTTGAAATAAACAGTAACTAGCTTGTTGAAGCATGACCAATTCTACATTTAAATGGCAAAGGTACCGCAGTACTTGTTTTCCAGGCATTGAATTATGAATGAACTGATAAGAAAAAGGCAAATCACACACACACACACACAGGTTATAGACCAAGCCTGTAGTACCACTGTCTACTATACAGTCCAAGTTATGAGCTGTATTGAATTTAGCATTTTATACAATGACACCTATATATTACCACCCTGCTCCCTAAATGAGGTGTTAGTTTGAAAATAAAGCCGTTAAAATGTGTGGTATGCAATTCTGGAGAAATCCCTTACCATGATATAGAGCGAACAACGACACAGCAAATAATGTAACTAATGTTAGCTAGGTTGTAAAGGAAAAGGATGAGGCAGTCCCAGAGCCAGCACACCAGCTCCAGACAGCGATATTGACAACTCTCCAGCTACTATAACATCTAACATCATAGCAGCAGCACATCCTGGCAAACTAGAACGTAAGCTTATTGTCCGTGGGCAAGTAATTTAACGTTACCTGACACACAAACCATGCCTGAACCGGCTGGAATAGTGTTGTGTTGCTCCGTCTGAGCCACAGTATTTATTTCATATTTACAGAGTCAGAGCTTTGTACAAACAATAGACTTTTTTTTTTTAAGCGCACACACTGTACGGACAGCTAGGGGACCGTTAGGAGATATTCACTGAATATAACAAAAAGAGGTGTATGGGATTAGCGTCGCATACCCCACCTTTAAATACTGCATGGAAAGTTGGAAGGCCACTCACCAGTCTGTAAAGCTCTGTAACGCTGATTTCATCTGGGTCCACCATGCTGAACTCTTGCCTGGGCACCAGGTCCAAGCAGAGTTGTCTGTAACACAAAGATTCATGCAGTGAGAAAGTGAATTACATACAGATCAGAGATATCGTATACACATTAATAGTTATTTTATATCCTACTCCTGTGGCGGGCAAAACAGACATGAGAATCAACAGCAAAGTGAACAAACACTATATATATAGACCGACAAGTCCTGTCATATAACCCGTATCAGTCATCTAAATAAACCTGACAGATTGTCCACTTCTCAAAAAATGAACAGATGAAAATGTCCTCCCCCTTTAGCCCCCCAGCTATGCCTGATGTCGTCTAACCTTCTACCACCAACTGCTCCCCTCTATCTCATCCTTCCACCCTCTCTGTTCCCTCATGTCCTCACAGACAGCTCTACCTCTCCCTTTCTCCCTTCTCCCTTTTCATCGTCTCATCCTCCTCTAGATTGGCACTATCAGTGGACCAAAACGGCACGCTAGAGTGTGCCTCCTTGTCAGCAATAAAAGAGACAGGCCTGGTCAACTATACAACAGCCCACAGCAAGGGACTGTCCACACATGTCCTCACTAAGGAGGGGTGTGTGTGTGGGGGGGGGGGGGGGGGGGGGGGGGTTTGAGGGCCTACAGCATCGAGATGAAGGAGAGAGAAGGGCAAGGACCGAAATAAAGAGAGAATGACAGAAGTTAGGAGATTTCTTTTTTATTTCACCCCCATGGCATGGAGAGGAAAGAGAGGAGAAAGAGAGAGGAAGGGCGGGGAAAGTGGTGTCAGCGTGAGGGGGAGGGAGACTTGATAGAGTGAACAGTGTGCCTGCAGGGATGGTAGGTGACAACAAAAGAAAGAGGAGCAAGGAGAGAAGAGAAAGTGCAGAAAGAGAGAGAGACAGTCTGAGAAAGAAGGAAAGTAGCAGAAAGCCACTCTGCTAGAGAGTAGCAGAAAGCTACTCTCTAACTTGAATACAAGCTGAGACTGTTTTATTTTCTAATTCACTTTTGTTTACTTCAGGTGAAAGCACTACTGCTAAATGAACCAACTTGTTATTAGAGCATGCTGGCCTGTTTCTCATTAACTACAAAAATGCTTTATATTATTAATAACCATTGCCACAAAATTTTAGATTGATTTTCCGCCTTCCTGGCAGGCACAGTAAAACTCTTAACTCTCTCTCACAGAACACATAAAGTTTGATTTATTTTTTTTCATTTATTTCTCAGAGGATACATTGTCATAATTCAGTTATGCAGATGTGAGCAGGGACTGAGATTGACACATCAGTGGTACAATTAAAGAAACTCAGACAACCAAGATTTTAGGGTCAGTTGCTGAAAAGCATAGCATACGAGAGTTATGTTTGAAAATCACACACATTTGACCACATAGTTACGAGTACTAAAGAGCCCCGTGAACTGGCAATGCACCAATCTGATGCACCGGGTCTGTATCGGCATGATAATCATTTCACCGAGAGCATCAGACATGAGACGCCCGCATTAAATACAGTTTCTTTGTCAGTGTCATTAGACAATTCAGCGTTTCGGCTATCAGTTAAATTCATTCAGTCGTGGTGGGTTGCAGACTCTTTTATTGCCAAAGCAATTGCTGGTCTCGTGTTACCTTACAAAATAATTACACACAGAGAGATAAGATATTTTAAATTCAAGTTCCTGGGTCACCAGAAAGTACCACCCCCAGACCTTTTTGGTTCCTGGAACTACAGCATCCCTTGTTTCCCTCTGAACAAGTATCTAAACTTTTGATACTTGGAGAAAATGGATCACATCATGGAGGTGGTTGTCCGAACTGTTAATTTCATCCGAGCCAGAAGTCTCAATCATCGTCAGTTTGACAGCCTTCTCAGTGACTGTAACATTACCCATAGTCTGCCATACCACACTGAAGTAAGATGGTTAAGCAGAGGTGCTGTGCTGAAGCGCTTCTTTGATCTACTTGGGTAAATCAAAATGTTAAGGAATTACAGTGCCCACTATGGCTCCAGGACCTTGCATTTATGGTTGATATTACAGAGCACTTGAATAATCTGAACAAAATGTTGCAAGGACGCAAAACAATTGTAACACAGTATTATGTGCCCGTTGACATGCAACTTGAAATAATTGATTTGCAGTGTGATGTAGAATTGAAGGACAAATTTGCCTCAGTGGGCTTGGACACATTTTATCAGTATCTCCTGCCAGGCTATCCTTAACAGCACTGGCTGCAAAAATGTTGTGCATGTTTGGGACTACCTACCTTTGTGAGCAAGTTTTCTCAGTAATAAACATTAATAAAACGAAGCTGCGCTCAAAGCTCACACATAAGCACTTAAATGAGACATGGATCAGGACATGATGCCTGATATTGATGCACTTGTGCAGGCTAAAAGATGCCAAGTTTCAGGGGTAAATACAGAGCAAGGCTAAATCCAATGGAATGCTGCTTTCAACATTGCACTATAAAAATAAACAGCTGTGAAATGATTATTTGCTGTGGTAATTGCTGTGAAAGTCAGCAACAGATTTACTACAGAAGAGTTTTGTTGAGTAAAATATTATTTCTTATGCATACCATATATGTTATGTATGTGAGTATATTTTTTATATGTATACATTTTATGCATTAACAAGGAAGGGGACAAATTTACTTTATCAATTTTCTGTTTAAAAAAGCTGGCACTTAAGATTTTAAGTGTGTGGAGTCAATTCATGTGTTCAGAATTGCTTCCCAGAATTGGAAAATGGATTTTAAATAATTTCTATATATTTTGATGTGTTTGATTTATGTTAACATGCAGGACAGTGTTTTTAAGTGCCACAAAACAGTGACTAAATGTTTTGCGACATTGTACAATCACTGTGATCAGTTTTTATGCATAATGCACTTAAACAAATGTTAAACTGAGTAAAAGTGTTATTGAAATTGCACACACTTTTCTTAGAAACTCTTAGGTTGTTCATAATATATTTTGTAAAAGGTCAATTCATTTAATATGAAGATTTTTATAATTTCTTCTTTGCACTAATACAAAGAAAAAAGTGGACTTTTGTTAGTTCTATGTTATTTTGCTATGAGTTTACTGGTCTTGCCCCTTTGAGATCAGATTAAGCTGTATGCGGCCCCCAGACCAAAATGAGTTTGACATCCCTGATCTAAACCAAGGAGGGCTAACTTTGACCTGGATGACCAAGAATCTTCACAGACAAAGTTTCTAAAGTTGCTTAAATGGTTCCTGCGTTTCTTACAAAGTTCCTGCCGTGGATACGGGCTGACAAAGACAAACAAAATGCTAATATAAATGATGTGAAAAGAATGATATGAATGTGTTTGTGTTTTGTATTAAAGACTGCAGCTCAGCAACAAACCTTCAAATCCCTGATGTTAGATATTTTTTATTGAACGCACCCAAAAGCAAGACTTGCAATAATAAACTATGCAATAAAAAAATTACTTTTACAAAAAAATAAAGCTGACTTGAGTGTTCCCTATGATAGATTGCTGCTCTCAAGCAGGCCTCTTGTCACTGGTTTTTGATTTTCATACAACACTATGAAGTGAATGGAATTTCTGAGCAGGGGGCGGAAAAACAATTTAAAATTAATAGCAAAGTTTCCAATGAATAACAAACATAAAAACACAGATGTGATCCTTGAGATGGAACAATAAAACATTGTGTTGGGTGTATTAAATTAAAACAACTGCCCCATAAGCCATATTTGGACATCTTTTCTGCCCTTGTTCTACTCACTCGTTGCCCCAGTCCAATCGCGCCGTGATGTGCTGCTTGACGTCCCTCATGCGGTCATGGGTGAGGTGGCCCACCAGCACCTGCCTCCTCAGGTCCAGGATTTCATTCATCACATGCCAAAGTCGGTGGAACAAATCGCCCTCATTCTTCTGTGGCAGGAGGAAACGTCGGGCAGGGACGGAGAAGGAAAAAATGAGTAGAGCAGCACAGAGAGTCAGTCAAAGGCGACGAATAAAAGGGAAATTGACATGAAGGAAAGACAGAATGAGGATGATAGGCAGAGGGAAAGACACAGATAAGAAGATGAAAATATACAGTTGAATCCAGCCACCCAAACACATGAGTGAAAACGGAGTAACAGAATACACATTAGAGGGCCAAATCGACATTGAGAGGAACAGGCAACCCAGAGAGAGAAGCAGACAGAGGGACTTAAAATGCATCTGAGCAAATTAGCTTCTGTGTCCTGCTGCTTTTTGCCGCAAATGTATGCACTTTGATCTGTGAGTATTCATCAGCTCAATTTAATCAGCACCCCAGATGGCTTAATAGGCCACAAACACAATCAAACCAACTAATGAATGTGTATGAAAAAGCGTTGACTGTTTGCGGCTTTTGAATTACCCAGGGCCAGACAAATTCACTATATAAGGAACCTAAAAAGGCAGCATCACTTAGGCTGTAGTGATATTTAAATAGATGCAAATTGTGTGTGTGTGTGTGTGGATTCATACCACATAGAGTTGTTTCCACATGGCACCCCAGTCTCGCAACGTTGATGTCATCTCTGTGATGACAGAGTCTTCAACGGGGATGACAGTCTCAAATTGCCTAAATACACACATGTATAACAAGAAAATCCAGTTCAAACCTATACAACAACCTCTGCACACACACACACACACACACACACACACACACACACGGGGATAAGAAAGGAGAAAAAAAAACATGGCATTACTTACCCCTTATTCTTGACGTGGGCATTCTTCAAGTGGATGTAGCTGGATGGGAAGATCCCCTTTCAGCAGAAGATAAACAGGTTAATGAGAGGCTCTTCTAATTCTCAGCAAGTGACCGTTAGCATGAGGCCGAGATGCACATAATCAATACAAGTGTGTTTGTGGGTTAAAAGAAAGGAGAGCTGGGGGGGCAGACAAAAAGATAAAAGCAAGGAGCAATGGGATTTAGGAGACAAAAAAAGATGAAGAGTGTGACGCTAATAAACTGCAAGTTGCTCCTTGCCAGGGAGATCAAAGTAGAACTTGCGTTTAAGTAATAAGTGCAACACACTCACGCACACAAAGTAAAATCTACTCCCAACTTATTTTTTATTATCATAACCACCACCCCCAAATGTTTTTTATGGAGTGTAAGCCTCATCCAAACAGAGGGTTTTGACTTGACAGAATGTGAGTTTTACGACACTCATTGCTGATCATCATGAAGACACACCTGACAACGCTGGTCTTAAATAAACGTGCCATTCAAGACAGCAAACGTTTAAAAACATATATATCCTTAATAACAATTATATAAGCTGTTACTTTGAGTTATTAGCCTTGAGGTTACTGACTAATTGTCATTGTAGGAAAAGCACAGGTGTTTCTAATAGCATTAACAATGGCTGGTGTGACACTCAGACAGCACGCACAATATCAGGAGCCTGAAAATGAAGCAGCAAAACATTAACATTAATTTTATTATTCAGACGTGTGCTTTTCCTGCTGTCACATGTCAAAATGTCATCCGTGAGTTGCTTTTGTGAGTCTAGTTCACATTAAAAGGCCCTGCACATCCACTCAGGTGTTTTGACTTATTATGGCTGATGAGACACCTCTCAAACAAATTTAAGAAAACACTTCATTATAAAGGGCATCAGGGTTGAATGACGGTACAAATTAGTTTTAAGCAACCAAAAGACAAAACATGCAGACACAAAAAACTTCCCCTCACCTTGACATTTGGATTCTTCAGGATGAATCCTCGGTACCAGCCTGCAGTGACAAAGCACCATTTTAATTTACAGTGTGTCATAATAAATATTATAACTTAAAATCTAGCTTAGTCTGCAGGGTACACAAGGAGAGTTGGTTGAGAAATATAGACCAGTATACATTTAATCATAGAAATACACAAAAGGAGATATGTACTAAATATTAATAATAAACTTTATTTCTATAGCGTCTTTCACAACCAGACAAGTGCTTCGCAAAATACTATATAGGTGCAAAGATGGCGAATCATAGAGAAGTACAACTTCCAAGATTTCAAGAACATAGAGAGAAGAAAATATAAAATAACAACATTAAAATATTTGAATAGACATGCAAATATTATACAAATGGCAGTCAGTACAGGTGGGTTTTTATAAGCTTTTTATACTAAGGCACTGACTCAGCTGATAGGATGTTGAGGGGGAGTTTGTTGGAGCCATTTATTTTAAAATTGGGCCACAGAGCTTTTAACATCATTTGATTCTCTGATCTGAGGGGTCTCGGAGCAGAGTAAGGGGTTAAGAGTTCTGAAATGTTAAGCGGATCCAGACCATGTAGGATGATTTCAAAGTAATTAATAGAATCTTAAATTGAATTCTGTAAGGGATGGGCAGCTAGTGTAATTTGGCCAGGACTGGAGTGATGTGTTCCCTACGTAGAGTGTTTGTGAGTCTCGCTGCTGCATTCTGAACCAAGTATAGACGGGAAACCGCTGCACTATTTAGGCACGTAAATAATGAAATACAGTCGTCCAGGTGAGAAGAAATGAGGGTGTGTTGTTCTACTACGTTTAGGGGCAGGATTAGTCTTTCTGATTTGTAAATATCAGGACTGGACAAGACTCTTAATGTGCAGACTGGAGTTGAGGTACTGATCAAAAACAACTCCCGAGTTTGTAGCTGAGTGTTTCGTGTTAGTTGTTAGTGGTCCAAGGTGGTAGAAATATATACACGACCAGTCACCAGAACTTCAGGATTTTGTGTTGAGCTGCAGGAAGTTGGAAACCACCCAGTCCATAATGGATTGTTACTATATTCAATGCTACTGAGGCATACAACTGGGAGTCATCGGCATAAAAACGGCAGGACACAGGGGTGAAATGGCTAATAACATGGCCAAGGGGCAACAGACACAAACAAACAAATTAGGGTCATGGACTGAGTCCTGTGGGACCACATGACATGAGAGTAGTTGACATTACATTACATTTATTCATTTACTTACAATTGCTTTATATTTCAGATACCACGCCTCTGAAGCGACTAGGGGTTAAGTGTCTTGCTTGCCACCAGTTAAAGAACCAAAGCTGTCAGCAGTGACTTTAAAATCTCTGTTTGATATGAAAACCAATTAAGACCAGTTTCACCTAGGCTAACCCAGTTCCTGAGTCTGTTGAGTAGAACTACATGATCAATGTAGTGAAGGCTGCACTCAAGTGCAGCAAAATGTGAATAGTGAGTTTCCACACTCACCATAAGATGTCATTAGTTACTCTGAGTAGGGATGTTTCCGTATAGTGGTTCTTTCTGAAATTTGTGAAATATATTGTTTCCTTGCATTATTTATACAAGTTGTTTAGCAACCACCTTTTCAATCATTTTAAAAATCAAAAGGTAATTTTGATATAGGACAGTAGTTATGGGGGAGTGTGGGATCTAATCCAGGTTTCTTAAGGAGATAAAGGGTCCAAGCCTGTTTAAAATAGTCCAGGACAAGGCCAGATCAAAGAGACTTGTTCACAATGAATGCGTGAGAGAGGCTATGCATGTGATTTATTGATTATGATCCAATCCTTCTGCTGGCTGCATGTACATAAAATGTAATCTCTCCAGACAATCAGTTTTATTCCACTTCAGTGTCATATGAAAAGGGGACAGAGACATTAACAGATTCCTGACTAGGTACTTCACTGAATAACTTTCCACAACCACTAAAAATGTCAACACCATTTTAGATTTTGTCAAGCAGCACTCAAGAGCATTGTGGTACAAAGTAACTTGTTTATTTTTAACCTGTGTTTACTGTGACCACAAATAAATGTGCAGCAGTGTGAAACCTGTGAAACACTGAGCCACTGAAAACCTTGTAAATCTCACTATGACTTGTCCTAGCAGATGTGGAAAGAAAACAGACAGAAAAAGGTGACAAACTCTGTGGCTCACATACATACCCCAATAAATGCTCTTCTCACACTATTACACACTCCAGTCTGAACTCAAGCCAAATTAGTACTTGCTTGATTCTTTTGCAAATCCCAACGCTGATAGAAACAATCTAATACATTTACAGCAGAGGCTTTGAGCTGGTGGTCTTATCCAAACTGACAATTTAAGCTCATTCCACTGTTGCAGTGATTGTAAGTCCCACCAGATAAGAGCATTATCTTCATAACTCAAATGTAAATGTATTAGATTATTCTAATCACTGTTGGGTTTCGCCAGAGCAACATTACAGTTAGGTAATATTTTCTCCTTGATTTGTTTCAGGCATGCATGGTCAGAAGAGCATTGAATGAGTAATTCGTCTCGGCCTGCACAGTGGAACACAGCTCAGTATTTCCAAGATGAGTCATTCTTTTAGTGGCATAGGTCAAGTACTATGACTCCTTTCTGCAAAGTTATATGGATAGGATGGAAAGGATAGTAACACGCCTGTATGAGATCAGTAACTCATCACTGTTTTCAATCAGTGATTCCAACAAGGAAAATATATATACGATTCTGTGCAGTACACACCTCACCAACATGAACAAGCTGTAACACCTGAACCCCATATGTTGTGATTGAGAATGAAGTTGAAATAGTTATCAAAATGTAATGGATAAATTGTTGCAATGGATAAAAGAAAGGGATAAATAGCTGGAATAGTTGGCCAATAGTAATGGATAAACAGTTGAAACTTCGCACTTTTGCCTTTTTTGTAGTAAAATAATGTAGTAGTATAAATTCAAACTTGACCAAACCAATCTAAAAATGGAACATTTATTTGTATGAAATGTATAACTGACATCTAGTTTAAAGTTATTTGGACATGACATAATAGATTGTGTCTATGAAGTGTTATTAGGGCTGTGACTGTAAATTAGATAAAACTGGGTTGGAAACCACTGTTTTACATTAGTTTTACAATATACTGTGCATTTAGTCTAATGTATTCACTGCTGTCAGAAAATTGACAAAATTGCCAAGTTGAAAATCAATTACTGAGCCGGTGCTTTTACAGACAGGAGCCACATGTCAGTAAAGACACTTTCACATGGTACGCTCCCGTGTCAACAGTATCAACATGAGGCAGACCCATTAGTCTGTCTCCTCTGCTGTCAGCAGCCTGTCTCTCAGCCTCCTCGCTGCTGGCAGGATTCTTATTTCGTTCCTCCATTCTGGACCCAGCATTCCGCTGGCTGTGCTATTGTCTACTTCCTCCGGGCCTTTAACCGCAATATCACATCCCTCTGGCTGGCTGGCTGCACGACTGGCTGCTCGACTGGCTGACTCTCTCAGTGTGAGTGTGTGCTTCTGTCTCCCAACAGGAAGCGAGACAGAGTGTGTCGAGAGCACCGGAAGAGGGAGGTGTGTATGGCTGCTTATTTGTGTTAAGGTGTGCATAAGAGTGTGGCTTTGCTGTGGTTAAACGCTTTCATATTCTTCTGGAAATTTCACAAAAAAAAGGCCCAAGGACAGGGAAAGAGAATGCAAAGTGAAAAAACATATTAACATAGATAGGGATAGACCGACAGCACGAGGGAGAGAGAGAGAGAGAGAGAGTGTTAGAGAAAGCAAGCAGAAGAGAAAAACAGACTCAGCGTGGGCAGGAAGGCGGGAAAAGCAGCCAGTCTGTGGTGCAGGAAACAGTAGCAAACATTAATTTCCCCAGCCATTCATCACAGACATGATGCTGCTCATTTGTGCGCACACTGCACCACTTTCAAGAAGATCTATGAGAAGTGTGATGTCCACCAGGTGAACTTCCTGCACTTGATCAGCAAACACACATCGAAGCGTTCTTGCGTTTTTTTCTTGCAAATGTGTCTGTTTCTGGGCCTGTCTGTGGTTGCATGCATAAATCTGTGTGGGTGCCCGTGTACATACAGTACTGTGCCAATTACTTGTGATTTAATAAGGAAAATCAGCTTTCACATGGATTCACTTGATCTGTATATTTAACAAAAAGAGGAAACATTATATCTGTGCATGTGTTCACTTCATTAACCAAGCAAAATTACTTGCATGTAATTCTGTTTCATTTCAATTATTTCTCTCTCTAACACAGAAACTAACTTAAAAGCAATGTACATATACTAAGTGTGTACTGTGTGCACTGTACCTTCACATTTCTCCAGGATCTGCACTGTGTCTCCAATTTCAAGTGGGAGGCCATGCTGGACAGTCCCTCGGAAACTGGCCAGCACTACAACAAAAAGAAGCACAAAACACCCACATGAGTTGTTTTTTGTTTTTTTTGTACTTTTGAGCTTAGTTATGCAAAGTTTTAAAAAAAGTCCTAAGACATAAGCAGAGTGATACAAAATGCTTCTGGGAAAGAGAGAGGAGGTGTAATCAATAATCTGTGTAGGTGAAATAAAATCAAAGCTTATAAAATCTCTTTGTATTTCTGCACAAACTCAAAATAGTAATAAAAACATTCTATGTAACACAGAACACATGAAGCTATCTTAACATGAGGACATTTGCAGCACCCTTTCAGTCCTGAACACTCAGGGGTCATGGAACATTTTGTGTGATGCAGTGATAGAAGGAGAAGCCGGTATTTGATTCACATTGGACTGTTTACTGTAGCGATTCGTTCCCTACTGAGAGAAAAATCTCATCTCTCTCATATCATGTTCTACAGACCTGATACAACCCTTTACTGAAACCATGGACACAGAACAGCGAAGGAATTGTGTTGTCCTCTCAGGTCAAATAACTGGAAATGTCAATACGTCATACGGAAAAACTTAAGGGGCACTCCGCTGATTTTAGACACAAAGACATGAAGACCTTGTGGAAGTGCAATAATAGTCATTGAGTGCCCCTTTAAGGAGAAGTAAACAGGCAGAGAGAGGAATTATGCATATAACAGATGGAGGTTTGGAGCAAGTGGCCAAGTTGTACACCAAACAAAGGAAGCACAGGGTGTTTGAAACATTATTATGAAAAGGAGATATAATGCATGTTGTGTTAAGATTGAAGTTTGTACAAGTTTTGAAATGTAGCTTAAAATATAAACAGGAGGATACGTAAGGAGGTAGGGACAGAGAGATGCTTAGCAGTGAACGGTACTTTGTGCTGTGAGAGTGTAATAGCCATCAGCAGAGAGTGTCAGTTGACAGCTCTTCAGACAGAGAGCTGTGTCCTGCCGACTCGCTCACAGCAGCCTGACAAACACACACACACACACACACACACACACACACAGCCAAGCTAACTTAAACCTGCATGCTCATGCAGATGTCACCCACTCCTCAATGATGTTCATACATACACTGAAATGCAAACCCTGACAGATCAATCCACACACACACACACACACACACACACACACACACACACACACACACACACACACACACGCTGTAGAAATGTCTACACATCCTCTTTTCACAGAAAGCAAATTCACACAAGCAGCCTATTCAGACAGCAACGTATGCAAGCGCACACACACAGACATGGCATTTACACATGGACACGCACACACACACAGACAGAGGTAAAAATGCAGCTTCACTGGGATTTGAAATGGAAATGTATAACAAGAGTCACTGCCATGCAGAACTGAGAGGGTTCCAGCTACAGCTGAAGTGTTTAGAGAGAATTTCATTTCCTCTGCCCGCGGGGCTCGCCCACTGTACCTGAACGCATCGTCCAAACAGCACTGAGAGAATTTTCCCCCGCTGGAGAGGGATAATATTTAATCCAGCCCAATTTAAAGACAGTTGGTTGCACCCAGAGATCTAGAGTACAAACATTGTGGTAATGTTTCATGGAAAATTCTTACCATTCAGTAAATCCAAAAAAGTCACAAAGATCCGTTAGAGTTGGCTCCCTAATGGATAGGGCTCAATGTTCTTTTGAATCCATGAGTTTATCGATATTTATTTGAAAACCAAAATATTGTCGAAACCAAATCATAATAAAAAAAACAATAATCTGAGTCCAAAAATATAGTAGTGTAAACATTTATGTAATTCTGTCATTTTCTTAGAGAGATTCAGGTGCACATCGTCACCAAATTTACATTTTCTCCCCCATTTTTCTGAACACCTCTCATTATAAGAGGAGCCCATTTACTGTACTGTCATCTTACACCAGGAAAGTTTAGTTGAAACTGACGCACCCTCTAAAAAATTTGTTTTGTTTTTTATGAAAATTAGCAAAAACCCGATGAACTTTCCTGATAGACTAAGCTGCACTCAAAGAGAAATATCATCAGCTAAACAGAGGTTGACTGCCAGAAGTGTTTAAGTTTTTATATTTAGGGTTTTTTGTTCCTGGCAGAGTAGCCCACTTCCCAAGAGAGGATTCAGTTGAATTACCCATCCACCCACTCTCTCATGTTGACATTGAGATCAAGTCTGCTGATAAAATCAAACAGCAGCTAGACACACGTAACTCTGTGTGTGCATGTGTGTGTTAGTCTGTGTCCTTCTGCATGTTATGCTGAAGCTTCGCCAACTCCTCGTTATCCCTCAAGCTGCAGAAACACTATCTTTACAAGGGATTTGTCACAAGTGCACATCTGACTTTGTAATTCATTCAAAGACCAACCGCTTGCACACACGTCCACGCAGAGAAACCCAAAACTTGCCTAGTTTTTGTAATTCATTCAAAGCTCAATCACTCACACACACACACACACACACAGATGGACGCAATCACAGCAAACACACTTACAGTCACAAAGTGTGCCCAATGCATGAATTATCCAAGTGACTTTCCCAGCTGCAGTCAACTAAATTATTCAGTTTCAAGTCGTCTTTTATTTCTGCTGCGAAATGAAAGCTTCCCGCCTGTCGATCCACAAGCCAGCTGCTGTATGTCCGTCTGTCTCTAACTGCCTGTCATCCTTCTGCCTCTGACTATCTGTCTGTCAAATGTCTGGGCTGGCTAAGCGCCAAATGATGCACTGAGAAGACAGGAAAAGGTGCTTTACATTTGAAGGAATTGATTTGTTGTTGTATTCTCCCATTTGCGTGGATTGTGTCCAATTACGCCAGAAAAAGAGAACGCAGAGTGCAAATTGGGAGAAAGATGCCATTCATGGCTGTTGGACCACACAGCTGCCGCAGAGCACAAGAACAGGCATAGCAGAGGAAAGTCCTGCAAACGACCAAAGCACACACATGGCACATCTAAGTGGATGCCACTGGTCCATGAATATCCTATTGCATAAGCTGAACAAAAGCAGACCTGCTGATGCTCTGTTATGACATGAACCCACACATATTATCTGTCTATTGAACCTTTTTCCGGATGGCTTCTAATGACCAGCATTTTAGCCACCAAAAGGCAAACTCTGATCCTTTCTGACACACCCAAACACACACACAGCCTGATTCTATGTGACACCGGTCCACTGGGTCATGGCGAGGACGCTGCTATTTTTGACCAAACTATCTGCCCCAAACTACACAGGACACTAAGATGGCAGACCAGAAGAGTCATGCAGACAAACAGAAACACGACGACAAAGAGACACAGACAGGGGAAAACCATGTTCATTGTCAATCTTCTCAAGAGAAAACAAGAGAGGCAAGGGAATCGAGACTGACGAATGCAACAACGGAGGAACAGAGAGCAAATATAGAAGCTGAAATAAAATTCAGAGGGTCTCTGGTGGAGAGCTGCTGCTGTATCACTGTTGCAGTGTGTCATCTTCATGGAGCTAACATGGCAGCACTCATCTCAGACAAGAAGGTCACTTTGGGGTTCTTCGTTTATGTGAAGGTCATAAAGGGAGATACTGAGAGGACATAATGAAACTTGGAACAAGATAAAAAGGTTCAAGTTTGCTCACATCAAAGGCCAATAGGAAATATTACATTCACTGAAAATAGCTATATAGCTGAATGGTTACAGATGCCTCACGGCTGCAACTGTTGCAGGGTTCGATTCTAGCTCGACCTTTGCTGCATGTCATACCCCGATCTCTCTCCCCACTTCCTGTCTGCTACCTGTCACTATGCAATGAATAAATAAATAATCCTTTATTATTCACCCCATTTTAAATAACCTAGACTTTAATCACAACTGAGAACAAGTAATTCATTTAAATGAATTAAAAATAAGCATTTAAGAAATGAGAAAATCAGAAACACTTTAATTATGTTATGACATTTATGCAACGGCTAATGCAATATTTTGCTCATTTTAGCATAGTATATATTTATAGACACACTTTAATAACACAAGTGAAGCATTTAATCATCAAAGCTTAGAAAGTCACAGAAGACACATGGGTTTAGGAGTTTAAAAATGACCTCTATTGTTACTGTTTCAACAGCGGCTGCTTGTTAACTGAATGTATAATGTGTTCAGTGTTCGTGTTCTCTCTTTTGGGACTGTTCAGGTCGACTATATTATTAACCCAGTCTAATTATCGGTCTAAATTATTTACATTAATTTATATTGGATTCAGATTTGTCTCTTAAATGTTGGTTGGCCGGTCGGTCCACCACTTTGTTCCAGACTAAAATATCCTAACAACCTTTTGAATGGATTGCCATGAAATCTGGTATACACACATCCCCCTCAGAAGGAAATGTAATCACTTTGGTGATCCGTTCCATCTAGTGTCAAGTCAGAATTTCACTTTGTCCAACCCATTGTTTTGTGACCAAATACCTGTTAACCTAACGACATTCCCATCATCCTCAGCTGTACTTAAGTGCTAATTAGCAAATGTTAGCATGCTGACACAATAAACAAAGACGGTGAATACTGTTAACATTATACCAGCTAGACTTTAGAATGTTAGCATTGTCATTGTGAGCATGTTAGCATGCTGACGTTAGCATTTAGCTAAAAGCGCCACTGTGGCTGAGTAGCCAAGCAGAGCCGCTAGCAAGGCTGCTGTACGACTTTTAGCTTTGATTTCCCGTTCTTCTCTGTTCCTATATTATTGTAAACTGAAAATATCTGGCTTTTTGGACTGTTGGTCAGACAAAACACATCTAAAATGTCACCTTGGGTTTTTGGGAACTTGAGTTGAGCCATTTAATTTTTTTGACACTATGTAAACTAAATTAATATTTGGTAATCAAGCATTAAAATGATTCATAGCTTCATCAATAGTGAAAATAATCATTATTTGCAGCCCAACTTCACATATCTGACCAGACAAAGCTGCACTGAAAGGAAACAATCTATTCATTAACCGACAGCAACTGTGTCCACACTGGATCTTGATGTCAGAGGTTGCATTTCGATCTGTTTAATACGCTTTCATCTCGCCTTAATCCATTAGGACTTTGTGTGTGTTTGCTAGTTTGCAAGTGTAAGTCGAGAGCCCTAGAAAGCCTACTGGCTCAGATTAGGCTTACATGTGTTTTAGGCTGCCACTTGGAGTTGAGGCCTGTCAAACCATGTTACATTTGGTTTGCTTGTCGCTCTGTCTAAGCCCCTTAGAAGAACAAACACAGCCACAGGCCCTGAGTAAGAAGAGCACCAGCATTCCTCTTTCAAAAACGGCCAGAGCGACGACTGAATGAGGAAGGTATACCGCCAGTGATCAAAGCTCGATATTATGTTGCTTCTAGACTCAATTTTACAGAGATTTCACCATTAAAGTAAAAAAACATTAAAGAAGCAGGAAGAAGCTACTGATTTCTGTCTCACAGCCCACCGCTTTTACCAGCTTTTCTGCACTAAATCACATGGCAAATTGCATTCAAAAGGCTCGTTAATGTGCTTTTTAACCTCATTAGCTGGACCCTTTCTTCTCTCTGAGTGATCTGACAACGATTCATGTGCATAATCCACTCCCACATGTTAATTATACAGCATTTATATCATTAATATGTTAATTTGAAAACACAGCAACTGGTGGTGCTCCACTGGCGTCCACTGCTGCCAAATGCATGTAAGGATCATGAATATTTAATTTGTGTGTGGGACTGCAAACGTGAGCATTATGAAACCCGCACAGACCCACAAGCAAACACACATTTGTAAGGAAGGGTAAACAGGTTAATGGGTTGATTCTGAAGAAAGGAAGGGCGATATCCACAATGGAGAAGCAATGCTAGTTTTCGTCCAATTTCTTACACATTTAAATAGTGAACTTTAAAAAGCACCTACAGTTAAACACAGAACTAAAAGCTAACGATGCCAATAAACCTCTTCACTTCCTCATGGTGCACGTTCTGCATTTCCACCGTCCAAAAGCATAACACTGTCAGAACTGCCAAACCAAAATTGTCCTTTATTCGAGCAATGTGACTAAAACATTCCTACTCAGACCAAAACTAGCTCAGCTATGTTTTGTCTTAGCCAACGTCATGCACGCTGTGTTCCTAATCAAAGACTTCAGGCACTTAGCTTTCTATTTGGTTAAATGAGGGTTAAAATGCCTCCACGTCATGTCAAAATACAGTGTCCTCATGGATTCAAGGCAGTGAGTCTGTGAATGTGGTTAACAACACACAAGGACTTACTCAAGGATCATACAGTAAGACAATCCAAACCACACAGACATATTTATGCATATATGAAGCACACTTGCACACACAAATACACAGAAACTCACAGGAGTGTGACAGAGTAGGAGAGGTATCTGACAGCTTTAGTGTGAGCTGGAGGCAGATTAAGTCAGTGTGTGTGCACTCGTCTGCAAATAGGTGATTTCTCTGGTTTAGCCTGAAATGCTGGGAAGTGGCATCATGCATTTTAAAGCATGGGAATCAACAGGGGTCGGCAGCGGGAGAAGAGAATAGGCAGGCGCCTGAAAGTAGCGACGCTGAGAAGGCCTTGAACAGGACTCAACTTGGCAGTTGGTGCACACAGAAACATACAAAACGAAATCACGCACACATGTGTGCACACACACAAGAGGTCTGATAAGCGGCGCAGACAAAAGCCAGGCCAGCAGAATCACCCAGGAGGAACGGCTTTCATTTCGCCTTCGCCATTGACGGCCGCCAGGTTCCTTTCGCTGCCTTTGTGTGTGTGGAGATGGCAACCTAACCAACATCACAAAAGTGCTCAGTAGCAACAATAACCCTTCGCTCAAATCACACTGCTGGAGCGGGAGCTTTCAAGGCAGACTTGTGTGAGGAATGTTATTCCGTTTCTGTAATGGCAAAAAAGTGCAGCTCTGCGGGCTCAAAATCATTTCAGCATTGCCTCAGTGTCAGAGGCCGAAGCTGAAATCTTATACCTACAGTATCTGATGCATGAAAGAAGCATATGCTGTGCAGGTGACACACAGAGCCACTTATTAAAAAGAGAATGAACTTCTATGAACTTCTGCTGCCTTCCACTCCACAACTCCTCTAGCATGATTCGCACTGTGTACCTGTTCTACACACATCCACACAATGAGTTTGTTAATTTACCCTTTCTAACTAAAGTAGACAGTAAACAGTTTTTTTAAGCATTATTACCCACTAAGGTGACATCAGCTTTTGACTCAGTCATAAAGAGCAGGAAAACACAGAGCAACGAAAGCAACATTCATTCTGTCCTACTGACCTGAGCAGGAAGAATCATAAATGACTCAGATTAAATAGAAATATAGGTCAGTGCGCTAAAACCTCGCCTCATTCCCGGGCATTAATCTTCCTCTGTGTGTGTATGTGTATAAAGCTAACCACATGCATGTATTTGATAGCCCACTGATGCCAAAGTTGAGATGAGATGATTATTATAATCCTCTTGGGAGGTTTTATCTCACCTGCATAAATGTGGCTTCTGTGTGGTAATGACATTGTTATTCCTGTTTTTGTCATTGTTGATGTCTACATTATCAAGTAATACTTTTAGTTGGTTTGTACACTTTCTGAAGCAACTAAAGAAATACTCCTCTCATCTTTATCCCAATCGTCCTTTCTAATATAATCTCACTTTCCTGTAACTCATCTCTTTTATCCCTTGGGAAAGCTAGTCACAGCCAGTGAGGTGCATGACTATGACTTGCCTATTGACACATCCAGCAGATACAAAGCAACATTAGCATTTATTTGCAGTTATTTGTCTGTCCACAAGGCAAATGTGAGCCCAACATTTACTATCCTTGTAGCTTTGTGTTGTTCTCCACCAACCCCTGAGTTAAATATCTGAATGTGTAGCTGCTAAACGCTCCACTATGTTTCACCAGCAAGTAGCTAACTTTGACTTGGTACTGGCAGGTAGCTTACAGTGGGTTTATCAGAGAGCAGCAGCCTGGAAACAAGGTTGATGAAAGCAGTCAGAGTCAAAAAAAACATTAAAGTTGCGCGTAAAACCAAAACAATGAGCTGAAAGATGCTAAAATGCTCCCCAGAGCTGAGGGGAACTACGGAACTGAATGAAAATTCTCTATTGGTTTGTCACTACAAGTGACACCTTTTACATTACACATAGTAATTTCATCCATTGTTAATAGAAAAATATTGATGAGTGTAGCTTTAAAGAAAAAAAAGTTGAATCAGAAACTCTGTGTATAACAAGATTAGGTCATATCTTTCCTTTTTTCCGACATACAATATGAGACCACTACGCTTTACTAGGTCAGTCTCACAGGCTCATTCCAGTTCCATCATACAAAAACATCTACGGTCAGAAATCTTTTTTCTATATTTACACAAAAATTTGGAATGACATTCCCCATCACATTCAAACATTATCATCCATCACATATTTCAAAAAGTCATATAAACTGTTTCTTCTTAACAGTCATTCTTTGGGGGTTGTTCATGTTTTGTTTTTAGTCTTGTTTCCCCGTATTTAAAGTTTCACTTGTTTTTATCTGTCTAGTCAATAATAATGTCCTGTATAAATGTGTTGAAATTGTGTTCATTGTTCTATGTTGCTGCAGAACAGGAACCTGCTGTAAACCAGTTTTTAAACTGAGTCAGGCCCGTTTACTGTAACTAAATTGTTGCTCTTAAACTTTTCCAGTATAATATTGAAATTAAATGAAAGAATACCAGTTTATTTCCACCATTTGTGCCAGTCAAGGTAACCAGCCAAGTGTTGAATAACATTATTTAAACCATTATATTTGAAGATACACTGAAATATAAATGTTCATTATCAATACACTGGAAACCTATGGGTGTTATGGTACGTTAGGCCAAAGTTGAAACAGGAAGTAGGTCTGCAAACGGATGGTTGTTTAAAATGGACAGTTTAGGTTCAAATTTTAGAGGTCGCACAGGTTTGAGTAACCTAGGACTTTTTTTTCTCGTTGTTGTGTATAGATGTGTTACTGCGTTCCCAGATACCAGCAATTAACTTGGTGAGCACAATGTTAACATAGAATGATAGCCAAATAACAAAAGTACAACCCAAGCTGTGATAAGCCAGAATTATCCTTTAAATTATACATTGCTTACTTCAGGTTTTTGACAAACCGCATGACACCACACTCACAAAAAGCATCCACTCTTTCTCTCTCTCTCTCTCTCTCAACACTCCAGATGCTAATGCTGGGAGCTGAAGCTCTAGTGTTAAATTTTTAGCAGCAGCTGAAGTCACACCGACGCTGGTGCCTACACATCCTCCCACTCTGCAGAACGAAAGATGGGAGAGTGGAGGAAGAAATGCTAAAATACATGGAGGGACAGGAGGGAATGAAGGGTGTGTGTGGCTTATGACAAAGCAATACAAGAAAAAGCTGGAGGGAAAGAGAGATTGTAGAGAGAGATGGTGGGAGAATCAGAGGGACAGAGATAGATAAGTGGAGAGTAGGCTGCGTCTCCCACTGACAGATGGAGCAGAAAAAGAAGAAAGATGAGCAAACATCTGCTTCTTCTTCTTCCTTGAGGTATAACAGTTAAAAGTGGGTGTGTCAAATGAAACCTACAGCATCAATCTGTCTCTCTCTCATTCTGACTCACTGCAACCTCTTCACTCCCCCTCATATTCAAGGGGATTTGTATTATCTCTACCATCCCTTAACTACTCTTTTTCGTATGTGACTGACCTCTATCTGCACTTCAAACTCCCTTCAGGCTAATTACAACAAATTATGCACTTGTGCTGCAGTAGCACATGCAGATGTAAACACACCCGCACACCCAAAACCGACAGGAAATCAGCAGAGTGAACATGTGCCCTGAACAGAACACGTGCCTACCTGTGAATGTGTGGACACATACATACACATACATTCTCAATCCACATAGGTAATGTGATGTATTTGGCAGGTTGTATGTTTAGCCGTCAGGAGCACTACTGTCTGACATCACATCTCATGGACACGACATCAGCAATATTACCTTCACCGACTACTGGGGGGAAAAAACACCACATATACTTTTCATTGCTCCAGGCTATAGCCACCCAAACAAGCAGTCATGTCCACATTGAGGATGATGAAACGATGATGAAAAAGTGATGAAACAAAATCCACCAAAAACAGCATCTGTGGTTTTAACTCGTAGCCCTGGCTGGCCTTAAATCATACACTGAAGGTGCGGCATTCATGTGAAAAAGGAAAGAAATGGAAGATGCTGCCCCAAGGTGAAACCAAATCAATCGGATTTTGTAGGCAGAGCAGGTAAAACCGCTGCAATGGCCTAGTTAAAATGTTTATTTGTGTTCAAATGGGAAAGACAGTGCAGTGTAGCCAATAGCCGCAGCCTCAAGCCCGTAGACATACAGACACAAGATGGATTTGTGCTGACTGGGGAGCAAGAGGAGAGTGTCTGGGTGAAGACAGACAGAACGTGAGAAAGAGAGAGGACGTGGAGGACAGATTAAGACAGCGGAACAGTGAGTCTAACAAACAATGCAGTGGAGAGAGTCAACACAAAAGGAGAGAGAGACGGGAGGAGAGGGAGAAACAAAGAGTTAGGGAGAGTGAATCAAAGAGAGACGCAGGAGAGATAAGTAGCTGTCAGCTCTTGTGCATTCTACTTCACTTTGGTTGCCCCTGTGCTGTATTTCAGCTTGAGGGGAAGAGAGATGCTCCCCGCCGGCTCTCAAAATAAGAAGACACTGACGGCAGGGCCAGCAGAGAGAGGTGTGGACGAGAGGAGGGAGCACAAACAACAATCAAAATAATCAAGGAGAAGACAGGGAAGAAGAGAGAGCTGCACGACACGATGGAAATATCTGTATATGAAGTGATACACTTGGTGGATTAAGCGATAGAAATTTAAAGTCCAGCCCCCCTTAACTACTTTTGCTGCACCTTTTCTTTCACACTTTCCATTCTCACACGGCACATAAGCAGTTTACAGTGGCAGACTTACCACATTTTTTAAACAATGGGTCCTTGATTTCTGACAGAGGTAAAAGCAAAGGGAGGCCTCTCATTTCTCATAAACGTAATTTTTTTCGGCTGAAATGACAACTGTCGCTGGCAGATTTCATCAGCTGTAGCTAGCTAACTAATGAAGCTAACATTAGCGCCATGAGGGGATTGAAATCGCTGTTTCTGCCTGATTTAAAAGCTGGTATGTCTTATGCAGGCACATGATAAATACATACACACCACTATCACACACACTTAACACTTCATCGGTGCTCTTTCAGACCTGTGATTTTAAAATGTGGAAAGTTACTGATCTCTCTACCTTGACTTGCTGCAGGTATGGACACTGTGAACCAATGGACTCTAAAATATTTCATCTTCAAAACCAGATGCATTCATCAGCTCCAAGGCCTTGTTACTGTGATGACTGCTTCAGGTACAGAATGTACAACAAACTGTTAAAAGCGTAATTACCAAGAGACAACTTGTTGCTCGTCTTCAGTATGGCTCTGGCAAGGAATGACATTAAAGTAGGGGAACTGATCAGAAAAAAGAAAAGCTCCCACTTGTTAGATAACAGCAAAGAACAGTTATACTGTATATGAGAGACACAGAGACATTGTCAGGGCAACAGCAGGTTTGTCAAACCCAGGCCTTGTATAGTTGCAAAAACATACAGATCACATGTGCATACACTCCTCTAAAGACAGCAAAGGGTCACAGAATGGTTTGATGAGGATGAAAAGTGAATGATATCCTCCTGAACACTATGGGAGACCGTGCTCTCCAAAACCCTAAATAAAAACACAAATGGAGTGAACACTTTTGGAAGAATGGTGCTCATCCCTCCAGTAGAGTTATGAAGACTTGGAGGATATATGACAGGGAGCTTTGAAGCTGTTGTGGAGGCTCATGGTCACCCAACACCTTTTTTTACATACTCTCTGTTCACCCTGAATCCCTGCTTAGTCAGTCTATGATCAGTTATCCAACAGGTTCTGTGGGATTATGTAAGACATCATCCTCTAGATTTATGGATCATGCACTAAAGCACTAAATTAGATTCTACCATTCTCTCCGAAACAGACAACTTGTTGGTTCTGTATATCCATCCAAAGGTGTTTTTAGATTGTCTAATAATGATCTGAACTGGACCTTGAACCATGAGGTGGGCCTTCTCAAGCCTATGGACGATGCGTGAGCTGTGCAGCTCAGTGTTTGAAGGATGGCTCTCATTTGTACACGCAGCGTGTGCTACTGTGTTAATGTCCTGGTATCATACTACTCAATTCCGTTGTATCAGACTAGCCAGCTGGTGCTTATCGCCTCATTAAAAATATATCCCCACCCCACTCTGATGAAAAGCATTCTGTCCTGCACACATACAGTATCTCGGCATGCACATATGCATGAGATTGCGCGCATAGGTCTGCGGAGGCACTTGATACACACACAAACACACCCACGTGCATGTTGTTAGCGTGGTGAGGGAGGGTAGCCCAGCATCTCTGAATCTGCACTGAGCCATGAACAACCATATGGAAGCCTCCCTCTTAGTTAAACCCTGCTGGGTTGTTGCACGACAGTAGCCTGGAAACAAGTTCCGCATTTTATTACGCACACATGCAGATGATGTTTTGTGCACCGATTTGTTGTAAAGGCAACATGCCACCGTACTCCCAATTGTAGGGTGGGAGGACTGACACAAAAGCACACAGACGATGGATGAACTTCCCACAACTCAATAGCGCACACAATAACCTCCTCTGCGCTAAAATTAAAACTATTGTTCAGCATTCCTCACTGCTGAATGAAATCTATCCATATTTCCTTGTGCTAAACGGGGGCAGATAAACACATAAATGTAATTTAAGCTCTCTAGGGTATAGGGCTATGGTGATGAGGGCAGTGAGGAAATGAACAATTGTACAGCTTCATTTCTGTGAAAAACCACAGCATGACCTCTAGATACAAACACCCACACACCTTGGTATCTTTGTGCACCTACATTATGTTTCTGTATGTGTGTTAAAGTGCACTTGTGTGCGTTCATTCCAGCAGTATCTAAACAAGCCTAAAAAAACACTTCTCAGCTCAGGACGAGGAGAAAGGTTAGCCTGAGAGTTGGGTCGATCAACAGAGGTCAGAGAACAAATTAAAATGAAGGGATGAGGAAGTGCCAGAAGAGAGAAGAGACGAGGGAAAGGGTAAAATGTAACTAAGACAGGAAAGATAACGAAATGTAAAAAAATAAAATAAATTAAAAGAGAGAAAATTAGTTGGGAATAAGATGTTAAAAGAGAAGAATCAACGCATAAAGAAAAATCCTGAAGATAAATGTCAGCAGTGTACCATGGGGTTAATATTGACTTCAACCTCACCAGCCATTTTCATCCTATTCCCCTGCGGATCATAAGTCTTTCATTAGTGATGAGGCTGATATCAACTATCACGGACAAATGACCCCATGCTGCTAGGGCTAAATGCTAAGCCTCCCAGAAGACGCAGCAACTAGAGTGCAGAGAGAAAGAGACAAAGACCGTGGTGAGGTGGGGGAAATGACAACGGTAATGATAGGGCTGAGGATAGTTATAAAGTTGAAGACAATTCAAGCAATTATATTTTTTGTTTTTGATATCTACTAAATGTTGGAAATTCTGCCACCAACCACCAAGAGTCTTATTTAGCCTAGTTTGTTGAAAACAAGATAAAACACAAAACAGGGAATAAAAAAAACACACGACAAATAAGAGAGAAAATCCCAATGGACTAGTATCCTAAATGCTGTGTAGTTATTCTATACATTCACTTCACATCCTGGCCTAGTAGCCTTCATTCTGCTCTCCTCCAGAGGAGATTAAACAAAGAGCTCAGTGACAAGAAGAGACAGAGAGACAGTATAAGAGAAGAGAGAGCACTGAAGCATCAGTGAGTGATTCGAGTCACTGGGGGAGTGTATGAAAAGCGCAAGAGTGAATGAAAAGACCACAGTGTGGGTCGTCCGCGCTGAGCTGAAGGGCCGCTGGGTGCAGGTTGGGATGTTAGATGTGCGCTCAGATTCACGGCATGGGGTCGAGACGCGGGAAGAGGCACCAACTGAAACACGCACGGTCACACGAACAGGACATGTGCATGCGTGAACTCGGTGTGCTCGCTAAAAATCACACACACACAGTGACAGACGGTGATAGCCTCAGAGCACAGCCAGGGCAATTGAAGACGCTTCACAGGAAATGGCAGTGTGGAGTCACTCACACGCACACACAGTGACTCCACTCAAGGACACACAGATGGCAGGTGCTACACAAATACAAGCCACTGGAGCATACCTTATTATCAGCTAAGCCGGCCAGCTAGTCACTGCTTCACAATAGGAACCAATCTGCAGCTTTGAATGTGTCCATTAACAGGGGAAAAGAGTAGTAGTAACAACTTAAAGGGCAAACTGTGAAGCAGCATGTTGGAGACTAGAGTGACACTAGACTGGAGGGATATGTGTTAGATAGATGGATGCTTTGTTTAATGATAAAGAGATAGACTGTGTGTGTGGAGACACTGGTGGACAGTTTGGTCGGTGTATGTTTGTGGGCATGTGTAGTACATTTTACTTTCCTGTAAATCTAGCTTTAAAACTATCTACCATATCACAATGGAATATTATCTACAAAAGCCAACATGAATCCCACCTGATCAGCAATAGATACAAAACAGTGCCAGTGAAAGACAAAAAAGTGCCACCGAAACCTAATAAATGTCTTAAACTAACACTGTACTGTAGAGAGGCGCGAGAGTAAAGGAGAGGAAGAGCAGCTGAGTTAACTAACACAAAACTCTTCCAGGTCCACAGCACACATTACATTTGACACCATGGCCCATTCCAGGCTTGGCGCAGCCTTTTGAATATATACAATAGGTAGATTCTTTATGATTTTTTTCAGAAATTAAATGACAAAATGTGATTATTTTTCATAATCAGTAGAAACGAGAGCACCAAAGAGTGTACACAATCAAATTCTGGCTGAATTTCTTGGAACGTGACAAGTACTTCATCAAAAGAAGTTATCAGAACATGGACATCTATGAACTTGCATCAACACAACACAAACCACAGTGCAAAATACAGCCAAATCTGATTTATACTAACTAACTATCTGACCATTAGATCTGAGTGGTGTAAAACAACAAATTATCACACGTTTTAACACAGCGGGAATTCAGGGAAGTCATGACTACAATGAGTACATGAGTACATGAGTACCATCAGCATAATCAGAAACATTGATAAGACCCCTTTACTCTTATGTTCCTGAGTCTGAATTAAGCATTTGGCTTCCAAAAGGAGTACTGCTTTGCAAGTCCATAGTTTAATCTGGAAATCTGTTACCAATACAATTTATCAGTTAATTATCCTAAGGGTCTCTAAACAATGAGGCATTCAACAGTGGCATTTCCAAGTACAGGATGTACCACTGGGTATCAGGCAATTCTAAGCAACAGCAAAAGTTTGTAAGCTCTGGCCCAAATCCTTCCAAGCTTAGCAGAGTAGAATTTAATGTGGAGACTACAATAGAGCTGAACTAACAATGACAAGATAGAGACAGCGGTGAGGGGCGACTAAACCAAGAACTATGACAAGTAAGGAATCTGTCCTGTAGCCCAAGCCTCAGAATAAAAATAAAATATTTTCATGTGACATGCATTCCGCTTTCCATGAGCCACAAGATATGGAGAATGACTGAGTGTGAGTCTATATTGGCACTCATGTCAAGTCTCATTCTTTCCTATGAAGACAGCCACACACACTGAAAACTGAAAAACGAGGGCTGAATTCCTTGGCTTGTTAGCATGCCAGTCCTCCTGACATCTGCTATAACTTACACAGATCAATAATGGATGTCACACACACCAAAATATGGGCAAGTAATGGGGCAGATCACTTAAGGAGGTTTAGATAAAGGTGTTTCGAAAAAAAAACTACAAAACCTACTCAAAGAGGTGTCAAACTGAACACTACTCTCTGACATACAAACTAGTGTGTGGTGTACCTTCACAAAAGCTCTATCAGGGAAATCAGTTGTGTTACAATGTCTAATGGCTTTCTGTAGGAAATGGGTTTCCTTCCTTCTACGTGCTTCGGTCACCTTACATAACGCTTGCTGTCAGGAAATGTAGGCCTCATGAAAAAAAAGCTAAGAAGGGACGCGTTCCCCAAATCTGCTTTCATGTTCAACCGGAATCAACATAAAACGAGAGCAAAACTGCTAATGTAAACAAGGGCGGACGGCTGGTTGCAACTGATTCCAAAACAGCCATCTTTAGAATGAAGTGCTCTGTTCTGCTCTGCACTGTGGTTGAATGTATGGCCTGTATGGCCTGTATGGCGTGTGTGTGTGTGTGTGTGTGCACGTGGTCAAACATTCCTGCGGGGCTAAGGGGTTCAGCTGTCGTCGGGGGCTATTTTCCTGTGAGCTGCATGCCATTGGTGGATCAAGGAGGATTACTCCTGGGGTCGGAGAACATTGGGCCCAGAGAGATGGAGAGATGAGGGAAAAAAGAGAGAGAGAACCACCATGGTTTTGGAGAGCTTTCTTCCAGGAATCAAACTCTGAGC
Organism: Micropterus salmoides; assembly: GCF_014851395.1. Taxonomy (NCBI): domain Eukaryota; kingdom Metazoa; phylum Chordata; class Actinopteri; order Centrarchiformes; family Centrarchidae; genus Micropterus; species Micropterus salmoides. The sequence goes on from NW_024041484.1 coordinate 11,503,932, forward strand.
TGCGTTTGTAAAAGCAAACCACGTAGGAAATCACACAGCCAAGAGCTACACTGAACGAGAGACACAGAGGGAGAGTTGAGGAGTAGCCACTCAAGCCATCTCACATAAAAATAATTAACCGATACTCAACTGTCACACAAGAAAATCCCTAGTGCCTGCTTTGAATTTAGCTTTAGCTCGAGGAGCTGCTTCACACTTTGCTTTAATCTTGTCCATTACTGCCTCGCCATCAGCGTGAACAAAGAGGCAGCTCTCCAATTTGTTTTGTAATGGCTCTCGTCCGGTCAGGGACCCCCAAATGGATGAGATTCCCAATTGCCCTACACAGAAGGAGCTGTGGCTAGGCTAACTAGGCTAATTCAGATCCAGCTGCAAGACAGAGGCCGGCTGAAAAACAGATGCAGAAAGTGAATGTCACAGTAATGGCCGGGCTCAGCTAATTTGCTCATGACAAAATCACTAGAGTGAAGTAAGAAGTTGGAGGGGCGAGGAGAAAAAAAACGCCCCAGTTTCCTGATTTAGGTCAACGGCAGTTGTGTGCACCCTAATGCTGTCTGTAATTAAATAAAACAGTTAAAAAAGTCGGCAGGAGCTCTGAACTTGAAGGGGGAAGAGGGATGTGAGAGTGTGGGGGGCTAGAGTGATTAATTCCATCTTTGTTTTTCTCCTCCCACAGTTGCGAATGAACACCATTATACAAAGTAGGAAGGTAGCCTCATTTGTGTGCCCGTTCAACGCCTGGTGCTCCCCGGGGGGAAGAAAGTATAAAGATTGTAATGAGCAACAGAGAGCGTTCCTGAAACACAAACGGGCAGATAGAGACACACTGGGACGGGGTTCTGCCAGGCTTGGCAGCTCCGCTCTGAGGGGGAACTCCATGTGGACCATCAATTGACAGCCCATCAACCACCGCATTCTGTGTCTGTCTGATTCTCTCCGCCTCACTATATCTCCTCCTCCATCTCACCCATATCCACCTCTCATTTGCTTTTCATTCCTCTCTCCCTTCATATTCTCTTCACTTCCTTTTGTCTGGTAGGCTACACGGTAAAGCCTGGCAGCTTGGGACAGTAAGCACATCTACAGTATAGGGGATGCACAATGTATTAGCAAACTGTGATCAGCAAATATCAGCTTTAAAAAGGTTCACTCTGTCAGAGCTCTGTAAAATATCTAGTAATTTTTGGCTGTTTCATTAACAAAATGACAACTAATGGGACATTGATAATGTCAAGATGACTGAGATTACAGTGATTAGAAGTACATTAATTCATGCTGCGCAATAAATATGATTCATGTCATAATATTTCTAAGAATATTTTTCTAATACAATGAATTAGCAGCTATTTAGAAAATGAATTGTTCAAGTAATTTAAATAAGTAATTATTCCTGCCAAAATTGCCAAACATTCCCCAGTTACAGCTTCCTAATTATGAGGATTTACTGATTTTCTGTTTTATCATTGGAAAAACAGAATATCTTTGAGTTTTGGACTGACACATTACTACCTTGGGTTGTAGGAACTTTTAATTAATCAACTGAGAAAATGTTCTACAGAATAATCACTAATGGACCTAAATATATAATATGCAAGATTACAATTCCGCAGTTGATGTTTAATAAAATGAACTGCATAATACATCAGACAAGACTCTAACCTCAATACCTCAATTAGTAGTACTAGTAGTATTTAATAACAACTTGGTTGGAATTAACACTGACAACAAGAAAGTGAACTTACTCACAGGCTTTGCCTCCACCCCAAACAAGCTCCACCAAGCAACTGATTCTTTTTAGGTTTACTTTATATATGGTTTAAGATGAAGTTAGTGGTTATGGTATGCAAATCCTAGCAAAGCAGGAAGGATTTGTACACAGCCCAACAGGATGCTCTGACAGTGAGGATCAAAACAGGGAAAAACAAAGGTTTTTTTTTCATCCATACCCAGCTAGACACATGATGCAGCTGGCAATATGATAATGTAAATACACTTAAATGTTTAAATTATCAACAAAACGTTATTTTGTTTGTCTGAAATGGTTGATACGAGTTATTTGTTCTCACACAAAATTTGATATTAACATATTAGCAGCATGCCTGCATGTTGGTGCTACAACAAACAAGCAGAGTCACTGCCAGCCACCCAGTCTGAATTCCTAGGTGGTAGTGACGGTAAGGTTTCTGGTGCATTAGGACAGCCTGTGCAAAGAGGATTATGGCTGTGGTCCAGATGAGGGTCCCGGGGGGAGCTTATGGGTGACGCATCACCACTGATGATGCCTGGAAACAGTCCCCTACAAATCAATGGCCTGGTTCCAAGCACACATTAAATCACTACCATTACCACACTAACCTTTGAACTCCATGCAGGCTGAAGGAAATGCAGCCGCACAGTGTTGATAACATTTCAAACTGGGTGCATCCTCGTACCTGTAGATATCATAATGTAAAAAGCTGGATCTGAATGGGATTTTGAATGAAGAATCATAAAGTATGTGTTATCCAGGTTACTGTCCACTAGGGTTGCAGAGCAGTATACCACTTTCACAGTATACAGCGTGATGAAAACTGATGGTTATCATTTCATGTACATGTGCTTATCTATGGTATTAAATTCTATATATAAGTCTAATTAAATGTATTATTATTATTATTACTATTATATAATAATGTGATGCCGTGAATTCCATGATATTTTCTGAGACGGTTATTGTACTGTGAAAATCTCGTACCGTTGCAACCCTACTGTCCACTGATCAAAAGCCGACTCAAAAAGGAAACCGCTGCATCTTTTTAAAACCAGACCACAAGAAGTTCTTCCTTTTCTGCTTCAGGAGACAACAGCAGCATCAGCAGCTATGCTAAAACATATGTCATAAACGTGTGCAGTGCAGCATGCTCCGTTTGTGCATTAGTATTTTTATCATCCCCATGCTCATTATGTCAGCACAGCATTGCAGAAGGTCCGAGCCGGTCTGGGTGAACTGAAAGAGAGACAGGAAGGAAAGACAATGCACGGCTCGGCTTCAACTCGGGCATCTGCTTCGGCATGTGAACCACTCACATGTATCCTGGCTGTGAAGAATGTGTTTTGCTTTTCTCTGCTCCAATTAAGTTCATATTTGAGGGGGGATGGAAAACAAACACGCCTGGTTACACTGCTGTAGCAGCGTACCAGCGGGCTCTCGAGGCGCAGCATTAAAAAAGTCAAAGCAAACGGCACAAATTCAAGACAAGAGACATTAATCACTGATGTTAACGTTATTACTCTCACTACTCTTTCAAGTTAAACTATTGAAACAACATGAAAGCATCTTTCTTCAAAAAGCTCAAAGTCCTCAAAGACTGAAAGATGATACTGGGCTTTGTAGTGACCATCAAGGTCAAAATGGAACGGATGACAGGTCATTAGGCTGTAGATAAATAGGTTGGGGGATACATAATCCAAAAAGAGATTTCCATTATTGATCCATTAACAGAGGAGGTTACTCTATGGGAAAATACTTCAAGTTGGGCTGTGATGCTAAATTTAAGATTCTGATGCCCTTGGGAATGAAACAGAAACAATCTCATTATATTCTATCACTTGACCAACAAAACCATCTGCTTTTGCAATAAAGACCAGTAAATGTAAGCATCCAAGCTCCTATACTATTTCCATGCCACCGTCTGTATATTTTATCTGTGGCCAGCTCTCACACACAAATTGCTTGTTAGCAAGAATAGCCAGAGGCCTCCGAAAAAGGTATGAGAACCATGCATTGGGAGGGACGTAGGATCACGGTTTGTGCTTATGTTGTGTACATAGCCAGCATACATACAAACAAAATGTCTCCTCTCCCCTGTCATCTCCTCTACTGTGCTGACTGAACCAACTGCCTGAGGGGTCCATCCGCCGTCATCGCCCAGACCAAGACATTTTGCTCCGTGTACAAAGGCTCCCACAGTGGGGGTTTTCCTTTGCGTTTCCCCTCTCGCCCCCACACAAAGGGGATCCATTTCAACCGCTTTTAGCAGCACCACTTTCCGCTTTTAGTTCTTCTGCCTGGTGGGAGGGGGGAAATAAAGAGACCAGGTGGATGCTTAGAGAGAGGTTAGGCTTGTGGCAAACAGGGCCACTTCAAGCCAATCCCAATGAGGTTTAGTGTTTTCTTTTTTTGGTAACGCCTGGCGGGAGGAAAAGAAACTGATACAAGTGCCTGGAATGAGCCTGGTGCCTGGACTACTGCTGTCTTGCTTCATGCTATCTGAGAGTTGGTTCAACATCAGTATAAATCTTTGAATAAAATAGGATTTAGGTTCTCATTTAATAATTTGGGTAATAAGCTTATGAAGATAAGAGAGATTCTTTATTGATCTCCAGAGGGGAAATTCATGGTCATGTTCACTTTGTAGCTGAGTTAGAGGAGAAGATTGATAGCGCTCTCATAATAACTCTGCAGTAAATATGAAGCTACAGCCAGCAGCTGGTTAGCTTAGCTTGCCACAAAGACTGGGAAAAGGGGGGAACAGATTAGTGAGCTTTAGAGGTGATGGTTGGCAGTTTGTTTTAATCTTTTGACAGAGCAGGAAAGTTGCTTCCCCCTGCTTCCAATCTTTGTGCTAAGCTAAGCTAACCAGCTGCTAACTTTAGCTTCATGTTTAACAGACAGGCATGAGAAGGGTATCAATCTTCTCACTCTTCGTAAGAAAGTGAATAAGCGTATTTCTGAAAATGTCATACTATTCCTTTAAGTATGTTCAAATAGTTTCTGATATACTTGGGTCATTTTTTAAGCATTTAGGGTTTACAAGATATCAAATAATGTCGATTTACCCAGAGCACTGTGTGAGTGAAGAGGACATAATTATGTTAACTAAATGATAGAAGTAAAAAAATAAGTAAAAAACTAAAACCAACTTTAACCACATATCACATTCACATACAAGTTTAGGAAAAGCACCTAGGCGACTCAACTTCTTGCCAATAGCTAACTAAAACTAGATGAGATGATCAATACCACATATAAAACTACTTCAGCAGTTACTTAGCTTTGCTTACCACAAAGACTGGAAAACAGCTAGCCTTTCATGTTTGTTAAACACATTTTATACAGATTAAAAAGATATAGGGTGTTAATTTGTGAATTGGACAGAGCCAGGCTAGCTGTAAGCTAAGCTAACCATCGGTAGTCTCCTGCTATGTATTTAAAGCGAATAAGCATATTTCCCAAAATGCCGAACTATTCCTTTACCAACGTGAACATAAACACATGAAATTTCTACTCCGACTCTTTGCAGTTCTATCTTAAATGGCAGCAGAAGAAATACCCAGAAGGACAGAAGGAATCCTCTGTGCAACTTCCAGAAAAGGAGCACAAACAAAGCAAACCTTACAATGCACTGCAGTGCCAACCTTTGGTGTTGCTAGAAGAAGGCTGAACAGGCCCCATTCAATCAATGATGAGAGGCAGGAAGCTGGAAGACACTTGGTCTACTCCCCTCAGACATACAAAACTTCAAATGATCCAGAGGCTCAGATGTTTGGGGGGCTTATTAATTCAAGACAAGTATTTAACTAAGAACTCTGTTTCTGTCTCCGTGTGGTTTGAAGGCTTTCCTCTTAACTGGATAAACATTCCAAACAGGAACAGTCCCTGAAGACAGGCTGGGTTGAAAAGAGAAGTAACAAGTGAAGTGGGTCGCAGTTGGAGGTTTAGTCAACCTGATGAATTAAACAGACTCTCTGAGGCAATAACACTCTACAACACCCACACTATTAATTTAGGAATTCATAAGAATTGTTCAGCTGGGGAGAACCAGTCAGTTTTGAAGTAATCATGGTGTGGAGCTTTGTCACTGAGATGGGAGTTAATCTCATTTCAAAGTTGTAACTCCTCTGTTCTTTTGCCCCCTGAATCTAAATATAAAAAAGCCCCACATGCAGAATACTAGACATCCTATCTCTTCTCCTTCATATCTTTCGATATTGATAATTATCACGATAAGTATCAAATCGTTATTTCTTTCGAGTTTAAAGGCTGATTTTGCTCCTGAGTGAAAATTTAAGAAACCTGATGGTTAATTGTAGTACTTCTAAACTCTTCTTTATGGTCAACACTTGAGGCCAAACAGTGGATCACTTCCCAAATCAAACATTTATTGAATATTTATTGAACATTTGTTATACTGTTATTGATAAAAAATTATATCGCAATCATTATTGTTATTGCTTTATTGTTCAGCTCTTGTAGAATAAAGCTATTTCAATCAGCTAAGCAGTCTTGGGTGCCAAAAATCAATTGCAATCGGCACCTCAACACCTCAGATTCAAATTGACTGAAAAAAAAAAGAAGAAGCTGTGATGAAAAGTGAGCAGCAGTGGGCTTCAATGAAAAGCCCTTTTGAAAGTCAGCCTGACATTAAACTGGCGATTCTGTGAGTGGGCAGGAAGTGAGAGGAGCTGACAGAGGAGAGGTGAGGGGGACGGGCGGAGAGCCAGCACCTCACATGCAGCAGGTTGACAAGCAGAGGAGAGCCAGACTATCATCTCGACGCCTCAGCGAGCGCAGGAAACAGATCGCTCACACACACACACACACACATGCATGAACCTCAAAGGGTACAAAGATCATGTGTACAGACCGTATATACAGTGACTCAACCGCCATAGAGGTGTACACACACATACACAGAGATACACACATTGTGCAGGTAATGAGACAACTAACAGCAGCCAAGGTCGGAGAGGCTAATGCCCAGAAATCAGCCAGGCAGCAGCTGATCCTCTCAATGTGATCTTTAGAGACAGAGAGAGTGATGGAGATGGCAAAACAGTTCAATCTCAGAGAAGTTAGAGGGGGATGTAAAAATAGATCAATGTCACTGCCACAGCTCATGAGCCCACAATCAATATACACTACTAATATGGCATACCTGTGGTGAATGTGTGCAAGTATCTCTAGTCCCCATTTTTTTCATGCTCAATTCTGAAATGACTATCACTAAAACCTGCTCTGATTCAAGTATGTGTACAGAAAATGTAAGCAGGACCAAAAAGGGAATATGGCAGTAATCAACAACAGAAGTAATCAACAGTGTCATTCAAATGTCGTTTCTGCACTGTAGCTGGCATGAAAACAGCTGCCTACCCCATTCAGAAAACACTGATGAAACAGGTACCAATGCCATAAAGAGGACAGACACAACGGGACAGAAACCAAACCCAGGTAAACGTGAACATCCCATCTGTCTGCCTGCTGTGTTCACTTCACAGAAATGGACGTATGACAGATAGATCCTGAAAAAATGTACGGTAGAAGGATTTTTCTGCATCTATCAATTGACCATTCGCTAAGCCCTGCCAGGTGTACTGTTGCTACGCCTGTCAAGCTTGCTGTTCGTGCATCGCACACAGTATACAGTGGAAACGATTTTTTTTGTTGTTGTTATTTTCGAAACATTGGGTCTCTGACGTGGGAGGTGGACTAAAGCAGGCTTTTCGTTTCTATCCAGCGAGCATCGATTTTGCTGACTGAAATAACAACTTTGACTGATTGCATCAGCTAGCCAGCTAATTAACGCCAACTCCACGAGGTGGCTGAAAGCACGACTCATTTTAAACAAACAACAACAAAGGGTCCTTCATAGGCTGTTGATGACTGTATACATGATATTGAGGCTAAAACAACATGGCCCAGGCAAAAAGTCTGCATCCACCAGTTAATGATCCATGTAGAAGACATGGAAATAAAGAAGGCACTTCATGTAGGCTGGGCTGGCTGCCTGCAAGCTCTTTACAGTTGCTAGGCTATGTTTGGACGATCATTGTTTGGGGAGGGGTTTAGCGAACAGTCAGTTGATATTTCTAGCTGCTGCTGTGTGTCCAGCCCTGTAGTAACAATATAATTGAATGACTAGGTATTCCATTTGGGTAAAGCATAGCAATAAGTAATTTATTGATTTCTTCCCTATTGAGTCTAAACTGCTTGCGATTTGTCCACAGCAACGTTTCTTTAATCTAAAACAACTTAATTCATTTTAATGTGGCACTTGCAGCAACAGTTTTCAGTGTTTTCAAATCTCATTTTAGAATGATATGCTTCAATTTAAAGGAAACCTGTTCAATAGGATTTGACGGGGAGTGGAGTATGTAGCACAACAAAAAGATGCATAACATCTGTATCTACAGCTCTACTCCAAAGCCTGAGGGGCACCTGTAGAGCTTTATTATCTTCAGACGTTCAGCCCACTGAGGCTGCTGCAAACACACACACACACAGAACACATACAAACGTGCAGACAAGTATACAAACGCACGTATGCAACATCAGATGCACTTGGAAAAGCGCAGCCACACATTTGCATCCTTGAATACACAAGAGGCAAACACACTCAGTATCTGGGGATATCTGGGACAGGCGAGTATGGATCCAGAGGAGGGAAGGGGCGGGGAAGAGAAAGAGACACATGTGCAAGAGAGATAAAGGTAGAACAGACTGCAGCACCGATAGAAGAAAATGGGCTGCTGAAAGAAAGGATTAGAAAAAAAAGCCAGACAGAAAAGCAATGAGTGAGCGATGGATGAGAAGAAAGAGGCAGAACGTGAGACAAGGGTTATTAAGGTGCGACCTGCTGTCTCTGGAAACAGTTCACACTGTGGGAATGCGCGGGACAGTGCGGGGGAGAGAGAAAAGGATACAGAGAGGGGAAACAGAAAGCAAAAGGAACAGATATACAATAGCATTTCCATTTAATTAGGACACTATAAAACAAAGGAGAGAGGGAACAGATGAGGCCAGCAAGTTGTGAACGCCTAGTCAAGGTCGAGCAACAGCGTCTACTAGCTTTCTGTCTGAGGCCCTTTCACCCTCTTCCTCAATCGCTCTCTCTCTCGCTCACTGACATTAATCCTGACCGTCGCCCCGCTGATAAACTTCTCACAGTGTCCTCCTCAGTGAACTGGACTGTGATGCTTTTCAGAGGAACCGAGCAGAGTTGAGCTGTACTTTTTGAGGGACAACGTAGTTTTAAGTATCTTGGCACTCAGAGAAATTTAGGACATGTCCACAAATCCATCTTTAGTCCTCCATTGTGGCATTTTATCCACATTAAGCTGGGGATTTATGCAACTTATATCTGATCTTTTGGAAAACACTCTACTAAGTAGATATATAGTTTCAAATGATGCTGTTTGGGAATGGGAATGTTGGTCTACATGACTTTGTTCTAGACAGAACTATCTCAAAAACTATTGGGTGAATTGCCATGATCCTGTGACCTTTAATGTAGTACCATCATTTGTCCAAGGATTAAGCTTATCAACAAATACAAATGACATTCCAATCAGCTACAGGGGCAATTTTTGTTTAGGGCGAATTAGCACGTTAGCAGCTTGCTGAATTATAATGGTGAATATTATACCATTATTATCATAGTTCTCTGCTGTTTCGGTATTTCAGAGTGGACATATATGGTGTCCTATGTATCTACATGGGTGTGACCATATCCTTAGTGTCATAAAGACGCAAAGGGAAAGATGCCCCAAAGCAAATTTGGCCTGATGATGGTCCATCATCCCACAGAGAAATAGATGACACTGGAGAGCAAAACAAAGAACTGGACCAAAGCCATACGGGTCTCCTCTGGTTACACATCCCCCACTGTGACTGTGTGAATGAGTGTTAGAGGCCAATTCTAAATTCAAGAATTACCAGGGTAATTGACGACAGAGACAACTTCGACCATTAGTGCTTCACATTCTTAAATTATGCATATGTCCTTTAAGCAAGCCTTGACACTTTATTATCCATCAATAATACATTAACGATATTAGATTTATCCTGAACAGACCGTACCTATCCCTTTTTATTAGCACGTTAATAATGAATTAAGCATACTGGTTTCAGTAACTTGAGCATAGCTATTACTAACACAAGGTTAACGGGAAAACAGAAGCCTTGAGGTCTTTATGATGCGCTGGGTCAACCACACAAACGCTCGCACAAATCAATGCACACTTCCTTTATGGTCAATATATGCAAGCCTTGATTACAAGCACAGCACACAGATAACTGATGCTGGGCCAGCGCAGGAAATCATTTTTGTGCCGCAACTGAGTACAAAAAATGTCTCTTGATGCATAAGCAGCTCTTGTCACCCGCCAGTCACAGTGATTGTCACCGGCAGACGCCCTTCATTTATGAAAATGGCATGTCAGTCATTTTTCCCCCAGCCCACACAGATGACAAAAACATATACGCACTCTAGCCTCGCCTCCGCTACAGGAGCACCACTGATCAGTTAAGCTGCTGAATTCCTAATAGGACATATCCCATTAACCTCTCTCATGCAGGGATCACGGATTGATATTGAGGAAGGGGAACCACAACCAGCCACTACACCAACAACAGGCTTGCTAAAAAGGCGGTATTTCATAACAGTGAAGGATTTGATCAAAAACCACAAACGACATTCAGTATCTTGAGAGAGATGACAATCTCACCACCAAATGATTTCATTTTGCAATCACTGCATTTGCAGATTTAAAACTATTTTAGCAAATGGCTTGTTTTATACAATCCAGTATTTAATTCATATTGAAAATATAGGATATAAACGGTGAATTTTTTGCTTTTTTGATGGAAAATTACTGAAACCATTTATGAATTGTGAAAATACAAGATTAATTTTTTTTGATCGACTTATCAATTCATCGATAAGCCTAATCCTTTCAGTTCTAAAAGTGAGCTTCTAAGAAGGATTTGAGCAGTCACCAGACAGACAAGCATTTGAAAGCAATTATTTATGTCAAGCCAATGTCAAATAATTGTCATTATAATAACCATATGCATTATGGTAAACTGAAAATCACTCGGCCATTTCAGAGTAGAAGCATCAGCTCCCTACAGCAAGCACGCTAGGCTGCCACTGGAGTGGAAAGGCAGGAAAGCTCCCCCCAGCTGCCTGTCTCAACATTCTACTATTATGGATGTGGACCAATAATAACACATATTGGTTTGTTTGTGTCACCAACTCCAATGGGATTCACATGGGTATCCCCAGCAAGTGTGGTGACAAAAGGCTGAAAGTATATGAAAAGAAAAAGGAGGTAAAATATTTTCATTTCCACAAAATATTACTGAGAAGACACACAATCATGTCCTTTTCCTGGGTCGCTGAATCTAAATAAACAAACAATGTTTGTGCTGTTTGGGTGTTCTCTTTCATAATTGAGGCCTCTGATAGTAAATAGAGCATGATTTAATTGTATGACACAAACGAACCAGCAGTGGCATTTCTCCAACTCTGTCCTCACGTCTCGGGCCATGTTTGTGCTATAATAGCTATTATTGTCAGGGTGAATCAGCAGTGAATAAAATGCTCACTGAGCCCGTCATATGTCACATGTCCATGTAGATTTATTTAACCCTAACATGATGCACACACCAGGGAATTGCTTGTGTATAGCAGTGGACTGGGTGGTTAACTCTCTAGCTCTCTATTTCTTTTTTATTTTCTGCATCTGCTCAATTCACAAGGGAGCCTCCTACCGTCTCCCTCCACGCTGAATGATTGCAGTGGGCAAGCAAGTATGTGTGCAAATGTGTGTGAGTGTGTGCGCACACACACAGAGGAGAAGGGGTGCTATCTCTGCAGATGGAGACAAGGCAGTGGACGAGGAAGCAATTACAAGCTGGTAGGTTTCACCTCGCCACGCCTCCTCCCCCCACCTTCTCCCATACATCGCCCTGGGGCTTGCTGCATTACAGAATCATGGATATAATGGTGGAATGGGCCTCAGGGCCCCCTCCAAAACAACCTGCTAATCCCCTGTGGAGTGGGAGGTGAGGGAGGAGGGGGAATTTGGGGGTAACAGGGCAGGGCAGACGCCCTGACAATAAGTCCATCCCTGACACGCGCCAGCACCCTCAACCACCCCCCAATCTCGTGCACCCTCCCTTCAACCATAGCGACAATCCCCTACGGGAGGAACCAGCAATGTCAGCCATGGGAGAGCAGGAAACCCCCAGGCCCGACATTGGCCCTCCATCGCAGCCAGGCCAGAAGCAGGAACATTCAATCAGGCCGCTGCTCCACTCTATCTTTATCTGATGCTGCTAGTTGCTTTTTCCAACGGCACTCAAAAAATGGAACGGGGTTGCACACTAAATCAAGCTTCTCCAGCCATCGGCAGAGAATTCAACTTGCGCGCACACAGATGCAAACCAGCTCATTAAAATGGTTTAATTATGTGTCTAAATTATGATGAGCAATGACTTGCTTGATTGGTTGTATCAAAGGGCTTTAATGGGGAGAAAGACTTCACTCTCTGTCCGTCTACAGCATTAACTCTTGTGTCTACACTCAACATGACACAATGCAGCCTCGACAAGTAGTGCAGTCATAAGTCAAAATGTGTTTGTCTTCAGTGTCATTTGTGAAAGATTATTCATTATGTACTTATTAAGCATTGGAAAGACATTCTTGGGTACGTATGTCACCCAAGATTCAGCTCAGATCTCAACTTCATGCCTCCTCTTACCCTCTGTTACCTGAGCTCATCATTTTTACTGCCAATCTAACCCATCTTTCTGTTCAATAACACGACTTTGATACTGTCCCTCTTGGCTCCATCTAATGTCTCCATATCCCAAGTCCATTTAGGAGTCAAATATTAACATCATCTCATCAATCTCCCAACCTTCTTGCTTCAGGTTAAAAACCAGTAATCACTCTACTAGAGGCTAATGGGCGCCTTAACATCTACTCAGCAAGAGTCCATTCATATTTCATCAATGGCAGTGGCCCCCGCCCTCGCAGGGCCCCGCTTCACTAGTAAGGCGAATCAACATCAAACGCTGCAACCTTCCAATTAGACAGCAAGACTTTCTGATCTCATCTCGATTTGGCCCAAGATCAAATGTTCCTGCAAGGATCCAAGGATTTCCAAGGCCTTTTAGTTACCCAGCCCCCTGTCAAAAGGGGATCAAATGTTTGCTGAAAGCACCTGGAGGAGATCACATTTAAAATGGCTAAGGTAGGGACTTACTTGCACCAATATTTAGATATTCCACAGCAATTCTACAGCATGGATATTCATGAAAGACCCAACAGGACTGAACAGAAAAGTAAAAACAGACGTGAATCAATGATGTTAATTCTACTAAGTATTGTTTTGCTATGAGAGACCTGTGGGAAGGAAACAGCGTATTCCTCCTGGCATGAATGATTTAAGGTGAGATTCCATCTGAGGTTATTTTGAAACGAGGATAAACATTTGGTTATCATTTTCTCCTGCAAAATTTGGAGACCATGCTGATGGAATATTTTGTCTTGCCAGCATTGTGTACCAGCATTGCAATAACCATGCTAAATGTTATTACTGTTTGGCAAAAGCAAATTCAAAATGTAAAGTCTTTCATTTCATTCGGATTATCTGATGAATATTAAGTTAATTATGCGGGGCTGCTAGAAAAGTTTAATGGTGAGCTTTAAGGTGCCAGACACTTGATCAAAGATCAAACAGCTTTGAACCCCCCACCCGTTATTGTGTCACGACTAGGGGTGTGCCACATCATATAGTTCACAAAATATCATTATAATGACGTAATACCGTTACACACTGCAACAACAAGCACGACTTAAAGTGAAAGTGACCTTGCTACCGGCTCAACGGTGAAGAGTTATTTCCAAAAAGGGAAGTGACTTCAGGAGTGTGGAAGTGGTGTGGTTATAAAAAAAATCACATGTACAACAAACCATAGCAATATGTAAGAAGTGCAAGAAGACAATAACAACAAAAGGGGGCAATACAATAAACTTATTTCCCCAGCAAATATCCCGTGACGGATAGTGAGTGATTGTAAGTTTTAGACCAAAAATATTTTTCAGCATATTGTCATACCGTCAAGAATATCATTATCGCAGAAATACCCTGAACTATTGTGATATTATTATAGGGCCATTTTTGCCCACCCCTTGACCATCGCATGTGATAGATGGCTTTTCACCCCAACTTCGAGTGTGGCGGTTTGGAAGGGTTATAAAATATTTTGCTGTACAATGTGGTCAAATAAACATGTCATACAAACTAGAACTTTTTTTCTAGCATAACCCAGTCCTCACTAGACTCTCTAATACCAAAAGCAAAGTTTCATTTTAACTAAAACTAACCCGAGCCACCAAACAGCTTCTCACCCCACCTTTGTGTGCTTGCGTAGGCTATCATGTAACCTGAATTTCACAACAGGAAAACATTCCAGTTCCTTCCTCAAAAGGACCCAGCCACAAAAAAAGTGCAACACTGCAAAAACATGTCTAAAAAAAATAAATCAAAGTTTTATTGCTGTTGTTAAGGGGGAAAAATGGGATAAAGAGCCTTAATCCAATTAACATGGCCTCTTGTAGCAGTTTGGGGACAATAAGACAAAATTAAATGTCTTCTTTTTATCCAGCCTAGTGACAGAAGGGAATCGGTTTAAGAAGCTAAATGGAATAAATCTACTGTATCCTGCCCTATTGAAATATGAAAAATATGAATGCTCTCTTTGAGGGCTGCAGGACTCTGCCCTGCACAGGATTAATTATAATATAACTGCACAGTGACTAAGGTCAGGTCTTTGGCACTTAATATGGACAGAGAGGTGAAACAAGTCTTTACCAGGGGAAAATTTAGCAAAGCAGTCAAGTGGCAGAGAGAGGCCAAAGGCTAGTTTCTGGTTCACTGTGCTTCACTGATTTCAGGTCATGGTGGCAAGGTGGCACACATTTTGGGACACTAAGCAGCATCTAAAACTGCATGGGAGGTTGTGCAACCAGATAGGTTACATACAAGAAAGAAAGCACAAGAAGGGAATACATGTAACCTCTTATCATATCACAGTTACAGTTTTAAGAGGTTTATACTGGCCACATTTTCGTGGCATCCTTGCAAAGATTTACAAATGATTATTGGCTCGTTTTCAGGGAGGCTGAGGGATCATGAAGGGACCAGAGCAGACCAATATCTCTGGGGGATATAATTATGAGACAATTAAGCCGCCTCTCAGCGGCCCCGTCTCAATGAGCTTGTTTTTTGTGGGTAAAGACAGGCAAAGAAGAAATTCCTACCACACCAACAGGACAAAGTCTGTGTGGGATTTACCCCCCCCCCGTTTGGCATTGGTCGCGATGTTGTCGCTTGTTTGTCTCACTTCAGTGTTTGAACCACAGCCTGGAACAATGCACTGAAGGATGCACACATTTCTCACAGACCTCTCAGGGTTCAGCGATCTCACTCCCAGACCCATCAAAATTAAAGAAAATGTATCTTCTTTGTTTTCACCCCTATGTGTGTGTCTTTCGAAGAATTGGCAGAGGTTGAGCTAAATAGCCCACACAAGAGTGTCTGGTGAGCAGATGATTTCCTTACCATTCAAAACAGACAAAATACAACAGGAGAAAATACAAAACACCTCTGAGTCAAGATAGCCCACTAGTTTATAACCGGACAATGGCAAGGGGAAATAGGGCAAAGCACGACTAGGGGGGGGAAATCAAAATGTGGCTGTTCATTTGGCAAACCATGGGGGGTCAGAGCGACAACCCTATGCTTTGCAATGTGGCAGTCAGATGAAAACCAACCTCTTGCTATGGGCTGTTTGAAAGAGAGCTGATGCTACCTTACATAGAAAAAATAAATCACTCACTATAACAATTCGTAGTGTTGAAAGTCATCATTCGTAGAGCCAGCTCACCTCTACAAACCTATCCACATATTCACACATGCCCTACAACTGAATGTGAGTGAACGCAGAGGACAGCAGTTTTAAAAACATAAAGGCAATAAACTTACCGACGCCGTATTTTTCCTGCTCTGTAGGTATCCACATGTTTACTTTTGGCACATTGATGTGTGTGGTCGGAATAGCAGCGAAATGCAGGGTTTTGGTGCTGTGTAACGCATTCTACTGGCGTGCTTTCCTCCGGTTTGTAGTAGGAGTCATTGTTTAGGTTACAGAGAGAGAAAGCTCTGCTGATACCGCCGCCGCCGCCGCCGCCGCTGCTGCTGCTGCTGCTCGTAGTGGTACAGGGACGTGCTGCCTTCTAGTGCTGTTGGAAATGTGACACTTGCGAGGTTTGACGCACTTGCAAGCCCAGTGAAATTAGATTGTCACCTCAACTTCCTGACATGAGAGGGCGGAGAGCAAGGAAGCTGTACATGTATCTGGTGTTTTAAAATTATATTTTTGTTGTTAATGTCACCTGTAATACTCATCAGTAGTCTTAATATAAAAGCACTTATAAGTTGATCTGTGAAAGTGTTAATCTTGAGAATATTGGGCTGACATTTTTGTATCAATAGCTTTTCTACACTACATTTGAATTCACCTCTTAATAGTTTTAATTGGTGCTAATGCTTTGCCACTCTACCAGCACACATTTAACTCTAAAGTTAGCCTTTGCACAGGTCAAGCAATAACCATGGCAGTATGTGACATTGTTCTATGTTAGTGACATGAAATAACTTCTTAATAAAAACATCTGAAACAAGAAATAGGCTACGACACAGTGCATTGCTGTCACCAGCTAAGTTAAAGGCTAAAGCGCTAATAGCATAAAAGGCTAGTAATGTTACCACTAGCATTAGCTTATTTACAGTAAGCTGTAAATTTAAAGAAAACATGCCACTGGCTATTTTCCTTCCTCAAAATATGTTACAGCAGGACTAACATTAACTTACTAGACTACCAAAAAACCCCATGCATTTTCCAGTTTAAACATGCTAGCTAGTTTCCCATCCTATTTTAATATATTTCTGGCAGACTAGTCTTTGCAAGTTAGCCTATAGCCTACCTCAAGAATGTTTTTTTTTTTAAATGTAAATGAGATAGACATGAAGCCTAGCCTATTAACAAAACACATTGTTGTTGTCACATTGATGTGACCAAAACACCAAACACAGGGTGAAAATGTGAAAGGTTATTAAAACAAATTATAAAATGGTTAAAATTTACTTTAACGTCCTCTTCATTCTTTCATTGCACTGTGTAACGTTGTTTCATTAATAAACATATAGATGATTCACCAAGATGTCCAGGGTTTGCAATCATTTTATACCACAAACCACTTTACTTGTGATTTAAATCAGTTTACAAGTGGCAGCTGAGATTTACGATATCGGATGTAGGAAGTCCCGAGGAGTCCTTGAATGCATCGCCAGCGCAGCGAGAAACGAGAGAAACGCATTCTGGGATTTGTAGTAGAACCCAATGACGTCAAAGCACAGCATCTTTACAGCCATTACACTATTACTTTGTTTTTGGCCTTCCTGTAAGCAGTTAATGAGAAATAAATAAACATGGACTCACATAGACCCATGATTTTAGGGTTATAGTGTAGTAGAGCATGACTTTGTGACAGTGGAGAATCCTCTCCTGGACAGACAAGCCTTCTACTGGGAAAACTATTGCATGAAAAAAATACACAAGACTACATGAGAAGAAGAAAACTGGAGGCAATTCACAAGAGAGTGAGTTTATATATGTGCCTGTGTTGCCTGTGGGTAAGTGTAGCCTATGTACACCCAGTGTCACACATTTTTTATATACCGGCTGTCCTTACCATCTAATACAACCATAGCACCCATACACTTTCCCCGCTTTTCTTTCATTCCCTACTAGCTCTCATCATCTGTCTGGGTGGAGCTGTGTTTTGTTTGAGCACAAAACCCATTCTAATGCATGTTCATTTCCCATGCTGCAAATGGTGCATTAAAATGCTTTGAAGTGTCAAATATACCTCTCTGTCTCATCACAAGTTCACATGTCCACTTACCCATCCACCTTTGTAGTTTACATGGTGAATTATGAATGGATATGCTATGAAAAACAAGCAACTTGAGGCTCGCTGCTGGTTTTGTCAGCTTAACGTAGCCTATACTGTGTGCTAATTTTACAGTGTGTTTCCACGTTGCACTGCTTCATCCCTATGCTTCATTGCCATACAGCCCCCTACAATATTTCTGATTGGAGAGGTGGGGGTTGTGGGTAAAGGGTGATTTTCAGAATGTTGTACTCTACATATAAATAAATCATAAGCCGGGGAGCAAAGTAAGACAGAAACCCAATGGATTCCCTGCGAGGACAGGAGATTGGAGCCAGTGTGCTCTTTTAGAGGGTGGAAACTAGACTATGTTCTACATCAGTAAATCACTGTGCAAACTCCAGCTGCCATGACATTTAGGTTGTGATAGAGGTGGAGAAATATGGCAAGGTAAATAAGAAAACAGGAATGGGACAGATAAGACAGACATGACATTTTTCTCAACTTCAAATGACTAGAATATCTGGATACTCATTGAAATGATACTATTGTTAACGTACAGTGCCAGGTTCCAAAGAGATTTTACAAGAGAATTTACAAAATGCAGTGTTTGAGAAGTGAAATGTTTACATGATAATGCTGACACACTGATGTTTAACTGGTAATGTTTACTATCTTCGTTTAGCATGTTAACATGCTAACATTTGCTAATCAGCATTAATGGTGATGGTGCTAAATTAAGTCAGAAGAATTCATCCTCTAGGGACAAGAATGTTTGTACAAAAATGTATGACAATTCATCCAGTAGTTTTTGACATTTGTCAGTCTGGACCAAAGTGGTGGAATGACCAACACATCGACCGATCAACATTGCACTCCCTCCATTCACTCTGCTAGTGTGGCTAAAAATACCCATCTTCAGTATGTTTAGACAAATGTTCCGTCTTTTCGATGTCTGCGAAGTGAAACCATGTGACACTGTAAGCCTCAGACCGACAGAGAATGATGAAGCAGCAGCTGATGGGCTGAAGACAGGGGGAAAAAGGGAAGGAGAGGGAAGTGGCATTTCCGTTCACTGACCACACTGTGAAGGATTATCATAGTGGACTGAGGACAGGTCGTGTCACCCAGCATTATGTTTATGTTCTCATTTCTCTCCTTCCCTTCATCTCTTGGTTTCCCCTTCCTCTTATACCTTGTCCCCTCCCAGTGTCCTTACATTACTTCATGTTTGCTCCGAGTTTCATCAGAGGGACCCATATGTTACCTGCAGGGCGTCGTAGTTGAGAGTACGACTGAAGATGATGGAGGGGAGATGGAGTCGGTTTATAGCCAGTTCCACTAGCCCAGATGGGCTCTGAAGATTGCTCAGCATTTCTGACACTCAACCACCAGTCTCTTTTCATCTCTGGCCCATGGCCACAAATAAACGCAACATCTGTGATGCTGCCACATAAATCAGACTGGACTGACTAGACTGAAGAGAAGAGAAGAGAAGAAAAGAAAAGAGATTTCGTTAGCATCAGCCAGGACTCCATTGCTGTTGGAACATAAATAAGATGTATCTAACAAAGGAGATGCAAGATGACATGGTCAGTGATGCGTTTTAAGGCCATAGTATAGCTTTCAGCTTTCATTTAGGTATAACCGTGGTTTATTCTTTGTGTTGTCTCATTTTTCCTTTGGGCATTATACCACTAGAATCTAGAACTACAATCAGTTTATTTGTCAAAAAAGTTAGACCACACTAGGCTGACTTACTTTGCTGGCTGGCTGGCTGGAGCAAAAATGGCACTGGCTTATCTCAAGAGACCCCTGCCTATCACCTCTTCACAGCACTTCTCAGCTTTGATTTAATTCACACCAGGAAGTGTAGGTCAGATGGGGGAAAAACATATGCCTCCCCCAGCTTACGCGCAGCAGGCAATATCCTCACCTCCAGTAGGAACAGGCCTCTAAATATAGCCATGAAAATAGGCTGTGCCTTACAAGAAAAACACCTCTCCCTGTACATTGTACTACATAAAGAATTTCACAACCCAGTACCTCTGATGAGGGATCTTCACATAGAAATGCTGGCATTAATTACTTTTTACTTTTCCTTGACAGCATACTATTGGCACGTTTACTGTAGCTTCGTGAGGGATTAGTAATTTGCTCTTCCTATATCATGTGTAATGCCTTCTTAGGATATAATCCACCCATATAAGCACATACTCACGTGCACGTATGCACATAAATAGACACATATTGTGAGAAACAGTTTCTTCCTGTGGCATGTGTGGATCTTAGAAGCCAATACAGTCAGACCTACAAACAAAAGTAGACAGAAGCATTGTGAAGGTGTGGAGGAGTGTCATAGTAAATGTGTCAACACAGACACTGATATAAAAAAGGGATGCATGTTGTATTACTTTGATACATACAGCATTTAAAATGTATCAAAATTGTAGGCAGGTAGGCTATTACATTCACCATCTTAGTTTACATGCTTACAACACTTTTTAAAACACAACTTAGCGTTAAACACAAAGTACAGCTGCGACTACTGGAAATGTCATGAGGTATCTGGTCATAAATTAATAAATGTATTGGAAGAATTTTAACTTTGACCAGAAGATTGCGCTACATGAAACGTTGAGGGATGACAAACATTATACCAGATCTTCCAAGTGTACCAAATTTCATAGCAATCCATCCAATAGTTGTCAAGACAGTTCACTAAATACCACGATGGTGGCGCTAGAGGAAAAGTCAGAGGATCACCAAATTCAGCAGGAGTCTTGCTCTGGGGACCATGTCTGTGGAAATTGTCCTGGCAATCCATCTGTGGAGACAGTTCAGCCTAAACTAAAGTGGTGGACTGACCGAGCCACATTGCCATCCTTTGAGCTGCTAAAAATTCTTCAAAACCACTAAAAAGCTTTGCCAGATATCTGAGCATTATTCTTGATGTTCTCCATCATGAATGACAGAGCATCATCTGCAGATCCTACACTCTACATCAGAGCAGCATATCAACTCAAGTTTTTTCCTGCTCTCTGCTGGGCCTTCACGTCAAACCTTGTTTTGTTTTGGCTGGATGTAAAAATAGACCACCCTCCGTCTCCCTCCTCACCATCAACACGGAATGCACCACGGATGATTTTTCATTGGTTTGATATGCAAAACCGCACTCAGAAGCAGTAGAAATACGATTTGCAGTACAGGAATGGATCCTGTCACTGTGGGAATCAAAAGACTCAATAGCACAGTGTCGTCCCCACCCCCCCTTGTTCTCTCTTATCTAGTTTAACTGCTTCTCTGATAAACCCAAAACGTTTGCTATCAACAAGTATATGAGTTACTGCAGACAAACAATACACACTTATTTTTTTATATCTGGCTAATGCGTGTTTCCAGCTGCTTTTTACCTTTGAAAAGAGGTCTTTACTCCTTCAGGCACAAAGTGTTTTTTTGGTTTTCAACATATTCCCAAAGATCTTTGATGGGCTCTGAACCCTGATCTTGTTTCAAGACATCAACAAGTGGAGTTAAAAGGAGGAGCTCAGTCATTTGTTATCTGCTTTAGCCTATGAAGTGGTCTTTTTCATCCGCTTTGCCTCTAGGAAGCCTCTGAACAGACAAGCTCTCCAGCCGCACTTGTAACAAGCAAGACATTTTCATGTAAACACTTGTTCCACTACACTATATGGTTGTGAGTGGTCCTCTAGTCCATGATGTTCTGGGGTTCCTCACTGTATGGTAAACACTAACAAATAAAGCTCTTGTTTCAATGTGTATATCTCTTTTAAATATGAGCAGAGGAGCTCATTTAAGATTATCTTTTCAAAGGCTATCCAAGTATTTTCTCATGTTCAGCCTTCTTACTACAATTACTTTATATCGCTGCTCTCAATTTTCCAAGAACATGCCATAGTTTTCAAACCTTCCTTCATTCCATGCTTTCCATTATTTTCAGCATGCCATAGCCAGAAAACTGAGACAGGCTTGAGATGAAATCCATTACTGGTGCAGTATTAATGTTAGTTTTACAGATTTAGAATTGACATATAAATGAGTGTCTCAGTCCAGGTTTCACTAACTGTATTTCTCTTGAACTCAAGTTACCAAGATGAGTTGCAACCATAGACTGTACAAAAGAAGTGGACGTTGGTTGCAACCCTAAAAGCCACATTTTTCTCAGGTTACAGTTTTCGGTGTGTGGTAACTGCAGGCCCCATATTGGGCATCTATGAATGGGTTTTTATGACTAACATGCTCTGCTGGGCTCCCACATCCCCCGTGCTGTTGCACACTGTGGGTGCAATATTACAGAATATAGCCACCTGGACCCCGACACCCACCAGCAAAAATGTAATTGTTCCTGCAAGAGTATGTACACACACACACACACACACACACACACTCACTCACACATGCTGGACAGATGGCTGTCATAAATGGCTGTATCTGTTAGCAGGTTGAAAGCCATCCTTGGCAATGTGTCCATTCCCCACACCTACCCACCGACCCACATACATGTTTCATCTCATCACACACGCTGACAGCACACACACACACACACACACACACACACACACACACACGCATGCACACAATTTTCTGGCAATATATAATATAAAAGTAAATATCCACTTGAGCCTTCGCAAAAACATTGACTGGCCAATCATAGCTTAGCAACTGTAACTAGGCACAGCAAGCCTGTCAAGCTTTGGATTTGTCCACATGCTGAAGCAGCAGTGCATAGGGCTGTAGTGAGTAATACCCACAATTTAAAGAGTTTGGAGGATCGTTTTTATTTAGCAACAACGCAAGAGTGAAAGTGTAAGAAATGGTTGGAACAGTGTGTTTGCCTGCACTTACATGAGCTGCAAAGGTTATTATGTCTGGCTAACAACATAGCTTACTACATACAGTAGTAACCTAACCCAATGCTACTTCTGGGGCCAAGGAGCATTTCATACTACATTATTTTGTGCTAGTAGCACATGCACTGTGCAGTATTTCTCCACAATGTAGGCTAACATTGATGACTCATTAGGACTTACTAGCTCCACACTGCAATCCAAGACCAGTTTCTTGGTCATCAGCTGGTGTGAGAATGCTGACTTTTTGCTAGTATACTTTTACCATGATATCATTTAATCAAGTTCATATTTAAGATCCTTTTAAAGGTTTTCTGTTTTAAAATGGCTCAACCAAAAATAAGTCAGCTGGAGACGCTTTCAACCAGCAAATGGAGCTGATGTTAGTATAGCTACAACTGATAAAAATCTGCTAGAGACAGTCTGCATTCGCCACCTAGAAGTTGACGACTGTCTTAAATCAAGGAGCCAGTGTGAAATTACTAGAAACAGGAAGATGTAAATCTGCCCCTTGTTGGAAAGACGTGGCAAAAAGTCAGATACAACAGTGATAGCACATGCAGCACTCCTAGTTCATAAAGCATTAACACTTGTTGTTTCAGCAAAAGCAATGGACCATCACACGACAAATGACCTACTAAACAATATTTGATGCACTAAAATTGTATTATTGGGAATAGGCCTACGGAAAAGAAGAACTAGATACTTACAGATAGTTACAAACACAGAGGGACTGAGAAAAGAAAACAGTAGCAGTTATACAGAACCAAAACTACAGAAATTTCAACATAAAGAAACTGAATTAAGGGAAGAATAATTAAAAGGATGTCCAGCTAATAGAGATAGATAGATAGATAGATAGATAGATAGATAGATAGATAGATAGATAGATAGATAGATAGATAGATAGATAGATAGATAGATTGATAGATAGATAGCATGTAAAG
The DNA here is from genome assembly GCF_014851395.1 of Micropterus salmoides. Lineage (NCBI taxonomy): Eukaryota > Metazoa > Chordata > Actinopteri > Centrarchiformes > Centrarchidae > Micropterus > Micropterus salmoides. The sequence goes on from NW_024041484.1 coordinate 11,527,533, forward strand.
ACTACATTTTTAGCAGTGCACATGCAATCTTTTGTTCCTATGCTTAGTCATCTGTCTTACACCGTTGATCTGTAAAACCACAACAGCCCAACCAGCTCTCAGCAAAGTGCTGTTTGCTCTTTTCTGGTCAGTGTTTAGCTGTTCTATCAGCATGTTGGTCTGTGGGTGTTGGTGTGAGGAGCAGTCTGTGCTGCGATGAGTGTAACCGCCCCACCTACATCCTGTAATCCGCATAAAGAGGTGGTGTATAAGATTCACTAGTGGGTGAGCTGATAATTTCTGCTTTTCTGATGGATTAGGCCCTCGGCGCATAAAAATGCCACAAGGGGTATGATTACCATGGCTGCATGTTTACACGGACTAATAACATAAAAACACGCTGACACATTTAACTGTAGCCTGTGACACCCGTGACCGCATGCAGCGCTATAAACCTTAGGGGCTGGAATTACATACTATAATTGCAAATGCTTAGATTTAGTGGAAAGTCAGCAGTTAGGTTATCTCTGGTAAAAACATGGCTGCAGAAAGAACGAGTTGAGACCCAGAAATATATAAAGTATGAATGTCCATATTGCTCTGCGTGCATTACAGAGATTATTATGCCATATGTGATCACTGCGTGAGAACATGTATATGTGCTTATGTGTGAGTGTTTGCATGGCATTTATGTGTTACTCGGAAGTCAAACTTATGTGCGATTGTCAGTCAGGGCTCCTACATTCTGGAACAGTCTTTCAGCTGGCTAAATTATCTGTCATTGTTTCATTTTATGTTACAAACTTACAAATATTACATTGCGGTTGTTGATTCTATTTAACTGAAATTTGGTGGAGAGATAACCCAGGGTCAACGGATCAGTTAATTCAATTTTGGAGGTGATCAAGATCTAGGATTTCCGACATTATATGATTATCTTAGTCGTTATTACTATGGTGAGCTCATATACTAGAGGGAAGGTCTGACAGCCTCTGGACCTTCTAAATCAGCTGCTGAAGACAGAAAATCAGCACATCTTTGTAGTTTGAGAATTGCACCAAGTTGGCAGTGACTGGTAGTTTTTATTTGCACTCATGCTTCAAACTATTTAGAAAGACCCTATACAGTACATATGTACACAAATCTCATATGTGTATATTAGGGTGGGCATGTGTGTGTTTGAGCTTCGGCCTGTCAGCAAAACAGAAGCAGGAAAGACTGATCTGGACCGATAAGTCAACAGAATTACAAATCACAGCAGGAAATGAAACAGCCAAGATTTACTGCCATGGAAAGCTCTTTCAGGCACACTGTCTCACATGTTGCATACATGTATCATATACATGCCTTTGTGCTGCATGTCATACACAATGGACCAACATAATGTGAATGGGACTCATGAATTTATGAATTTCACGCAGCACAAAGCATGTGTTTCAGCGTTTTTTCAAAGGCTCCTACCGTAGCACTGTATTTTACTCTGTCTACATATTAACCCGGTGAAATAATCAATGCTTATTTAACTAAAAATGTAAATTCAGCACTATGTCAGCACCTGTTGATGGTGGCTGCACCATCAGAGTCAAATAGACACCTTTTTTGATCATTTCGAAAACGCTCATCTCAGAGCTGTATCGCCTCTATCAGTGAACAAACAACACTCCAGCCGACGCTTGTCAATGCATATAATTGTCACTGAAAAGTCCACATTCATTGAGATTTGCTGCGCATGCGTGTTCTTGCGCAACGCTTTGAGCATCAACTATACTTGAAAGACCACAAAGATGATTCAAACTGATGTTAGAAATTGGGGTCACAAGATGGGAAAAGGGGCAGAAAATTTGTCATAATAAATGAATTATATGTGTGTGCTTTCAGTGCAGTTGCATTAAGGCACAGATGAAAGCCGGTGGAGGGAAGATCTGTGCCTCCTGGCTCAGTGGGAGACACACCAGGCTTTACACTGATAACCTGACAGTGAAGTGAGGGAGTCTGTGAGTTGCTGCCGCACTCACTGTATTCAGGCGTGCAATGAGAACCAACACTCTCACACAGGGCCTATTTCAAGCATACAGAAACATCAAAAATATGTACACAGGACAGGGGTAGGCAAAACAAGAAAACGTAAAAAGGAGGGAAAGGAGTGAAATTACAAAATTGACAGAAACAAAGAGAGAGGCGGAGAGAGAGACAGCTCTGGACAGATTTGCAGCAACAGAGAGACAGAAAAAAACAAACACAGCTCCATTCTGCCTCCCACATCAAACAGCCTTCTCTTCTAAATGTCAGGGCAGCTGGATATCAGGCCTGCCTGTGCGTCTGAGTCAGGCTCGCCTGCCCTCATGGTTTGATTCGTTGTCCTTAAACCTTGACTGTCAGGTGTCTTCTGCAACCAGAGCATGCACCACAGCATTTTATGGTTAATATTTTAGATGCTGCTGCAGCTACAAGGCAAGGGCATAGCAGGGAAGATGACCATTTCTCCGTGGATGGATTTATGTATCCATAAGAGATGTCAGGGCAGTGAGAGAGAGCGAGATGGCCTGGCACTTGGAGAAATATACAGTGGGAACGAAACAGTGGCTGTGTTCCCATGATTATGATTTATCACTTCAGGTAGTGTATGTTTAATCCAGACAGGCCAATCTTACACAGTCCCTCAAAGGGGGGAAGTAAATAGATTGCGTTCAACGTGCTTGTTGTTTGGTGAGGAAAGCTTCAATTTATTTCCGTTCTTGGGTGTTGTTCATATTAAAAACATAGCTTTTTTGCCTCCGTGAGGGAAATTGAAACCCTTCCACTCTTAAATAAAATTACAGTCCAGCCTTTAAACTAGAAGATATTGAGCAATAATTTGACTTATATTTTTATTCACTGGAACACATTTGCTTCTCTTTCTCTATGTCTCACTATCTGCTTCCCTCATCTCTGGCCTGACAGACAGAGCCGAGTCCCAGCGGATATTCTTTTCTCCTCCAACTGTCACAAACCATGACATAACCTTTAAAAAGCCCTTTGGCTCGTTTTCTTACATCAGTCTGCTCTATTTCCGAATAGTACCCTGCCATGATTGGTGCAATTTTTCACTGAACACTCAGCCCACTCTTTTATTAATCAAACATGACATATAGCACTCTAAAATGAAGACCAACTCAATAAAATGAGTGCAGTGCAGTGCAGTGCCAGGAAATGGTACAACACACCTTAACATGACTCTGCTATTAAATGACCAACAGTAATGAGAAACAAGATACAGCAACAGTTTGATTTACACACATACTCCAAGTGGATTTGTGTAAATACTAAAAATCTTTTCCCAAAGTCAGTGGATAAAATATTAAACAGTGTTTTAAAGCAATAGTTCAACATTTTGGGAAAGGTAACACCATCTGCCTACCAACGCTGCTATGACTGTCTAATTAATACATTACATCTGGTTTACCTGTGCAGAGAGGGGTGTTATGGGTACCCGTAGGTCGTAGGAATGGATGCACCTCCCAAATCTTCCAACCATGTTATGCGCATTATGCAAGATTATTGGTTGATCCAACATCCTCTTAGGAGTTTAGATATTTCAGCATAAAACCGCCACAAGGTATCTTCTAGAAGCTAAATTCCTCTTCAATGCACTTGAATCCATCTTGGCATTGTCCTGACCATTTACACTGAACCATATTCTGTGGCTGGCTAAATGTGGCCCTGCTTCCTTGAGGAAAACGTTTAAAAGTATAACAGATTGCTACGGACCGGCTCAAAAACCCTGACATGAATAATGACAAAGTGACGGTACCATTACTTTTATTTTACAATAACACAAACATTTCATTAACATAACTAATCAAACAATGCAGTGTAGTATGGTAATCAGTGAATCAGTAGTGTCAGCATGTGTGCATGAAAGAAATGATGAGTGCGATGTGGTGTTAAGAAAGAAAGCAACGTAATGGAGAGTAGTAATAGGAACTGCGTTTCCCTCCTCTCTTTCTCCTAAGTGCCATGGGTAGGATCTGCTTTATATATGGAGAACAGCGGGCCCGGGTGGCTCCAATACATGATGACGACGACTCCGCCATCTGAAACCTACAAAAAAACACACAGGTGAATATTCAGCAACCAGACATCCCGGGAACATCACACAGATACACAGATGTATATATCCACCAACTTTGTATGTACAGCCTGCACATGAGCCACTGTAAAACCACAACTGTAGTTTTACCCTTCTTACAGTTTACAGTTTACAGTTTTTTGTGCAGATTAATCAAAGGAGATTAAATGTGTTAATGAATGATATCTAGAGTTCCTGTTAGAAAGTTCCTGTTACCTTTGAGCCCAGATATACCTGCTGCTTCTCCCGTTTCCAGTCTTTATGCTAATCTAAGGTTACCAGCTGCTGGCAGTAGCTTCATATCTACATGGAATTGTTATTAACTCTCTGTAAGGAAGAGAATAAGCGTATTCCCCAAAATGTCAAAGTATTTCTTTAAATACACACTGTACATACCTTTAGCCCTGTGGCCCGTAGTGTTGTGTTAGCAGGAATTGCAACATACTATGCAGAATAGTATTTACTTAAGGTCAGTAGTCACAAACTGGCAGGGTTCTGAGGGATTACATTTTGTGATTCACCTTCATACTGGAAGTGCATAATGCGACTGCATGAAGGAGGCACACACTGTAGAGGCATCAAAACCCGTATTCCTTGCCCTCTTGCCTCAGGCCTTGTCATGGTGCTTTTGAAGACACGCATACATGCCTGTTAGCAGCTCACATACATGTACGAATGCACACACCAAAATATGATCTATGCATCTTTGATCTCTGTTCTGACTGCATAAATTACTGGGATTTGCGTTAAAAGCACCTTGGAGGAGGAGAAAGCTGGAAAATTATGAATTCTCTGTCAATTCTCTGGAGAGAGTTAAGGCTTTATTATACATGAGGCAGGTTGGGGGGTGGATTGGATCCGTAGTTAGTAATTTTTCAACAAAATATGTATAGTAATAGTAAAAACAACATGTTAGATATCAATGATTATAGTCAAATCCCAATGACATTTTGTAAGTGTACAGATAAATAGTATATCAGGTGCTATTAAAATAATCTTTATAGCTTAAAAAGGCAGCTTTTCCAGCCATGTTTGTGAACCACTCCCACTAGTTTAGTACAAGAACACAGCTCAAAGAGATTGGTACAGATTTCTGCCAACAAGCTACAAGTAGTGATTCCTTGTCAGAGGGGGGTCTGCACGCAAGCAAACACATATAGGGTAAAACCCATGCACACAAACAAACAACCAGCTGATCCAGCGGGAAGTAACACTGCCCTGAACATTGTTAGTGCCGAAATCAGAATCAATACGTGGAGGCAGATACTGTGAGAGTGAGACAGATGGTATAGATTTAAGCATACTGTGTGGATAAAGGCAGAAACAGAGTGTGCATGCAGACACAGATACAGACAAAAAAACCAACATCTGATGATGTACACATAACTAAGCTTTTTTTGCAGGGAAGCCATGCTGACACGATGCCAGGATTGTTATGGAGTTCCCTTAGCTGATAGCAGCCAGAAAGTCAACAAAGTATCCAGGTGGGAAAAGTTTCCTCAGCCAGCTGTTTACTCCCAAACAAAAATAAAAGCTTCTATTATTCAGCCTATGGACAGTACGAGTACGAGCCTGCAGACCAAACAAAACAGGAGAATTTTCCCCACTCTGATGTGACACTAAATTGAGAAGCAATACAATCTGTACATAAATACTACTGAATGCTATTTCTAAGTCTAGCTATAGCACATTTATTTGCACAGTCATACAAAAAAGAATTGAAGAAGCTGTGGCGATATGATCAGAAAACAAGATGTATTTTAAAACATCTCAGAAGAAGAAAAAACAAAAAACTGAAGATGATAAACAAAGAACACAATTTTGAACCCTGGTGCCTGATTAGGGATTTAATGTTTTGGTCTGGACTGATTGAAACGCAGGGATTAACGGAAGGGGGCAGCAGAAAATATGAGCAACACACAAACAACAAAGGCAATATAAAACAATGCATCCCTAAAAGGTTTGGGTAACACTTTCTATGAAGGTCATCGCTATAATGACTTATGCATATATTTATAACACGATATAATGCGTCCATAAGACATTATAACAGTTGTTATAATCACTTACAAACATGCATTAGGCGCAATAGCAAAGTTCATAACGTATTATGACCTTTTGCAAGAATCTCCGACCATGTTCCATAACACATTAAAACCGCTGAGTCTGCCTCCTTATGAATACACTTTAGTCACCATTTACAATTAGTGATATAAAATGGAATAATAGCTTATAGTAATTTTTAAAGTTATATAGCATGTCTTTGTTTGCTTTAAGTAAAGTGTCTATCTAATATCTATCCCTTACAGGTGGACATAATACCATATGAACAAATTTTAAGAAGTGTGTGTGTGTGTGTGTGTGTGTGTGTGTGTGCGCATTTCTAGCTGAGGGCAGCAGTATAGGTTTTGGGACTCAGGGACCCAGGGCCAGGGAGAAGCTCTTTTTATCCAACCACACACACACACACACACATACAGAGTCTTACTATCTTCGTGGGGACATAATGCATACCCTTATCTTAATACTAATCTGAACCCTAAAACCAAGTCTTAACCCTCAAACAGCCATTTAGAAGGTTGTGCGTTTTGATCCCAACACAGCTGGTCAGTCAGTATAGTGAATCCCTGTTTTTAGATCCCACAAACAGTAAAAAAAAAAACACACACACACACGCACACGCACACACACACACACACACACACACACACACACACACTTATATATACACACACTCTCTGTCTCTCTAAGTTAGGAAAGCAAAGAGAGAGAACAGAGGGGAGGAAAATAGAGAGGCAGTGTGAGACAAGATGGAAAGCAAAGCTGCGATATATACAGTGGGTACGGAAAGTATTCAGACCCCTTTAAATTTTTCACTCTTTGTTTCATTGCAGCCATTTTCCAAAAATCAAAAAAGTTCATTTTATTTCTCAGTAATGTACACTCAGCACCCCATCTTGACAGAAAAAAACAGAAATGTAGAAATATTTGCAAATTTATTAAAAAAGAAAAACTGAAATATCACATGGTCATAAGTATTCAGACCCTTTGCTCAGTATTTAGTAGAAGCACCCTTTTGATGTAATACAGCCATGAGTCGTTTTGGGAAAGATGCAACAAGTTTTTCACATCTGGATTTGGGTATCCTCTGCCATTCCTCCTTGCAGATCCTCTCCAGTTCTGTCAGGTTGGATGGTAAACGTTGGTGGACAGCCATTTTCAGGTCTCTCCAGAGATGCTCAATTGGGTTTAAGTCAGGGCTCTGGCTGGGCCATTCAAGAACAGCCACGGAGTTGTTGTGAAGCCACTCCTTCGTTATTTTAGCGGTGTGCTTAGGGTCATTGTCTTGTTGGAAGGTAAACCTTCGGCCCAGTCTGAGGTCCAGAGCACTCTGGAAAAGGTTTTCGTCCAGGATATCCCTGTACTTGGCTGCATTCATCTTTCCCTCGATTGCAACCAGTCGTCCTGTCCCTGCAGCTGAAAAACACCCCCACAGCATGATGCTGCCACCACCATGCTTCACTGTTGAGACTGTATTGGACAGGTGATGAGCAGTGCCTGGTTTTCTCCACACATACCGCTTAGAATTAAGGCCAAAAAGTTCTATCTTGGTCTCATCAGACCAGAGGATCTTATTTATCACCATCTTGGAGTCCTTCAGGTGTTTTTTAGCAAACTCCATGCGGGCTTTCATGTGTCTTGCACTGAGGAGAGGCTTCCGTCGGGCCGCTCTGCCATAAAGCCCCGACTGGTGGATTGCTGCAGTGATGGTTGACTTACTACAACTTTCTCCCATCTCCCGACTGCATCTCTGGAGCTCAGCCACAGTGACCTTTGGGTTCTTCTTTACCTCTCTCACCAAGGCTCTTCTCCCCCGATAGCTCAGTTTGGCCGGACGGCCAGCTCTAGGAAGGGTTCTGGTCGTCCCAAACGTCTTCCATTTGAGGATTATGGAGGCCACTGTGCTCTTAGGAACCTTAAGTGCAGCAGAAATTTTTTTGTAACCTTGGCCAGATCTGTGCCTTGCCACAATTCTGTCTCTGAGCTCTTCAGGCAGTTCCTTTGACCTCATGATTCTCATTTGCTCTGACATGCACTGTGAGCTGTAAGGTCTTATATAGACAGGTGTGTGGCTTTCCTAATCAAGTCCAATCAGTATAATCAAACACAGCTGGACTCAAATGAAGGTGTAGAACCATCTCAAGGATGATCAGAAGAAATAGACAGCACCTGAGTTAAATATGAGTGTCACGGCAAAGGGTCTGAATACTTATGACCATGTGATATTTCAGTTTTTCTTTTTTAATAAATTTGCAAAAATTTCTACATTTCTGTTTTTTTCTGTCAAGATGGGGTGCTGAGTGTACATTACTGAGAAATAAAATGAACTTTTTTGATTTTTGGAAAATGGCTGCAATGAAACAAAGAGTGAAAAATTTAAAGGGGTCTGAATACTTTCCGTACCCACTGTATATATATATATATATATATATATATATATATATATATATATATATATACTGTATATATACTATATACTATAGGAATGTGGGATTAACATATATTTAGATAATTTCACATGACAAATTGTACATTTAATAAAACTGTCTGTTTCTATTTAGGTTCACAACTGCTATTTCCTCATTTGCAACTCCTAATGCACCTCTAGCCATCTCTCCTTTTGATTTCACAGTCTCAGGAATTCTGTGTGTATGTTTGTTTTGGGGAGTTTTTCATCGTCTTCTCTGAGAGTGCTGGCTGTGTCAGGAAAGGCTGTAGAGAACCTGCAAAGCCCATTGAGACACTATATGATTGTGGACTGACAGACTTGACTTGAGCTGACGAGAGTGTGTCCACGATGGGGGCTATTACAAGTTATTAGTAAGTAGTAATTCCTTACCCTTAAGAAAACAGTTAATATATAATTTAATGTGGATCTACTCAAATTGTTCAGGGTTCCCTGCTCTCCTTTCTTTGTTTCTGTCTCTCTGAAATGTGCCCATTGGCCTAACAGGCAAGCAGCTCCAGTGAGCAGACAGTGGTAATAATTCAAAGTCAGTCTGTGCACTGGACCGCCACACAGACTCATTTAAATACTGCCCACAGCCATTACTATTTCTCTGTCTATATTATTATCTGTATCTCTCCCCTGCTCATTTGACCTACCCATGCTTCCTGCCATGACTGCTTCTACATTCTTTCCCCCCATTATGGCTCATTTGTGTATTCACAGCATCACTCCTTCACCTTCCAAAACTTATTTACTCCCAGCTCTTTTCTTTTCTCCTACCTTTCTCTCATACTATCACTACTTTATCTGTTCACCAAATCCTCAGAGCTCAGGGGTGAGTTGCCAGGATGCCAGGAAGCTCTGATTTACTTATCTTTGTTTGTTGCCCCTGGCAATAATGTTAGAGCTCAGCAAGAGATCACAGCTAGGGCTACGTCAATGTGGGAAATTAGTATGCCTGGATGCACATACCGACTGAATACTGAATGAATGTATGCAGAGTGACATGTATAATACATGTACAGTCTAGACATTTTGGTATGTTTTGCACTCCTCAAAAGCTATACTTTTATGTAGTCATTTTGGCAATTATTTTGTGAAGACATCTTGTTGTTTACCACTGTACCTCCAGCCTGCCTTGTATTTCATTAAAGCAGTATTAACTATTTTTTGCCACTTGTAGGCAGTGAGAGGAGCTGTAATCACACCATTGACATATTATCACATTAAAAAGGTGATTTAGTGAACGTGTTAGCCAACAGTTGCCTATTTACACACCAAGAGTCATTTTGTGTCCAGTATTCACTCTCCTTATAACTCTGTCTCCACCATCTCCGGAGGGAAATATCTGGCACTTCAGCTCTTAAAGACTCACCAGCTAGCCACTAACTTTTTCTGGCTGCTCTTTGGTGCATGGCAGGTAACCCAAACAACCAAAACAGTACACCCGTGTGGCTTTGTCACTGTCAGCAAGGTCTTTCACATTACATAGAACCAGTGTTAACATTAAAATGCTTGATAGTGTAGCTTTAAGTTTTCCCAAATCACCAGAATTGCCTTTTGGCAAAAGAATGTGCCAGAACTTGTTTTAACAATCAAAGCTGAGCACTCAGGCATTCAAATACACCCAACAAGTTTATGAATAAAACATTTATTGTGGAAATATTGCGTTGTTTGGGTACGCTGAGGCTATACTCAAATGAGAAATTTGTATTCTTTATGTGGGATTTCTGACTGGTGAAGGTTTTCTCTGACTTTGCAGGGAGGACTCAAAACCTGTATGTAGTATTTTTTCAGCATAAGAACCATACCAGAATGCAACCTTCATTATCGATAGCAGTTTGTATAGTTTACTCACACTCCCTGCTTCACACATATCTTATTTGGTTTAATGGAAAGAGCTATGTGGATCCATCTGCAGTGGTTAAGGTGTGGGTGAATAAGCGAGTGAAATTCAAGTGAACAAACGGGGGAATTGGAGCATGGTGAAAGATTCAACCTGGGAGTCGTAATCATCTCCAGCTGCTGCCCACCACCTCTCTCATTTCACCCCAGTTCACTGTTGTTTCCCTTTTTCGTCCAGATTCCCTGCTCTCTCAATCCTTATCGCCCCCCACCCCTCCCTTCTTCCCTCGTATAATCTTCCACGCTGCTGGCAGATCTAGCTCATGGTACCCATGGGCTGCGTTTATCCCGGGCTCCCCAGGTAGTCAGGGGAGAGAAGAATCCCCCCACCAAGCCTCACCGCAGGTTCACCAGAGGTTCTCATGGCTTCACTGCATGCCACCCTGCAGCGCACAGTTGGTGCTGACCTACAGAAAAGAAAACATCGGCAAGGATGGGGAATAGGCAGATTATATAGAATTCATAACAAACATTGGTGGAGTTTAGATAAAACAACATCTATCAGACTTTTGAGTGTTACATTCCGAGATGCTGATGTTGTTAACCCCAGTGGCAGGTTTGTAAAAGAGAGTTAATGGTGTTTGAATGCGTACTTGCAAACACAGAGCCCAGCCCTCTTTAATTTTCCAGATATTATGAAGAGAACAAGAAGAGGGAATGGATTATTTCATTGTTTCTCCTCAGACTCATCCGTGCACTTACATAAGACATCATAACAAGTACCACACTTCCCTCTCTTTGTGGCTAGAGGGTTGCCAGGCAACTCCAAGAACGTCTGCCTGGCTGCGTCCCTACCACCTTTTGTGGCCCTCACACACACACACACACGCACCCATGCATATACGCATACAACCCAATCCTAGTTAATCACCTGCTCTCTTCTGAAATTGTCTCGTCTCAGAGGTAGAATGAGGTTACTCAGCTCGGTTGTCTGTGTTTATCCAACCTAATGACATTGCCAGAAAGAGAAGTCTAAAAAAGAGAACAGAAAGTTTGCTGGACACCAGATGACGTGGAGTTTCCCAACTTCCTGGACAGAAGTGGCCAAAGGAACCTGGACCCATACTGAGGCTGTGTCTCTGTTTGTGTCTTCTTTGCAGTCGTTCTTCCTTCTCTCTGCCAAACTGCAATCTGGTCCACACAGTGTCTGATTCGGTTACATTAGTAGATGGATGATATGGGAGAGTAAAAACACAAAACATAGCTACTCAGATGTGCAACATCATCGTATTGAATGGGCATAATTTGCTTGAAGCTTCAAGTCCCCATCGAGTGTGCGGCCACTTTTAGTCAGACAGACGTGACTTCAACAAATATAGATTTTCTTTGCAGGTAAATGAAAAATTAATTATCAATCAGGATCAAGTAGCACTGGAAGACTTACAAGATTTTGAAAAGAATAGTCCAAATTGAAGCTGGAGGGGAAGACACAATGTGACTTTTAGTCCCCAGTATGTGTCTCCAACAATTCTTGATCCTACATTTCCCCCAATACAACTCAATGGCAAGAGATTACAATTGTGAAACTTGAACTTAATATTAATTTCATTATTGAATTGTTATGGTGGCCCATAAAGGAATTAGTGATCATGTTGATGTAACCCAAGGCTAAACATATATATACATACTTCTGATGTACAGTATGTAAGATAGATTTTGGTCCTCAGAGAAATGTAACGTCTTAGCAATAGATAAAAAACAAATATTTCCCATATGTTAGCTCATATTAGCTTGCGTGATCCTTTCCCATTTCCACTGTAACTGCCAAGAATGACCCAGTGTGCTGTGTGTCATTTCAAAAAAAATACTGTACTGTGATTACTATGCTGTACACTGAGACTGGGCTGTAGGCTTGGCTGTCCTGCTCGAGGTTTCTGTCTGTCTGGACCTGATCTATATAATAGAGCCCTGAGATAACGTCTGTTATGATTTAATGCTACATAAATAAAATTGAATTGATTTGAATTAAATTGAAAAATCCATCCTATCCCTCCTCTAAAACGGATTATTATTGGCTTGAAAATATATTTCCCACTAGATGTCCTCTGTATGGCAAGTGCAGGTGCATTAACACTGTGGCAGCCCTCAGCCTTGAATGGACACAGATTTACAAAGGCTTATTTCACATTAAATGCTAGCTAGAAGCAGACTGTGAAATGTTAATGTTTTATTTTAAGGACACCTTGTAAATCAAAAATAATATTTTACAGGACCGAAACACTGATTAAAGCTTAAAAGTACTTTGTACCGAGGAAGCAGAGTAGGCTTGAATAGGAGGGACACGTGGACAAACTTGTTGCAAAGATCACACTTCTCATTTGTCTTTCTTCTTTATCTAGATATTTATTTTAGGTTAGAAACAAAGAGAGGTTTGATATTTTTTCAGCTCTGTGGGCACAAATAACACCCCACGGGTCGATGGGCACCTAAACTGGAATACTGAGAGAAAAAGAGAAGGGGTGTGAGGAGAGTCGGGGAGATGTTTGTGTGTATGCGCATGAGCGTGAAAAGAAATGATGCACAAGACTCAGAGAGATACTGTGGGAAATAGAAGGCTAGAATATAACAATGAGGTGTAGTCATCCGCTGTGGCAAGGAAAAGCACTAGAGATTCCCCAACAGATCGTCTGCCTGTTTTAATAGCCTTTGGGCATAATATCCTCTTTAGATGGGATTCCATTGTCTGGGTAGCTGCAGCCTACCCAGACACACTCAGACTCCAGCAGCATCCACGATTACCTACAGTACTTTCTTTAAGAGGATGTCTTATTTTGTTAATGCCATTGTTTATTTTCTTTTTCCTATACTTCTCTGTACTGAACAGTGAGGTGAATGTACACAAAAATTACATAACACATAATATGTACAATAATTATAACTCAGTTTTCAATCTTATCTGGGGAAGAAGATTATTGTTTTAAATTAGTCTAATAGTTTCCAGGTCATCAGTATTTTAACTTCAAACAAGTCAGTCAGCTGGACTCTATGGGTGGCTGCACTAACTGGCTCCCTCCTGCATGGACCTTTAGATAGGATGTCTGAACTTATTTCAAGTTCTCTCCTGCCAGCCTTTTTCCGCAATCTTCCCCACAGCGGAGGAAGGAAGAAAATACAAGAAATTCCCATAATAGGAAAGGGGCTTTTCTGAGGAAATGGAATTGAACAAGCTTGTCTAGTCAGCCCTCTATTGACTCAAGGGCCAGGGCTATCTGTGGAAGCCGGCAAAATGGACCTCATCATCCAAGTGGAAGTGGATTGTTTGTTTCCTGGACTTGTCCAAATAAGCAACAACACACAATTAAAACAATTGTTTGTGGAACGTGCGTTACAACAGGTGAAAACGTGGATGGTCTGGATTCCTGTGATGTAGTTGTGAAATGATGCATCCAGGCTATTGGTTTGGTTTTGCTGGTGTTTACAACACACAACATGGCGGCCATACCTCCAGAATACGCAGGAGGTAGTGAGGACAGAGCAGAGAGTGCGTGAGGGTGCTATTTATCCCACATGCAAAGCCATCACACACAACAGCAAGCCACTAAATGTACTTTTAATCTACTTAATCAGGTGGCCAGATGACAATGACATTACCTTATCATTTTTGTGTTGGTGTGTGTGTGTGCTTGTGGCACTTAATGGATTTTCTCCAAGACTCAGATAAGCCTATATACCTGAAGTGCAAAATGCTTTCAGTGCAGATCTTATTCAGATTCTGCAGCAGAGTGCCCACACCTTTTGAGCAAGATACAAGGTAAAGTTCACTTTAAAAATAACATTAGAGTAAACAGAGGCAACTTCTTATTGCAGCAGAGCCTGCACACGCAGTGCCAGTCAAAGGCGGATGGATTTGAAATGTAAATATATCACAATGTTCTACTGGATTACTGACTAGCAAACTAATTTGCAAATAGCTATTCAAAGAGAGGCTGTGACACAGTGGCGTTCTGCTCTTGGTGTGATTAGGTTTGAAGTTGAGATGAAAAGGCAGAGCAGTGTTGGGGCATACAGGTGTTTTTGACCGACCTTCCCCCAACCTTCTGTTTATTTTGGTCTGTTTTTAAAAATGTTAGGAATATGGATCCTGGTAAGGGTGCGGCACACCACATCTTCAGAACAAAGGCCTGTCTCTCTCTCTCCTCGCTCTCTCTGGAGCCCTCTTAAAATTGTTGATAGATTGAGATTGAAGTTGCAAAATGATAAGATAAATGTGTGCAGGAATGGAGAGGTAATTACAATCACAAAAGCGTAGCCTAGCTGTCATACTAAGCTGTCTGATAAAGTGCTAAACCCCCATCAAAACAAGAAAATGAGGGGAAAGAAAATGGGATCTTGTCAGTGACTAACAAACTGTAATTAAGAGCTGTATGGTCTAATTTGAGCAACTCGCCTCTATCAACCAGCAGTTGTATTTATTACTGAACAGGAACAGTTATTTGGTAAATAATAGAAATTTGAATCATGGCAGGTGGTGTCCAAGTCAAGAGGAGTGGGATACCAAATGATACAGTTTGGTATTTTTGACACAGCTCAAGTTTATTTAGAGTGGTATTCAGACAATGATGCAGCAAGGCAGTTATGAAAAGATAAAAATGCCATGATCACTGAAGGGAAACAGAAATCTTGTAACAGTGAAAGAGAAGCAAATAAAAATGGAATGGGAGGAATCTAAACACATAGAGGAAACATGCAAAACAATGTTTTTTCCAATACTAATAATGCATTTTATTTGTCAGCGCCTTTCAAGTCACCTTAGCACCCTTTACAAAACCAGGTAATATGGGAAAAGATAAAGAGGGGGAAAAAAGAAAAAAAACAATTACATGAAGTAATAAATAATATGTATGATAACATTGACAATTACAAAGCACCACAAAAGACTAATCTAAATATGTGAGTTTTCTGTTTTGGTTAAAAAAGAACCAAAAGATGTGCACCGATGTTGCCAGCTGAGACTTCAGGAGAGGTGGTGGTTGGCAGATTTTGTTGTCATCAGACAGAGCCAGGCCAGCTGGTTCCCTCGCTTTCAGTCGTTGTGCTAAGCTAAGCTAACCATGCAGACTCATATTCATCACACAGATATAAGAGGATGCATCTAACTGTCGTGATGACAGCAAATAAGCAAATTTTCCAGAAAGTTGAACTATTGCTTTAAACCTGTATATAGCATGTACAGAATAAGTGCTGGATGTGTGCATTAATAGCTGCACACCTAAAACTCCTTTGCACAAACAAACTACAAATTATATAAATAAAGATGATAAGTGAGACATTGCTTGGTTGAAATTCAGATTCAGATAGTTATTGTCAAAAAGTAGATCAAGTGAGAGTCACTTCACCTCGAGGTCTGATTCCTGTCTATAATAAATGACTAAAGGGAGAGAAAGCACACTGCTAAATTTCAAAGAGAGCTGTTTGGGTTTTTTAAAAGATCACCTCTGCTAAACTTTCCTGTCAACCTGAGATAATTTTCTAGCCTCACTCCCCTCACCCAGCAGGCTTAACCCATGCAGCCTCACCACATTGCTGGAGGCCATGTCATTTATGAATTATTAAAAACAGAGGCATTGCACACTAAATTAATATTCAGACATTTTCTATTATCTGCTGTCATCTCTCTCTCTCTCACTTTCTCGCCCTGCTGTCTGTTATTTTGATGATGATCTGTATTCCTGCGGCATTACGTTGGTCAGGGCTTGTGCCCATTGATGCAACGTGCTGGGCATGCTGAGTGTGGCTAGACTGGGCTGCTCTGTTGTTTCTTACTCCTACACTGGTTTACTGGCAGGTAATTTCTCTTTTCTTTAACTGCACGTTGCTTAGCCTTGCCTGAACCAGTTCCCACCACTACCTTCAAAATAGCATCTGCCCCCCCCACAATTTCTCAGTACACATTTTGAAATGCTACTTTTACAGTCGTCCTACCTGGTTGGGTCATTTGATATTTGCACTGCACCCATTGAACGTTTAGAGCAAGACACAGCTCAGCGGCGAGCACAGTTTCAGACTCAATAAATTATGCATCAAAAAACACATCTCTTAGAATTTCACTTGCTGTATTGCAGTGAGAGCAGTGTGTCTTTTGAATTTCAAACAGAATGGCTCCCCCTAGTGACAAAGACAGTTGTAAAGTCTAGCTGGATAAATAAAAAATAAAAAATCTTGTTACACACCTGCGCTCAAACTTCATTCACAGTTACACAATCTCTGATTTTGCTATATTGTCCAAACTCTACAGTAAACACTTAGCTATGAGTAAATTTGGAGATTTGGGGCAGTATTAGACCCCTTAAAAAATCAAGGAATGTATCATTCAAAATAATTTTGCTCAAAATCTTACATGTTGTGGAATGCTTCCTATTTAACCTCACACTTTGTGTTATTCTGCCCACTTAACTAACCCCAGACTTCACACATAATGAATAATTCAAGCTTGTTGCTTCAAACAGAGCAGTGGTTCTGTCCATGCACTGTGCCCTCAGGGCTACATACAACGTCTTCAGAAAATGAGTGCAGTCCTATATGGTGGGCCATCCTGAGTGTAAAAAGTGTCACCTTAAATATTCAGGTCAGGACAAATTTTTATCACATTTTAATGTACATCTTTATTTTATATTTATGTTTGACTTTTGCAGCACTATTTTTTTTCTCTTACTTTGTTTCTTTTGAATGTTGTGCACCACAACACCAAGACAAATTCTGTGTATCTGAAAACCTACACTACCCCTGTTTCATCTGTCGTCAGATGTCTTCTGATTTGATTCTTTTGACTCACATGATACGCCAAATCTTTCTCTCTGTATTTTACCACACAATGAAGGCTTGTGTCTGTGCTTTGTTCAGTCAAGACTTCAACTGCTCAATGCTATTGCCATTGGCTACTGCCTGCTGAAGTGTTTAGGTAAATAATATTTGCTCTTTCTGTGTGTATTTCTGTACATGCTAATATGTTGTTCGTCCAGAACTTGTCTGAGCATGTTTGTCTGATGTTACGGTCTTGGCAGGGTATGCAGAAAAATCTTGTTTTGTCAAAACTATTTGGTTGAGTAAAGCTTGAAAACATTACTGAATGTGTTCCGAGTCCACCCACGTCTTAAAGAGTGCTTGTGGATTTAGGCACTTGCTTCTCCAAAGAAAATACAATCTAACCAGACAACTACACGAAAAAAGCTTTATTAATTACCCAGAATTAAATAGGCAACCGACAATCATGATCAGTGTGTAGGTGTATGTGTGTGTACGGGAAGCAGCTCTGGAAACCCCCCAACAGTCGAACACGAGGGTGCATGTAAAATGAAAAGTCAGCTTTGAATTCTGCAAGCTTATATTCTAGTGTTTGTCAGGTCTGAGCTGGCAAGAACACTGTTGACAGCTGAGCCGTGGGAATGGCAGCAAGGAGGCTGCATCTGTGAGATTTTCCACTTGTTTAAAGAGTTAACTATTTCTGTCCTGTCAAGCAAAACGCAGAGTGACTGAAATAATAAAAGCCAAAAAAGATAATTAACTGGAATGATTCAATCTCTGCTCTGTGTTACACCACGGATTAATAAATGCTCATGAGGATTGTTAGCCAGCAGGACAATTTAGACATGATAGCAGTAACTCTGGAAGTCAATGAATTCATTCTGATCTGCAGTTGCCATTAACTGCATATAGGTGTGTGTAACCATAGTACTAGCTGGAACTGATTATCTCTTGCAATGTGAGTCTGGAAAAAAATCTATACAAAAAATACAATGCAAAAGACTGAGGAAATGCTGGGTTTGTAAAGAAAACCACTCTTTTGTATCACTTTCTACTGAAAGAAAGAAATATGAGATGTCTAAAAAGTGGCTTTAAGTGCATATCTGGCAGTACAAAACATTCACCAAAGTAATGTTTACTGTGCAGCTGTCATTTATTAATGTGTTTCTATTATTTTGTCTACATTAGCATGGCTACAACATACAATAGTTCACATATTCTGGGTGAAAAACTAATCCACATGATGCATTGCATTGCAGAGAACATCATCACTGTAGGCTATGTATTGCTGCAGAGAGCCCTACTGATGCCATCTAATCCAGATGGTAGACAGCTGTGGAAGAAGTACTCAGACCCTTTATTTAAATAAAATGAGCAATACCATAACGTAAATATAAATACTTTTTTTCTCCACACTCTTTTTTCCCCTTGTATCCCTCCCTTCAAGAGGATGTCCTCCTCATGCCAGGCCAATTTTTGCTGTTAACTTTAACTTGCCTGGTTAAATAAAGGTTAAATATAAAATAAAATAAAATTACAAGTAAAAGTATGGCATTGTGGAATGGTCCCTTTAGATATTTCTTGATGTTTCAATGCAGCATTAATGCCGCTGGAACATGTGGCGCTCATCTTAATATTACCCTTTGTGTATGGTCTAGACTTGCTCTGTATTAAAATTGACATAATATAACTTGCCACTATTTAAATAAAACTGATTTGGAAATGTACTGCTTTGTTGACTAATGTATTACAATGTTTTATTTATAAATCATTCGTTTTGTATGTAGAATCTGAATCTTAAAAGTTACAAGGCTCTCACTTTGTAGTGGATTAAAACATATCCTACAATATATCCCTTTAATTATTATATCAAGAATTGGGCTAGTCCTTTATGATAGCAACAGAAACAGGTTTGGGCGGCCGCAGGACTTTCCAAAACAACCAAAAACGCATATTATCAACATTCCGTTCACTGCGTCACGCGCGAACACACGCGACGCTTGTTCCTGTTCCCGGATTGGTCGACGATGCCGGGAAACCTCCTCGTGACATGTCAGCCGGTATAAATACTCAGAGCTGGCTCCTTCTTACGCAGCCCTATTTTATGAGGGAAAATGTATCGTCTCGGCCAGCAGTTTATCGCCAAGATCATCTTCAATTCCTTTTTATCCGCTGTGCCACGGGAATATTTTCATTTTACGAGACAATACAATAAAAGCTGGTCGTGTATTGGCTGATTTTGGATAAAATTATTTACTTATAAGCACGAAAAATGCCAAGGACTAAGAAGAAGAATGGCAGGGGTAAGTGTGCGAGCGGCCGCATTGCTTTGGCCTTGCCTATTGGAGTTCACTATGCTGACGGTAGTTGTAGTTCTCTTTGTGTCGTCAGATCATTGAGTAGAGTTCGACTTGTTTACAGTAAGGACTACAAACGTTAGAGGTTGGCCTACGTCAAAATACAAAGCTAACTAGCCGTGGTCACACAAAACATCGCTATTACTGACACAACGTGCCATCATACGACAGTGTGGTTTTACTTGAACGTTGTGTTTATTGCCACCCTCGTTTAATGATCTTAAACTAATTTATACTTCGCACGAGCCCCTAATACTAGTCGTGCATTACAAGCTAACTTAATTAACTGTTAACTTAACGTCAGCTAACGTTAATGTCAACTCCCCACTAGCGAGATACAGCTTTGGTAATGCTAGATACAGTTCATGTAGGTAAATAACGTTATATCTTTTGACAACTTGATTATTGCCTCGAGAAGTTAGACGAATAAATAACTTTTTTTTTTTTTTTTATATTGTGGGTCCACATATCAAAGACTTAACGTTAGCTGGGACTATGTAAAGTGACGTGTTGCCTGCTTGTCCAACCTCCAATTAATCTTTAGCCGAATTTGTGGCTACTGATATTAATTCCGACTAACGTAGGCTGACTTTGAACCAACATGTAAGGCAGATAACAGTTTTTGTATATTGATGATTATTGTTTAGTGACAGAAGGCAGACATTTTGGACTCCAGAGCGCGGGGTGGGAAAGAGGCGGCGCCCGTTTCTCTGATATCAGCTGTCGTCCACGTCAACACACATAGAAATAGCCTCTATTGTTAGATAAAACAATCTGACAGTGGTTCCTACAGCGTTTACCATGGCTCGAAATATTCAAGTACATACATTTGTTTGGGGGGTGTGTGTTTTTTTTTTTTGTTTTTTTTTTTGTTTTGACTAGGCGTGTTGTTACAGTGATAAACGTACCAACATGCGGGGTTGAGGTGAATTCAGGTCAGGCTGGAGTGTTACAGTGCACAACCATTGAGGAAGCAATTTCCTACACATAATCTACAACTTATTTTATATTTTACTGGGAATTTCTCTTAACTAATGCAACATAACTAAAGCTTTCAAGGTTTGAAAGATTCTCACAACACTCCCACACTTTATTTTCAGAAAGACCTTTTTAAAATATCACACGTGGACTGTGTTTTGGCATGCCTGCTGTCTGCAGGTTTTAATTCGAGTTAACCATATTCTGGAAGTCTTTCAATGAAGGTAATCGCTGTGGCAGATTGTCAGTTGACAGTTTCTGTCACGTCTGACCCCTGTCTCTCCAACCTGAACATAATGTTGTGTTTACACAGCAGAAGTGTGGGTTGCCCTTGACTCTAACAACATGGTGCATTTTCATGAGATAATGAAAGTACAGCAGGATAACGCGTGCAAAGGACACAAGTGATTAGATAACTGCAGCATTTCCTACAGTACCTGTCGGTAGCTGGGGTTACATAATAAAGTCACACAGACCTGTGCTAATGCGCTTGATGTGATAAAGCTCAGTTATATTTCCTGTGCTTAGATGTATCTGTCTCTTTCTCCAGGAGGGCAGCATGGAAATGTGCAGCCTTTCAGTGATGAGGATGCCTCCATTGAGACCCTCAGTCATTGCAGCAGCTTCAGTGACACCACCAGTGTAGCAGATGAAGGTAGGTTTGTGTGTTATGTGTCAGTCTTTGTTTGAACGTGCTGTCAGAGTGTGTTTCTGCATGGACAGGTGTTTTCAGTTTGTGTACACTCATTAGCAAAAAGGAATGTACTAGATGCCAAGCCTATTTCTTGGTTTGAATTTTACTAAGCTTGTCTTGTCACTAGGCAAACATTTGAGTAAAACTACCAGTTTCAGTTTTTCGTGGAATCATAGACCTCCTAAGCGATAGATGACCCTACTGTGAAAAGTGCAGTTCATCCACTGTTTTGTGAACAGTAACTAATATCAATACTTTGAAGCATATCCGGCAAGTGTACATTAGCTAAATCTTGTGGTGTTGCCAGGTGGAGAGGCCAGTGAGGACACAGCCCAGGAGGATTTCCAGTACAAGCTGAAGGGGTTCATAGACAGCACAGTGGATAAGAGGTAAAACTCCTGTCTGAGTTAAATGGTCTATGTACCCGTTTTCTGATCTTCTGCACACTAAGGATGTAAAAGTAATCTAACAAAATAGATGTACAGTGTTGTGAAATAATACCCTTGAAAGTAGAGTGCCACTTTCAATCACAGCAGAAAGTTATCAGTGGGCTTTGCAGCAGTATAGTTAAAAGTAGACTTCATCCCTAAAAAGGCTCAGCAACATTGGTCTGCTGAAGGTGATATTAAACACATAGTATGTAACTTCTGCCACTAGGGGTCGCTCACATCAAAACAAAAACAAACAAAAGAAGTAGTTTGACGGCGTTGTGAAGCGTGGGATCATGGGAGTTGTTGTCTTCATTGTTAAACAACCACTTGGAACCACCACAGATTCATCTACCTTTTAATACGTTACCTCGTCCGCGAGGTAACGTATTAAAGGTTTTATGCACGTTACGTTGAGTCACGTTCTCTCACTTCCTTCCTCCCTCTGATGTAGCCCAGGTTTCCCTAGAAATTGTAGCAACTAGAAGGGGTAGTGGACATGGAACCATTTACAGGTGACCAAATGATACGCACCATTACCTTGAATAATATTATGGATTTCTCTGGGTTTGAACATTGTTCAACTCAACAAATATATACTGTGTGTGTGTGTGTGTGTGTGTGTGTGTGTAGAGATATTATTTTTTGAACTTTGGGATGGTAAGGAAGTAGGGATGCACAAGTAGTGCCACTCTACTGCCAATACCGTTTGGGAATGACGTTTTGAGGTTATACTTACAACACATTAGCTCAATAATATAGTGACCCTCCTGAACATGATAGACAAACATTATAGATATTTTTGATCATTTGAGAATGATTGACACAATTCACTTTTTCACTTCAAGGGTTTGTTTTGATTTAGTTAGTTACAGAAACTAACATTGGCTCACCAAATCGATCAAATGAATTGTTCTTGTTTCAATCACTTTAACTCATAGGACTTCATCCAAGCTATTAGCCAAAGCAGAGGGTGTTAAGTAGGGAAATGGCTTTTTGTACAAATAAAATCCAACTGAAAATAGAGTATTGAGCTTGATTTATACTCCTACGTAGGGTCTACGTGCGTAGCCAGGCATTTATACTTGTGCGTCTGTGTATCCGACATTCTGCAATGATACCAGATAATGCCTCTCTGTGTTTCTTTGCAAAGTAAAGTCATTGTGGGAAAGACTGCTTATACAAATTGCGAGCTTGGTCTCTTCTCCCTGGTAACCTCTATGCTAGTAACTTTTTCCATCAGTAGACTATGTTGTATTTCCTCCCACAATTCTGTTCACCGCGCTGCATGTTAGCCTTTCAAAACAAAATCAACGTGGTAGTTAACGAATTACATGTGCACTATTGTGTTCACTGTCGCTTTTTACCTAGTCACACAATGTCCGCGACTTGTAATGTAATGACTCTGTGTTTCTCTGAAAAATGCTACAATATCTCGCCAAGAGAGGCGCAAACGCTGGCAGGACTTTACGAAACATTAATTAACTCAACATCAGACTATCTGTAAACGGTTTATACTGACATACCGCCCAGCCCTATGAGAGACTAATCAGCCCGGTTACTAGTCACGGCCGATCAAGATGAAAACCTTCCAGTTATCAGTCCATCTCCCTTTTTTCTCTTCCTGATGTTGCGTTGTCCAGCATCAGCATTGATATTGAAGGAGAGAGATTCATTTGTTTATTGGCAATAATGACTGTTTTTGCACCGGTTTCCTCAGTGCTAAGACCAGACAAGGGCACTGGATGGGCTTAAGACTGCAATGGCCACACGGATCCTGTATGAGTTCATCTCAGAGAGAAGGATGACCATCACAGACAGCATCGAACGCTGCCTCAAGAAAGGTATCGGAAGGGTTAATTAAACAGTTATTCCAACTGTCTGGTTCTGTTCTCTAATGGCACAGCCGATGGGTGATAGATTTGGCATTGTTTCTTAAAGCATGTCTGATAAGTGGAGAAATGCTGTGTTTAAACAGACTGTTCTGTAGTTGTACATGTTAGCCATGTTATTTTAATAAGAT
Source organism: Micropterus salmoides (assembly GCF_014851395.1). Taxonomy (NCBI): domain Eukaryota; kingdom Metazoa; phylum Chordata; class Actinopteri; order Centrarchiformes; family Centrarchidae; genus Micropterus; species Micropterus salmoides. The sequence goes on from NW_024041484.1 coordinate 11,551,256, forward strand.
CTCTGATATCTTTATATAATATGGTCAAGTTAATCACCTCAGCTTTGTCTTCAGCTCTACTCCATGACAAATTTCCCCTGATGTCTACCCCTCTTCCTGTCAGGCAAAGGCGAGGAGCAGCGAGCAGCAGCTTCTTTAGCATGCCTGCTGTGTATCCAGCTGGGCTCGGGCATCGAGAGCGAGGAAGTGTTCAAGACCCTGAAACCAATATTCAAAAACATCCTGGCCGATGGGTCAGCCAACATACAAGCCAGACAGGCTGTGAGTACCTGATTTTTGTCCGTGGCAAAGCAGTTATGTCACTGGAAGAATGCATTGTTGACAAGTTGCAGAACAGCAGCCACACTGTACTTGTGGCTGTCTGGATTTTTCTGAAACGTGTATACTGTGGAAAGTCAACTGAACAATTTCTGTTCCTCTTAATAGGTGGCGACAAGTCTGGGCCTCTGTACTTTAGTTGCAGAAGATGACATTTTGGTAAGTTCTTGATCACTTTTGGCATCTTCTGAAGTTTGACACCTCTGGGCTTGAGGGCAAGCTGCAGTGATGTCTCTTCTACAACCTTTTGTCAGTAATTTATTTGTACTCGTTATCAGTTGTGACATCGTGCCTCATTCAGTCTTAACATTCATAATGTCAACAGCACTGGCAGCTGAACTCAAATGTGCCTCAGTAATGACTCAGTTATTTATGATGACTGGTGTCTTATTTTCTTAAGTGTCTTTTTAAACAGTCTTTTTAAATTTTGTGTTGCAAGCTCCAGTCTTAATCAAAACAAACCCTTTAAGTGAAAATATTATGCCTGCTGCTTCTTGTTCTAGGACGTGCATGCTACCATGGAGTGCTTTGAGAACCTGTTCACCCGGTCCTATGCTAGGGTGGACGGTACGTGTTCTTTGATCAGTCCCCAGACAAGCCAGCTCCACACCAATGCGCTCCTGTCCTGGGCACTGCTGCTCACCATCTGCACTGCCAACCAGCTCAAAGACATCCTGCGCAAGTAAGACCCACCGTCAACCCTTCAACTGAGTTTCACAGTCAAATGTTTTCTGTTTACCTCAAATACTTTAATTTTTATTTTTTATTTTACTGCAACCCAGACAAGTATTGCAAAACACCTTTTTGAATGCATCTTTTTTGTTGCACAGACACCTGCCTAAACTGCCACGATTGCTGGAAAGTGAGGATGTCAACATGAGAATTGCGGCAGGGGAGACCATTGCCCTGCTCTTTGAGCTGGCCAGAGACATGGATTCTGTAAGTTCATGTTGTGTTTAATATCCAGGATCCTGTCTTTCCTGAAGTAAGGTGTAGTCCACTATTTTGACTAAATTAGATGCAAAACGATAAATGGACTGTGCTTGTATGGTGCCTTTCTAGTCTTCTGACCACTCAAAGTACTTTGCAATACATGACAGTCACCACATTCACACACTTGGGGCACAGCCTTCAGGAGCAATTTGGGGTATCTTGCCCAAGAACACTTTGACATGCAGACAGGAGGGGCCAGGGATCAAAACACCAACCTTAGGATTGGTGGGCGACTTGCTGTAGGGTTTACCTCCGCGTGTGTGTGCACACGCATCTTTTTTTGGTTTGTCCAGTGTGATGTCTTGTTGGTGGTGGTGGTCATAGATGCATCCATTGCTTTCTGTGTGTCTCCAAGGACTTTGAGTTTGATGACTGGGAAGAACTGTGTGATAAACTGAACATGTTGGCCACAGACTGTAACAAACACAGAGCCAAGACGGACAAGAGGAAGCAGCGCTCTGTGTTCAGGGACGTACTCAAGGCTGTTGAGGTGAGTGTTTAGTGTCCATTGAAAGACCGCAAATTTCTTAAACTTCTTCCTCCTCTTATCCTGCGTGGGTTAAAGTGACAGGCTAGAGATTCTGCGTTTTTAGTGTAGATGAATTAAGAGGGCGCACAAGGGTCTGTTTTTTGGCTAGTCCTTTTTCTCACTTCCCTCTATGTTCTTTCAGGAGGGTGACTTCCAGTCTGAGACCATTCGCTTTGGGACTGAGCGCATGACCATTGATAGCTGGGTCAGAAAAAGGACATATGATGCCTTCAGAGAGTTTGTGGGCTCTGGGATGAACTACCATCTACAGGTGTGTGTGTGTGTGTGTGTGTGTGTGTGTGTGTGTGTGTAATATATTAAATATTGGTGGAGTGTGGCATACACTTTTAAATTTGTGCCAAACTCGAAAGTTAAGTGCATGAAAGTCGACATTTTAATTGAATTGCACTGTGGCGTTGTGAGTTTGGGTTAGGTTGGATGACGCAGCACTAAAACATAATCAAGATGTGAGGCTTGCCTGATGCAGGGAGACAGCACTTACAACTTGATTTAGGATAATGTTGCGTATTGGGCAGGGGGCATTACAAGTTGCTGGCTGGAAAGTAGTCTGCTATCTGGCCTGCAGCCAGTGCTAATGGAAAACTGCAACATTTAACAAGTGAAGATGAGACAATGGAACATATTTCAGAGCGTACAACATCTAAAGATACTAAGCTACTGTTCAGATTTTGTATTGTGCTTGTGCTGAAGTGTGTTCTCAGAGTTTTGTTTACTTCTCTTGAACAAGGGTAATGAATTCATCAGAGACGTTTTTGAACTGGGACCACCAATGTTGGTTGATTCAGCTACGATGAAGGCCATGAAAATCTCTCGCTTTGAAAGGGTATGTGTGTTTGTATACACAAGTTATTCAAACCCTCCCTTTGTGGGGTTTTTGTAATATGTTGGCCATTTGCCATATTAAACATGCTGTATATAGTTGTTGGTTTTTTCTTCCCCTAATGCGTATGAACTCTTTTTTTTGTGTGTCTCTGTCCCAGCATCTCCACAATTCAGCTGCATTCAAGGCTCGGACCAAGGCTAGAAGCAAGTTCAGGGACAAGAGGGTGGATGTGGGTGAATTTTAACTTTCTTTTTTTTTTTTTTTTTCACACGTGTGTGTTTTTTTTTTTTTTTTTTTTTTTTTGTTGTTGTTGTTTTTTTTTTGACTTGAATAACCTATTTATCAGGCTTCCCTGCTTTTTAGATGAATTGTCATGACTGTTCACGTGATCCTCCCCCTGAAATCTCGTATCAAACACTCATCTTCTGTAGACTTGAAAGGTGGCTTTAACACGGATGTAGGCGAGTGTCTAAATAGTCCAAAAATAGATTTTGGTTTAGAGTATAACTTTAATGTATCCACACATTAACAGTGGTGTTGTACATGTATAGTGTATATTTGTTCTCTCTTCCATGTTTAAATTCTTTATGTGGCCTTTTTGAAAATATGTAGTAAGTTATATAATTTAGCCAGCATATGTCTTTGCACCATGTAATCCTATTTAGTTAACAGCAGTGTCAAGACACATGTTGTGACTACCCCTCACCCATTTTGATGGATTTGTATTAAGTTGCACTACCTTGTTAACCCTCAGCAGGTTATTTCTGCAGAACCTCGGTGAATATTGTCTCTTTTTAGTATTGGGTATGTAATCAAAAGGGCAAGGATGGTGAAATAAACACTGAAACTGTGACGCTTATGTGTGTGGTTTTTTATTTTTTATTTTTTTTTACTTAACTGACTGAAATGGCACTAGGTTTTGGGGAAGTGACAGTGAAACTTCATTGGAAATCTCTTCCTCCCTTTCAACTTCTGGCAGATATATATAATAAAATCATTTTGAGCGGGGGGGCAGTTAAAATGTTAAACATATTGCAGAGAAAATGAAAGATGTTGACGCCATGGTGACCGTGGCATTACAGTGAGGGTGTACTAAGCAGTACACTCTGCCTGTACCTTCCTACATAGACATGACACTCTGTGATGGAATGCCTTTTGGTTATTTATACAAGTTTGTCAGTATTGAAACTATTCAGAGAGTATAGGAAATAATAGACCGTGCATTGCACACAGTTTGTTTACTCCTCCAGGTCCTACTCAAAGGCTGCTTTTATGTAACCGTAAAAACGGTCCATTACAGCAGTGAGTAGGCCTACTGCATGATAAAGGTAAATGTCACAAAGCTTCAAATGGTCCCATCACTTATGTTGGTGTGTTGTTCAGGAGTTTGGCGCACATGTGGACATCCTGCACTTGATGCAGCAGCCATGTACCTCAGGTGAGGTTACCTTCAGGAGGAATCAGCAATGTGGTGCTGACACATTTATCATGGCCTGGCTTTTAATGTTCTCCTGTAGGGTGGTCCTCTTTTCGTACAGATAAACTTCACGTGTATGTCACATTTCCACGTGGTTCGTTATTGTTCTCAAGTCAGTCTAATGCTTAAGATTAAGGTGTAGTTTAGTTAGAACATTTCCTAATTAACTGCTTCAGAGGAGACCATTACCCAAATTTGCAGATTTTGAAAAGGTAATTACTTTATTTCCCTTTATTCAGACTCAGCATGAGAAATATCTACTGTCTACAGATAAAATACCAATTCAAAATTTTCTGCTTTTGAACTGTTTGTCACAGAGTCTGAACCATTAATCTTCATCACCTCCCAGCCCTCCTTCATCAGACCCCAAAATTTGAAGGGAGATGCGAGAAAGAAAATGTGTCTGGGATTGACCGGCTGCTTGAGCCAAATGGCATGGTGGAAAGTTCTGCCCTGTCATTTCCCATTTCTCTGACAGGAGACTATTGTCCCCTGCCATCAAATAGGAAGTTGCGTGTGGCCTATCTGCAAATCCCTGACCCTTTCTGTGACCTGAGAGGCAGGGTCAACACAACCTCAGATTATTCATGAACCACTAAAACCCTTGTAAAATAAAAGGGAATGTATCTTATACTCTTTCAGTGTCTCTAACAGCAGATAGGTAATTGCATTTGTTACGCATATTCTTCTAAAATTTTGGTCCCAGCAGGTTTATTCTGATAAAGAGGGAAAACCTAAATTGCACTGGCAGTTATCGATTACACAAAGACTCCTTTACCTTTTTAATATGTGTAATTTAAATGCATTGGGAGGACAAATTTAAGCATGGCAGAACTGTAATTTTGAGGATTTGGGGCTTATAAGAAAGGGCTTTGAAAAGAGAAGGAAGACATGGCTGGTAGTATTGTCTTCAAACAGAGCTGCGAAACACCTCAGAGCACTGAAGGAAGCCATCTGACTGTGTGAGGAGCAGCTCCTTGATGTCTGCAGGCAGAGAAGGCCTTGAGCTCTCCCGTCTGACTGGTCCACCAATAGGAGAGAAGTTCACCCCTTGAGACACAGCCCCTCCTCATTTGCATAATGAGGCAGAAATGCATACAGAAATGTAAAAAGGACAGGCAGAAATAAATACCATGGGTGAAAATAAATAGGGTAGAAAATGCAACGCAAGAATAAAACAGACAAAAATATTAAAACACACACATAAATAAATACATTTAAAAAAGATGTAATTAATAAATGAAGTTGAAGATTATAACAGACAATAAATAAATAAGGTAATTAAAATAGATATATACATTTGTCTCCTTGTATAATTTAATTACTACCTACATTTATTTATTTACTTTATATTTTTGTGTATTTAATCGGATGCTTATTTATTTATTAAGCATTTATTTATTTCTGTATTTATTTCTGACTGTGTCAGGATCGGTCCTCCATAGTACTGTGCACTGCAGACCTTTTAACCACCAGAACAAATGCTATAGACATTAACCCTGTGGACCTATTTGATGGTGGATTAACATCATGAGTTGCAGGTTACAGAGTTCTGGTAAACTCACTTCTTTCTAACTGTTATATTCACCAGTTTTTATTTTTATTTTCACACATGTATAACCCACATTATAAAAACGGTGTCATGTGATGTCACTTTAGGCAAATCATCAGATTTTGCACATTTTCGAGTGGCCTTTTATTGTGGTCAGCCTTTGACACACCTGTGCAATACCCATGCTGTCTGATCAGCATCTTGATATGCCACACCTATGAGGTGGATGGATTATCTCGGCAAAGGAGAAGTGCTCACTAACACAGATTTTGACATATTTGTGAACAATATTTGAGAGAAATAGGCCTTTTGTGTACATAGAGATCTTTGAGTTCAGCTCATGATCAAGTGTTGCATTTATAATTTTGTTCAGTACATATATCTATGCAGTAGGATTCCCCAACACCTGTAAACACACTTTAATGTATAAAATCTATGGATTTGGTCACTTGGGCGCAGCAGAAACAAGATAAACCGGGTAAACCGAGTGTAAACACAACTCTGATAAGTAGCCTATTATTACGCCTTTTGAGGTGGTACGGCTAACTTGCTATCAAACGGTTGCTTATTTACACATTGGATAGACAACGTGCAACATTAGCATTCAAATAGAGTTGTGTTTTTGGCCAGCCAATGTTCCCCCTCTTTTAGCTCTGTTTTTCTCTCCACCAACTCCTGAACAGAAATTGCCCACTTTAGCTGCTAAATGCTCCACCATCTAATGCTAGTTGCTAACTTTGTCTGTCTGCCGTTGATGCTGGGCAGGCAGTGTACAGGAGGTTTAGCAGAGCTTTTTGCCAAAAACATCATCCTGCATTTGGAATTGACGCTGATGAGAGTGGTGAAAGTGAACCAAAACAGCGACGTAAAACCACAATAATAAGCTGAAAATTGCTTATAGTCACCGTATAGCTGAGTGGATCATTCTCTGTGTTCATCATCCCTAGCAGCCCCTCTCACATACACATATTTAATCCATTGTTAATCTAAAAATAATTATTAGAGCAGCTTTAAAATCAGTGTTAACTTAAGAATGTAATACTTGCTATTAAAAACCATATTGTGTTGATTCACTGGATCAAAAACATTTCTCCAAGCATATAGGCCTATGGCTTCTCTGTAAATAAACATTATCATTTGATTAGATTCTCTCTATCTTTGGTACAGTCAGGCAGGTAGAAAGGAACGTGGAGAATGCTAATGGACAATTCATATTTCATCACCGTCTGTTGTTTGCAAAGAAAAACCATCAGTAAGCAATTAAGAGGGATAAATGAGCATCAAACAAGTAAATGGCGTGATAGGGTATCTTCATTTTAATTAATAATTAGTTTCATTTGTGTGTCATTTTGCACTCTTACTGGTTCAGCGACTTCTTCTGTGAGGTTTTATTGTGTGCAAGTTGAGAAAACTGTGTGTGGAAACTGCAGTTTGCCTGAGGAGATATGGAACAAAGCAGAATAGTATATGTTTCTGTGGATGGAATTTGACTGGCGGTGGGTATATGGAAGAGCAAAACACTGAAAGAAAATACACTTGCACTTGCCCGGTGTGCACCTGAAGTGATTGCTGCCATTGACTGTTTGATATTACTGTTTTGGAAATGCGCTCTGTTTCAGCCAATTGAACCTTTCAAGGCGATCGATTTGAACTGGGGAGCCTTTATCATTTAAGTTAATGCATTGTAATGTGGCATTGTGTTTGATTAGTTGCAATACATACACTGTGAGGCAGTCATTGCCGCGGCTGGTTAGGCATCCCTCGTTGAGTTTAGTTTTCCATTCATCGTGCCATGTATTGGCAGCAGAAAGGGCCTGAAGCCAAAGCATCGAAGCCAAACCATTGTGCATGTGTGGCAGTCACACACACAGTCAGAAACAGGCCCATTTACACACATGCACACACCAAATGGATGCTTTTCAATAGGTTAACAGGTTAATGTATTTATTCCACAATTTTGTGTGCTTCTGGCATCAGCAGCTGTTACAGTGGCACCCACTATAGATCAGCCTATTTCTTTGCTGTTTCTTTGATGCTGACACTAGTGTGGCAGCCACCTACATATACTCCCCCTACCCCACTCCTCTTTCCAACATTTCCTTTTCCTGGCCCCAGTTGCTCCAAGGAGCGAGGCGTATACAGTAGCTATCACAATGAAAAATGGATACAGAGATTAGCGGCACTTTGTCACAGAATGAGAGTTGTGTGTTGTGTGCGTCCCATCCCAAAATGCCAAGGGGCTTGTTGTTGTGTAAAATGGCTGCTGCCTCTGATGACTGCAATTATGCTGCATACATATATTAAGAGTATGATTTACCCAGCTCTCCGTCACCTTCCGGCATGTTGATGTGCCACACAGTGACTACACCTAAAATAGTTTGAAATGATTTGTTGTTTACTTTTAGACTATGGGATCTTGTTGTTTGCTTTGTGTATGTGACTGACTTTTTTTTTTCGTTTTTTTACTTTTTTTACTACACACACTGTATGTGTTTACATTGACCATCTAGATGTGTTTCATTTAACTAGGCCTTTGTCCTGATATCACATATTGACCTGCAACATCACTATAGAGACTGAGGATGGATGGTTTTCCACTATTTAAGATGTCCTACACATCACAAAGTCACCATGAGAAGCAATGACTTGTTTGTTCAGTACTTATTTACACATCCGCACAAAAGTTAAGGAGTGTAAATGGCAGTGAGGAATGTTAATGTGTCTACTTGTGAAGTGAGATGTGGAGAAAATTGGCACACTCCTAGGAGAAAGATATTAGCTGTTTTTCAGTGCAGCATATTGAGCCATAAATCATTGGTCATACATTGACTTTATCTTAGGCCTGTTTCTTACTACCAGCGTCTATCCTGCAGTCCATGTTTAATGCACAGTGACTCGTGTTCCGTACAGCCACACTCATGGCCTGAGGCCTGAAAATCTGATGAGGTCCCACATCTTGGTACATTCAGAAAGCAGGAGGAGGGGGCACAAGGTTTTATTTTGTAAGTGCGCATGTCTGTTGCCCACACTCTGGAGCTCATTAGGAGACTAGTTTTTCATTGTCACCAAGACTCTAGTTATGGGTAGAGAACAGGAAGGTGTCTGATGCCTCAGCGTTTGATTGTAATTTAAGCTTAGATGACATTAAAAAAAAGCGTGTGCGGCAGAAACTAAAGACGCCCGGAAATTGTCAAAATTGTCAAAATTACATGCTATGTGATTCTTCTCTACTTGCCCTACTCTTTATCAGAATGAATTCTGCTATCACATATGTGGTGTTTGGGTCAAACCACTAAACAACTAAAAGTTGGTCCTGCAACTTCCTGGAAGGATCAATGGCCAGGAGCACTGTAGTACAGAGATCATATTGATTTTAGTTGATCTTATGTTTCTTTTCTTTTAACTGTGTTTGAATTCCATGGTTTTTTATCTGTTTTCTCTTAAAACCTGATTGCTTTACGACGTGTTTTATTTTCTATCCTTGTGAAAGCACTTCATACCATGGATTTTAAAAAGTACGCTATAACTAAAGATTATATTTGTTATTATTATTATTATAGTGGATCATAATGACAAAAAGCCTGGTAACAAAGTAAATGAGATGAATAGCACAGGACTGAATCTGTAATACTCTATAGAGTAGTACACGATATCAACTGAACATCTATTATGAAAGTGCATAGTCACTAAAGCTTCAGTATTAGAGAGGACTGCAAATTATGTTTACTCAGTTGTGAGTGATTGTACTGCATACAAACTAGATATGATTACTACTTGATAAATTGATTTAATCAACCTCTTACGGGTCTCTCTTATGTGCAATTTTGAACCTCCTTGAAAGCAGATCCCGCACTCAGCAAAAGTTGGAGAAACAAGTAAACAATAGCACAATAAATAAATAGAACATGCCTACTTAGGACTTGAACTATGTGTTATGTAAAAATATAAAAAAGATGCTGTCTGGCGCAGAGACTTTTTACTTTGTTAAAAAGAGCTTAACGATACTCTTACTGCTGCTGCAGTAAAATAGTTTTTAGCTGAAGTCATTTATGTTGCGCATTTACTGGAGCATGAGAGGAATGAAAACACAACTCTCACCTCAGTGGTAAAGCCCAGATGCAATTACACCCCATGCTTACATTGCTGTTGACTTCAGTAAAATATACACAAGTAATAATGATGTCAAGGTGAGTGTAATTCTTAACTTCACCAGGTGGTGGCAGTTGTTCACCATTAAGCTGCCTACTGTATCACCACTTGAATTGACAGTGATCACCTCTGCACTTGCAACTGAGCATAACAGATGATACAGAGTATGGATTTTGAGGTGAAAGCATGAGAAGATTTTGTTGAATCATACAGAAATACACATTCTCAAATGAGTTGAATTTTTCAAAAAGGCCAACTTGATGATTGCTACCTATCATGTAGAACTCGTTCTCCTTTACAATCAAATCAAATCAAATAAATCACCCTTTGTGTGAGCTCAGTCATTCAGACAACAGATCTGTTTTTGAACTGGAGTGAATAGAAGAGCACAGGTGAGAAAGCAGTATCAATATAACATCTGATCACTAAATTCCACACATTTCATTCATCTCAGAACAGCAGATCCTGTATTGTAGTGTGCAAAACTGACAGCATATGGAATGTGGTTGTAGACTTGAAATAGAGTCAAGTGGTACACATTTTTCGTGCTGGGCGCAGATGCATTTTAGCCCCCACACTGTGTGACTCATAGCTACTGTACACTCACACAAACATGCTCACACAAATACACATATGCATAAGTGCATGTGCAAACACTGCCACACTTCCCTACTCCTCTTCTCTCCCTCTTTCTCTCTTCATGATGTGGGCCAATGATAAGCGCAGACCCCCGTCAGGGCTGACAACTGTTCGCCTGATGATGCCACAGAGAGGAGGCAAGAGGCCATAGTTAAGGGACTGACACCTGTCTCTGTGTGCTGCAGCGTCAGTCCCACACACACACATAGCGATATGCAGCAAATGCACACAAAAAGGTCCCCCCAACCCCAAATTTCCTAAATAAAAAGAGTTAATACACACTTGAATTTGGCATCTGAAACTAAGTCTGCACACGTGGGAGGCCAAGGCTTTATCTCCTCTTTTAAGGCATTGACTCACAGCCTGAATCGCAGGCAGCACTTTGTTGACAGGAGGGAAGAGATAGCAGCCCCCCCCCCCCTTTCAGCTTCCTCTATCAGCTGCTTAGAAACAAACTACAGCCTAAAGAGCACTAAAATAAGCCAGGAACTGGATTACATTATTGTCATTTTAACCATGACCAACTTCTGTATTAGCAGAGAGTAAATAGAGAATTAAAAGATCCGTTTGGCATTTGTTATACACTGTTTCACTTTCTTGCAGAGTTGGAAAAGAAGATTGATACAGCTCTCATGTCTGTCTGCTAAATATAATATTACAGCCAGGAGATAGTTAGCTTAGCTTTAAAGGTGCTGGTGGTAAGACTTAGTAGGTGTGGGAATCTCTGGGCACCTCACGATTCGATTCGACTACGATTCACAGGGCTGCTAAGCGATTATAAAACGATTATCGATGCATCTTGATGCGTCTTTTTTTCTATGTGATTTCTGGATAATTACTATGCATTTAATTAATCCTTAGCTTAAAAGGACTAGCTTGCTTCCATAATTTACTTTACTAACCACAGCTCCTCTGGTTTTTTCAGACTCTTCTGAAAACTGAAGTATAACGTTAACTAATATCAGGATGTACAGTATGTGAACAGGACAAAGCTGTACACCAGTTTAGCTTGTACCTGATGTTCTAAACCCTGGACATGTAAGTAGTAATGGCATACAGCTAACATTAACGTTTACTTTGTTACTGATTTAGCAGGCATTATATAACCTAACTTAGCAGCCAAAACTCGTGCTATACAAGCCAGATGTTACTTCGCGCTAACTGCCTGCACTTTCCAGCTGTTGGGGAAACTACAGACTTTTATTAACGGACACACTGTGACCTACACTGCACGTTTACTTGCTTCTGAAATTTACTGCAAATATTTTTCTCCGCTAACTTTCACCATCATATTTTGCTGCTCTCACTCGCTCGGCCACAAAGACAGGATACACAGAGAGCTCGCCAAGCGTTGACTGTCACCATGCTCGCACATTGTGCGAGTTAAAATTACTTACTTGCGCGTTGATATTAATGATTGTGTGACATTTAAGTAGGGTGGTTATTCATTCCGTGCTGAATACAGGGGGAACACTGGTCTCAGTTATGTGCACGCCACAGACGGTCCGGGCTCTACACTTCCGCGAGTTCCGCCTTTTGCTTTCCGTCAACATTACGTTATCAATTAACATTTAAATAATCGATTTTTTGACATTTGTTAATCGAGTCAGAATCTTCCTCGTCCGCATCGCAGTGCATCTAAGAATCGATTTTTTCTCCCACCCTTAACATTTAGTGGTTGTGGTTTACTTGTTCTGGGTTACTTATGGAAAGAGCCAGGCGAATTTCTTGGCTTTGTCATCACCGTTTTGTGCTACAGTAGCTTGCTGGCCAAGTGACAGCTGGCTTTAGCTTCATATTTAGCATACAGAGTGGTATTGATCTTCTCATCTAACTCTCGGCAATAAAGCGAGTAACTGAATTTCCCAAAATGTCAAACTATTTCTTTAAAAAGACCACAAAAGGGGATGACCAAAGAAGTTTGTATTGTGTCTTTATGTCATGGAGTAACTGACATGTATTTGAAGTTTGTTAAGTCTCTAGGTAAACAGATGGCTTGGGCAATCTTTCATTTTTCATAGATTTTTAGATTTTGGGGTGTCCTGAACGGAAGGGATCCAAGATTCTGACCATGTAATCGCAATGTCCCCAGTTTGAGTCCAGCGAAAAACCTTCATCATCCCTCACCTCTCTCTCTCCTGTCAGGTCTCCACTTTTTTAGACTTTGGTAGTTTGTATTATCTATGGTGCATTTATGCCTAGACTGGCAAATGTCTCAGCCGGAGCTGTTTGTTTGATCCCACAACAGCTGCTCACTGAAGTTTGAAATGGATTGGAGTATCTTTGCTGATTTTTTTCCATTTGTGTGTTATGACCTGCAGTATTCAGTTTCACATCTGTCTACTTTGAACATGGCCACTGTGCTTACGCTGTATCTTTCAACTTATCGACTCAACAAAGCAGGTTTTTGCTGTTGTGTGAGCAAAAATGGAGTTAAATTATCCCACAGACAGAGAAATGTCTGTCCTGGCTGCATCAAATAATCCGTCTGACATTGATTTTGGTCTACTCAGAAAACCAAAAGTTCCTATCAGACTTATGCTGGATTTATATTGGTTTCACTTTTGCCAGAGGGGACCTCTATCTGTGCATCAGCTGTTCTACAATCAATTTCTGCCTGCCTCAACTTGGGCGGATTTTCCACTCGATCCTATTTATGCAGGCGCACACCTGTGCGTGTATTAGGTCAGCATGTGTCTTGCGTGTTTATAGGTGATCGTAATAATGAATTCACAAGGTCATCAATTAATCTGTCACTCATGGGATGAGAGCAGCTCAGGCTTAGTCTTCAATGTACACAATGGATCAGAACAGACATAGCAGAGGGTGCGTGTGACACAGCAGCTCCCACACGAGACCTGAATACAGAGGAGATTTTATGGGAGACTATGCTAACCGCACACTCAGTCTGGAGCGAGACTGCACAGAAACACACTTTTCACACACACACACACACACACACACACACACACACACACCACACGACTTTTTCGCTTTGCCAGGAAGGTTGTTGCCAAGGCTCAGCATGAGCGAATTGATTGGTCGCCTCTGCTCATCACTGTATGAACTCACCAGCTGGATTGGCCGGTTTCGTAAAGGAACCTTTTCAAGATGTTTCCCCATCTCCTCCTGTAACCAACCGCTGGATCTCTCATTGCTCTCAGTATCGGCACACACTGCTCATCCAATTTAATTAGCTCAGTGTGTGTGTTTTTTCTCCCTTTTATTGCTTTTATTGTAGCGTGAATCAAGGGGAGGGGTTCAGAGTACAGATCTATCAACATTATCATATGAATGATGATTCTAGTAAGTAATGATCACAGCAGTATATTGATTCCGCTTAGTATTTGCCTGGAAAAGGTGAAGTGCACAAGCATGGGGGGTGATATATGCCATATGCAGTGGTAATATATATGCAGCACAAGGATATAATCATGGAACAGAATAAAAACCCTGTGTAAGCATCAGCAGCACACACACACAAACTTTCCTTGTCTGTGGTTTTATACGTTGATAGGCACCAATGACAAAATATGTCCTCGGCCTCAGGGTGAGTGTGCTTGAGTTTTTGCATGCATGATTGTAAGTGTGCGTGCGTGCGTGTGTGTTTGCATGTCCATGTTGTGTGTCAGTGTGCATGACTGTAAGGATGTGTGTTTGAGTGCCTCACGCCTCTGGCTGTGTTTGTGTGTATGTGTGTGTGTGAGAGCTGCAATGTATGTGGTGAATTAAACAAGGTCACTCATTGCAATGCTGATTGCTCCCCCCGTCATTTCCCCACCAAATGAATACATATACATGATCATTTAGTAGTATTTCCCAACCCATTTGTTCTGAAGAAGAAGCAAAAAGTATAGAATTTACAAGTTAAGATCATTGGAAGAAGCTAGCTCGGTATTGTCATGTATTATCATGGCAGAGGCTGCAAAGAGACCGAAGACAACAAGGAGCAGAAAGGATGCAAGACAGATGCCTGGTTCCTGCTGTTGGATTAGTAAGTAATACCTTATTAGCTGGCTTGCTGTGTCTTTTGTTGTTGGCTTGCTTAATGTTTGCCTGTGTTAGCACAGTTGGGGACTCGAGTGAAAAAAGCCAGCCAAATCAGAGGTTTCGCAGAGGTTTAGCTGCTAGCTATGAATATCAAGTTGATGTTAGCAAACTTCTTAGATAACACACTGGGACATTGGTAACATTACTGTAGGTGCTCTTGTGTCGGTTGCTGTCCAGCTTTGTTGGCTAACTTCCCAAACGAACCGGGCAAGCGGGCAACATGACCAAGCTAAGCAGTATCTGTAGACATAACTTTAGTTAATGGCAGAGGCAAAGAGACCAATGATGATGTTGATAAAGGAAGCTAAGAAGAGAAAACTGGCGAGAGCTTTGTGAAATAAAAGGTAGATAGCCTACCGAGCTGGCATTGTTTCTGTGTACATAGTAATATTGCAATGTCTTGTGTGTCACACTTGCTTGATGTTTGGCTGGCTAGAAGCAGTTAAAAAACTTTGCCGGTAGCTGGTAGAGTTTTTTTCACTTTTACTCAGAACCAGGCTAGCTGTGTCCACCTGCTCATGGGCTTTATGCTAAGCTAAGCTAATTGTCTCCTGGCTCTAGCTTCATATTTAGCGTGCAGATACGAGTGGTTTTAATCTTCTTATCCTATTTCTGCCAGAAAGTGAAAATGCGTTACCAGTGATCTATTATCACAGGTTGCATGGTGTCGAGGTGTGATCAGTTCAACCCAAGAGTGATAGTCCTTTCTCATATTTGAAAATACATTTGAAAAATTACTATCGAGAGGTAAAACTATCCAGTACTATCCAGAAAAATAAAACTAATTTATAGCAGAAATATGTTTTATTATTCCTGTCTTGCAAATCATGTGTGACCTTGATTTATTTTGCAATTTCCTTTAAAGAACTCACTGCTTGCTTGAAAATGTACAGATGCTTTAAAATTTTGAGATGTTGGTGTATTTCTTTTCTTTCTTTCTTTCTTTCTTTCTTCCTTTTTTAAACTTCAAAATATCCAGCCATAGCTGTGTGTCCTTTCCTGTTGCTGCTGATTCCCTGCTTAGGATCCAATGATATATATAATCTTGTTTTTGTGGTGTCAGATCCTATCTACAACTTTACAGGGTTCCTTAAAGTCCTTCCAGTAAATACAGTTTTAGTTTGATTTGCATTTGACAAGATGCCAAGGATCAGGACAGGACAGATCAGTACAGGGTTAAATCTGACAAAAGATGTAGAGTTCTAGGATACATATAATTGTTTTTCTTAACAGCATTTTCTATCTATGAACATACAGCAGGTTTAATTTAAGAAATGCTACAGTTCAAACCTTAATGACAAGATGTCTTTTTGCCTGCATATCACCAAAACTGGCCCTGCGGGTTTACTGCAGCTGTGTGATGCACATACCTCCCAATTGACCATCCTCTCCCCCTCTCTTCAACAGGCAACCTTATCTTTATCACCATCTCCAGTAAAAAATGAACAGCGGAGTACAAGCTAAGAAGCCAGTTATCATCAGTTAGCTGTACACCATAAATCTGTCACACCTTTTACTAGGCATTCAGGGTTCACGTGTATTTTATCATCATCTTTTCTTTTTTTTTTTTACAGGGACTGGTGAATGCGTAGATGTTATTTATAGGCAGCCGTTTTCCTTTCCATCAGCGCTGTCACCTCTCGCGTGTTTACTGCACCTCCTTGTTCACCTCTCCGGTGACAGGAAGCTGGGTTTAATAATAGTAAACATTTCCACTTCTCTTCCTCGAACTTGTAATGTCAGTGTCTGTAGCTCCTCTTTTTCCGTGCTCTTTTATGAAGCATCTATACATCCTTATGTATTGTATCAGGACATTTGAACATGCTGTACTTATAAACACAATGTGCCTACAAAACTCACACATACGGTTTAAAATAGAGCATAAAAAACACAGGCAACCTGTCATCCTGTTTCATACCTGAATTATTATGCCTCCTTTCATGAGCTTTTGTGTGTGTGTGCGGATATTTGTCTGCATGTTTGAGCTGAAGTGATTGCTTTGTTAGTGCAAAGGTTCCTAGTATAGTGAAAATTTGACTCATAGTAATATCCTTAAGTCCTCATCCACACTACTACCTTTTCATTTTTAAATGCAGACCTTTCGCTACATTTGCACCTCCCATCCAGACTAAATCTTTCAGCAAACGTGGCTTCTCCTAAAATGGAGAAGTCTGATAACGCTGCCGACCTCGTTTTCGTTTTAAAACTCCGGGGTAGCAATTTAGTGCGGACAGCTGATAAATGTGACGCAGATGCTCACATTTGGCTTCCTGATTGGGTCTCATCAGTCAAAAACACAAATCTACTGACTGTACTGTCTTTTAGTCTTGTACTGAGCATGTCGCCGTATTTACTTTGTGACGACTCCCAGTCTGTTTTCCACCACCACAGTCGCTTTGTACTCCAGTCAGTAACAGTTTCACCATGCAAAGAAATTATGTTGATGGCCACATTATGTGTGTTTTAATATAGACAGAGCTAAACACTGATACACAGCTAAAACGCTCGTGTGGAATTTCGATTTTTAAACAAAAACGTAATAGTGTGGATGTAGCCTAATACAACACACATGTGAGACCACAGAGATTTAGATGTACTGCAGCTCTGCCCAAGGAAATACAGTATTTGGAAGTTCTGCACGCAGGAATTTCAAAGGCCCTCTTACAGTTTTTCTCAATTGTTCACACACTAACGCTGGTATCTGAGACACAAAGACCACAATGACCACAACCACTATGTAATTCATGTAACAATAATAATTTAATGTGATCACACTTAACACCTAGTTTTCAAAAGCTTTTAAATTAAAAAATACAAGAATACAAGAACCATGGGTTTGACACTGAACACTGAATAGTAGAAAGCAATGTGTAGAATGCACCAGTTTTCAATAATATGGACGTGCCAGTCACTGCATGTTAGCTTAAGCAGAGACAGATACAGCTGAATCAAGCTATTGAAAATCTGCACTTTGCTTGCCTGCTCGCAATCATGCATTTAAGGGTTAAACTTTGTTACATTCATTTGCAAATTTGGTTGTTTTTCATCTTTGCTCATAGCAAAAAGCAGAGACTGTCCAAAATACATAATTTGGCACATATTGTGCAGCAAGACCTGAAGGTAAGATGTGATGGGTTCATTCCAGAACCAGAGCTACTCCTCCAGCATGTCTGTGTGGAAGCCTGAAACTCAGCAAAGTGTCAAAAATGAGGTCAAACACTGTCAAACACTCTAGTCCACTTATGGAATAGTTTGACATTTTAGGAAATTATTTGCTTTCTTGCCAAAAGATGAGAAAATTGATGCCACTTATTGTCTGCACGGTAATTTAAAATGTACATATAGCTTGTAAAACTTTTGGAACGTGTTATTAACATTAACAAATTCAAAATCTAAAATTCTGAAGAATGGTTTGATTGGTACAACAGCTCAGAATAGGGGTGTTATTCAGCCATATTTCAAGACCAAACACAGCTGTTGAGTCTTGCTATCAGATGTAGTTTCTCTGTCACCTTCCGTTTTGGTAGACCAAGTCAACACCATCCCTAGCTGTCTCACAGTGTTGTTGTGTGCAGGAGTTCTCTTGGGGATTTTAGGTGCCTCTATGGTTCTAATGAGGAAATCATTTTTTTGTTTAGAATTATTTATAATACAAATTTGCAAATTTGGTTGTTTTTCGTCTTTGCTTATTGCCAAAAGCAGATACTGTCCAAATTAGACAATTTCGCCCATGTTGTGCAGCAAGACCTGAAGGTAAGATGTGATGGGTTCATTCCAGAACCAGAGCTACTCCTCCAGCATGTCTGTGCGGTAGCCTGAAACTCGAAGTGTCAAAAATGAGGTCAAACAATGTCAAACACTCTAGTCCACTAATGGAATAGTTTGACATTTTGGGAAATTGTTTGCTTGCTTGCCGAAAGATGAGAAAATTGATGCCACTTTAATGTCTGCACGGTAAACTTTTCGGAGCGTATTATTAATATTAACAAATTCAAAATCTAACATTTGTTAATATATTTTAGGGCAACCTGTAATAGTTCATCTTTATACTCTGCAATCTTATACATAGGCTACTGTAACTTCCCATAGACTGCCACCTACCAAGCCCAAACTAGTCAGCACAGTAATCACAAATCACAGTTGCTTGTGGTCATTGCAATATGGTTATGTGAAACACTCTGTTTTGCGGTGGTCATGTAAGGTCCTCAGTCCTAATTTCTCTTGGAACTGCTACTTTGATCCTAATTTGACTGTTCACATGGTGCAGTTCTGTTTTTAACCTCTTAGCATTCCTGAAAAATTCATACAAAATGCCTATTCAAGGTAAATCCAAAGTAAATTGAATGCAGTTCTTGAACCATTTGGAGTAAATGCATGGTTTTGGGCTTCTCTGAAACTGAAAACACTCTGAAGTGCCTACCCCAAAAGTCCGAATCACTGTAAGTGCTACTGGAATTGATTAATATAAGTTTAAACACACTAAAACAAATATATTTTTCCATTTCCACTCCACTTTCGCTCCGTATTGGCTGGTAGCTTGACGCAGATCTGTTTTTTTACTGGTAGATCATGAACTTCCAGATAAAGCTGGATATCGTTATTTTCACAATTTTATTGACTACACAAAGTGCCAGTCATCGGCACAATTGGTTGAAATTGGCTCGGCCTTCGAAATAATACTTCCTTACAGCGCGGGCTCTCGTTGGCTGTTGTGGGGTGTGAAAGGGACATATGAGCTCCTATTGGGTCGAATTTGCTGTCAGTCGAAAGGTCAGAGTTCAGCAGCTAATTCAAATACAAGAAATTGTAGTTGTTTACATCCAAAATGGAGTTATTACGGTTTTAAAGACATATTAGCCACGTTTGCTGACAAATGGGAAATGAAGCCTCAGCAGTCCCTGGGGATTTATTGATGGAATAATGTGTTTTGGACTAAATATGTTTACTGGATTGGATCGTCTGGACCTTTGACAACATAACAAGACCGTTTTTGTTGGAATATAATTGATCGGTGAATTACTATGAGGCTTCATTGGTGAGTCACGTCAATTGTGATTGTACTGGTTGGTCTCACAGAGGCTCTGAATGTACCCGCTGTGGTGATTGTATCTTGAAATGGTTTGCATTGGTCGAATCACAAGGATTTTAGCTTTCAAACAGTGTATCATATAAGAGTATGAACTTAACATAGCAGTTGTGTGCACATAACGAAAGCTGCCGCCAGGACCTGATGGCGGGCCATTTATGGTCTGATTCACAAACGGCACAAAAACAAATTCCTCATCATCCTTAGCCTCTGGTACAGCTGCAGTTCCAGAACTATTGTCATGAAAACCCTCCAGTGTCAAAGACACTGCAGCTCTGCACTAAACCTGTCACCCTGGTGCTGCACCATCATGTTACTGTGACAGTATGATAATTTTAACAAACTTTCTCATCATTGTGTCTTTATTTATTCATAGTAATGGGCCTCGAGCAACCCTATAAACCTTTCAGAAACAAAACATTAGAAAAACAATGCTTTTTATTATTTTGACACCAGAACATTATTAAAAACAAATGCCAGGGAGTTAAGAGCTTAATTGAATGAAATGAAGTGATTAGATAGGGTGAAATATAGTCCGAGGTATGCATTTAAGGGTTAAACTTTGTTACATTCATTTGCATAACACAATTTCAGGGGACCAAGCTCCATCAGCTCTATGCTCAGAATTGATCAGATCAGATGGACACATACAGTAACTCTTTGTTATTCAGTAAAAATATCAAGTAGATCATGTAAAAATGTAGTAAAGCCCAACTGTGTACAAATGTGGTCGTGTAGAATTCCATCCATAACTTTTTACCCTATTATTATTTTCATTAATTTGTAAAGACAGAAGTCTTGTAACATCAAGTGTAAGAATAGTGGATTTCATAAAGAGACTCCATAATAAGAAATTGCCGTTCTTGTACTGCAACCTCATGAACCTAACAGGCCTTTTCTAGGTAGGTAGGTAAATTTATTGTCACAATATAATAGATTATATAATGAAATTGAGCTTTGTAACTCTCTTCTGCTACATAGCAGACAATATAAATTAATACAGAAGTAGTTATAAAAAAAAGCTGAAACTTCTATCAGCAGGGTGAACAGGCTGTGGCAGGGGTGGGTGCTGTCCTTGGTATCCTTAGTATCCTTTGGGCTCTGCGAAGGCACCTCACCTCACCAATATCACTGATGCTCAAGAGATGGTACCAATGATGAATTATGCTGTAAACTGAATATCTTAGTTGTCATCATATGCCCTCATAAGCTGAGTCAATATATAAACACACATCTCTCTCTATGTTTCTCACAGTCACACAGGTACAGTGTGCATCCGATCGGAAAGCAGTCTTCGTCAGCAACAATCAATAGAAAAATATCCAACAGAAAGACATCTCCCCTGAGTCACACACGCACAACATTTGTGGAACACTGCACAGAGGATGATGCACTTTATTTATATTACTATATTATATTACTTTGAATTGTACACCAATATTATATTCCAGTTTTAGTCATAATAGATCACAGATTACATTAGGAAATACAGAAGTTCCCTCATACGTCCAACTATGGCCACACTGATGTTCCCTTCTTTGTTGCTTAGCAAAAATACGTTCAATACTATATTTCTCTAAAGGACTAGACTAAAATGACTATCTCTAGACTATGTACAGTAAGTAGAAATTTGTTATTTAATATGTGGTCTCTTTCATGTGTTCCTCAGTGATATCAAAGCCTTTTAATAACATTAGGAAATTGTAATGATGATTATAAATGAGAATCGTTTGTTTAAATAAAATACTGGTTGGGTATGGACACCTCTCTGTCACCTGAGGTTGATGTATTGCAAGTCAAAAGAGAAAAATAAACTGCTCCCAAAGCAGAGAAATCTGAGAAAGCCACACTCACCAACTAGCAGGTTTTGTCTCTTTGGTACCCTTGTTGTCTTGCTTCACACGTACATGTAGATTTACAGCTTGAGGCACAATACTAGACCAGCAGATGGACCAGATAACCTCATATCAGACTTTACAGGCTCCACAGTGATCAGTTCAGACACTGTGGAAAGAAAGCTTTTTCTTGTGCATAATGGAAACATGCTCCATAGAAACAGTAAAAGAAGTGACACCAAGAATGATTTGAGAAATTAATGGATACTATTCCTAACCTGTTTTGATACCAATTTACTTCCAAGCTTTGTTGCTTTTTGTTCCTCTTCCAAACGTGTAAAAATATACCAATGTATGGTGACCCACAAATTGACAGGAAATGATCAGCAAATGTGAAAAAACCGTTTTGTGTGTAAAAATAGATCCACAAATGCGTAAATAACACTGTGTAGTATATTATATTGTACATATTTGCAAATTGCACTGTATTTTTGTGGATACGATTTTACACACAAATGTAAAAATACATGTTTTGGGTTGTGAGATATTTGTGTATATATTTTTTTTTACAGATCTCCGCAGTACACATTGGACAAAATTCCACAAATGCATAAAAAGCAAGTTACAGATTGACAGAAAGCAAGCTGCAAATGTGCAAAAACTCTTTTGTGTGTAGAAGGCACTCTGTATTTTTGTGGATATGATTTTACACATCACAAATGAAAAAGTACATATTTTTGGATAGTAAAATATTTGCGCATCATAGTACACATTTGTGGATTGTTTTTGGTGGGTTACAAATATTAAAGTCCAAAAAAATCTTCCATAGCGGGCAAAAATGGAAATATGTGTCCTAATACACTATATAATAATTGACCTATACCACATACCTATTTTTCTGGCGAGGACAGCCTGCCAATGCTTATGGGAAACCAACACACAAGCAACATATACTGAACAAAATTATAAACGTAACACTTTTGTTTTTGCCCCCATTCGTCATGAGCTGAACTCAAAGATCTAAGACTTTCTCTATGTACACAAAAGGCCTATTTCTCTCAAGTATTGTTCACAAATCTGTCAAAATCTGTTAGTGAGCACTCCTCCTTTGCCGAGATAATCCATCCACCTCACAGGTGTGGCATATCAAGATGCTGATCAGACAGCATGGGTATTGCACAGGTGTGCCTTAGGCAGGCCACAATAAAAGGCCACTTGAAAATGTGCAGTTTCACTGTATTGGGGGGGGGGGTAACCGATTGTTGCAGCAGCTGTCCAGGTAGCTTAGACGATATTGGAGGTGAATACGCTGGATGCGTAGGTCCTGGGCTGGTGTGAACAATATTTGAGAGAAATAGGCCTTTTGTGTACATGGAGAAGGTCTTAGATCTTTGAGTTCAGCTCATGATGAATAGGGGCAAAAACTAAAGTGTTGCGTTTATAATTTTGATCAGTGTAAGTCAAATCTTTGCAGTTCTGCTCATCTTGTCATGACAGGTACAGTGATCGACATGCCAAAGTCTGATGTTTTGGTCGACCTCTTTTCTGCTGATTTAATGGCTCTATAACAACGTCACACTATTTAGTCCTTTGTTCCAGACGGACACGAGTCATGATTCAAACAGAAATAGGTATTAAAATCACCTAATATGTCAGATAATAAACAACGTTGTTTGGGGGATTTGCATAAGCTTGAAAATGGTTGACTAAAATGAGCAGCAAGCATGCCTGTATAGTCATATTCTTTAGTTAATGATGTTGTTCACTTGCCTGAGAATGTTTCCGTTTACTGTTGTAAATTTAAAGGATCAATGTAGAGAGAACTTACTCCTAGATGGCAACTGTATATGTAACATATACTGTGGCTTGCTTTCTTTGGTACTTGTCTTATAGCTGCTTACTGCCGAAATAGCAATGTTCTCTGTAGAAGTATTAAATGGTTTGTGAAATGATGTGCAGGGTGTCTGGGCTGAAGTGGTCACTGGCTTCTTGAGCACTGCTTTCTTGTTTTTAGCCTTGGTTGCCAGAACTACCTTCCACACTGACTTGATACAACCTGTTTCTGACTTGACTTTGTAAATGCACAATTTCTCCATCTCCAAACTGAAATGTGACCACATCCGTGTGATAAAGTTCTAAGAAAGACATGTTTATAGTGAGCAGTGGAATCATTTTCAAAATTTGGGTAAACAGCATCTGACATAACAGTTGCAACAAAAGCAATAAACCACAATTGATGAAATTACCCTGTTTCACCAGTGTGACATAACCGCAGCTTTATCTAAGCCAATTTTCAATTTATTCTTGATGGATTTCTGTTTTTGTTTTCCTTGTCTTGCCTCACAGGCTCATCAGTTACAAGACCTACATTGGTCTAGTAACTTCCTGGACAGATATCTTCAGCATCACCCAGTGCCCTGCTTGCTTGCTGGGTTTTGCTATCATCACGCAATACATCAAGAAGGATGATGGAGTCCACTTATATATTATTTCACAGTTGAATTCCTCCTCATTATTCTGCCGTTCTTCCACATAGTCTCAGCTGTAAAGAAGTGCAAGAAGAGATGGCAAGAGAAAAGAGATTTCAGATCCATTTCACTGGCTGAGTTGCAGTTGTGCATTGAGGCAAAAACCCACCCACAACATCACTGCACTGATTCATCAAGAAACCAGACCATGTCCAAAGGTAAGGTTACTATAGAAAATGATGAGGACGTGGAAAAGAACAGGTAAGGATCTCTGTTTAGAATGCAACAAAGAGTATTTTTTTAAGTCAGTGGCAATTTTTCCCGGCAGTGTGGCAAGAAACAAGTGTTGATGAGAATCCAGGAAACACAAGATGAATTAGTGTCTGAGGTAGAGCATAGAATTAACAAGTTTGATGACATTCACGCTTCGAAAAGGAATCAACTCAAAAGGGGTAAATAATCAGATCAACATTGTTTACTTCTAAAATGGGAAAAAAAGGAAAGAATGGCAACACTATAAATGCAGAGGACAACGCAAGGCACATTCAATCAACTCAGGGACAAGGGGAAAGACATAAAAAAAAACTCTGGTGCACAGAATAACAGATATGAAGGGGGAGAAATCACAAAGCGCATGATGAAGTAAATGTGGGTATGACGACAACACTGGAGGAAACTGTCATACAGAAATTAATGAAGGGGTCAACATTATGGAGGTAAGATAAAACAATTCAGTATCTACTCTATCTGAAGGCTACCCCAAGAAATAAAAATCTTGCTTTATATATAAAGGTAGATTTATGTAAAGATGCACCAATTCAAACCTGGGAATGTTATGCGGAATTGGAGAACACACAATACACATGTTAAAACATATTCAGGAAAAAGCAACTAAACACACAATAAAGAAGAAACCAGTGCCCTCACTGGAGAGGATGGAACAATCCTGTCTCCTAGAAACTATGTTTTATATACTAGTTGGATGTAGACATAAACTTTTGTGTCAATTTCACCACTTGCTACTAAAAATCACAGCTCTAATGTTTTCATGACAATTCATTTTTTGCAATGTCCAGATTTTGATACCTGGAAGCTAATAAACACAACAGCATGTTATGACACTCAGCAAATTATGTGTTACCAGGTCAGCAGTGTGTCAGTCTTAAAGATGCAAAGTAAAAGAATTTCTCAAATATACTGATTGCTGGTGAGAAGAAAATAGCTGAAATAATGGATTCCAGGTGCTTGCACAAACCAGCCTTACAAACACAGCAACAAATATATAGACATATAAACACACTTCAGCAACTGGAATTGTTACAAATAATAACCTCAGTGATCTTCTTTCTGCTTTAATTTGGTACAGTTTGTTCACAGGCATTTCACAGTATGCTTACTTACTTATAAATACTTATTGCCAGTAAATACAATTTGGTTGACAATCTCCTCTAGCCCGAAGGGGAAATAAAATGCTAATAGACAGTTGCTCACATCTGCTGTAGAATTATCACAACTCATTAGACAATTATACAGAGGAAATTCACGGGGCACTTGAAACCAGATGTATATACACTAATAAGCAGCGGTATCAATGTCCCTTGAGCATCATAAAAAAATAATATAATGATGGTCTAATGAACATTATTATATCATCAACAGATAAGATTATTTTTGGAATGCTAATTGCTTTAAGTGCGGTACAGTGAGCTTTATATAACCATGAATTTATTTATTTATTTATAATTGATTTAGTAATTTATTTAGTCTTAAATATACTGTTTGGTCTGGTAGAACTTTAAAGGACTGGTATGTAGGATTTAGTGGCATCTAGCGGTGAAGTTGCAGACTGCAATCAACTGAATACCGCTCGCCTTCCAAGTAGGGCTGGGCAATAAAACAATGATAATTATCGCATTGTAATTTTCCTCAATAACAATATAATAAATGTTCAATATATCATCAATAAATATTTGCTTTAATTCATTTGAATCACAAGCAATTAGCACCTAATTTTCTATTAAAATATTAATTTTGTTGAAAAAAAAAAGAGGCCTGAAAAAAAGATTAATCATATTTTTTGAAAAAGATGATTTGAATTTAAAATCAGACTTGACAGTGAAGTGATCCACTGTTTGGCATCAAGTGTGTCACATTCTGACCATAAAGAAAGAAAGTTCAATTTTCACTCAGGAGCAAAAATCAGCTTTTAAACTTGAAAGAAATAATAATTTGACATTTATTGAAAAATGGGGTGAGAGCAGAGCAGAGGGCAGACCAGGGAATGGAGACCAGCGAGTGAACTTCCAGGCAGGCAGTGAGCTGAGTGAGGCAGTGGCAGAATTTCCAGGCAGGCAGCGATCCTGAGCACAGGGAGACAAGGTAAGTGATCTCACAAGAAACAAACAGTTGAATATGTAACACGAGACTGGTTGACCGCAGCGCAAATACCACTGAGGTAAGCTGACGATCTGGCAACAAGTGAGACAACACAGATACAGACTAACAGGAGACACAGGGAGGGAACAGAACTGCAGACTCATAACATTAAGTTTGCATCTAGGTATTGTTAGTGTCACACTGAGGCTAACTGAAATTTTGCGCTGAACATTATAGAATTTGCTCACCTCATGGGAGCGGAGTAAACATGGTGACGAGGCCTTTCTGTGTGGTGGTAACTCAACTGACACAAAAACTTCCAGTGGTGACTGGAGGTCACTGTATGAAGACTAATAAAATAGATGCTTAAAATGAAAAAGCAGATGAGGGTCAGTTTCAGTCGGTGAGGTGTGATTGGGAAATAAGAGACATTTTGTGTATTGGAAGTCCAAAGAGTCTCAACAGTCACTTTAAGATGTATTAATGTAACTGGAAGGACAAACATGGCATCATAGCAGCACACTGATCTATCTTTATCCCTCATTATGTCAAATATTACTTCTAAACTGGTCTAATCTATAGAGTAAGACTCTGTATAAGGCGTATACAGAGAGAGAAAAAAAAGATGTTGAAACAAATTTTACTTAATTGCACATCCAATTGATTTGCATTTCCCAGACTAATACGCAAAACCGAGGAGTGTCTTGTGCCTAAATCAACAAGGATAATCACATTATGAAAATCAGGTTGATGAGGTGCTTCTCCGCCACTGCCAAAGAACCCAGGAGAATGTGCTTCAGTCAGTCAAAATTTACTCCCCGACAAAATAAAAAAACAAAACTCAGTGCTATTTCAGGTGCCAGGAAATATCGGTCGCGGAATATAATAAACCAAATCATAGGTCTGCTGTCACATTGCCTCATTCACTCAGTCACGGGATGTTAACCACATCCAATGAGAGCGGGCGCTCCTCTCAGCCAGTCAATGAGTCGCTATGACAACAGCTCTTGACAAGGGGAAATCAGGTTTGATGTCTTGGAAAAAAAACAGCTCTCGGCTGCTTACTGCCTGAGCCCCTTTCTGGAGACGACTGTAAAGAAGCCTGTCCACTCTGTAGGATGATGGAGCTTGTAAAGCCTGTAAATGTAATTCAGATTATCTGTTTTTCATTTTGTCAAAGAGAGAGAGCTTATGAATAAGGGCTCTCATTGCATATTCAAAGACAGTGAGCAGCAGTGTCAACGGGATGTCAGTGGGACGAGTTTCCCTTCATCTATTAACCTCTGGACAGGTAGCCATGAACCCGAGACCCCAACAACTCATTATTGATGCTTTCTAATTACTCTTCTGGTTCTCTTTGATCCCATATCTTGTTATTCACCACTGTGGCTTCCGTGCCCTTTGGAAATAGCAAAATCATTTCTTCTCATGCTGTGATTTACAGTTATTGCGTGCTGAGGCCAGACTAGGTAATTTGGAGATGAAAATGAACAGGGACAGAAGGAGAGTTCAAGTCTGTAACTCATTTTCACCATCACGTCCTCCTCCTCTTCTTCCTCCCCACATATGAAAGTAATAACTCAGTCTTTGTGTCCTCAGCCGGCTATGTAGCCTTCGTTAGAGCATCGCATCGCCAGGCATGTTGGTCTCAAGGTTGTCCTCGGCGCCGAATATGAACCTCAATAAAATTGATCTGCACAGATCTCTGCCAAAGACAGATGGCTGTTGGATTACAGTTGAGCTCTCGAGGAAGCCAAGCTGAGAAATTTACACATCAAAAAAAAGGAGTTGGCAACATTTCTGCTCAGGTAAAATTACACAGCGGTGTATTTGCAGTACATTTCTCAGTCAGTCCTCATACCGCAAGCGCCTCTCAGATGCAATTCTGCTTTGGAATCACAAGTCTACTGTAAAAACTGATATTGAAAATAACCAGCAGTGAAGATCAAATATAATTGAACCACATAATGTGTCCATTTCCTAGAATGTTATTATGAGTACAAACTGTGTGAAATGACCAAAAGCATATTTAATTTAATTTACTGTTCACAAATCACTGTGATAAAAGAAGCTCAAGCCATGTAGGAGGCGTGTTTTTATGCATTTCTTTGCCTGCTTTCCTCCATTAAATATTTACTGTATATAGTACCGCATGGGTCCACTTTGTCAGAGGCTCCTATGATACTCCAACGGCTTCTCCTCTCCCACAGATAATCCCACTAAATCTCTCCACAGCTACATGCCTTAAGTGGACATCAGCCTCAAGACCTGTGAGTAAAGCCTTACACCTGCCGCGGTGGGGCCAGTAAACATAGATGATTTGCTCCCAAACACCTTGAAATCACCCAACCTCATCCCGGGACTGCAGAGGACAGAACGTGTGTGTGTGTGAGAGAGAGAGAGAGAGAGAGAGAGAATGAGAGAGAGGGACAAATTGAGTGGACAAGAGGTGAGCAAAAAAGGGCAAGTATAGTTGTAGGCTGCACTGGGAAAATGTAAACAATTTCACATGATGTATGTTTTGGGGGGGAAGTCAAGAAGAGAAGAAGAGTGATTTATCTATGTTGTGAGTGTGTGTCTGTAACAAAAGCGGTAAGACGGATAGACAGAGAGGGGTGTCTACTAAACTAGTAAACTTCCTATTGGGATTCACTGACCTACAAGACCGGAGTGAGTAATATGATGTAAGGGTTAAAGATTAAGCATCACTAAATGGATAGAGGGAATCCTGAATGAGCCAGCATCTAAGAATCTAGGAATAATCACACTAAGAGAGAACAGCCTTCTCTTCACCTGTCTGGATCCAGGTCTGTAGTAATGCAAACACTGATCCATCTACAGTTGAATTACAGCCTTTGCTGTTAAACCAAATGCGGCCTGTGTGTCTGTGTATTGGAGAGGAGCAGCCTGCCAATAATGCCATCAATATATGTTAATCTAATAAATGCACAATCTTGCAAAATAAAATTGAGTTTCATTCACAGTCGCCAGCAGGGCCATATTGAAACCTATTGATTGCCTGCGCTTACGCTCGTCTGCAGCAGCGGAGGCGGCCAAGGACCCATTGGTTTTTGGGATGAGATGTGATCAGTGCAGCTGCCAAATGAGAGCAGCGACAGAAGCGACACCGAGCGCAACTCAGCAGAGTTTTCGGCAGCACACTTGCTGGCACTTAACCTTGAAGCTGTGTTCAACCTCGCTATGAGTAATGCCCTTGGGAGGGAGGAGGGAAGTGCGGTGGATAGGACGAGAGGAGGTGTGGTGGAAGGGGAGGCAAGGTGAGAGAGAAATACAACAAAAGAGACACTGGCAGGGTTTGCATTTAAAGAGCTGCAGAGACTGTGGGAAGGTTGTATAGGAGGAGTGTGTGTGTGTGTGTGTGTGTGTGCGCAGGAGGAAGGAGGGGGAGAAGGAGAGAGAGGAGTGGAGTAGAAAAGGATGCCAGAAAGGTCACTAGGCAAAAATGATGAAGTCATCTGTATTAGATTTTCTGTGGCTGCAGCCTGGATGAAAGCTGGCCGCTGGCCAGAGAGGTGAGCTGCCAGTACCTGCAGCCAGAGCTTCTCAGGCATTAGCAGCTCATCAGTTTTCTTGATTCACACAGAATTTTAATCAATGTCTAGGATTTGTTGAATTTATACTACTTCTAAAAAAGCTGTTTCTACAGCTTGGGCAACATACTTACTGAGATAACATCAAACCAATAATTTAATTGTCGCATTTTGATACATTAAGTATCTTTGTTACCTGTGAAAAACACCAGGAAGTTGTCGCATTACATATTTACAGCAAAAGCCACAGCAGTTTGTTTGAAACACATATTTCTCACAAACCACTTAAAGTTAAGATTTTTCATTAAATCAAACCCCATTTTTGAGACCTTTTATGGTTGACATTTTTTCTGAAAAAAACAAACATTTAATGTATTTATATTTAGTAATGATATTTGTATATAATAGTTTGTATTAGTAGTGGCGGAGTCTGCCATTACAGGAAAAGTTAGCACCAACTGCGATCAATTATCAAAAAACAACCTCAAAAAACAACAGTCATTGTCGGAGCTGCTTAAAAAGTGTTTGCTGAAGTATTAAACCGCACTTATCGTTACCACGTAACCACAACTGAAAAATTAAGGATTACAACTCGCAACAAATTCATGCCTTTTAGGTTTTTTTACCCCTTC
This sequence comes from Micropterus salmoides, assembly GCF_014851395.1. Taxonomy (NCBI): domain Eukaryota; kingdom Metazoa; phylum Chordata; class Actinopteri; order Centrarchiformes; family Centrarchidae; genus Micropterus; species Micropterus salmoides. The sequence goes on from NW_024041484.1 coordinate 11,581,755, forward strand.
AAATGCACAGAATTTCCACATGGCCATCTATTGTCTCCACGTCTGTCTCACATGTCCACAGAGCCTCTTTGTAAAAATCCAATAATTGTTCCCAAAAAGTTTGGAGACTGTGGCTTCCTCCAGGGCCCTGCATCCGCTCCCCCTACCCTCCTCTGCGACTGCTAAACCACTGATGCAACAAATAGGCAATCCACTCCCTATGGCCCAGGACAGCTCTAACTCTGTAGCCTCTGCAGTGAACGCCTTTTCCACCGCTCACAGAAGCTTCCTCTGTCATAAAAAATAAAGTCGGCACTCCAACGTTCAACAGTATCTGGATATTTTAACAAAAAATAAAACAAAGCTATTGCAAGTGCACTGCATTAAATTCATGAGCCTAGTTTGTTTGGTGGTGGAGTTCTGTTATTGACTGGCCAAATGTAGACAACATGACCTGTAGTCAAAGTAATGACAGTGTAGCTGCAACAAAGGTTTAACAGTAGAAATTTCCTCAAACACCTTAAAATGTCAACATCAGGTTTGGCCTTGGTGCCAAACAATTGAATCGCAATTTCGTAGACAAGCTATTTTGCTCTGACCCTCAACAATCACACAGGGGGCGATACATTGTTAAAAAGAAAGAAATACAAATTTCCCATGTGACAGAAGCCTCAATGGCCCATAATACAGAAACAAGACATGTCCTGACCAACTGGGCTGTCTTGGTTTGGGGAGTATGCACTGGGGCTGATGAGTAATGGGGAGCAGGTGTGCAGGCAGGTGACAGATCAGGAGATGAGTCGGAGCCGGAAACACAGTAGAGAACAGTTGGTGGGCAGGTGAGGTTTGGAGCCACAGGAAATGTTAGAAATACTGTTACAAGAGATTGAATCACACAAACCTATGATCAAGCTTTTTGGTGGCCTTTTCTTTTAAAGGCCCTTCACAGTCACAATGCACCCACACAGGTGTTTTCATTTATTTTGCTTTATTCGACCTCCTCTCAGGACTGCGTGGGCATGCACAGACTGCAATTGATTGGCATCTGCTGTTTTCTTGCACCTGTCAGGGTGATGTCACACTTAACGCCAATCTTTGTGAATATTTGCTCTATCCTTCATTCACCTCACTTCAAGCCTGTGTGGCTGACATACTCAAGAATGAGTGCAAGCTCAGCAGACTCGTCAAAGCTGACCTTTGTTCGAATTTGACCTACATATTCACACGGATAGCCTATAGAAACAATGTTGTCTGGCATGCATCTGCTGTGAGAAAATGGCGCAGTCACTCTTTGTGCAATTTACAGTTAAACAGTGACTGATTGATTCCTTTGTACAATATTTCTTTATTACTCATGTCAGACCTATGACATTTTGAATATTAGTTTGGTGACATGTATTTCCTTGATAGTGGCACCAAGCTCAACCTGAATGGAGGTTTAAAACAACTATTAACAGTAGTATCTCCATCTATCTATATCCAGAAGTCCAGTCCACAGGACATCTGTCTGTTATCCAAACCTTAACACCTCAAAAAATAGCTTTGCATTGTCCATGTCCAAAGCTAAAGCCTGCCACCACTTCTAAAGCTCACTAATTAACAAATACATAATAAATAGCTCACAAAAAACATGTTATATCTGTCACGATCCCCAGGTCTTGACCCCCTGCCCTTGGCTCTTGGTATGTGAATGAGTGAGTGTTGATTATTTTTCCCATTGGTCTCCTTACACAGTCAGCGATAGGGAGGCGTGTCCACGGATCTGGGTTACTCACTCTGCTTCCCATCCGTGATCACTCACCTGCTTGTCATCAAGCAATCTACTCAGCCTTCTTAAACTGCCTCCAGCCGTCCAGTCTCTGCTGGATTGTTTTGTCATTCTGTGTATGCACTCGCACTAGCCAACTTCGTATTAACTTGCTTGTTGAGTTAGTTTGTTATTTCTGCTCCTGCACCTGCCTTCGGTTTGTAATCTCTGGACCCAATCCTCGTTACTATGCCTGCCCGTCAGCCCCCACCTCTCGGACCTCAGCTCAAGTTCTCTGCCTGCCTGCCGCCCTCCCCGCCCATCCACCTTTTGTTCACACCAATAAACATCGTGAACTACTCTCTGTCTCTGGTCTGCTTCTGGGTTCTGCTTAGGAAATCCTGACAATATCTCATTTGTTAGCTAAAATAGTGCAGCACCCCTGGCAACACCAACATGTGGTTTTTACCACTTAGTTAAATACTGGATTAGAAGATCTAATGGGTTACATAATAAACTCTAGTGGTAGGTGGAGTTTCTTTTTTACTTAGCGGAGAGCCAAGCTACCTGTTTCCCCTGTTCCCAGTCTTTATGCTAAGCTAGGCCAAGCTGAGCTAACTGCCTCCTGTTTTTTTTCTGAATATTTAGCGATAATGATCTTCACATCTAAAAGAAAGAGAATAAGCATATTTCCCAAAAAGACAAACTACTCCTTTAAAACAAACAAAATGTGGCCTGTGCTCACATCTGCCAATTTCAGTGTGAAGAAGACGAGTAAAGTTCAGAGTAAGGGTAGTCTTGTCCTAATGATGAAATCGATGTTGATGACAATGCTGTTATAGGAGCTGATACAGCATATAGCTTCTCTATTCATATTTCAAAAGGGAGAGGACAATCAGCTTCTGCTTAATCACCCATTTTAACACTTGCCCTTAGCTGTGATCAAAAAGCACTGCAAGGATGTGAGCACGAACTTAAAGTGTGCTGCAGCGTTCAGTGAGCTCTTCTCAGTGAAAATCAGTGCAGTCATGCCTCAAGTGTAGATTCAGAGGAAGAATATTTCAAAGTTTTAATAATTGGGACTGATCCCGAGCTCCCCCCCTACAGTTTCAGCTCTTCACATTTCTGAGAGCTCTTTGCATAACTCGGCATGATTGGTTGTGATTTCTCAAGCAGAACCCTGAGCAGCTGACAAGCCTGTGCGACACTGTTGAAAATGTCAAGGCGGGTCAATCAGCACACTGTCAAATGAAAGCTACCAATTACCTTGCAACCAATCACGCAGCGTGCAGGTTTGCATGCAGATTAGACACGGCGGATTTTTTTTTTAACAACAAATGTTTGGTGTTTTTAAAATTTGCTGCTGTCATAGAAACTGTATGGGTTCTTGTTAAACGCTGTAGAGTCCTGCTGTCATCGGAGAGAGCAAAGAGTTCATTTGTCTCCCTCCCATATCTAAACACAACTGGTTGGCTACACAGATGAGAGAGAGAGAGAGAAATATTTGAATATGTCATGCTGTTGCTCAGAGTGAAAAGCACCCTGTGAAAAAATATGACAGAGTGCATTATTCATCACATCACAGCACTAATAAATTCAATGCTTTGTGCGTGGCAAAAGGGGAGCATCAGAGAGAAAGAACTGTGAATGAGGAGGAATGTGAAAATCCACCAGGGCACTCTATCATGCTGTCATCAACCTCTATTACGAGGCCTCCGTAGGATTTGTGCACATATACACTGCTCAAAAAAATAAAGGGTACACTTAAACAACACAATGTAACCCCAAGTCAATCATACTCCTGTGAAATCAAACTGTCCACTTAGGAAGCAACACTGGTTGACAATCAATTTCACATGCTGTGCAAATGGAATAGACAAAAAGTGGAAATTATAGGCAATTAGCAAGACACCCCCAATAAAGGAGTGGTTCTGCAGGTGGTGACCACAGACCACTTCTCAGTTCCTATGCTTCCTGGCTGATGTTTTAGTCACTTTTGAATGCTGGCGGTACTTTTACTCTAGTGGTAGCATGAGACGGAGTCTACAACCCACACAAGTGGCTCAGGTAGTGCAGCTCATCCAGGATGGCACATCAATGCGAGCTGTGGCAAGAAGGTTTGCAGTGTCTGTCAGTGTAGTGTCCAGAGCATGGAGGCGCTACCAGGAGACAGGCCAGTACATCAGGAGACGTGGAGGAGGCCGGAGGAGGGCAACAACCCAGCAGCAGGACCGCTACCTCCGCCTTTGTGCAAGGAGGGGCAGGAGGAGCACTGCCAGAGCCCTGCAAAATGACGTTCAGCAGGCCACAAATGTGCATGTGTCTGCTCAAACAGTCAGAAACAGACTCCATGAGGGTGGTATGAGGGCCCGACGTCCACAGGTGGGGGTTGTGCTTACAGCCCAACACCGTGCAGGACGTTTGGCATTTGCCAGAGAACACCAAGATTGGCAAATTCTCCACTGGCGCCCTGTGCTCTTCACAGATGAAAGCAGTTCACACTGAGCACATGTGACAGACGTGACAGAGTCTGGAGATGCCGTGGAGAATGTTCTGCTGCCTGCAACATCCTCCGGCATGACCGGTTTGGCGGTGGGTCAGTAATGGTGTGAGGTGGCATTTCTTTGGGGCGCCGCACAGCCCCCCATGTGCTCACCAGAGGTAGCCTGACTGCCATTAGGTACCGAGATGAGATCCTCATCATTACCAGTATATGGTCTCACAAGGGGACCATATGCTGGTGCGGTTGGCCCTGAGTTCCTCCTAATGCAAGACAATGCCTGACCTCATGTGGCTGGAGTGTGTCAGCAGTTCCTGCAAGAGGAAGGCATTGATGCTATGGACTGGCCCGCCTGTTCCCCAGACCTGAATTCAATTGAGCACATCTGGGACATCATGTCTCGCTCCATCCACCAACGCCACGTTGCACCACAGACTGTCTAGGAATTGGCGGATGCTTTAGTCCAGGTCTGGAAGGAGATCCCTCAGGAGACCATCCGCCACCTCATCAGGAGTATGCCCAGGCGTTGTAGAGAGGTCATACAGGCACGTGGAGGCCACACACACTACTGAGCCTCATTTTGACTTGTTTTAAGGACATTACATCAAAGTTGGATCAGCCTGTAGTGTGGTTTTCCACTTTGATTTTGAGTGTGACTCCAAATCCAGACCTCCATGGGTTGATAAATTTGATTTCCATTGATAATTTTTGTGTGATTTTGTTGTCAGCACACAACTATGTAAAGAAAGGAGTATTTAATTAGATTATTTCTTTCATTCAGATCTAGGATGTGTTATTTTAGTGTTCCCTTTTATTTTTTTGAGCAGTGTATATCACATCTAATATGAACGTAGCATGGTGGCTGACCACAGGCCCTAGCCGCTAACTACCACAAAAAAAAGAAGCAGAAAACACTTACACAGAAACAACACCCTCCCCCATCCCACAGTCCAGTTGTACTGACCCGAAAGGCAGAAAGCAATTTCAGCTCAGAGTACTAGCATTATTACAGGTCTTGATGGAAATTAATGGTGGGGTGGAGAGCTCGACAGGGTAATGCCTCACATTCCCTGTACTGCTTTCTGGGTCAGGCATTTCCTAAGATTCCCTGCCGCATGTGGCACAGGCACACATGCACACGAAAACAGAACCACATACCGCAGCCACGGACACGGATACATATTTCTGAGTTGGTATTCTGTGAGTGAGGCCATTCGATCGTCATTGCATGGATTGTCTAAATTCATTATTGACTGATAATCAGGCTGCTGGCAAGGACAACTTGTTGACAACATCTTGCCTCCTCATCAGAATATATAAAAATATGATATAGCCTCTGAACTACCACTTTGAGACTCTAGGGAATATGTTTACAGGTCTTTTTAAAGAATGCCATTTGAGATGGTTGTGAGTAGGGCTGACCCTGAATAGTCGAAGATTCGATAGTTTGATGGGTGGAGCCTGATTCGACTGTCAATCTCACAGTCAAAGCTTCGCAGCGAAACAAGGATCATGCATTTTGGCAATATGGGGGTGCTTAACGTCTGATTTTACATAGAACTACTAGTTTTCTCCCAATAAGTTAATATACAGCCTATTACAGTAGACATTTCAACGTTTAATGCTGTAAATAAACATGTAAAAGGAATAAAACTTTTAATAAATGTTTTTAACCCTAACCCTGGGTTGTCAGTGCGCATGTGTAGGTGTAGCATGTGTGTAATGGCAGAAGAGGAACACTTGCTGAAGAGACGTAGCCACCGGCTTCACTGGTGTTGTGCAGAGTTGTCTGCACCTCGCGGGACTTTCGGATAATTTATCATCGTTGATGAACCACACAAAGAATATTATATTGTTTTTTTAATTGGCCGGCTACTTGAAATAAACCCGCGAGGAACTGCGACGTGCATGTAATTGTCGGCAGCACGGCATGCACGCAAAACTCAAGACTGATGAATGGCAGGCGAGAGAGAGAGAAAAGGGTCTTCAAAAAGCCTCAGTTTAGCTGGAAATTTACAGTGTAAGTTGAATGAACAGAGACTGCAGCTCTGCAGCTTCTCAAGATTAAAGCGGAGCTACCTGTGTAATCCCCCCCCCGTTCGCAATCACACTAAAACACACATGATTCGACTATCAGTCGACCATAGGTAGGACTTGACGATTCTGATTCGACTATGTAAATCCTTAGTCGGGGACAGCCCTAGTTGTGAGATATATTTTATATTTTCTACATTTGGAAATCTTTTCAGTAATTAGCAAACACGGTGTCTTTAAGCAAAACGACAATAAGCTCTGAGCCTGAAGTGGTATTGACTGGGCTGGAAATTAATTTGTGTTCCGCTAAACATTAACTAATCTTTTAAAAATGGTACCTTAGCCAAGCTACACAGGATGTTTTGACATTGGTAGTCCTTTAGAGCATCCTTGTGTCCAGAAAGCGTCCATTCAGAAATTAATTACAGTCTTACCATGGCTGCACCATCACTGAGTGCAAGCTGTTTTAATTAAAACAGTGAGTGCGTAAGTTATTCAGTCAGTTAATTCTCTGTAATGCAGCACAAGCCAATAAATACGCACACAGTTCACGCCAAGTGAAGTGTATAGACAGGGGAGGTCTTTATGCATGCATGCAGACTCACACTGGCCTATACATGTATATTGTATGTATGCATGAACACTTACAGGGTATGGTGTACATAGCATGCACAAAGGAGAGGAATGACAAAAGCAAGAACAAAAGAGGAAGAAAATGATAATTTAAGTAATTTCATTGTTACTGAATTGTTAACACCCAGCTTAGAGCTTAATGTTGATGCATTCTAGGGAGATTTCTAATACAGCTGTGTCTTTTCAGTGCCCGTGCATGTTTCCAAATCCCCTTCCCTGCTCTGAAACAATCAATAGAAAGCTTTTTCGCACTGGACAGCTAGATATACAAAAGACCCCCGGGTAATGAAAGTCAGTCCCCGTTGTCGCAACTTCAATCTCTTAGCTGCTGGTAAACGTCATTGATGAGTAAATAAAGAAAACATGTAGCGGCCCCTGTAGCCACTTCTCTATGCAGATCAGAGCTCGACTTTAATTCATCTTCTCCTGATTATGAAAAAAAAAAAAGAATAAATAAAATGTCTGCCTTACCTTAGGAGACATTAAATGCAAAGCCATAGGTAACAAATGTGCACCATATTGTGACAAGCTGAGGGGAGTACGGTAATATTGCAACAATATTTGACACATAAACTCTGGATTTGTGTCATGTGAGGTACACTATATTGTCATTTTTCTTTCAGGCAAGCGTCTTGCCTTTCACATTAAAAAGAAATACAGACTACTGTACATTCAGAAAACAACAGCTCAGAGACATTTGTTTCCCTACTGCTCTTTGTTTTCTGTTTGCTGGTGCAAGAAGCCAAGAAATATCTGATCATCTGTAGTGGTGATCTCCAATATGTGTTACTATCCTATTTAATTTGAGACTTGCTGCCTAACGACACATGGCATCCCTGCTTGAAAAGAGAGTTGCATTAAAATTATTTTCCAGGAATCCATTGGGGTTATACATGGTATTACACATGTTAAAGCTACTGTATATAGCTCCAGCACAAACTTGAATAATTTATAGCTTCTCTATTATCATGCAGTTACAAGCATAATACGTGAAGAAGTCCTCAGCATGCATGAGGGTTCCTTCACCTGATATCAATAGGAATTGTTTTCTTTTGCCTGCAGAAAGACAACATCTGAAGGTCATTCTTGCATAAATTATCAATGCACAGATGACTATGCATCATGGGGTGGCCATTTGCTGTTTCAGTCAATTTATTGAATATGCATCAGGTCATGATTTCTAATGCTCCTCCAGTCCACACAGAGGTAATTAAACCGAATATGATCAACGGCCGGGTGCTAAAACAGCTCAACCTGAAACAGCAGCTTAGCAACTGGAGGTAAAGCAGCAGTTATGACAAAAATGAGAGGAAGGCCAGCAGCAGATTAATGGACAAGAAGAAAGTAATCAAAGAGACCTATCAAGAAAATAATAAAAACATAAACTGTTCACATAACAATTTGGACTTGATGGTGTCCTTGAAGGCATCGTTAAAGTACTGCGACGAGGGCTGCTTCAGAGAGGTTTTAATCTTCGTCAGTGTTTTGAATAAGAAATGACTGAATTATTCAGACAAACTTAATTTGTATAGCACATTTTATGCATTAAAATGCAATGAGCCCTTCAGGTGATGAGACAGGTTGACTGCTCTCATGCTTCATTCATGATGATCAGTGGGGCAATTAATACACAGCTCCTTTAGTTAATTTTCCATTCTAGATGTGACATGACATGCCTATTGTTTTATTAAGAACAGAGTGTTATTTAAAAACACAGGTTCTTTAAAATTTTCATTCAGTAGCAATAAAAGGATTCTAATGGGGAGAAAAAGGATCCCAGTCATCTGGATACGGACAAATTAGAGGAAGCCATTTAGGAGAATTGTTATATCAGAGATGGAAAATAAATTAAATATCTCGGAATAGCATAACATTCTGGGAAAAAACATTTGTTCGCTTTCTTGCACTCCCGTGTCTGTACAGTTAATATGAAGCTAGCTAGAGCCAGGAGACTGTTAGCTTGTGCTGCTTACCACCACTGCTAGTCTTGTAGTTCCACCAGATAAACAGCATACATTGGCTACTTTTGTTGCATTACATATTTGTAGTTGTTCGTTAACAAATGAAACCACATACAAACAGACTTTTAATGGTCTAACCGATAAGTTGTGAATTAGCATAATGACTGAAAACAGGGGGAAACAGCTAACATGGCTTCATTTGAAGGTCAAAAAAATCCCCCTATCAGGACCTTTTAAAGCAAATAAACATGTTAGATGTTGCTCGTTTAATGTGTAGAAGAACCAAAGGGTCCAAACTAAAAGTAGTGTTTTTGGACATAGCCATAATTGCTGTTGTCCCCTCTTTTTAATCTTTCAGGAAGAAAGTGAATAAGATTATTTTTCAAAATGTCAAACTATTCCATTAATATTTTCAATATATTTAACTATAACTATTTGCTTGTCTGTTTGAAACCCTTTTATGAATATACAGAGGGAAGTTCGCTGTCACTGTTGTGTCAGATGGACACAATAGATAGTCAAACATTTGACCCTCTAGTCAGTGTCTAAACAACTAGGTCACCCAGCTACTCAAGGGTAATATTCCCTGTTTGATTTTATTTTGTGTGTCATGCAAATGTCATTTCTTAATATTAAAGATTCTGATGAAGACCATCATCATCAAACTGTCATTGTCTCACTCAGATAAACATAAGGTACAGAATATGGCACACATTCAAGTTTGCAGTGTAGCTGGCTTGCACAAACACTGTACACATACAGATGAGTGATCGAGAACAGGCCTTTTCATCCAAATGCAACAGCTGGACTAGAAGTGTAGCAACAGGTTCTTCTTCGCCCCCTAACACATAACCTGACAGCCAATAAACACACGGCCTACTTTTCTGTCTCTTTGTTTCCTCTCTCATCTGTCTCTTTGTCTTGCTTCCTCTCTCCCCTCTCTTACCGCCTCTTTAAACCCCCCTATCTCTGTCTCCTTTTCTTTCTCAGTGAATTTCTCTCTCTAAGCAGTCGCACTCAAGCCAAAACAGATGAGTCTAGAATGTTCCCACACTGCACACAGCGTTGGATGACAGTAGTCCTCACTGGGATTGTGTGTGTGTTTTTCTTGCCTCTGCATGAGAGGATTTTCTCATCCTTTTCTTTCTCTCTTCAGCATATTTTCTGAGTTTATGCTAACACCTATGCACACATAGGTAGATCTCCACAGTGTCTCTCTGTCTCTATTTTTCCCCCTGATCAGGGACATCCAGTCATCTGCCTCGAAATTAGGCTATTCCATGCTGTTGCCCAATTTCCCAACAGCATGAGACTCGGACCGCAGCAGTTAAACTGAGTGAGGGCTTAAGCTTGCCTTTAAAACCTACAGTAAAAAGCCAGCAATGGCATCTAGGGGACCAACACTAAGCATTCTTCTTGCAGCATGTACAGGTATGTGTCCTTGTGCATAAATATGTGTTGAGTGTGTGCAGGAATATATCAAAGTCACTGAGTGAAAGAGTGCATGTGAGTGTGTTTGATCACTGATGGACAGGTGTACTCTTTCCTACCCCCCCTTTTCACTCTGATACATAGCCATGGGCACACCTGCCTGCCTCCATTCCTCCTACATCTATGTTTATCCAACCTTCCTCTTGTTTCCTTCTGCCTCTTTCGTCTTCTTCCTATCCCAGATTTTCTCTCATCCCTCTCCCTTTTTTTTGGCTTTACAGGAGGCCAAAGTAAAAGCTAAAGCGAGTCTTCTCTTTTTGCACTTCACTCGGAGCCTGGCTGGCTAACATTGTGAGCCAGCTGTGAGGCGGCAATCAAACGAGCTCCTGCTAGACCCCCTGGGGTTGTGCTGACACTACACACACAGAAAAAAAAAAGAGGGGGGGGAATGTGTGCATGCCCTTGCACGCTCTCACATGCACGTACACACATGCTATCGTAAAGCCAGCAGATTAGGGACAAGCGCATGTACACCAATAATGAATCCCTGGCCAGAATTGTGTATCATTGTGATACTGATTTGATTTTGGTATCTTTTCACAAAAGGATTCCTTTATTATTCAAAGTACAAATTCCACTCAAATCACGTATTTTCTCTGCCTCTGGGGAAAGGTCATGGTACAAATTCTGAACATCTCTTGCGCTGAATGGATATAAAGTGAATGTGCAAAAGACTTCACACACACACATACACACACACATACACAAGGGTACACCAACAATTGCCTAAGAGCATAGAAGTAAACACAGCCTCTGATAAACATGCAGGAGAGCAAAAGACCTCTTGTAGCCATCTCTTAATCCCCCTTCAACCCAACCTTTCTCAATGCCTGAGCTTCACTTAAAGCCAGCCAGACTGCTTGTTACTGGTATGTCTTCAGTCAGTGCCTGAGTACGTTGTTATGTCATGGCTGAGAAAAGACCCCCAGTGCGGCTCCATAACCCACTTATCGGCAGCCAGACAGACTGAAGATCGGAGGAGCAGTTTTAGGTGAGTCATGCATCAGTACTGGATTAGCTGGAGAGAGAATTTCAAATCACTATGGGAGTCTATTGTGAGACAGCACAGGGAGCTGGACTATCTTTCTGTCTGACTTCAAATTCTGCTCAATAAAGGGTTTTATAAGGACATTCAAGCACTGCACAGACGTACAGGCTCGTACAGTAGAGGTAGCCTCCCCTGTAGGGCTGAGTATAAACCTAATTATACCAACAGCTTTTTTTATGCCTTCATTATCAACTGGATTAAAGCATTAAAGGAATAGTTAGACATTTTGGGAAATGCAATTATTTGCTTTTTTTTTTTGCTGAGAATTAGATTAGAAGGTTGATACCACTCTCATCTCTGTACGGTAAAGATGTAGCAGGAGCCTGCGCAAATAAGTGTATTTCCCAAGATGTCAAACCATTCCCTGTTAAGGGTTTTTTTGTGTTTGCAACTTTTTTTCTGAAGAAATTCTTTTAGTAAGGTTTAGTCTTTAAAATAGCAGAAGTAATGTGCAAATGAGGGTAAATGGCTCGCTTGCACAATGAAATGTGATGTTACTCAACAAACAGCACTCAAAAAGGCTGTGTACAGAACTGTTCCAACTCCCGGGAGACATAAAAAGATATTTCCCTTGAGCAGGAGAAGCCTGCTTTGGCTCCCCAGTTGTGAGATCAGAAAAGGCAACTCATCTGTTTCACTAGCCTAGCTTCAGCCTAGCCCTGTCCCATCTCAACCCAACTGTGACAACAAAGCTAATTAGAGAACCTCCGATCCCACAGTGCTGACAGTCTTGTTAGCCTCCGATTTACACTTTTAATTGAATCAAGCGTATCGGCATCATCTGGCTCATACGGAGTATATTTGGCTGCTTTCAAGAGTCAATATCCAGAGCAGTTCAGTTTGATGACACACCTGGAAAAGGTCCCATCCACACCTCAAATTATGTGATCATATCTTAATTTCTTCTACATCTGTTCACATTCAGATTAGCACCTGTGTTTATATCCTCCAGAGTTTTTGTGTTTATGGGGCCAAGATGACAAAAGGACAAGGCAGCCCAGATGCCCGCCCTCACAATATTCCACAAAATACACTTAATGCCTTTATCCTGCTATAATTTTGACCTTCACGTTACAATAAGCCATATGTGTAATAACTAAGGGTACAAGGTGTGCTTCACTATACCCCCTCTTGTGCATCAGCTCGTAAATCCTTAACCAGAATAACTCCAATCATACAGAAATACTCCAATACCACGAATAATCTCTTAACATCTCTGCCTTGAACTTGAAAATCTATACATTTTAGCTGATATTCTTATCTTGACAGTGAATGTTGAGGGGATCAAAACCTTTGCCTTCCAGTTAAAGCAGCTATGATTCCTGCTGGAAAAGCCATGTTCATGTGCGGCCGACAAAAATGTAGTTTGACATTTCAGAAAATACGCTTATTTGCTATCTTGCTGAGAGTTAAATGAGAACATTGATACCACTCCCATATCTGTATGGTAAATATGTAGCTGGAGCCAGCTGTTGGTTAGCTTAGCTTAGCACAAATTGGAAACAAACTGAAAAGGCTAGATTGTCCAAAGGTAACACAATCTGCCAAGCAGCACCTCTAGAACACACTAATCAGTGCGTTACATCTCGCACACAAAAACCGTGTACAAAAGACAATTTGCCGTTATGTGCAGACTTCCTGAAGTCTCCATGGTTGCCTGGAAACTGTAGAAATAGCAACCAAATTCCTTTGGATAGAGACAGGCAAGCTTGTCCTCCATTTCCAGTCTTTATGCTTGGATAAGCTAACTGGCTGGTGACTCTAGCTACATAATGACCATATAGTCATGAGAGTGGTATCAATCTTCTCAACTAACTCTCAGCAAGAAAGCAAAGTGTATTTCCCAAAATGTTATTATTATTATTCTCCCTTTTCCAACGCCAATCATGTGCAGCGTCCTGCCAAATAATGTAGTCTCTGATACACAGAATCTTATATTAAATTACCATATGGGTTTCAGAGAAAGTACTATGTTGAAAGAGAAGACTGAGAACAGGCAGATTTTGGCAACCTCTGCCAAATGATTGTCTGCATAGTAGGGAGCATTGCACGGTTAAACAGCCACTAAACGTATCCTCAGCCCTTGTAATTTGAGATAATGGCTTTGACATTTCAATGTCGGACCTACTGCGAGCCACAGCAAGCAGGCCTCCTCAAAAGCAGGGCACAGAAGTTGGAACAGTGATGTTGCTGAATCTGTAATCTCTCATCCCTTTACTCCTTCTGTTCCAGGAGAGCAAGAGAAAAGGGGACAGTCAGCAGTTAAGTATATATGTGGTTCTAGTATATTTAGCTTAGCATGGATGCCCATTGACACGGTGGTGCAGTGGTTAGCACTGTCACCTCGCAGCAAGAAGCCCGTGGGTTCAAGCCCGTGGGTTCAAACCCTGGTTGCCCTGGCCTTTCTGTGTGGAGTTTGCATGTTCTCGCCGTGTCTGCGTGGGTTCTCTCCGGGTGCTCCGGCTTCACATGCGGACTAGGTTAATTGGTGACCCTAAATTGTCCTTAGGTGTGAACGTGAGTGGATGTTTGTCTATGTGTGGCCCTGCGATGGACTGGTGACCTGTCCAGCGCCTTTTGCCCGATGCCAGCTGGGATTGGCTCCAGCCCCCTGCGACCCTGTACACATTTGGATGTCACCAAATCGAAGAAGTGGTGTTGAAAAATGGTAGCACAATAAGCTCATTTTAGCTTTAGAATCATGGAAAACGCACATGCAGACAATGTGTGAACCCTGCAGATCAAATAATGAACAAACCAATGGTTAAAAAACAAAGAATTGGCTCAAAACATGGTTTAAGTTCAATTGTATTCAAGAAAAAGAGCCGTCAGATGGATTTGAATAAACAACAACAGAAGAACAGCTGTTGTGTTTGCTGTTCCAGTCCCCACACTAACTTAGGCTATAAAAGCACATTTATTTCCAAAAATAAATTGCAGGCAAGCATCAGGCACATCACATCGCCTGCATTATAAGGTAACGCCCCATGACAGGCTGTAATTGCCCACAGACTGAGCTGTAGAGAAACAGGAACAGAGAAAGGAAGTAGAGAATTGGTTGTATTGGTTGTATCAATGCATGTATCTGTGTGTGAGGAGAGCTTGGACTAAACACATCCCCATGGGCCCCCAGAGGTGGCTGGCCCTTTTATTACCTAATCCAGTTTAGGAGATGAATCTGGCAGTAATCAAATATTCTCATAAATGATTCCTGCCACATATATGAGTCCATGACTTTAGCTATGACCGCAGCTTGCAGGCAACTGCAATGTAAAAAAATGCCCACACAAGAAAGCATTTATACCTGTCTTTTACACTAATTGCCACTGTGAATACTAGCTTATTGTTCATACCTGCCTAATGGTTTGATATTTACAGCAAGTTAAAAGTGGTGAAAGGTTACTCTGGTTCATGCCATTTTTCTCCTCTGCTCTCCTTGTTGCGTGTAGATGAAGACTGATATGAAAAGTTGCTTGTAACGTCAGCTTTCATCTTTCCAAGATCTCTCCAAACCTTGCCCTGTATCAAACAGCGCCCTTCAGGCATGAGCCAGGCTACAGCCCTGCCTTCTGAGACCACTGAAATACCCAACAGCGCCTCGGACACATGTCCAGTCAGGCACTGTAACTGAGGTGAAAGCTCTGTGAGCAAATCCCTCAGAGATAGTGTCATGTATAGTTTCATTTCCCCTATTATTACCCCAATCTCTCATTTTTCTTTAGCTCACAGTCCTAATATTTGTCAGGAAATGCTACCATTTCCACAGAGCAGAGTCTGTATTTATTTAGTGTCTGTAAAGCCAGCCATTTTAAATGAGCCTGGCCACTTGTCTACCACAAAGTGTTACCTTCTCTATTCTTGTCCCATTTATTGTATCCTCTTTTATTATTTCCATTTAATATTCCCTCCCACCATTTCTTGGACAACTACATCAGAGAGCAATATTTAATCACTTCACAATCCAAGTTTAATTTTGCCACATGGGGAATTACATGTGGAAAATGCCACTTAACCTCCTAGAAACATCACAGTGAAAAACAAACTTTGAGGCAGCAATCCACTCCAGATTTTAGGGATCTACGGGAGAGTAATCCAACACAGCAAAAAATGGACGAAATAAAGAATGATCATTATAAGTTCCTAAGGTCAGAGCGGCAATAAAAAGCACTGGGAGCATCGCGATTTGTCGTTTTGCTTGACAAGTTTCAGTTTCACAGCATGGCAAAGATAGCTACAGAACTTGAATGTATTTGTGGAGATAAACAATATGTAGCACGATAAAAGCAAGTGAATATATACGGTCTCACAGCCGATGCTTCTTTGTTTATTCAGTTCAGGAGTAAATGCATTTCTAAACGGTTTGAAAGTGATGAAGAAAAGATCCCACACCAAGAATGGCAGGTTTGACATCGTGGTTTGACAGTCCCGTAACCAGAGGGTTGCCGAGTTCAGCCCCACGACATTTGTCATTTGCCATTTTGTCTATCCTGATGAAAGGCTTTAGGAAGACACTGAGCCTCTTCGTGCTCACACAGTTTAAGTGAAGAGTGTGTGAGCTAAATCATTTGAATATAAATAAGAGGTATGTATATACACATGTATATATACATTTACATATAGAAAATTAGGCATCCATATTACAGATGATGCCAAACCCATATTCAAGGCACTTTATGGCACATATATGTTGCTGTAAAAAAAAAGGCATGTAACAAAAAAAGAAAAACCTTTCCAAAGAAATAATGAAGTAATGGCAAAACAGTATTCAAAAATAAAAACACACCACCACAAAAAAACAAACACCTTTTTTAACCTCATCCTACATAAAGAAACCAAAGCATACTTAATACGGTTTTACCCACTGTAATTGTTGTATCTCGCTTTCTTTCTTTCTTTTTAAACATCACCATAGAAATGATGAAATAGGTTATTTTACTTGGCTTTTCACTCCCTCATTTTGGGGACACACGTTTTTTGCTCTGAAATCCTCGGCACAATGTCTCTGCATCCCATCAATTAAGTAAAAATACATTTGGGAAGAGTTGAACAACCTTTCTGACAGAAGGCATCATTTACCTCATGGGGTAAAGTCTGGCATTATTAAACACCTCGAACCCCAGCTGTTAAAACACAGAACTACCGAGTAAAGATGTACAAGCCAATGTCCCTCATTTCTAAGAGTGCACCAGTTTAATGCCCTGTCCAGTGTCCAGTACAGCTGGTGGGAACCAAGCAAGTTTACACCTCCTGAAGCAGCGCAGACACACGCTACATAACCAAAACAGATTAAGGCCACAGCACCAGTTGGAGAGGTGCACCATGGGATATGTAGCCTTGGGAAAGTGGGTCTTCCAGTGCTTTGCCACATCTCTTCCAGTGGGCAGGTGAAGCGTGTAGTCGCTCCAGTGTTTGGACACACCATAGGACGCCGTCACAGACCTTCCCTTTTCGGACCACTGGGTGTCGCTTTCTGGGTTGCAGTTGAACTCCACCCATTCGGAAGTGAAGTCTCCGAGGCCTGGGTTGTCTCCAGCCTCTGGGTCCACCCCGGCGGTAGACAGCTCAGCCCCCTGCACTGCTACGTGGATGCCCTCCACCCTGCGCACCTCCTTCACCCAGGGGAGGGAGTTCTCTGTATCCAGGATGAGGATGAGACGGGAGGAGTGGCCGGCGTTCTTTTCCTTCCACAACTCCAGCAACTGGGCCAGGTGGAGGCTCTCACCTCCTGCAGGAGAGGAGGACGGATATTGTGAGGTGGAGGAGGGAGAGACAGAAAGAGAGAAAAAAAAAAAAGGAGCAGTAAGGAAGCGTTGGGAACAAAGTGCAGGATGGAAAGGGGAAAAGGAAAGTACAGAATAATAAATCACTGTTCAGAATGTATCCCTATGTTTTGTAAAATTAATATCTTTTTGAACTACTTATTTCTGTGAAAAGTGTCAGGTTGATCTGCATTTTAATTTTTTTTTTTTTTATATTGCTAAAACTCAGAGAGAGATATACAGTGGTGGCTATAGAGCTACTATTGTTTTAAAAGACATTTCAACAGGACTCATGGCTCCTGATGGACACAGTGGCTTTGCAGGTACCACACTTGTCAACTTTCAATTGTGGGCATAGTCTGTCTGACTGACTGCTGTCATCACAGCCACAGAAATTGCCATTTTCCAGAAGGCAGATCCAAAGTATAAAGCTCGAGATCGAAAGAGATGTGGTACCTTGCCGACAAGTTTTACTCAAGTAAAGTACAAGAATTATTTCCATTTCCTCAAAATCATAATTTATTGTAGGAAAGCGCAGAGTATATAAGAACTGGGAAGAAAAATGACTCCTACTGCTGCTGGCCATAGAGCAACTCCACCAAGGACTGATTTATATCTGGATTGGAAACTGGGCTCCTTTCACATGGCTAAGAATATACAACAAGCCAATTTGGAGACAGTGCTGTTGCATTACTGAAGCAATTTGTACGCATGTATCCACTGTGAACAGCTGACTAAAAGCAATATCATTTTGGACTAGGGGTGCACCGATCCAACTTTTTCAGTCCTGATACCTGGGCTTCAGCTGATGCAGAGTACCGCTACAATACGAGTGTAAAATTAAAAAGCTGTATTCCTCACTATGAAGAAGAGACTGGGAATCATTATTTTATGTGTAAGGCAACAGCAGGCTTGATCAACCGTTAAATAGGCCTACATCCAAACTGCTGACCCATTATTTTTAGCTTCCTCAATCCTATTTTAGCTCTCCTAAAAAAATCTTTGGGTCTACCGGCACACTGTTGGCGCATCGCATAGTACGGGCATAACTGAATTGAACAGACCTGCCACAAAGATCAGCCTCCTTGTCACTGATACCAGATCGAGCTATTTCAGTCAATATTGGGCCAATATCCGATATCAGCATTGGATCAGTGCATCCATATTTAGGACTATACAACATTATCACACAAGGTCTATATAACTGTAGGAAAGGAGTGAAAATATGACTTGAAATCAGGGACTGTTCCCAATTTGGATTTCTGCCAAAACAACGCCTACTTTTTGAAAACGTGTACAATTATTCACTGAAGACCGATTGAAAATGTCCCTCTAATATGTCGACACAGGGAAGTGATTTTCGTACAAGGGGGATTTCTTTTAGTTCTTGTGGGCAGCAGCACACTGAGATTATAGTGTCAAGTAATCTCTGAACAGAATAGCTGGAGCTGACACGGTGTTAACCTTCTGCGATTCTCATTTCTGTGGAGGGAATGCTCGTGTCACAGCAGACCGTCTGCAACTTTTCACAGAATCTTCTCCAAACTTCTGTGAGTCCTTCACAGCAATTTTAACTCCTTCTGGCTTACTCGTCTGATCTGTGCAAATTGGACTCTGATTGACTGAGAGGAGGGGAAATGAAAAGAATGGAAATCAGACTGTAATGCAAATCCAGTTTGCGGGGAGACTACAATAATCTACCAAATGCCATACACGACACAACAGCTCTGCAGTACACACTACTTTGGTAATTACTGACTGTTTCATTTGTGATAACTACTAGACAACTTTAAACTGATAACCACCTTACTGTAAGCTTCTTGATGCTCACATAAACTGTTTTCACTTGAGGCGACAGTGTGACTGCCAGCATCCTACAGGAAAGCTTTCATAGACAAACCTGCTGTGAAAGCAACAGCAAAGATGTTTGAAAATGCTAAAATAAATAATTCTTGTTCTAAGTGAAAATTAAAGTAACGTTGCTCATCATCTTTATTTAATGAAGATACTCTGAACTTGTGACGACACTGACACCAAACATCACTGCTATTGCATAACAACACAGTGGCTTCCGCTTTTATTTATCTGATGCAACCTCCACAGCACAGTCAGATGAACTAAAGTGAAGACTGATTTAACTGTGAGGACTGATCAATTTCCAGGAAGGTAAAGAAAAAGCAAAATGTGTGGGGTCTCACCAGCCAGAGCCCAAGCCCCGGTGCCTTTGTGTGTGTGCCCGCTGTAGAAAATCAGATAGGTGTCATGACGGGGCCCGTCGGCCGTACGAAGCTCCAGAAAGTTGCGCAGCTTCGTCTGCACGACCTCGAGTGTGACGCCACTGGTGGAGTAGTCACAGCCAAACGTCTGGATCATGTGGTGGGAAAAGAGGCGTTGCACGTTGTTCAGCATACCTGTCGAGCGTAGGTTCAGTTGTTGTATCTGCTCAGGTGGCAGGAGAGTGGGCTGGCCATCAGCGCTGGACACAAGAGAGTGAGAAGTTGATGGTTTAAACAAAAGAATTGGCGTGCTCCACCCCAATGTCTTTAGAGTATGAAGCCTGCCGACTCAAAAATCACAATATAGCCAATGAAGTCATCAGTACTCGAATGAGTATGTAATACTTTTAATGTTGCACGGCAGCAGACGGAAACGGTTGATAGTTTAACACACATGGGTGGAGTGGCTGTCTGCGTCATCGGGGGAAGAGAGGAGACAGAGTGCAGAGGATGAGAGGAGACAGGGAAAGGGGGATGGAACGAGTAGGAGTGGCGGATCGCTGCCGAAGGAAATGACATTAGCCTCAGGGGTGTAAAGGGAGTCAAGAATGAAAGGAAAGTAAGAAAATGGCACAAAAGGAGGGAGTATAGAGAGGAGAACCGAGCAGCGTGACAATAAATGAGAGTGGGAATTGAGGTTAGTGAGTTACTGAGATAGTTAAGGGCAAAGTGATTTTTATAAAAGTGTACATAGATGTATGTGGCACAAAGCCCTGCCTGACAATAACAAGTTGATGACAACACAGAGGGTACACACACAAAGTCAAGGCTAGCAGCTCTTCAGTACAGCTATACATTTTCTTTCCATCTCTGGGTGTGATGTTATTCATGGAAAAGTCGTACTTCACTGTCATAGACGTCTGCATATCCATCATATATATACACCCCCCATTGTCACCTTCAGCCTCACTTTGACAAGGAAAGGTGAATGTTTCTCTTTATCTAATGTGGACTCTTCTTGTGTTAAAGCTTGCTTTTTGTTGTATATTATTTTGTGTGCTTTTTGCAAGAAGATTGCAAGGACCCTGAAACTGAGCTGCAGCACAGTCGCCAAGACCATACAGCGGTTCAACAGGACTGGTTCCACTGAGAACAGGCCCCGCCATGGTCGACCAAAGAAGTTGACTAGAGGTGCCAAGTGTCATATCTAGAGGTTGACTTTGGGAAATAGATGTACGTACTGCTGCCAGTATTGCTGCAGAGGTTGAAGGGGTGGGGGGGTCAGCCTGTGCCCAGACCATACGCCAAATTGGTCTGCATGGCTGTCGTCCCTGAAGGAAGCCTCTTCTAAAGATGATGCACAAGAAAGCCTGCAAACAGTTTGCTGAAGACAAGCAGACTGAAGCCTCGTGCAGACTACACGACTTTCAGCATCGGCCGATGGCCGTGCTGTTTACGGGAGTCTTGAAGTCAAAAAACTTTTTTGGTTCAGATGGTGTCAAGTGTGTGTGGCGGCAACCAGGTGAGGAGTACAAAGACAAGTGTGCTTTGCCTACAGTCAAGCATGGTTGTAGGAGTGTGGTCTGGGTCTGCATGAGTGCTGCCAGTTCATTTAGGGAACCATGAATGCCAACAAAGCAGAGCATGATCCCCTCCTTTCGGAGACTGGACCGCAGGGCAGTATTCCAACATGATAACGACCCCAAATACACCTCCACGACAACCACTGCCTTGCTAAAGAAGCTGAGGGTAAAGGTGATGGACTGGCCAGGCATGTCTCCAGACCTAAACCCCACTTAACATCTGTGGGGCATCCTCAAATGGAAGGTGGAGGTGTGCAAGGTCTCCAACATACACCAGCTCCATGATGTTGTCATGGTGGAGTGGAAGTGGACTCCAGTGGCAACCTGTGACGCTCTGGTGAACTCCATGTCCAAGAGGGTTAAGGCAGCGCTGGAAAATAATGGTGGCCACACAAAATATTGACCCTTTGGGCTGAATTTGGACATTTTCACTTAGGGGTGTCCTCACTTTTGTTGCCAGTGGTTTAGACATTAATGGCTCTGTGATGTGTTATTTTGAGGGGATAGCAAATTTAACAAATTTAGTTATACAAGCTGTACACTCACTACTTTACATTGTAGCAAAGTGTCATTTCTTCAGTGTTGTCACATGAAAATATGTAATCAAATATTTACAAAAATGGGAGGGGTGTACTCACTTTTGTGAGATAATGAGATACTTGCTCAAAAAATTACATGCCGCAACGTTTGTGTGGCTTGACAAGCTCACCGTTGGACAGAGAAACCATCTTATCTTTTTAGATCTCATGGCGCCCAGGGTAGCGAAGTCGTAGTTTGAGATTCAGACCACATCTTGCCCTGTTACGGCTCTCTTTCATCCTTAAAAAAAATCCTGTCCTTTTCTCCACAGCTCTCACAGCTCCAATCCCTCCCCTCCCCCACAATTCCTCCCTTTCCTGGCTCTGCTTTTACCACCACCCTCACTGTTTACAAGCTCAGTCCTCTCCTTGTGTTTTCTTCCCATCGTTCTCACCCTCCCTGTGTTACCCTGCGCGCCTCCCCTTCTCACCTCTCTCTCTCTAATCTCCCCATGGGGCTCTTGTCATTGTGAAAACATGATCTGCAGCCATCAAACAGCTGATTATACACTGCTGCATTCTCATCATGCTGTCAGTCCTCCCTATGGACTCTGCACATAAGGCCTCGCATACAGAGCATCCAATAGGACAGGGGCCTGCATCCAAAATAATCTGAATCCCATCTGAATGCTAAAGCTAACTATCAGCTAAAATGTTGAATATACAGAGAGTGGTCATCATAAAAGCCAAAAATCTCCAAAGGCCAGGTTTTAAGACGTCTGATGGGCTCTCGAAGATGGAAACACTAATGTATAACTGATGCTAGTTCCTGCTGTTTAGGAGAAGACATGTCGGGATCATCAAAACTAACTAGGCTATTTCAAAAAACACTTGGCCAAATGAGAGGGCACTGGGAAAGGCAGCAGCAACTAATGGCTAACTGCTCCAGCTGAACAACTTGGTATGCTGCGGAGGGAGCACTGCAATGATCCCTCAAGGGCCCAAACATTAGCGGCATGTTTATGCATAGTTATTGGCCTATTTATCCAGTTGGTTTTGTGTTAACTGAGGAGGGAGTTGGAATGAGTGATCATATTTACCAGCGCCTGGGATGCCAAGACAGGCTTCGACGTGGGGCAAAGTCAGTCCACTGTGTGTTTATATGTATAAATGTGGCGTGTTGTGCTGCTGCGTTGAGTATCAAACAAAGTCATGCAGTAGGAGCAACAACAGAAGGAGTGCATATACTTTTGACAGTGACTTAAAACAAATATGAAACAATTAGCAGAGATGGGGACTTGAGTTTGAGACTCTGACTCAAGTCCGACTTAAGTCGCACACACAGTGACTTCAGACTCGACTTGAGACTAGTCCTTAAAAGACCTCAGACTTGACTCGGACTCAAGGTGCGGTACTCGTGAACAATGTTTATTTTTAGGAAACATCTGATGACTTTGTGGTTACTCTCCTCCCTCCATTACCTATAACCTGCCTACGTAACACGTAGTATCTGCTTCGCGCGGCCACACATGAGAGAGGACAACAAACACCACCAGCTGCTGTGGCATTCATCATAAACGTTGGCTTTAAAACTTCATACAACAAGGTGCAAACTAAGAAGCGCTGAACGCAAAATAGGTTAGTAACCTGAGGTTAGTAACATGTTTAGCTCAACATTGGCCTCTTCTTGCTTTAGCTACGACCTATGGGAGGTTAACTCCGACTGTCATTCATTACAAAAAGATGAATGAGCGTTTGTTTGCTTACCAAATTTGCAGTTGTCCATTAACGTAATTATTTACGTCCTGCTGTCTGCCATCACGTTAATTATTACCGTTAGCTGCAAACAGGCTACAGGTTCATTGTTGATCATGTAACGTTACAGTTTTATTTAATTATAACGTTACACTGGTTTGAGAGTCTGGGGAATGTGTTGTCTTACAGTAGTTAATAAGCTGTCATTAATTGCATTGCACATAACATGGTTGTGCTCTTTAAGTGAAAGACAGGTTACAGTTACAGAATCCCTTATAGCTCTGCAGTTTTATAAGCAGCCTGGATTGAATGCAGAAGGTGATACAACATTCATTTAAACCACGAGCGACCGGACTTGGACTCTAGCTCAGAGACTTGAGACCTGACTTGGACTCTAGCTCAGAGACTTGAGACCTGACTTGGACTCTAGCTCAGAGACTTGAGACCTGACTTGGACTTTAGAGACTTGTGAGCATCTCTGACAATTAGGAGTACTACTGAAATTATTTGAGTTTTGGACTATTGGTCAGATAGTCCAGAAGACAGGAATTGTGACATATTTCACTATTTTATAGACTGGACAATTAATAAATGCCTGCCCTGCAAGCTAGTTCAGGCAGCCCAACTCGAGTCGCCGTTATACTCACATCATACTCCTCTTGCTGCATCATAAATCCAACGCACCCTTTTAATCATGGCAGTGTGCTTAAGCTGTCAGTGCACTCTTCTGCTGCAACATCACTGACTTGAAAGCTGTGCTGTTGCTTACTGCTACTGCAAATTTTAGTTGAAGTCTGTGCAAGTTTGTCTGTGTAAATTCTGTACGCATCTCTATATTCCTGTGCCTCCTCTCTCTTCAGTACCTGCAATAAGCAGTAGGTATGACCAGGGCGTAGCCAACACAGGTTCCCCCCAGGCAGCTGCCTAGCTCGTGGAACAAGCCATGGGCCAGGGACTCCAAAGGCAGCACCACCAGAAGAGCACTGAGAAAGAGACCATTGGAGGGCTGCAAAAAAGCAAAAGCAGAGCACTTTCATTCACCACTTACAGCTTGGACAGAAGCAAACAGACCACTTTAATTGGTGGTGACACTTTGCAAGACAGTTTTACAATATGGGACTGACAGTGTTATTGTTGCAGTTCAAAACACGACAGGACCTAACTAAATGGAGACACAGTGCATTGTGTGACAGCAGACTAAACATACATCACAAGGATCCATTCAGAACACACTAATTACTGCAATGTATGAGCCTGTCTATGAAGATTCTCAGTCATCCAGGTCATAGTTATCCAACGAAGGTTAAAATCAAGGGCAACTGGACTTGGCTGAAGATACTGGAAGACGTTTCGTCGTTCGTTGGATAATGTATGAGCCTGTACTTTAGCCATGACTTATCATTTTAGGTACTTGTGCTTTACTTGAGTATTGCCATTTTCTGCTACTTTGTACTCCAACTACATTTACTAACTGATAAATTTTAGTTACTCACGTCTAGTTACTAGTGACTTTCCACACTCCAGACTGCCACAAGCTACCCAGCAGTATATTAGTTAATTAGCCTTTACCAACGGTAACATTAAAATGATGAACAGACGTTTACAGTTGGAACTTTAAATATATTTTGATGGTAATACCTTTGTATTTTCTAGTAGTAAGTAATATTTTGAATGCTGGACTTTTACTTGAAACAGAGTATTTTTCCCCTGTGGTATTGCAGCTTTTACTTAAGTGAAAGATGAGTGAGTCTAGCTGATGATACACGGAGCAACTTTTAGAGCAATGGTGCTGGGCAATGTTGCTGTCAACGGTAATGAGAAAAGATTACTACCATAATCCCCTTCCCCCACCACTCTGCCACCTGCCCCGCCCCACCGCTATCCATTCAAAACATAGTCAGGCTTGCCACAAGCAAGATTGCCCGGCAACATTGCTCAAAAAGTTGCCCCGTGTATCATCTGCTTCAGCCTTTCACCAATGCAAATACATTACACCATGTAGTAGTGACATAAAACAGAAGACATTTTAGGCTTTAAGTGTAATCAATTTCTCAATGTGATGGTACGTGATGCAGTTTAGCCATCCACAAAAACACACAGTGATTTCATTGCATGGTAATGTATCTGAGAATGCAAATCAATACCCGCATGGTTAAGTGGAACCACACACGAGTTTGCAGAATATATTGAACTGCCTAGGGGTATGGCTGAGTTGAAAAATGTGTTACCCTTAGTCACTGAACTCTTATGAAGTTGCCATTACATAGTATTATAAGCAAAGGAAGCACAATACAGTATAAAGGAGGACTTTACAATACAATACAACCCAGTAGTGGTTCCCACAGATTGATAATTGATTTTCTGTAGTCAACCCCCAAGCTGTGGGAGTACGAGAGATGCTCATGAACTGACTTCCCAAAAGCACTGTTCTGCTTTTCAGTCAATCCACACTTTCAAATGCATTTTTCACGCAGACTTTAAAAAAGATGATATAATACATGCAATATAAATAATAATGTCTTTGTATAGGCAAATCTACTTGGCTGGGTCTTCCATATAAATTCGATGGAAAGCAGTGAATCCAAGGTAACACCCCAAACTGTGGCCTAAAACATTTGCATAGAGTTGAATCAACACTTCTCTGCATCAGATTGTACCACCATCGCTTTTTATTTTATGTGCGTGTGTGTGTGTGTGTGCGCATGATAGTTACATGGATTTAAGTGGTTGACCATGTATTACTGTATTTAAACAGCATAGGCAAATAAAATGCTGTAAAACATCAAAAACTACACTCACAAGAGCCACACACATTAACTTTCTCAAATGCGGGTGCAGGCAGCTCCCGCTTTCTCAGGCAAATTTGCAAACTGACATCAACAATGTGCAGATCTCAAATTAGGACTCAAGCCCATGAGACTCTTACACGGTAAATGTCTAATAAGGCTAAATAAGTTATTGCTGCTCTTTATGCAAGTAGATAGGGATATTAAAGTGCTAATTAAATTGGTTCTGCATGAGAGCAGAAGTGCCTCAGCTTGGGGAGCAACTACTAACACAAACATTACTGACACACTGCCACTAGCATCTCTCACCTGAGTTTATAACATGGGTGTGTGATGTTTATAGAGGCCTTGTCAGGAAACTCTAGGTTTCTAAGCAATATGACTATATGATGCTCTAGAAATGTTCATTGTATAAAAAAGCCCCATAGAACAATGAATGAAATACCTTGTATCTTTAGATGCTTTGCAAACTTAGCTATAATAGTTTCTAATTAATATTACTGATATGATTTAAAGTAATCTCTCTTGTGTCTCCTACCTGCCAGGACACAGCTCCCAGTATCACTGTTGACAGCATACTGAAGAACACCAGGCGCTCTGAAATGAGGCAGAAGTGTCGGATGCCCCTGGAGGCCATGACTTGGTCGAGACTCCGGCTACTGGATCGCTGGGCCCGCCAAGCTTTCTGACACTCACTCAACTTGGTGTGGAAGCCCCATATCGTGATCAGCAGAATTATGTGGCAGATGGACCAGAAAAGGCCAAACAGGCAGAAGCCTGGGATCACCAGATACCACAGCTCCAAGTGGCCAAGCTATGCAAGGCAAGAGAAAGTGACATTGTATAAGTAAGCTATACATCATTCCAAAAAGTTGCAAAATTGTAAGAAATGTCAAAGTCACAGAAGCCCTAAAGACTCACATAATGGAAATGTCAATTTTCTCACTAGACAAGTTTTGCTAAATGCTGAGTGTACCTTTAAGGCAGCCAGGACAAAGAAAGCCACCTCAATCAGACTCAGAGGCAGCAGGGACAGCCTCCTCCACACCTTCCCCAGGGACAGCACTGGTATCCAGCGTTCGCTGGACCCCAGCCCACTGAAGTACACATCCAACACAGGCTCACACAGCAGCCTGCTCAGGTAGCAGCCTAAAGCGTAAGGGTTGGCTGTGATGCCTAGAGCTTGGAAAAACACAAGAGAGGTAACCAAGGAAAAACTGACCAGGTTGGGCAAAGACAGGAGGGATTTCATCCTCAGGTCCACAATGAGAGTCCCCAGGGCCACTACCAAGCCCATTATGGCTACTGACTTGTGAAGAAGCATGGCAGTGCTGGCAATGCCAAATCCCAAGAGCTCCAGCAGCTCAGCTGATGTTAGCAAGGTGGGTTTGTAACGGACAGAGCTGCATAATCGCTCAGTTATAGCCCATACTGTTTTCATGATTATACTGGCTAAGAGGAGATAGTTGGTGACCACTTCCTTAACATCTGAATCCAAGGCGGGGCTGTTGAGGAAGCACAGAAGGCCGAGCAAAAAGCCAAACCACAAATGGAACAAGCTGAGACTGGCCTTCTCCATAGCAAAGTAGTAATGGAGGATGCTGGCTATCCCGAGGACAAAGAGGCCCAGGATGAAGATGACCAAAATCATCGGTTCACTTGTCACCTCCCAGCGTACGTACATCCCGACGCATACCGCCACAAGGAGGTTGACGCTGGACAGGTAACCCAGGCAACGCACTGATGTAAACATGTCCACCTCCTTGGGTCCATCGACCGTCAGCTCCTCTTCCTCCCGAGGCATGGCTGTGGCTGGTTGAAAATCACTTATCCAAATGCAGTTGAAGTCTCTTGACAGTCAGTTTCCTTCAGTCACCTTCTCTAGATGTGCACAGAAGGTTTACAAATGGAGGACTGTGCCTCTTGATTACATTCTCCAAAATCAACCCCTGTGAACAAGCAGTGTTACTTAAGTTAGTAAGTGTCAATCCACGGTGCATTATTCAGGCAATCCAAATTATAGATATATATTGCACTTCTTAGTTATTCAAGTCCAGACATATGAGTAAATGCTCTTAGTTAGCTTAAATGTGAGCTTCATTCTTGTATTAAAAACAGTTTTATTTTTCCTGACCTTATAAAATGGTTTAAAAGGAGAATACAATACCTAAGAATAACCTACAGTTAGATTTTTCTAGACTTAGTGTATATAACAATAATAATCGTAATCATAATCTGGTTAACACAGTAATATGCAGCAAAACAGTACAAATAAACGTATCAAATACCGTGGCAACATATCGATCAACTAAACCACTGACTGCGGCCCTGCTGTCAGATTGTGACGATGTGGCATCGCAGCCGGGAAGTTTGCTAACTTACACAGCTTCCCTGCTGACTTTTCGTTCACGTTAGCTAACTCGCTGATTCACGTTTAAACGCTGCCCCTTTAGCTGTCAAAAGAACAACGTGAGCACAAATAAAAAAAAGTCTTTATCGTCAAAATGTTGCTTACATGTTGTTTGTTTAGATCAGGTTTGATGACAGCAGCTCTCCTTCCGTTGTTCCTGATTACAAAGTACGGCATCTCGCAGTTGTCAAAACAGTCAAGCTTTCGCTTTTCAGGCAGGTAATTAGCGATATGATTTTTTCAGACTTTGAAGTTCACGAAATTCCGACATGTAACTTGACATAAAACAGTAGAAACTCGAAAAGTAATGCCATGGCAAAAAATGATTTTGCTTTGTAATGTTTGTTTAACGTTACATCTGCTTTGCTGATTTCAACACCTGTGTAGGCTATGTTATGTGGTGAATGCATACTGACAAAAATAAGTTACTAACGTTAAATAAATAAGACAATAATCAGAAAAAAGGGGTTTTACAAGTCTTTCAAGTTGGAAATTGAAAAGTGGAACATTATTAATTTTAACTGATATGTTTTGAGGGTTAGGAATATGCTTGAATTCCAGGGGCCAGAGATATCTTTGACCTGGGTTTCATTTTTACAAATCTTTAACAACAGGGGCTATTGAAATAAAACAAAAGATTCATGTTAGGAAAATAGCCTTGCTTGCATCAGAGTCCCTTTTTTTTGTTTATGCCACCACATCAATCACCTTCATGCAACTTTTGGTTTCCACCATGTCCCCACTGCAGTGGCACTATGCCACTTGAGACCCACTGCATTAAAAGATCACGATCAAAACATACAGTAATAGCTGTAAATATTAAACATCTGCAAGATAAACAAAGTTAGAATACACTTATTGCTGTGGATAGAAAAGAATTGTGTCAACTTTATTTTTTGCAATTTATACTAACAATTTAGATGTGACAATAAAGGCTTCCAGATTCTGGATATTTTTGGTTTAGGTAGCTTGAAAATGCTTGAATGTTATTCTTAAAAAGCTGCCAAACTCTGAGAAGAGCGTATATTTCAAAATATGTACATGCATGTCAAGTCTCATAAGAAGTTGGTTTAATGGTCATGGAATATGTAATAACATATTTTGCAGGATGTAAGAGTCAAGTATTTAAAAATCAGTCAGGGCAAATCATATTTTAATTGCTTTGCATTGTTAATTTGCATTTGTTAAAATTACAGCATTTATTTTTGTATAAAATGTGTTATGATATTGGTAAGAGAGAAAATATAACATTTTCTGCCCCTGGGAGGATGTAGGTGGAGCTACCATGAGGTCTGAGGACAAAAGTTATCCATCCATCATTTTGTCAGACAGTATATTTACTCTCTTTGATACTGTATTGGATGGGATCAAACAACATTATATCTTTAAACAAAAGTCCTAACAAAATTTTAAAAGGCAACAGGCTATAAAGTAAAGTAAACACTGTACACCTACAATTTTGCATACGCAGGTGGAACTAACAACAGGGCTGTACTCTACTGAAGTGTCCCAGTGCCAACACGCACAATGCAGGGCTCTAGAACTCACACCTTAATGGAATGCAGCAATAATTGATGTTATTAATTATACACTCTTGAACAAAAACTTAAGACCTGGGGAAACATTGCAAGTACTCGCATTTCGCTCTGGTAGATCATAACCGGGTTGTAAGTACTGCTTCAAAATGCCAAAAGAAGAAACAGGAGCAAGAGACAAAAAAATAGAGAGTAGACAATTTATTGAAAACTGCATTTAAACTCAAACAGGCTGTTCATCAGCTGATCAAAAGTTTAAGACCATATGCATAAAAAGGTAAAATCTGCACAAAAATATGGCTTTCGTGTTATTGATCTTCAGGCAGTCACACTGTCATGATCTCCTGATGGCAAAGGCAAAAAGGCTTCCTCTCGTTGAATGTGGCAGGATTGTTGAGCTGCACAAGCAAGGCCTCTCGTCATTTTACATTTCTTAAAAGACCGTGAGAGTTATGGGACAAAAATGTCAAGTGGTAGACACAAAAAATTTTCACCTGCACTGAGCCGCAGGATCCGACGGGTTGTCCGTGAAGACACAGGTCGATCCGCGACCCAAATTACAGCACTTACTGATGCTGACTGTAGCCCAATAACCATAAGACGTCATCTGCGAGAGAAGGGCTTCAAGAACAAAAAACGTCTTCAAAGGCCACGTCTCCTCCCACGCCACAAACTTGCCCGTTTGGAATTTGCAAGGGAGCACCAAACATGGGACATTGAAAGGTGGAAGAAAGTTTTATTCTCTGACGAGAAAAAATTTAACCTGGACGGTCCTGAAGGCTTCCAACGTTACTGGCATGACAAGGAGATCCCACCGGAGATGTTTTCTACGCGGCACAGTGGAGGAGGCTCCATCGTGATTTGGGGTGCTTTTTCCTTCAATGGGAAAATGGAGCTTCAGGTTGTCCAGGGGCGTCAAACGGCGACTGGCTATGTGGACATGTTGCAGCGGGCATCCCTCTTGACTGAGGGCCCCCGTCTGTGCGGTAATGACTGGGTCTTACAACAGGACAACGCTGCAATTCACAACGCACGCCTGATGAAGGACTTCTTCCAGGAGAATAACGTTGCTTTTTTGGACCATCCTGCGTGTTCTCCTGATCTAAATCCCATTGAGAACATTTGGGGATGGATGGCAAGGGAAGTTTACAAAAACGGATGTCAGTTCCAGACCGTGGATGCCCTTCGTGAAGCCATCTTCACCACATGGAGCAACGTTCCCAGGAGGCTGCTGGGAACGTTGCATCAAGCATGCCGAAACGAGTGTTTGAAGTGATCAACAAGAACGGTGGGGCTACTCACTACTGAGTCCTTTTTTGACACTTTTAGTTCTGTTGTAGGTTTATTTTTGGGCTATGGTCTTAAACTTTTGATCAGCTGAGTTTAAATGCAGTTTTCAGTAAATTGCCTACTCTCTATTTTTCGTCTCTTGCTCCTGTTTCTTCTTTTGGCATTTTGAAGCAGTACTTACTACTTTGTGATTGATTATTAAAGTATGTGACCACTGAGTTTTCAAAGTATGCAATGGCTATGGGTTTCCTTGTGGAGCGCTTGTTTGCCTGTTTGTGCACATTAGCGCACTGAGACTCCGCGGATTCGCTAGTGGTTACTGGTTTCATTTTGTTCATTTTATGATTTTACTAAGGAAGTACAATATTCATGAATAAATGTTCCAGTAAAGTACAATAATAAGTCATGAATGCAGCTTTTAGGTTACACGAGGAGCTTCAGTTTGTCTGCACTACTGAGGTTTTTTGTTTAAATTGTGTTGTCTGATATGCACTGTTGAAAATATCCACAACACATTATTATTATGAAAAAAACACTGTTTCATGAGGAACATCTGCATGAATCAAATTGGCTCTAAAATTATTTGTAAAATGATCACAAGAGTAAAATTCCTGTTTGTGACATTTCTGACATAGCGACATCTCATAGCGATGAAAAACCTTTTACTTGCTCCAACCCTGCAACACACCACAAAAGTCTGTATCATGGGCTTTGTAGACCAAGATAAACCTATTGGCCTCTAGGATAAGAAGCCTATTTACTGCATTACTGAGGAGAAGCCTGTTAAATGGTTTATTTAGGATTTCCTACTGATGCAATTTGATAAATGTAACAATCAGGGGAACATCAAGAAGCAGACTTACTCAATACCCTGAGGGTATTCTAAAGCAACCCAATGCATGCTTGTGTGTGTGTTTCATGTGTTTGTGTTTTTCTCTCTGCGTGTTAGTGTGCTGCTTTGATCAGATGTTGACATAAGGCACCCCCATCCCCACCCTTGCACAAGCAGTCCTCTATTCATACAATGTTTATGGCTGAGAGAAAGATGTACAATGATATATTTATACTAAGCAACAATCATTACGTTTTCATCGACCAGAAAAAATAATTTTGAATCCTCACTGTAACAATAAATGCTGGTGTAAAATCAAGGCAGATAAAGAGCCATACATGTTGCATAAGAAATGCAGCAATTTCATTGTGTAAAATGTTATTCCTTTACTGCCTGTTTAGAATTGAAATAGGTAACCAACGCAAGATTTGACAGTAATACAGATCAGATGGCGTGGTGTTGTTTTGTGTTCAAAAGCTTATTAGGAAAGGCCTCTGCAGGGCTTTGATATAAATGATTTAACCAAATGAATGACACGATCAGCTCACATTACTATGAGAAGAAAATGGTTAAAAGTGGTGCTTTACAGAACATTTGTGCTTTAAAAGTGTACGCCTCCTGCAGAAACAAGATCATTTTCCTCTTAGGAAAGGCTTGTGTGGTGTAGCTATAGACGTCTGTACCTCTGTAGTGTTTCTGAAGAGAATATGAGTGGAGCTGAGTGATTGATCCTAATCCAATCCCCTTTACAACTCTGCAGTAGCAGTATTACAGTCCAGTGGTAACCTGGAAATGAAGTCCCTTTGGTCCGAAGACTACAAAACAAGATATTGGTCATGTAAAGGCATGCCAGTGCTTTGAACATGAACCAGCAGTTGCAGCTTTATTCACAAAGAAGGGGTCTACAGAAAGTGCGTATATGCATGTCCACTGAGATATGGAGTAGGTGGATAACATCACACAAAGAACAATGAGAAGCTTCCCTGGTGAAGATAAGGCAGCTTAAAGAAGAGGGGTTCCATTGATGATGACCAAGAGATCACTGATGTTAATTCCCTCCAACATACATTTATTTCTGGATAAAGACCTAGATAAGCAATACAATGAAGAAGTCACCACATTAATTTGATTAGAGCCTTAACATTGCATTTATGCATAATTGAGAATAACTGAATAAAATCCCAAAACTGTGGTGTGTGTATGTGCAGACCTGGTTTAATGGGCTATCACTGAAAGGAAGGACACGCAGACTGATCAGAGTTCATGAATGGTGCAGATACATTATGATCTCTTGAAGGTTAAAGGTCTGAAAGATATTAAAAACACAGCACACAGATACGGGGGAGTTACATTTAAAATGGGGAGAGTTACATAAGGAGAGAGAAAGAGAGAGAGAGAGAGAGAGAAATTACCATTCTTCTGTTTAATCAAGTTTATTTTCACACTTGCTTTGGCAATGAAAACATACACTTCCCATGCCAATAAAGCCCCATTGAATTGAACTGAGAGCCAGAGAGGGGAGAGGATATAGGAGACTAAGAGAGACAGGTTCATCTGAATTATGCAGAGGCTATCTTCATTCTAATGTCAGACACACCTCCACACCACCTGCATGTGCCTGACTGCACAAGACACTGGCAAATTTGAACATACACATACACACACATGCACTATGACATGCATCTATACACTAACCCTAGCCTGAACTAGAATTATTAATTTAATATTCATTTTTAAGCTTAGGATCGTGGTTAAAAAAACATTAATGTTTGGTCATAGATGGGCTGTGAATTCTGGGCTCTGGGCTGTGAAGGACGAACGCACCACACATATCCACCATCCCGAACTCCATACCCTTGGTTTTTGCTTCATTACATGGAGGGCACACTGCTTCCTGCATTGGCACTGAACGTTGGCATAGAAGGTAAGAATCATCGTCCAAGTACAAAGAGTCCTGTGTGAAAACATGAGCTGTGATATGAGAAGCCTTTAAAGAATGGAGGACAAATTAAAAAATCTATTTCTACTCTTTTGGTCACTTGGGATTTTATCTATCAGGCTTTGTAACCATCACTGAGCAAATGTCTGAGATGTAGCCATTTAATTACACACCACGTTTCCAATTCTTTCATCCTGACAGTTTGGTTTAGAGGAACTGAGACAAAACTGATATTAGATAAAGGAGTCATCTTAAAATATAGGTCATACAATATAGGGTGCACTGGTTCGTTGGCCTCACGTCGTTTGCCAATCAAGTGATAGAGTGTGTCCTCCTTCATAAGCTGCAACAGTGCAAGATACACGTGGGGGCCCTCGGCCGCCAGGGGAGGTCTGTTCAATCAGAGTTTCATCTTCAGAGAAATCAATGTGATGGAGCGCTGCACCCAAAGTGGATGTTAGGAGAGGCAGTCAGCATCTGATGCCTAAATCAAAAGCCGCCGGTTCTTAGTATATCCATCAAGGCTGAAATGAATTTTCAGGGGGAGAAGCGCCTTGACTTAGAGGGAAAGAAATGGGTAGAGAGGTTGACAAGGAAGAGATATAAAGAATATAATAATATAAGGACATAGACTTGTTGACTTCTCCTTTAGGAGAAGCAAATGTCCTTTCCTTTTAAACAGATTCAAAGATAAAGTATAATTGGATGAAGGCGTCAAAGACATTATGAGGGACACAAGGAGAGAACAAGAACAAGGATAAAGCAGACAAAATCTGAGAATAATATAGTAATTTTCCCTCATTCTCTCTTCCCTCCTTCTTCTTCCCTCCAACAGCAATTTTCATAAGGGTCTGCCACTTTTAAAATAAGGACAGGAGGCGCACTCAGTATCGCACAAAGAGGAGGTAAAAATAAATCCCCCTCTGCTGATTAATGCGGAAAGGAAGTGAAATCCGCCAATCACAGTCACTTCCTGCACAAAAGGCAAACCATCTTCACGGGACAATGCCAAGACGATGTGTCATTTTGCGGGGATCAATTCAAACAGCTATCACGTTGCTTTATCCCCTGTCAACAGTGCCGACATGATGCCAGCGCTGAAGATGAGACGCACAGAGAAGACATTTGTCATGTCTTGGTTGCAGTAGATGAGGAAATAGTTTAAATGAAACAAGATTTCAAATGAGATTCCATAAGAGAGGGTTTTATTACTTGAAAAAGAAGAGAAGTAGCTAATTTACTGATGTTTTTCATCTTGATATTAGCTCACACCTGAAAAGTAAAGAGACAGTCTGCTTGTCCATGAACATGAACTTTGAATATAATGACCAGTTGAGGGCAATCATACATTACCAATCTAATTTAGTCCTTTGCCTGAGATCACGGAGTGAAGCGGCAATGACTTTTTAATAACCCGACCTGTTCAGTCCCACTGAGCTGTGACGATGAAAAGTCTGATTCATTAATTGTGCCGACGAGGGGAAAATTACAATTCTAATAATGAATCTGTTTGTGCCATTGTGAGAAATGCTGTACGTTCCTGTAAAGTCGACTGTTCACCTCCGCTGGATGGATTTTCAGTCTGTGATCAACGGTGCTGATGATAATGGCATTGTTCATTAAACACACATGGTTTCACAAATGAGGGATTTGACTTCTATCTCTATTGCCGAGCTTTAATGTGCTTGTGTTGTAATTGCCCTGGATTAGTCAGCGGTCTGTCAAGTGTGAACACAGTCCAGTTGCGCACCTCCTCCCCCTCGGCAGATGGATCTGAGAAAAAGATTTGGTCACTTGATTCCCTTCCACTCTGTATTGCAGCACAAACTTGGCTTGTGGAGGAAAATATGCCAGAGAAAGGGCCAGCGTTCAGGAGTCTCACTGTGCTTTCTCAGGTTTAACAAATCAGCATCTGTTGGCCAGTCTGCCAGCCAAAAACACACTGACTCCAACCTAGATAACACGGAGGGGAGGAGAGGAGGCTGAGAGTCGGGAAATAGAGAGTGCTGAAATGTAGGCTACAGCGTTAAAGATGGTTAAGGGACCCTTTGTCTGACTATTACTTTGGGTATTTTGTCCAAAAAAACCCACTGTACCTTTGGCCTTGGAGTGATTCCACATGCCTAACATTTTGTTTTGTTTTGCCATAGCCTACTAGCAGCTCTAGAAATGGAAACTGTGGTTGGTCGTTCCACCATTTCGGTCCAGATTGACTCTAACTCAAATTCATCCTCAGCAATGCATCATGGAATTTAGTTTATAGTTTGCTTCTGTTTATCATTCTATGATTATTTTTTGCATACTGTATATTGTCTGCTATGTAGCAGTAGGGAGTTACAAACCATGTTTCATTTTACAACCCTGTTGTAATGTGACCATTAAACATACCTTATAAGTTGTAGATTGCCATGAAATTTTGTTCATGGTCCCCAGATGATGAAGCTTAACAACTTTGATGATAGTCACCATGTGGTTTTCATAATTTTGAGATTGTAATATTTGCTACAGATATTTAAGGTTTCTAGAAGATCAATTCTAATGACTGATGAGTCCTTAACTTTCATGTAGTGCCATTATCAGGTCAAAATTTCATTAATTTATGAAAAATTATAGGCTACATTGTCTCCAATTAGGGCTGCAATCACAACCACAACAGTATGTTAGCGTTGTCAATGTGTGCATGTTAGCATGTTGACGTTAGCATGTAGCTCAAAGCACAGCTGTGCTTATAAAGGACAGCCTCACAGAGCTGCTAGCATGGCTGTAGACTCAGTCCTGTTGGAATACAGTTAATGCTCAGAGCGGCTGTATCTAGGTGAGGAGGTTCACAGTGGTTTAACACCCACAAGCCCTTACGGTTACCCCAACAGTTCTCCTCACACTACTGTTATGCAAACGTTCAGAGGAAGCGCTGTTCACCTGATCCTGTGAAGTGTGATGACTGAGCAATGTGAGTGACTCATATTCAGAGACAGAGAATTGACTAAGTGTCGACACACAGGCAGGATTTGTATTGGTGTGAAGAGGGTGGTGTCATTTACGGGACTGTTGATGAACATGATTCCTGTATGTGTGTGGCAGAAACTGAACCACTGGAACACATAATCTGCAAACAAATGGCCAAAGACAAAGGGAATTTATTGCTGGAGACATAGCCACGCATTGTTGGTTGCAAATGTGTGCGCAAACAAAATGTTATGAAAATGCTTCTGGAAATGTGTCATCCACAACTAGTGGCGGCGTTAGGACACCTTCTGCGCACTAGCTGATGATTCGCTTCACAGAAAATACTTGCGATACACATTGTCATCTCTCTGTCTCTCTCTATCACACTCTCTCACCTTCCTTGTGTCACTCATGCCATTTCTGTGTCACTCACTCACTTGTATCTCGCTCTTCTAATCATTTGCTTGCTCTCACACTCGCTCTCTCTCTCCATCTTTAATATGGCACACACACACACACGCTTACACAATGTCAAGGTGAGTGAGTTAAGCACTTTCATGCATCATTAGAGCAGTGATAACAGCACAGAGATAAAGAGAGAGATGCCTGATTGGCCTGAAAATGACTTCTAAAATGCATTTACCTCAATACATCATTATTGGGAAAATGTCAAGTAGGTGTGCGTACAGTGTAAGCCTATTTCAGATATGAGAACTAGTAAATGAGTGTGAGCAGTCCCGTGTTATGTAATTTGTAGTCATATTCACTGAACCTAGATGGGTCATGCATCTTTTAGTTGAGAACGTGGCAACATTTGACCGTCAGGAACCTGCATTGGTGCAAAATTTATGACGAAATGTTGGTGACAAAATAAAACCAATTACATGAATCTAGATAAAATAATAGCATACACTTATTTATATTTTAATTAAAAATACTGAAATGAATGAAACCCCTATTTTAAAATAAGTTGATGTCACAGCTTAAAGGTTCAGTGTGTGAGGTTCTATTGACAGAAATGCAATATAACATACATAACTATGTTTTCAGTGTTTTCAGACCTTACATGACCATTGTGTTTTCATTACTTTAGAATAAACCATTTCTATCTACATACACCGCGGGTCCCCTTACATGGACATCGCCATGTTGCATCGCCATGTTTCTACCGTAGCCCAAATGGACAAACAGCTTTACAGAGAGCGTTTCAACACTAAGTTGAATACGTACAAAGAAGTAAGAAAATAAGAGAAATTTGGACAAATGCGAGCCCACACGTGTTATTTAGCACTAGAGTCGACAGAGCGTGTCGGCCACTGTAGCTTCTCCTGGTACACTTGTAAAGGGAGGGGTAAGCAGTGCATTCACGTGGTGTCAGAATAACCAGTACCTTTTTTTTCTTCTTAAATCTTAATTTCAAAAAAAGAAATAAAGTGTACATGGGACATAAAGAAATATACAGAGCTTTGATTTGTGCAAAATCACGTATTGCATATACATATTCATTCACAAACATGTAATTTGTAATATTGTTCAAACAGTTAGTTTTCTGTTCATGTAGAATGAACTACACGTCTACATGTTGTTTATACGCTCTAATAATCCTAATCCAACACATCTTTGTAGAACGTCCATGTAGATTCCACATTTCAATTTAAGAGCACATGAACACACACTGTAGTCAGAAGAACGACTACACAACTCGGGAAATGGAACCATCTGGGGAGCATGTGAATGCACCTTAAGCCACTGGTTGCAATTCACAACCCTCACCACTAGATGCCACTAAAATTTACATGCTGAACATTTAAGGAATCACCACATTTTTTTTTTTTTTTTGCAACATAGATTCATAATTAATACGGGTGAATTTTCTAACAGTACACATGTTGGGAGTAAAAACAACCTTTTCTGCATAAAATTAGCATGTATGTTTCTGCTTGAATTTGAAAATTCACTTCAACCAAATTCTGTGGACCCTCCCTAATAATAGGCTGGACTCCAATGTGTATTTCAGACGTTGAAACTGCACTTGTGGTAGCAGTTCGCACTTAGCTACTGGTAGCGTTAGCAATTCCTCACAAGAGAGACAGCATCATACAGGAATGAGATTTATTCCTCTACAGTGGCAGCAAATATAACATGACCATGATAACTGTTGCCTAAATATCTTGTTCAGAGCTGAATAAGATATTTAGGGCTCACAAACAGAAATGTTAATCACCCATAAACAGCATGGCTACGGCTGTGTACTGATACACACATTGGAGATCCTCTAGTCAAATTATATAGAAGAAGAATTATATGACCCTACTTCTCATTTGATTTATTACAACCACTAGACCAGCAATACTAATATGTTTGTAATACGAATGTGTCCTCATATCATTTCAGAAACCTATTTGATAAAGTATGGCTTGGAAGTTACATAAACTGATTGTTACATGCATTTTTTAAAAGGTGACCTACTAATGTAGTTGACACAGTCCAGTTAACACACACAAGCTAAAACCTGGAAAGAAATCACTTCATGGACAGCACCTGTGTAATCTGCTCTGGTACAGAAATAGTCCTCTCTGCTGTAGCCTTGGAACATCAAGTCCCATCAAATCCCACAGAAATCAGTTACACAGTCTGAGACACTACCACTGTTAAGCTACATCATTTAATTACCTAGTTTTTTTATTGTAAAAAATAGTGCCAAATCCCATCAATGTATTCATTTGCTGACAATTGTATCTTCCTTTGATATCATCCATCATTTTAATGTAAGGCTTTCTGCTATTAAAATCTCAGCACACCCACACAGGTGTTTTCAGTTACCCTGGCTGATTAGATTTTAGGCAGAACTATGCTTCAAGTTTGCAAAGGTCACCAAACTCCATACAGAAGAAACATAGGCCTTTGTCAGACTGCCAGCCCACATTAATTGAGATTGATTTTAGAATGACTGGACAGTAAAAAAACACATGAAATGCAATTTTTGCAAATTGAATCCAAGCCACATTCTCAGGTGGTTTGAAATGCACGTCCAGGCGGGGGCGCGTTCAATCTGAAAATGGTGTGCAACCTTTTGCTACTGTTTCTGTGTTGAACAACATGTTTCCTCGAGACGTTGTGTGAAACCGTAGCAAAGCATTGCACACTGTTTTTAGATTGAACTTGAGAAGAGATATCCTTGATCTGCTTATAGTCAGTTCTAAAAACAACACATTCTGTCCAAGCTTGATATTTTATAACCAAGGTAGAATTACAAAAGTATTGCTTCATGTATTAAATGTCAGGACCTACTAACTAGATGGGCTGACAACCAAATTTGCACACTCTCTTGCACACACAGGTACAACACACTGACAGGAATGCAATATTTAGAAATACCAGGCTAATATTTGAAAAACAAAGCAAATAATAGTTATTCAGTCAAACGCTATGTAGGATTAATTTGTTCCATTAGCATTCCTCTCATCTTAAAGCACTACAGAAAATGAGCTTTTAAAGGGCTCTGAATTCCAGACATGTGCTTTGCTTGAACCTTGCAGCTGACATGCCAGCAAGCAGTTACTTTTAAAAACAAGATTAATGTTAGTTGACTGACATCAAGGGAGTTCAGTCCCCTTTGCTGAGTCTAAATATTTCAACACATGCGTATAGTGCATAATTTTCCACTTTTTTGTGGAAACTCATTATAAACATAAAGAGCAAAATGCTTACTGCTCTGTGTAGGCTGAGGAGAGTCAGAGGGAATACTAAATAAGGCAATTAGGCTTGGAAACAGGCTACCAAGTGTAATCATTTCATAAGAGGACTCGGTTTTTAAAGTAGCCAAATTATTAGATGCGTGCTGTCTGTCACAGTAGCCTATGTAGCTATCATTTGCAAACAGACATCACTGGGTTGTAAACAAGAAAGAGAACAAATACTCTCTCACTTCCCCACTCCTTATTAGGATTTTTATTGCTCTGTAAATAAAAAAAACCAACACTTTACTTTAGCCATCAATGCCACGGTCATCATAATTTTGGCTTTAACTGACATTTGTCATTTATGTAGGTACCATACACATAATTTAAAGGCTTACATGGGACCCTTGTTCGACCTCCTTTTCTCCGAACTCCCCTGAGTCACCAGCACATCATAAAATGCTCAGATGTGCTGTCAAAGCCATTTGCAGTGACACACGAAATTGTCCTGAGTCATTCTCTTTTCCAAGCTTGGAATGGTATTAGAAAAGGGACGCCAATCGCCACAGAGAAAGAGTACGGCCTGTCTAGCCGTCGCCACGGCAACCTTCTATCATGAAAACCTTCCTGGAACAGCTGTTGTGATCTTCTGTGATTAAGCATGTGTTTTAGTCATCGTGAGCTCTCAGCGTAATAACAAGAGGGGGGAAGATTTGAGATCTGAGAGATCACTTCTCTTAGACTAGATTAGGAGAAAATATGAAAGAGACGGGTATTTTGCCAGACTGTGGGAGAAAGGGAGGGGTGGGGGCGTCTGGAAGAAATGAAAAGCAAAGAAATGAAAGAAAAATATACGACAAGCCCCGAAGCTATATGAGGATTTATTACAAAGTCCAACCCCAGTGAGCAAATAAGAAACTGCAGTTAAAATAGAATGCTTGGTGTATTACCTCATATACTGAAGGTACTTTGAATATTACATTCTGCTGTATTGCTGAGTTGGAGCATTCAGAAAATGGCACAAAGCAAATATGTGTCTGTTTTAAAATGATGAAGAAAGGGGTGAAACACAGTAAAATCACGCCTCGCCTTTATTCAGTAGTGTCTTTTCTTTTGTTTCTCTCTACTATTTCTCGGCAGAGCCATCACTGGCACGGTTCATCTGCTGCCGAGTTTTCACTCGTAAAACAGAACAGTGTTTATTCAGACCAGGCTTTCTCACTTTTTATGTGGAGCTAACATTCTGTATAATGAACCAGCAACAGCGAGATAAACAAGTTTTCCCCTCCCCCCATCAAAAAAAAACAACAAATATAAGCATTAAACTGTGCTGCTTTATTGGCAAACTCAAGATGAATTAGGAGAGTGTATTACAAAAGAATATTTTCAATTTGGATTTATTGATAAAACTTTTTCAAGTGGCAATGGGTCCTGCATCTACAACTTCTCCAGTGGTTGGCAGGGTTTCTAACAAATATTTTTTGGGTACCTACCAAAACATACATCAAAAACTGTAAAGGTACAGAAAATTGGCATCAAATTGTTGGCCAGATTCCTGCTCTTGTTTACTTATGTTTCTTTGATTAGATATTTCCTAATTAATATATTTTTAAATTATTTTGAATGTAAGACTGTATTTTAATTAAGACAAAGTTCTTAAAGTTCCTGTAAAGTTGCCATGTATTGGGCATTACTTTGCTACACTTATCTTGTTACCAGCTAGCCCCAAACAAGGAGAAATGCAAATGTCATTTTAGCTGGCTTGCTAATGTTAGCCGCTGCTAATTTTCTGGAGGAGCCTTGGTTTTGTTCAGGGTTGGAGTGTGTATGAATCATGCAGCTTCATTGGGAGAATAGGACTTATGCAGAGCTTGATTCAGTAACCCATTCTAAGCAAATGCAAGCTTGATGGCCAGTAAATACCTAAATCCATCTAAACTATAGATTAAACTGCTACTGTATATCTCATTTCTACACATGTTGAGTACAGAAGATGTGAGGCTTAGGAGTCTGCCTTTTTTGCGGAGGACATTTTGACCATATACAGTCTATTATTTTGACATGTAACAGTAGGGAAAACCACAGGTGTAAATGAATGATGGCTCAATTCCATTTAGCTGCTTTGGTTTGACTTGAATCGAGTGGAGACATGGAGTGGCGCTTTTCCCACTAAGACACTAAGTAAAAATGTTACGGAGATGTGGAACAAAATGAAAGTAATGTTGTGTTAACAAATTTTTTTTGC
Source organism: Micropterus salmoides (assembly GCF_014851395.1). Classification (NCBI taxonomy): domain Eukaryota; kingdom Metazoa; phylum Chordata; class Actinopteri; order Centrarchiformes; family Centrarchidae; genus Micropterus; species Micropterus salmoides. The sequence continues at coordinate 11,624,642 of NW_024041484.1, forward strand.
CATTTGAGTAATTAGTAAAGTAATGTAATTGCTTTTTCAATTTAGTAATTTATAATGAGTAAGGTGATCACGTATTTGAAGTAATGTTTTTGTCCATGGCTGCTTATTCTGTAGAAAAGCATGATATGCAATGAATTTTGCATTACCAAACCTCTTGACCACTGTATACTTCTCTTCTATGCTTTTCCATCCTTCCCACTGCCCTCACTCCCTCCATCATCCTAGTCTCTAGTCTCCATCCCTGGCACCCATCCGCCTATCCCTCTCTTCTTCGCAGCCAGAAGGCCAGTGTTTGATAATGACATATCAATCTGTAATGTACTCTGGTCATGACTCACCCACAGATGGCTTGGAGAAAATACACTTTTTCTCCCCCCGCAGTGCCCCACTTACCAATAAAGAAACGTCTGAGGCTGTCAAACTATGCTCTTTCATGTGGTGTGATATTGAAATTAGGTGATTTAGATGCTGTGGAGAAGGGTGTGACTCTGGCGAATCTCACTCATAATTTGGAATTTGTTGTTTCTGATGAGTCATGATTAAACGCAGTACTCAGGAACAAAACGCAGATACATGGGGGAAGCTGGATTCCCTGCTGGTGTGGATTAAAACTGGCATCCATCAGGTCCAAGACCCTGGCATGTGTTGCTAGGAACTTTATTGCCCTTCATGCAAGAATCCTAGAGACTCTTGGATAAAGTAGTCCAACACTGGCAGAGACAATGACTACAAACATGGACAACTTTGATGCAGAGGAGTGTGTGTAGGGGCTTTCAAGAGGGAAATGAAACATGATGGGAAGTGAAGAAGGGCTGAGCACAAAACATAGTGATAATAGGATAGTTATGCCCAGCTCTGACGACGCTAAATTTGAGATTAAGACAAGGAGGAGGCCAAAAGGAAAAGACATGGACTATCGCCAATTCAGCGCATTTCTCTGCTCATACAGCTATTGTATGAAAAACATTTTTAAAAAAATGTCCTTGTTAATATCAAAACCGCTGACTTTCTTACATTTTTGAGGCACTAGAAGGCAGGATGCCACATAGCACTGTTGAGACATTGTTCTGATCTCCTCTGCATTAGAACTGACAACTGCTAATGGTCATCTGGTCTCTGTCATTTCTAATGTAGCTGCTGCTCACACCAGATTGTTATGTACTAATAGTATTATAATTACCTCAAAATGCCTGAAGATTGTTTACTTGCCCGTGGGTGGGCTCACACTGTGGGAGTTTAACCAAATACAGTAAAAAATGCATGCCATCCCTTGAAACCCCCCAAGCCGCCCGGCTATCACCGCTACCCTGCTGCTGCTGTTGCCACCACCTTCAAGAGTTTTATACATTTGTCTTGCTTTTCTACAATACATTTGCAGTCTTTTACTTTATGCCTACACATTTATTATGATTAACCTCTTCCGTTCTGTTGTGTGCATGCAAATTGTGATAAATGGACCAACTGTCCCAATGCAGATAAACCAGCTGGTAGTCATAAACAACTCAAACTACTACTGTATGCAAGAAAATGCATACAGTAGTAATGCTGCAAGTCAGCTACAATGCAGGTTTAGGCCCAGGAGTCATCAGTCAACATGTTAGAGAGGAGGCTATTATAAAAACCCCAGCATGGTCCGTTGTGTACATTGGTCCATACCAAAATGAGTTGAAAAACATTTGCTTTTAGAAATTGGTGGACAACACCAAAGTAATCCAAATTATTGAACAGTTGTTATATTTTTGGGGAGGATATTAACTGCTCTTTTTTTAGCAGTTAATTTCAAAAACAATACAAACAAATCACACTGCTTTCCTCACAAGATTGTGTGAGGACAGCGTTCTGGCAAGCCTGATAAGTGTGTTGGAGGGAAGCAGCCATATAAGGGGTTGAACCTTTCATTTCCAGATGATACATCTTTATTTAGGGGGAGGACAGGAAGCTTTGATACGTATTTAAGATGGCATACAAAGACTTTGCTGATGACAATGAGCCATACATTAAACGTGTATGGAAATCTACATTAGCATGCCACATCAAGCTCATTAATCAAATTTGCATTCAAGAATACAAGCCTCACTTGACACTCAGCATTACTGTTTCCTTCTGTATATGCAGGAAAACTTAATCCCTTTCTCAGTTGTGCATTCTCAGCTTTTTGGATTTACACAACTCAATTTGTGGATGATTTACATTAAATCTGTATTATTCTCAAAGCTGTGTGGGCACCATCAACTGAGAGAGGTAGAAGGGAGGGTCTGCTGCATCCATCAGCCTTGCAGAAAGCTTAAGTTGGTCTCGGGCAAGTGCTCTGCAGTGATGTAGCTGGACCAGACTGTAGCAGGCAAACTAACAAACAACTCTCCAAATGTGCAAGCCAGACCCTCTTAGCTCTGACAGCTTGAAATCCTCCCATCATAGCTGCGAAGCTCTCGTTTAGCTTCGAGAACGATGTGGGCCGTATCACTGGAAGCTTTCCCAGGCTATGCTATCACGCTGATGTTCTGAACTGGGGCATGTGCAGTGGGCGTGGCTCCCAGTATGGCAGCCCTTTCTTGTCACATTGTTAAAGCTGATATGTTTTCTAGCAAATAGAAAGGTTCACAGAGGGCGCAGGATGACAGCACTAATTGGTGGATACCCGTGTGTTCTGGAAGCGGCTGTGATAATAGAAGTGAATTCAAAAAGGGATGGGGGGGCAAGAAAGAGAGAGAGTGGTAGGAGTGGTGGACGTGGGTTGAGACAAAAGAACGTGTCGCAGTCTTTTCTGTCTGCTGACTGCGATAAGCATGTTTAGTTGGAAAACCTTAGTGCCAGCTGAAAAGAGCCAGGACTTACAGGACTTAAAGGATGCAGCAATTCTGCATTCTGTGTTTTCTTCCCCATAATATTCTTATGTCAAGTCTCATTTCTCATTGTGAAAAAAGAAGATATGATAATGTGTGTGTATCCTTATTGAACATGTGGTGCGTGTGTATTTTTTGACATGCGTATTTGTGTTTTTACACTGTGTACAAAATAACACCACAGTTAAGCTGAGACCTCAAATTTGAGACAAGGACTGTTTTCAAATGCTTGTGACTCAATTTAAGTAATTGTATTATATTATAGACATAGTTTCGGTCAAAATGCAAAGTGTAAATGTATCCGTCTCTCCAACACGCATACGCAATCTTTACTCCTCCCACAGTGTAACTATTAAATAGTCTGTGGTCTCACTGTCTAATTTTTTTTAATACTGTTCTGATAAAGGCAGCTAAAGTTACCCTAAGATGTCACAGAAATTACCCTCTGTTCTCTGTCTCATTGACTCAACAAGAAAAAATGGCTCCAGCCATTTCTACATATACAATTAAATAAAAGGGGCACTGAGCTGCTGCAGAGTTTATCTGATCCCTGATCAGTTCAATCACTGAACAATCTGTATTGTGGGAGAGAGCGGTGTGAGGTACAGCATGTGAAGACAATAAAACTTTTGTCTTGCTCTAACTGTTTTTCATAAATGTGATTCTATTACTTGTATGTGAATGTGTGTGGGTATGAAAACTAAACTGTTCAAGTGCAGAAGTCAGGCTATTCTTCTTCTGGTCTTTTTGTTACAAAACAGCTTCAGGTGCATTCCCACCTCCTTCTGGACTGAAGGAGGACTGACCCCGAATTGCATGTAGCCTGAGAAACAAAGATAGGTTGCAATCAGATTTGTGATATGGCCAACAGAGATGCATAAACTGTATATGGCTAAGTGTAAATAGAAGTGTGGTGAACCACAGCCCCATCAAGGTGAAGCGCACTGATGTTTCCAGAAACCTTTTATTTATGTTCCATTACACAATTTCTTCATGAAACACTGTAAGAGCTAAGCTACGGGACAGAAAAATGACATAAAATGATCTCATACAAACATAAACACATTACCTGTATGCCTTATTAACCATACATATGAGCTTTGATCAAAATGTTTACTGACATATAACCTTTGGCATACGCATATAAAAAGCTGGAAAACTATCATTACTGTGACAGTACAGGTATCCATTCAAACCTTACTGTCAGAAGCTAACATTAGCATTACAATGGTGATACATTCCAAACACTTATTCACCATTAAATCAACGTCACATCACTGAACATATAATCATAAAACCAAATGAATATCTTGTTTCTGTTCCAGGCACTTAATTATCAAATCATAAAAACTGAAACTAAATGTTCTTTAACCAGTTTGTGTGTTCATCGTTCTCAATACCTGCTGCAGTATGCCATCTCAGTCACATCCAGTTTGAGACTTTTCTATTTGCTTTAGTGCCGACCAGTGCCCCGGGCTTGAGGGAGAGGAAATAACTCAACACGCTCAGGCAGAGTTCAGCAGAACAAAAAACATTTGGGTTAAAGTGATGCAGTAAAATTCTGTTGGCTCTGCGGCATTACACCACCACAAAACTACAAAGCTTGCAGCTCGTAGGCCAGCCCTTTTTCTCTGAAAAGAAACCAAAAGAGGAATAGAGAGGGAGGGAGGAATTTCCTTAAAAGCTTTGAATCCATTTTTTTTTTATCCTTCGGCAATGTTCATAGATGGTTCATTTCCAGAAAATCTGAATAATGGTTTTGGACAGCATCTATTGAGAGCACACTGGAGGCCATGAGTACACCAAACTCAATTACCAACTGTTCGGAAAATGTTCTGTATCAGTAATAGTGATAGGGAACAGGACTGAGATGGTGACAAATCTTTTTGCTGGCTTTCTTTCCAGTGATTTTATGTGTGTAGCATGTGGGACTGGCAATGCGTTGTGTGCTGTTAAAGATACACAAGATCCTGCCAGAGATTGGAAGTTAAATCAAATTCTCATTACTCATTTAACAAAAAGAATATTTAAGTAGAAGCCATCATCACTGACTCCAGTGATAAAGGGAACTTGTCCGATGAGATTTTGTATCAAAACACAGTAATATATTTTGCTGATGTGCGTGTTTTTTTGTATGTTTGCGCAGGCGCAGTTACAGGTGCAGGTGAATTTATGTCCATGTCATTTGTGTATCGACAACCTTGTGTGTTGAAACAGTGTGTCTTGCTGTTGTGAACATTTATTCCCCATTCTGGTTCAATGTCATTAGGGAACATTGGTGGCAGATTGTTCTGATGAGCCTGAGGATACTGTGATGTCTGGTGATGTGCGGCATTGAATGCAAATTAGGTTCCAATGCAAGAAGCTATATATACATTGTGGGAAATTATTTATGAGGGTTTATCATTTGACACTTCTGAAATGTGAAGAGCCCTTTTTGATGGGGCTTTAACAATGAGTCCGTTGTGGGTTCAGGGTAAAAATATGAAAAGAGACATAATGCATCTGCTCTGTATGACCTTGTATCACACTTGACAGTCCAGCTATGTTCTGCTGTCAACTATACAGATGCATTAATCTGACACTAATCAAGTGTTCCTACCTTGGAAAGAAGAAGCTTAGATTATCACATGTTTGTGAGGCAAACTGTTTTTGGTTGCTGTTACTTGTTCTTGAAATATTTCTGTTTATCTGAGCTACAGAATGTTAGCTTGTCCAAATCAAGCTAACTTTAGCTTTATTTGCCCCGGCAAGAGTGGCAAACAATTCAAACAAAGATGGCAGGCTAAATAAATAAAGTGAAATGAAAAGGCAATTTAGTGTATCAGGCTGATTTCTCATACCACGTTTGACATAATTTAACAAAGGCTACTGGTAATATTGTCTTGTACTTCAACTATTTTATGAAAGAAAATGTAACATCTTGCAGATGATAGTTATGTGAGGAATCCCTATGATGATTTTAAAGCATCCACTGATGTGTTTGGATAAGTAATATGGCACACTGCAATAAAGAAAAAATCGTCTACATCTCTAAGTTGAAAAATATATTTTTTTAAATGTTATGGTCAAATATATCCCATATTGTATTATTTCATGCTTTCACTATTCACCATATTTACCTGCCCTGGTTTGGGGAATTCTGCTGGAAGAAAAGAGCAATATGTTTTTAAAAAACAAACCATTGCCTTAAGGTATTCTAGAGAATCTTTGAGGTTATGAAGTTGAACATTTGAAGTTACTTCTGACCCACTTTGAAGTTTCTTTACCTTGCTGTTGGTGTGACTGTTTGCAGATTTTACCTTGATCTTACGCTGAATCACAGCCGTTACAGTAATTGGGACTGACATTGTTTAGAACCATTGTTCTGAATATAATTATGTTGATGATTTATGTGTCAGACAAACCCACACACGTGAACACTCACAGAGACCCACTCAGAGGCACATAAAAACACATATACTTACCCATGATAGAATACCTGAGGGAGATGTGGGTAGACACAAAGAATCACTTTGTGACAATTTATCCATGAATCAAGTTACAGTCTGGCTCCACCTGTCACAGCATAGCAACAGCGCGGCATTACCTCCCACTAGGCTCTGGGGAGAAGGGCTTACAGCAGATGGATGGGCTGATACAGGAGGGATCTGGTTCATAGGATGGGTTTCTATATGCGGGCTGAGAATATAGGTCAGTAACACATTTACACTCTTTTATAATGTTGAGCTTTTACACCAAGAGCTCCAAATTACGACTCCCACTCTCCCATCACAATCACTCTGTTGCCAAGGTGATGAATCAGAGAAAGATTTTATTTTTTTTAAACAGGGAAAATAAGGACAGCAAAACACTTTCAGCTGAGAAAAAAAAAGTTTTGATTGCCTTTGTATTGAAGTTTTCCAAGTGTGGAATAGACACATCATGTAGCTTACTGATTACAAAACAACAACAGCCTTGTTTAGTGTCTGCCTCTCCCTCATCTCTAAGTGCTGTAGGAACGGAGAAAAGCCAATTTTTAATTTTTAAATCTTTTGTCAACATCTCAGAACAGCGTCACAAAAAATCGCACTCCCTCCTCCTGTGTGCTGCAGGTTGTTTTGCTATTGACTCACTGTGACGCCGAACTTGTTTATGCTGTACTGCATGCTGTGCTCACACCAGAAAAAGGAGAAAAAAAGAGGGACTAGGAATGGAGACAGAAAGAGACAGAAATTAGGGAGGGGGGTGGGAGGTTTGACAGAGGGAGAGGAGAGGCATCGAAGGGGACAGCAAGAGAGACAGAGGTGGCCATGCTGCAGTGTTCTGGCTGCTTTCCAAGGGCAGTGTTGCTTCTAGTGAACAAACAAAATACTAGTCTCAGCTATATATAACATTTCCCTCCGTGTGCAAGCCTTCAGAGAGGTCGTGGAGGCAAAAGAGGGAGGAGAGGAGTGTGATACCCCCTGACCTGCAAAAGACCACCTGAAGCAGTGTGGCTTTAGTAACACAGAGGTCAGGATCTGCTCCCCTGTTTGATTACCTTTTGGGTTTTCCTCCAGCATCACACCTTTCCCTTCTCCTTTCCCTTCTTCCTTCCTCTGCCCCCTCCTCAGCTACCATATCTGTATTATGCTGAAATGAGTACTTCCCCCTCTCCTGTCGCCTATGTTAGTTTATCATCTTCCTCTCCCCCCTCCTCTGTCTTTCTCTCAATTTATACTGTTTTATCTCAGTTTGTTTCTTTTTTAATCCGACACAAGTACGAGTTTAAAAAATGAACTACCGCTGCCGCCGATGGACATTAATAATTTACAGGGCAGCCAATGCAGCAGGAGAATGAAAATTAAACATAGGTTTTAGCCTGTGCATGGGAGGCCGGAACAGGGAAGCCAGCCAGCCTGACTAGTGTGTGCATGTGTTTAGTGTAGGAAGGTGGGAAAATGAACACAACACCCACACCCACACACCCACACCCACACACACACACACACACACACACACATACACACACAGAGTCTATAATGTTTTATCAGCTAAATATATTGCAATTTAACTCGCAGGTATTTAACAGGTATTTGTTCCAGACCAGTAGCAATGCTGGCAGTGATGCTTTCTCAATTGGTGATTATCTTCATTGATGTTACTGTGGACAACTGCACACAGAATATTTTCATTTCAGCTTTGCTTAGAATGCAAACCACTGCCAATTTACTCAGCCTGCATGCACGTATGTGTGTGTGTGCGCACATCTTGCCCACGCATGTTTATATGTTTCCTCTGAGCGGTTTTCCTGTGAAGAAAAGACAACAAAGAAACACAACAAAATAAGAAAGGAGGAAGCCTGAAGTTGGTGGCTAGAAGGCTTAGAGGCTGGGTGTTGCTTAACAGAGGCAGAGGCAGACATAACAGTACACTAGAGGCTTTGCCTGGCTAAAACTCAGCACCACTCCTCATTGCACAACTCCAATCCAGCCTGACTTGTGTAGCAGGGAAACCTTCAGGTGAGGAGCTACAACAGCTGATGACGTTTCAGCACCATCAGCCACAGAAATCAAATACAAATCCCTCTAGGAGAAGAGAACTAGGAATGACAAACTTATTTAGCATTGCTGCCTTTCCAGTTTCACTTCACCTCTTTAGCTCAGTGGAAAGTCAGGTCAATATTTTACCCCACTAACAAATTGAAAAACCGCAAAAGGCAAATAAACACGCTGGTTTCAAGGCGTTCTCAAGCACAATACTGGGGTAATTTGTCATGTCTGTGAACGTGTTGAGTTTAATTGAGCTCAGGAAATGTTCATGGCATGCTGCTGCCACAGGAAGGGCTAAATTAATCACGGGTAGGAAATTCACACCTCCTGAGTATGTCAAGCACTTCCTGTCTTCAGACGAATACGCAGGGAGACAGACAGACGCTCCGCCACCCTCCGGCTGGCCATGACATGCTATGCAAATTGACATTTCTGCGTGTATAATAGACTTAATGATGACATACTAATGGTATTTTGAGCTGCCGTCTCTCCTTTTGATGTGCTTTGAGTAGACAGCACAGAACCTGTGACCTCCAGGTGTGAACGATGATATTTAGAGGGACAGCACTAACCTCTTTTAGAGCCTGACATTCTTATACCCTGGATGGAACAAATTACTCTAGAAAATACAATTCTACTGAACACTTGGGACAAACCTCAGGCACTGTCAGACATCCCTGTTGTAAAGTGACAAGATAAATTCCACAGATATATTTAATTTCACTTATACTGCTGTTATATGTTGGTAGATCATGACTCCCGACACGTAGACTCAGTCACTGGATCATCATTCAACTCAAGATTATTTGCTGTAAATTAACCCCAAGGTTACTTAGTTTTGTATGTCATACTGGTACCCTACACTGTATCAGTTCACACACATCACATTCTCCTGATCATGCAACTGTGTAACTCTTTCTATATATAGTGTTCTATATAGCAGTCAAAAGGAATCCACTTGCATGTTCACATCCTCAGGATCCATTTGTGGTGTGATTGTTTTCTTGGAGCAAGTTTCTATGATAAGCCATCCATCGTCAACCTCTTATCCTGCATACAGGGTCGCAGGGGCTGGAGCCACACAACCAGTCACACTCACACCTAAGGGCAATTTTAGAGACACCAATTAACCTGAATGTCTGGTGGGGAGAACATGCAAACTCCACACAGAAAGGCCGGGGCAACCAGGGTTCGAACCCACAACCTTCTTGCTGTGAGGCGACAGTGACTGCACCACCGATTTTAAGTAAGTTGTTTATTGTTTGTCTATAGGTGAAGGAAGCCACGAATGTTTGCTCAACTTTAGTGGTCACTTTTGTGGAAGGCAAAGGTATACTATTGAAAATGCAGGTATGTCAAGACCAGCTTCTTAAAGAACATATGGAGGGCTTATAACCTTGCAAATCAGCTGACATTACAGATATATCCTATTCAACAATCCTGAAACAAATATAATGATCTTGGGAATATTTTACCACATTTGCAGAGCATTTTACAGATCCTATGTAATGACTAAATATGAGACTACATGCTTTCTGCAGCACAGAAGGTGCTAGCTTTTTAGAGTGACATCTTGGACTGGACTGACACCACAGATGGGTGGCATGTGTGACATCAACGGGCGCAGGTTAGTGCATGGGTGCTCTCAACAGCTGCCCACACACTGCAGTAAAAGCCAAACGCTCTCTCTTCTCTCCTGTTTATTTCAGGAGCTGTGGTTCAATTTTACATAAGGAGTTGCAGCCTGACAAGGCGAGGCAACTGTGCAAATTAGCCAGGTAGGACATTTATATATCAGATTTGAACAGGGACATAAATAGAAGGGTACATTTATGAATACATAATGCTAAATAAATGTATTTACTTCCTGTATGAAATAAGATAAAATGAGTAGTCAGTTTGTAAGAGCCAATCTTCAGTTGTTGTGATGTTTTTTCCACCAGAAGAGTGTGTATTCATGTTGAAGGTGGTTGTTGTGGAAAAGTGGGGGTTAAAGCGCTTAATGTGATACAAAGAACATATAACTCATGATATATTAAAACATCAGCTCCATTGTCAACATAATGTTTACCTCATGAGTTGTCTAAACGTAAGTGCCTATACACAATGAATATTTCATAAGATTTAAATGGCTCTCTCCTGCAATTTTAATTGAGCTGCGTCAGCCACAAAGTAAAGCTTGTAATGCAAAAGTCTATTAGAATTTCAATCCCCATTATAAGAGAGTCTATTAAACAAGTGCTCATAACCTTCATGCTTTCTTACTCTGGATATCTTATTGTTTAGCACTCTCTGTAATGCCAGCCTCATTCTGTCTCTCTTCAGGTCTTTGGCCTTGGCCTCTGTTGTCAGTTGTGTGGAGAGTAACACACGCTTGGCTTCGTTCCATAATTCATTTTGGGAAAAACAGGTGTCTGGCCTCGTGTTCACCCCCCACAATGGGGTGGCTGCTGCCTCCAGGCAGAGTCATTGCGCTTCCATCATTTCTCTCTCACACACACACACACACACACACACACACACACACACACACACACACACACACAAACAAACACGGAGGCTCCTGCACATGCACATATATATTGAGATCACTGCCAGCACACTCATATGCAAATATGTAAATATTCATGCGTGCACACAAGTACTCACGAACAAATTTCTCCGTCTGGCATTAGGCCATCTTTTTCTGGCAACAAAGGTTATTCCAACAGATAAACACATTTTAATTACCTGGGCTCCTGTCGCATAGGAAATAAACATATGCAAAAATATTACAAGAAAGAGATATATTAGGCCCTAATCAAGTTTTAGAAATTTTAAGATGTGGCTAGAAATATTCCTCCAAACCATATCATCTCAGTTTATGTATTTTATGGCTTTGGAATAATCCATAACTGTAGATGACAGCACACAATACCACACATGTCATGTAACAAATTCCACTAGCCGTGATGGGAAGCATATTTCGATGAGACTGTAAATAACATCCCCTGTAGAGAGACAGGATGAGTACATGCATTTCATCTCCATCCATAATTTATTACCAGATGTTGGTTTATATTGGTTTCCAGGTATTTGCAAGGACTCTGTGGAGATTGCAACATCCCCGTGGTTTTTGGAGTCATGGAGCCTGCTCTTCAGTGCATACGCACTACAGCTTGGCATACACAACATATATTTGCTGCCAGAATCACCACTGAGAACATTCTTGTTTGGACAATTTATGATTTTCAGCATTAGTAGTGTGACATTGGCGTCCTCTTGATCTGTTTCTTTGTCACTTTGTAAAAAAAAACAGAGAACCAAGTGAGAAGGACAGCAGTGTGCTTGTGCAACATTGCTGGGATTAAGGAGCGCTAAGGAGAAGCATCCTGACAATATAAAAATGTCCCTTAACCAGCCAGACAGAGAGATGTTGGCACACTGCCGCCTTGTTTTAAAGAGCTTTTGTCTTTGAAGGGAGGGGTCGGGTGGTGGGGGGGCAGCACTGACAGTGAACATGGAAGATCTGTGAAGACAAACCTTGGGGTGACAAAGTGTGTTATTCTAGGCGAGCTTCTCCGAATCCATTTGAACGCCCACTCAGACACCTACGGGCTGGCTCATCTATAGCCAGATCAGGTCCCGCTCTCAATCCATTACCTGCTGCTTGGAATGGATGGCGGCAGATTCCTGTGCTGAGGCCGCCATTATCAAAGAGAAATGGAGGGAGAGAGGGACAGGGAGAGATGAAGGGATAAACAAAGGAGCGGCTTGGGAATAAATGATGACAGCAAGAGAGACCAAAGCATGGAGGGCAGGAAGATACGGGGTGAGAAGGCGAGAAAGATGGATTAGTAGATACAGGAATGTAAGAAAAATTGGAATTAAAGGAGAGAATGGCAAAAGAAATAGAGCAATATAAAACCCCAAATCCTTTTTTTGGTCAGTCTCCGTTGATCTCTCTTGATCTACAATACAATAGTGAGGCATTGAGGATTTTGGAGTATCTCTGAATGATAAATGTAATAAATTCACCATGTCCCCTATATTGTATGACAGCTGGGCTATATAAATGTACTGGAAAGGATTAGAAATGATACTGTATGTGCTTATCCTGACCTCAAGCCACCATAGCTCCATCATCACACTTTGCTGTCTGAACACACTGAACCACTTTCCCAGACGTGATAAACCAAACTCCCACGCAGCCACTCTGACAGAGAGAAGAAGCTCCAGTATTAGCTGTGTTCCCTCGCAGTGCTCCGCTTTAAACTGTTTGGCCAGCTTGTCTCTGTAAGTCAGGTAGTAGCTTGCCAGTGAACAAAGTGGATCAAATGAAGTAAATAGATTCAATGAAATTTGAGAATTACCAAGACTACAATTGTGTTGGTGCATCTTTTCAGGGGCCTTTAAAATGGAGAAATGTAAATGGGAGCATTAGCTTGAATCTGACACAAGTGTCTTTCTGTAAGGCAAGGACAGAGGAAGTCTCTCTTTCTTTATCTGTCTGTCACCATCCCTCTCTCTCTCAGAATCGCCATCCGCTGTCTTTTTCTCCAAGCCCTCCAATCCCTTCCCCTTGACTGCCCATGTCACATGGGATTATGGCCACATACACCACTGGATGTTTTTGTCGCAGAAAGACACTCACAGTTGCCAAAGAAAAATACTCAGCTCATACTTCCCCTGGTTTTCATGTTGAGACAGCAGATTTTGTTGTTCCCGTTTTAGAAGCAATTATGTTGCATGATGGAAATTTCCACTTTGTGATTATGACAAAATGGGCCACCTGATCCTTGTGTTTTGGGTTTAAACAACTCTATGATTGCTATTAGAAATGCCTGGAGGGCTTTAATAAACTGATTTGTATCTTAGGGTACAGAAATGAGGAAGTAGTTTAGATGAATACTACAAAAGCATATAAGTCACTCAAACTGTGACAACTGCAGATAACTTTAATTTACAAAGATAACATTGAGGGTTACAGTGCATCTCCACAAAGACTGACTCTGGGGAATCCACGGAAACTAAGAAATGCATTTTTGTGAATATAAAGGTATAATGCAGCTTACAAAAAGACCACTAACAATGGTTCACTAGCAGATGCAGTCCACAGGAAAAAAAAAGTCTGAGTGCTTCATCATGCTTTCTCCTAATGAAACATCGGCTTGTTTTCCATCTGAACTAGCATAAACCCTACTTCAGTGCAACTACAAGTACAAGTGAGAGAAAACATAAAGATTGCATGTGCTCATGACTGGAAGGTTGGCAGTTTGAAAAAGCTGTGCGGGAAAAGATGATGAGAAAGGTTCATCAAAGACTTATGTTAGCTTGCTCCAAGCTCTAATGGAGTTGCTCAGTGTTAAACTGGACTGTATTTACACTGTGCCAGGTGTGAAGTGTAAATCTGCTTAACGGTGTTGCAAGCATTGAAAAACAACATGAATACATGCAAGAACAGAAATAAAACCATTTGATGCAATAATGTAGCGATAGTGGTAACAGCGTAGCATTTGGTTGTAGGACAATATGAGGTTTCAGAGCCTGTGCTCGTTTTGTATATCTGTAATTTTATTAAATGTAAGTACTTCAGTAGAGTAACCACAGTAATGGATAAAAAAATAGATTAATGGCATATTTGGCCTGCCAGCAACAGATACAGAAGCATATTAATGGTGTCCTAATTAGCCTCTATACTTTGAATGCTTTATATTAGTGTATAACTATGTGAGCCGAGAGGCTTCAAAACTCTTCATCAGCAATCCTTTAAAAAAAATCTTCATGTGCAAATATTCTATAAGAGGTAGTGCTTCTTTTCCTCTCTCTCCTTCTCTCTTTCCCTGTCTGCAATGCTCTCTCTATATTGAAGCTCGTCTTTGTCATTGATTGGCTTGGAGAGGATAATTAGCTTGCATCTCATCATTGCCACAGCGACTTATTTACCCCCAAACAACAAGAGAGGACAGACGTGTCTTATTAAGTTTGGCAGCCCAGAGAGCTCAAGGTCTGTCATTTATTTGCTGTTTGATTTAACAAACGGGATACATGTATGAATGAGTCTGTCTTTAAGCGGCAGTAGGGAATTCTTATAAAAATAACCTTTTGGCATTAGATTATGTAAAACTGTCACTATATCATGACAGTAGTACATGAGACAGATAATCTGTGAAAATAAATTTGCTTCTTCTGGCTCCTCCTCGTGCTCCTAATGCCATTAGCAAGAATCTACCGCTCCCTGGTCAAAACAACCGTTCAGAGCCAGGAGTGTGTCATTGAGCCAGTGTCAATCACTGCACGTTGCGCAGCCAGGCTCAACATCTTGCGGCTTCAGAAGTTTTGCAAACACAATGGCTAAGAAACAACCACCAGCAATGAAAGAGCTGCCCATCCCTGCTTTGCCAATAACACTGTATAGCACAAAACACGCGTGTGATCACATCCCAGCTCCATACGAAGCTTCAGGTTCATTATGTTCTATGTGATGCCGCTCGTATCAACTTTTGACAAAGAGGCATGATGACACACAGTGGGGATTAACTTTTGAGGTGGGAAAGCAGTGTACTAGCCTCTCATCCAACTGTGAAGAGTTGGAGGGCGTCTTTTGGTGCTTTTCCATTACAAGTACCAGCTCAACTTGCCTCGACTCGACTGTACTCGACTCGGTTTGGCTGTGCTTGGTTTTCCACTGCAGATAGTACCCAGAGATAGTACCCCTCAATGTAGCTGGTTGTCATAGCGACACCACACACAACAGCCGCGAGGTAATGTTTAATGCAACACACGCACCAGTGACCCACACACAGCTGTCTCTTGATTTAAGCTAAAATGTTTCAACCTTACTCAGAATGTAAAGACAGATAAGCGGACCTTACAGCTGTATTTTCCTCTGCCTCTGTGTGACGGTGGGAGCAGGACTCTGTGAGCGAGCAGCTGGCTGGCCTGATAGGCTTCCTCTGCCGCCACTTGAAGAGCTCAACTCCGAAAACCTTCAAGCACATTTTTGTTCTTCTTGTAAAAATCACTTCTCGTAAAACTATCAATATTCAAAATCTACGCAGTTGATTTCTCACCTCAAAACTTCTCCGAAGTGGATTTAGTGATGAAATTACATATGAAAACTATAAAATATAAAACTTTCTGTTGCTGGCCTCTGTCAGGCGCGCGTAATGATGATGCAGTGAATAGTGACGATTCTCTCTGACCTATCAGCAGTCTGCTGTGTTTTCATGTCACATTTTAGTATCACCTCAGCTCACTTGGAACCTCGACGGAGGTGATACGAAAAAAAGTACCTGGAAGCAGGTACAGGTACAACTTTTCTGCAATGGAAAACCAAACAAAGGTGAGTCAAGTCGAGGCGAGTCGAGCCGAGTCGAGCTGGTACTGTGCAGTGGAATAGGGGCTTCTGAGAAGACGAGTCGATGAGAAAGAGACCAAGGTCTTGGCGAGACTCTCACTGTGGAGAGCAAGCTGAGGTTTCAAAGGGCAACTGGTTACTTCTTGTGGGTTTGGTGGGTGGGGTGATAGAAGCAGCAGAGAGAGAGACGGAAGGCTTTGCATTGTCTGTTCAAGCCACTCTGAGGATATTGAGCTCGACTGAGTGAGAAGGGGGGCTGCACTGCGTTAGAGACTCCTCCTCGTGCTGATTGATTGTTTTTACCAGAGAGCGATGGATTCTTGCAAATGGCATTAGGAGCAGTAGGAGCAGCCAGGTGAATGATTTTTTCACAGATTATCTTTCTCATGTACTTCTGTCAAGATAGTGACAGTTTTAGCCAATGTGACAAAAAGTTATTTTAAAAAGAATTTCCTGCTGCAGCTTTAAGAGAGTAAGGAGACAGTATGTGTGGTTGCACTTGTAAGGGTCTTAACCACTGCACTATCATACACATAAAAATACTTATACATTGGCTGCTGGCGGGGGTATAGAGTTATCAGACATGAATATATGTTGTCAAAGGCGAAAAAGTGAAGGCCAGGCCCTGAGATTGTACAGGCCAATTCAATTACTCCAGGCCGTTGTCTAATGGAGAATGAACTAACCAGGCACGGGGTTACTTTGGGATGGGTCTGCTGACTACTGCCTCTTGTCTACATGATCTAATTTACTAAGACACACAGCTATTGATTGGCCTCTGCATGCCAACAGAGGAAAACCTTTTTAGAAGCACTTTTGCAGTTTGCCATCTGGCAGAGGCTGAATAATAAGCTATAGGCAAGCTGACATAAACATTAAAAGACATGCACACATATGAGCACGAGGACGAGCACACGCACCCACGCAGGTGCGCACACGGTGCTAGGTAATTTTCTTATCGCTGTAAGCCATGACGACCAAATTGGCTGGGCCTTCAACTACATGGGTCAATAAGCACAATCGGTGGCCTCAAGTGAGAAAAGAGACGGGAAAAACAGATTTGAGCATTTCTATAAACACAACTTCTCTTATCTGTGGTTGAATAAGAGGGTCAAAGGGCAAGCACTAGCAACTAAACCCTATCAACACTATGCATTCACCATAACACTATTTTGCTTACTGACTCTCTCCTGCACACAATCCCTTTCCTGCACTCCCGCCCCTACCCATTTCTTGCTCAAAGCTGTGGACACAACAGTCTTATCTAGCACTGCCTTGCTGTCAGCGAGAGTGGTCTATTTTGGGCTTTATCTTGAGCAGGGGCCGTGCCGGAGCCGTGGGTCTGAAGCCGAGCCGGTGCACCAGGAGATAAGGCAGACAGGGACACTGTAACCTGCGTGTCTGTGGTCAGGGGTGGGAATGGATGGAGCCTGCTCCACAATCAAACAGCTTCCTCTCTGCGCTCGATGCATCGGATCAGGATCACACAGCTGTGGAGGCAGGCTTACAGGTCTCTTTAAAGGCACAGTTTGTTTGAAAGGCCAATGGAAGGTTTTTTGGAGGTTTTTGAAAAATTCTGAATCAAAAAATATTTTCAGTTTCGCTAAACCCTTCCCGTGGACAGCAATTTTCCAATCATAGCCTCGCGACCGTAATTAGGCACAGCAAGCTCGTCAGGCTTTGGATTTCTCAGTATGCCAAAGCAGTTTGCATGGGGCTTTAGTAAGGGTGATTCAGGGTGATACTACTAGGGCTAACAAGCATATTCACAATACGAGAGCAATGCTGCTCCTTTATTTCCATGTCGTCTACATGGGTCATCAATTGATGAAGATGCTGACATTTTGCATTGGAAATGTAGATAACACCTATGTAGCCATGAAGTGCATGTTTAAGACCCTTTTACTAGGTGATTGTATTCAGCGTTAACTAGCTACTGTGACTAGAGCTGATAAAGTCAGCGTTGCTGGCTAGAAATCCTCTGAAGATTATCAAGTGGTAAATCTGCCAGAATTATAATTAGTTGTGTTTCCATCAACATATTTTTATGCGCATTAGAAAAAGTTCAGCGGAAAATTACTCAATTTTTCAAAAAAAGATTTTACGCTTCACAACCTCTACTTCTTTTAATCTGTTTATTACAGCAATGCACAACAGTGGTAGAAATGTGGGGGACGCACTGGAACGCCATTCTGGGAGTCAAAGTCGGGAGGGAACAGCATTTATTTTGCGCCACAAATCCAGCCACTGCTCATAGTAATGGAATGCTAATGGAAAGCCGTGACATTACAGGGACCCCTGAACCAGTCCCCAAAGTAGCGTTTTTGTGTCAATGTTGTGATCGTTACTGGCTACAGGTTTGCTGGAAACTGCAGTGATGTGGATAGGTATGCGTCCTGCGTCTCTGATGCATTACAATCCAAAAAGACGTATTAAACTCACTATCAATGCACCCTCTTTTTCCTGTATGAAGCAGAGCGGAGAAAATAGTATAGTGGAAGAACATGTTTTTGAAAGCTGAATAAATATTGCATCAAGTCTGTCATCAAGAAAATAATTAGATCTCTGCAATCTTTGTGTTTTCAAGTAAGATTTTATGCAGCTCTCATGATAATGAGTAAAATCAATAGGAATTTGTTCATAAAAAATCTGTCAATGTAATTCCCAGATCCCCACGAAGTATGGTTCCCCCAGTAAAACATGGCCATTTCCACTACTTTTTGCGAAATTTCAAAAATTAACTTCAAATTTGCATACCAACTACATGGAAATATGGCTGCTGTTGCATATGTGTGAAAATGGAGGCGGTGATGGCGCAATGGTGTGAGAGACCCTGCTCTGGAGCAACTAGGGGTTAAGTGCGACCTCTGACATGCTTTGGATAAAAGCTTCAGCTAAATGAATAAATGTAATGTGTGAAAACAGAAGCAGCTAGAAATAGCTAAGGCATAGCAACAGTAATTAAGGGGTAAACAAAGGGTCACTTGGGAAGCCAAATATCTAACGACCGAAGTATAGAAGACTTCATTGACTAGCAACATTCATTAGAATGATTTGCATGTACCACACTCTATGGATTGTTTTGTGATAATGAAGTACAGACCAGCTTCTGGACCTGGCCTGACATTGGAGCTAAGGAAAGAGAAAGAGAGGCCAAGTCAAAAGAAAAAAGTCCATGGAGACGCTCAGGCAGCGTCAGCTTGCACAACACAATGCAGTAAGACTGCAGATGAGAATATGTCTGTCTGAGAAAGGGGGGCGGGGTAGGGTAGGGTGGCAGAGAGAAAGATAGAGAGGGAGAGAAACCAGATGAGACTAGTCAGAAGTACTCAAGCTCTCTCCCACTGATCGACACACTACCTCAGCCTTACAGTTTCATTTTCAAAGCCGTTGTGTGCCAATGTGCATTATCAGCCACTGCCTGTTTGAATATCAACCCTGCTCTCCAAATGAAAAGCCCAGCAGCAAAGAAATACCATCCCTGAGGCTTTTGAGATTCACATATTTAACACTTTTGCTTTGATTACCCTGTCCTGTGAATTGTCACAAACATAATGCAGTTCTGCTCCACAGCATGTTTTGAAAGCCAGAGTTATCACTTCATATGCCAACATGACATTTCCCTTTGTCCGTTCTCTGTGATCGTATTCGCATTTCCTTGGAGAATTTTTTTCCCACTGAATTGGTAGCTGTTATTTCAGTCCAGATGACTCAATTATGCATGGGCTTTATTTTCAGTGTTTGCTCAGTGGGTTCGAGTGAGGACAGATGGCGTAAAATCAGAAAGCATACAATGAACTGACAGTACTGACGCCTCATTGAACCACTTCAGTGTTCCCAGAAAAGTACCCAACAGAAGCAAGCATGTGTAAACCACCCAGGGCTACATGGAGGAATTTCCCTCCATGTAGCCCTGGGTTCCTGATCTAGTTATGCTATCAGTCTACAATATACTGTACAATAAACCACAAAGCTGACTAGCTCTAGTTCTATCTCAAGGTTCTTTAAGCTCGGTTCATGAGACTGGCTGGAGAAAAACCAATGCAATGCACTTTTCTACTTTACTCACCAGCAGCATTGTAGAGACACTATACTGGGCCCTGCTCTTCCAACAAAACTGAGTCAAAGGGGCCAGTTTAAACCTATGCCAAAGCTGATAATGAAAACAGAATTAAAAGTTAAAAGTTATTACCCCAAAATTCCCATTATAATGATCCATTACTATACAGCACTCCTTTAATTAAACTACAATGGCTTATGCTATTACCTATTTTTCCTGTGGCAGTGCAGCTACAGGTCCTAAGAACTGCTTTCTGAAACAGCTGTTTAGCTGTCTGAAACTTTTCCTGAAAGGTTTCACTTTGGTGACAACGCTTGGAAAAGGAATGCAATCTCCGCTGTGAAAAAACTGTCACTGCTGCTGCCTCTTTTACCAGTAAGTATGACAGGTAGGTTGGTATTTTGCATTTGGGTATTTCCTTGTGGACTCCTTCCAGGAATGTGCATGTCATAGCTACCCAGGTTGATCAGATTTAGGTCAGGGTTTTTATCATTTTCCTCATTTGACCAAAAAGCCCTAATGTTTCACTTAAGCCTTTTTCTGTATTTTCATCTCAATCTCAGGAAAGATTATGTGAATGTTTGCAAATTTGGAGTGTTATAAACCACGTTACACAAGCACAGCAAAGCGACACTGTTTTTACATTAATATGTGTTCCTTTGCCCTCAGTTTAGTCTGATTCACATGCTTAATTTCAGCAATGTCATAGGCCCTGCTAATGCATATTTATATCTGGAAGCTTCCCAATTGAGCTGCGATTGTCTCATATGAGCCACTGTGCAACACCACTGGGACAATTAGGTTACATGTCAATGAAGAATCAGTCTTCATCATGCTGACCACTTTATCCTCTGTTCGCAATGGAAAGGACGCGCTGTTGTGCGTTTCCAATAGTGCGTGGTGCTTTGAGGATAAAAATATTTTACATTTCAGCAAAAACATGGCACGCTTCAAACTGGTTTTCAATTGTTGCTAAGCAACAACAAGAGCCAAGACCAGCACTTCCCCTCTGGTGCTGTTAGCTTAAAAACAGGTCCCTTGTGGACGCAAAAATCTTGGTGTGTTGCTCAAGTGAATATTAGTTGTTAAGGGTTTAAACCAGTTAAACACGCCTGTTTATTCACTTTAACCAGACATTTGTCACCAGGGATTGGTATGAGCAATTTGTCTGTCATAAACTGGTTATAAATCCTTGTCTTTGCCAACTGTGTGAAATGAAAGCAATTAATGCACCAGAAAAACATGTTTTTGATCCTTTAGAATTTACCTCAGATGCAACATGTTTTCACTGCAAACAGCGAAGCTTTATCCGCAGGACACTCCTACATTATTATGCATGTATTATCCAGTCACCTCCATGTCAGGGAACAATGAGATCAGAGCTCTGGATGAGTAGGTAATCATATCAGTGACACACCACAGCCCTCAGCTGCCTGGCAAGCTGCTGATGGAACTGATTACATTAACACTACAATCCCCCCAGTATTTTATGCAATGTTTCCCAACTAATCTCATACATGCAAGTTTCATTGTCTGCCGTCGTCTCTTGACAAACTTTCACTCAACATCACACACTGCTCTCACCCTATGTCCAAACACAGCTGAATTACAGTCATTTTGTACTTCTTGGAGGTTTACAAGACACACAGCCACATAGCAACACATTATACAACACGCTACAAAAAACTGAGTCTTAGATGTATATAGGAACGTTATGTAAACAAATAACAAGAAAGAATCACTGTGATGCAAAGGTCAGTCTTCAGCTGCCCACTGTGCTCTTTTAGTTTCACCAAAATGAGTGGCACACTGGCTTTTTGCTAGCTCTGACATGACCTAGTGTTCACTGAAATAATTGGAGTAAGTGATCAGAATTTCTGATCTAATTTAACCAGGGAGAGATCGTGACCCTGGAGATGCAGTGAGGCTGCAGCACCGCTTCGCCCCCAGAGAAGAGCCAATAAAAGGGCCTCTTGGAAGAAATATACTGCACTTGGTTTGAAGAAATACATAAGTTCTGACCATTGCAAGATTCTACATCATGCTTTAAACTCATCAAGAGAGATTTGAGTAAATGTGGTTTCAAGCATAGGGACAGAAAGCAAATTAATTTTCACCAAGTTTTAAGAACTGAATGAACCAAAATAAAGAGAAAACACACGGTATAGGCTTAACAGAAAAATGAGAGTGTGCTTTCTTTCCCCAGACAATGAAGACGTCATGATTTTGCTTTGATCCTCGTCAGGAGTCTTTGCTGCTTGAGATTGGCAAAACTTCCTTTGATCCATAATGCAAAATGTATGGACTCAAGTTGTTAATGCACCATTTTAAAATAGATCTAGAGAGGTTTGCGGTAATTCATTGTCCATCAACCTCCATGACATTATGACTCTATTAGGCTGGCAGCATATTCCAGATGGAATTGAATTTGGTATGTTTTCATTGGCAGGTGTGCAACCAAACAGGAGCCTGGATTATTTGCAGTGAGTGATATTCATTTTAGCATAGTTCTTTCTTGTTTTAAATAACATGCCAGCAGTGTCTTCTCATTTAATGGCTTCCAAATACTTTATCCTTTATCAGAATCACTAAAATACATTTGTAAAACTCACTAAAGCTCACTACTTTTGAAATGTTATTTCTGTGAATTCTTCCTTTCACAATAAGAGTTTAATGCAGGTAGTTTTTATTCTAGTCATCTTGCCTTCAGATCATTCAGATCAAAGCAACAGTCAGTCACTTAGCTTGATTGACAGACAAAGACTTTGTGATGGCACTATGGAATAAAACAGCCATTAAGAAGCTGGTGGGTTTATAAAGACATTGACAGCTGGAATGATAAAAAAAAACAACCCTGAAATAAACTCTTATTATATGTTACATTATATTTTATACACATAATTGTATTTATGTCTCCATAGAAGTCAAGTCTGATGTAGGGTAGCTGAATAAACAACAACTCATTTACTGTGATTAATAATAACAAGATTGATTGCAAACTGATTGTAATACATAGATGAAAGTCCCTGCATACTGGTTATGCTCATTTAGCCTGTATTTTTTAAGAATACTGAATGGTTATTTTCCTTAAATAACAGTAACACTGTTTTGTAATAACAACCATTACTGCATCACCTGTTAGATGAGTGAAGAGAAATAATCTGTTAGCTAATGTAACTGTAACAAATAGAAAACATTAGCTGGTCCTTTCCTGGTATGGAAAGAGAACAACAGACTTATGCAATGGCCAAATACATTCATCCATCAATTTTCTGATGATGTTTATTATCCCAACATAGCATTTCAAGTACTATATACAAAGCCCAATAATGTGCTTTTGTTTATGCAAAACATGGCCATGCATGCATGGCTGTGTAACACAGAATATATAAAGCGTAATTACCGAGCAGCATTCTGATTTGTTCAAAGATGATTTCCTGCTATGGTAAGTGGTTACTATGCTACCTCGTGTGGTAATCAGGAAGCTAGATGAACAATATCCTGGCAAGAAAACCCTTTCAGGAGTTATTTTTAAAACATCACACGACGCACATAAATATCACACACAAGGCTGTGGAGAGAGGGGCTGCCTGGCTGCAGAGCATTTAACTAGAGTAGAACATTTGGTGTTCTCTCCTGAGCTTGGGGCAAAATTGTAAAGTTAAATTTTTTTTTCTAAAAACTAATCTTAGACTGAAGAGGAAATGAGGGAGAGATGAAAAGGAGGGCCTTTTGTCAGCTGGTCTCCCGGAATGTTCATAGTTCACAGCTTTGTGTCTTCAAGCAAAATTAAGACTTTAAACAGCCATGCTAGGTTTATCTTCGCACATCAGGAGACCAAAATTGACCCCCTTTTCTGTGTTTCAAGGAGGGATGTGGATGGGGGAAAGGTTCAGCGGGGAAATATATTTCAACTCAGGTGGATGATAGATTTGCTATGAAAACAAATCACAAGGGAGGTGACTTACAGTTCACTGTACTTACACCTTAAAAATCATGTTGATAAATTAAAGTTCATCCAGGGGCAGCACAGGTCAAACAGATGACAGCTCATATCTGCCTTAATAGCGGGGCTGGGATTTTAAAACTTGAGCATACGGTTGGAGGGACTGTATTTAAGATTATTATGGGCTACGTTTACAATTACATAATTAAGAAACCAGCAATCTACAAGACTAGTAAGTAGAATAATATGAACATCACATATAAAAGACAGAACTATGCATTCTATATTCAGGTGTGTACAGCAAGTAGCTAATACAAGCAGAGTGTGATCCAATCAATATCAGCTGAATATCATTGCAGCCCTGACTTCTCATTCACACACATATCATGTAAGCTACCAGATCCAATAGTGCTGTGATTTATCTGGGTTTCCATCGAAGTTTTCTGTTGCATTATATGAAGTGTCTGAAAGCATTTGGCCCCACAGAGACCTGGGACTGCGTGGCTGGAGGAATGGCTGCAGTGATTCAGAAGGAAACTTTCACAGCACTGCGCTTTGAGGGGCTATGTGCTGCTGTTGATGACTAATGACGATGGCTCTGTGCTGCTTTGCTCAGGACCCTTTTCTGTTCCAAGACTATTTCACTGCCCTCCCAACACTATACAATGATGCTAAATGCATCAGGGACTATTCAATACACAGTGAGGAGGCACACCTCATCACAATTAACATCTGGTACTTGTTCACTCAGCAGATTTTGACACCAAAAATCCATCAGGGCATATATATGTTTGTGTGTAATGCAAGTTTAGCTCATGTGACATCACAGGTAAATACATAATAAACTATGCTACAAAGCACTGACTGATACAGCTTCCTTTATGTGTGAACTGGAGTATGGTAAGCCTATAAACTGTGCAAATACCAACAGCGTAATCAGTCTCTGAGAAGAAAGCTACTATATCTATGTAGCAAATCTAATTTTTCAAGAGAAAAAATTGAATTCCTTGGACACAGAAAGTAGAAAATTACTTTTTCGCTGCGGTGACCATATTTACAGTAGAAAGAAACATTTCCTAGGCAAGCTGCTGGGTGACTTTGTTCCAAGACATCACTTCTGAACAAATGCAACTTATTAAGGATGTAGCACGGATTTTAAGGCCACTGATAAATTTAGAGATGATGCCTGCAGATATGCATCTGTAGAAAGTTAGAAAAAAAGAGTCTCAAGGGGAATGGATGCTCACCAAAGCTCATTCTCTTGATCAAAATGTTACTTGCAGAGGCAAACTAAAATACAACAGCTAAAAATGAACACATTCAAATAATGGTTTAACATTTTACTCTTGCCTACAGCCAAATTAAATCCTTATCCAACACAACAAAAGTCCTTATTATTATTTTTGTGCAATTTCATTTGTTACTGCAGGTTATCTCTATAATTAACACAAAAAAACATGAATCATCCTCTCCACACACGCACTAAAAGATAACAGAAACATTGTCTGCGTCAAATATACTCTTCTGCAAATGATATGAAGCACAAAACCAGCTAAAGTGTCCATCTCAACAAGCCATTTAATCCTGTATTCAAAGCCTAACCTCAGTCGGTAGGATGATGTAAGTGTTTGTTGTATAATTTGGTGTTTCCAAGGCAACTTAATTTTGCAGATTTTCCTGGAAGGGATCTGCCTTATTTGCAAGAAAACTCTTATTGCCTTATTTGCAAAGAAATGACACTGCATTGCAAACATGGTAATTAGCTCGTCCCTTCGGAGCCACCGCTGTTTTAAAAAAAAAAGGAACAAAAGAAATATATATGCATATAAAACGACAAATGAGCAACAGAAGTGCAGGTGACATGGCTATCAGTCAAGTCAGGTATAATCAATCAACACTGCCATCAACGCTGCTCGACAAATTAAGATGGATGCCAAAAATGTGGTTGCATCATCACAATGATTTTGTTCCACGAATGCAGCATAAATGCAGGGACTTTGTCAGGTTAGAAATTGCTGCCTGTCACCTTCTCAAGGCCCCTTTTCAGCCATTATTACACAGGTGCTCGCAAAAACACATCCATCCGTTACCTGCCAGCTATGTAAATATGGTGAATTAAAAATTCACAAAGCATTCCTTCTCTCACCCTCTCCCTCTTGGGTCTGAGAAAGAGAGGTGAAGGGTTCTGTTTCCTCCTCCTCGACTCTCTCCTTTCTTCTAATGTCATAAACAGCAGAGACACGGGCAGAGAGGAGGAGGGGGCGAGAACTCGCCAGACTGAGCCTCTGTGAGCATGACGGGCCTGACTCACGAGAATGAGATGTTTCCAAAAATAAAGGAGGGAGGGAGATGGAGTGAGAGAGAGAGAGAGAATGTGCTGAACAGGCTGGAACACAAGAAAACGAGTGGATTAATTCCCTCCCCACCCACCCCACCCACCTCCTCCCTATTCCAAAAGCCCTTGGATTCATCACAAAACACGCCGAATTAGTGGGAACAAATCGCCTGTATAAACACCCCTAAACACTTTCCCCAATTGCCATGAAAAAAATTTGATAAATAAATAATGATGCCATCCTCAGAACAACATTATTAAAAGCTGGAGAGAGTAAAGGATCTGAGCTTTAAAAAAGATATCTGAATATAAATTCCACAAATTCAGCTTCTATCTCTTTAATTTTCCTTTCCTTTGCTCCTCTGGGGGCAGATGTGCCCCACTGTGAACAGATGTAAGCAGTTGGTTGTAAATAGAAACCATAATGTACATGTTTGCTGGCTTTTTATCATGACAGATTGCCCTCTGCAAATGCTGTGCTGTGCGAATATGGTAGTCTCAGCCTTCTTGCTGCGAATCATAATTCTCTGAAAGCCCCTATAAGCCAGATAGCAGCTTCTGAATATTTCAGTCTGTTAGGAAAATGTTTGCGGTGCCTGCTAGTTTTGTCAGCTATATCCTACGAGCTTGGTCTAATTTGAGTGCAATGAAAGTGGAATCAAAGTACTAGCCTGCTCATTGGTGGAGAGACGTTTTTTTAGTCAGACGCTACCACCACCAACCGCAATCATCACAACACTATTCAATTTTCATGTGACCCAAATATTTCTTTTCCTTTCTGCTGACTGCGTTAGGTACGTCATCCAGATCTCCTCATTTCAGACTTTGTGTGTGTGTGTGTGTGTGTGTGTATAGCGCCTGGTGGATAAGATGATTATCTCAACACACTCGCAGAGAGACACAGACAGAGAGAGACCACTTGGCTCGCGATTGGTCAGCCTGCCCAAATCTGGAGAACTGAAGAATGCCCGCATAAAAAAACACCCAAATCACACTCAATATCAAGCAGACAACAACAACAAACGATGACTCTGATAATGTGTCATCAGGCGCCCCGATTCCCCATCAGGACTTGGACAGAATGGCAGGGTATCATGGGACCCTTTAATCTAACATGAAAGACATGGGTAATCCTTGTTGGAGGATTACTTCTGACCAGTACTCTCTCTTCACATATTCCAACTTTGGTGCTTAAGTACTAACCCACCAATCTGGATCTATTTGAGGCTCCATCACTCATCCTAAGTTTTAGAAGCGAAGGGGGCGTGTTTACTCTTGACTTCCATCACTGCCAAGAGGATTTAACAGTAAAGAAACAGAACCTCTGTAGGCTTACATCCTGACCTGCACCTACTCTAAGCACAACGCAGTGGCAGTTTCCACTGCTCAACCCATTCATTCACAGCATGAAAAAATTATGCAACATTTACATTCCAATGAAAAGCTAAGTCCTGCGAGGCTTGTTCTGCACAACACGATCTACACAATGCACCTACAGATATCAAAGCATAAAACATTGTGGACAGTTTCTTTTAAAGTTTCTGTGCAGCTTAGCCATACTTGTAGGAATAACCACAAAACGTAAGCCCCTTGTACCTCTGCAAGTGTCCTGCGTTAGCACTGCAGCATTTCCACAACTCAACTTTTCAGGGTGGAACAGCAGAGTAGTAAAAGTGTAGCAGTATTAAAAGAAGGAGGGACCCTTACCACTTTTTTTTGGATTCAGGGAACAGTTCAACCTTTTGAAAAATACGCCAATTTACTTTCTTGCCAAGAGTTAAATGACACGATTGATACCACTGTCACATCTTTACAGTAATCCTGTAGCTGGAGCCAGCAGCCGGTTAGCATAGCTTAGATAGCATAAAGACTGAAAACTGCCAGAAACTGCTAGCCTGGCTCTGTCCAAAAGTAACAAAACAATCCTATCAGAACCTCTAATCTTAATAACTGTATTATATTCTGGACTATTATACCAAGACACAGTCCGTCACATCACGTTTAATTTATTTAGGAATTACAAATGAGATTTGAAGTGTTACTTAGTGAGTTTTAAAGGTGGTTGTAAGTTGGTTTTGTTGCCTACAGACAGGGCCAGGCTTGCTGTTTCCCTGTTTCCAGTCTTTGTGCTAAGCTAAATTAGCTAGCTGCTGGCAGTAGCTTTGTGTTTAGCGTACAGACACTAGAGCGATATGAATCTTCTCATCTAATTCTCGGCAAGAAAGTGAATAAGCATATTTTTCAAAATGTTAAACTATTCCTTTGAACCAAACTGTGCAATCGCAAAAAGGTGCGTTCTTGTTCATTCTACAGCAACAAATCACTAAAACACGTAGAAATGATCAAACAACTTAATGCCATACTGCCTTACTTACTTTGTGAAATCTATCATCTAGTACCCTTAATCTACAAAGATATCATCCTCCAAATGAGCATATGAACTGCCAGCTGTAACATTTAATGTACAGGACATCTGAAGAAACTTCAAAATAGCCCAGATTAACTTTCTAGTGCATACAGGTGTGATGCCCAAGATAGAACTAAGACTTCTAAAACTTAGCTCCTAGCAAATTTCCAGAGAAATGATCCAATCACTGTGTCTCACATTACAGGAGAGAGAGTGAGAGAGAGAAAAAATACTGTTTAAATATGCAGGACGGAACCTTTGAAGCTCCATCCGCAATTTAATCAGTTAATATTTAAAGCAGGGATATTCTTTATATAAGGCATTTGCATGATGGGCTGCAGGAGTTGGGAGGGTGGTTATTGGAATGAAGACATAAAGACTGGGATATTATGTGGAGGAATCTTCATACACTTGCAAATTTTTATCAGGCATCCCGTTGATCATTGGTATTCAGAGGCCTGTACTGGCTGTAATAACTTGTCAGACAATAAATGCAGCAACCTTTTTTTTTTTTTTCCCAGAACCGCTCCCCCCTGGGAATAGAAATCATCATTATGCTGTGTTTTATTGGACCTTCACTCCTTCTGCATCTTTACCTAACGACATCTTATTCTTCATTATCTTGGGTACATATTATCATATAGTATAATGCAGTAGGGGGTTTACACGTATTTAGATTCTGATTTTGTTTACATGAGATGGAAAGTAGCTAATTCCATGTCTGTTTCAAATTCTGCACATGCATTTGCCCAAATTAACCTCCACCTTTTTTTGAGAGAACCAGCTTGTTTGTAAAAGGATTTGTTTACATTGTCCCACATGTTTTAGTGACAGAGACAGCCCTTTGTTATCATGTCTAAAAGCTTTGGGAAATGACAGGCATGTATTCATAAAAAAAACAGATTATGAATGGACGGAAAGCAGGACAGAATTAAACTCTAACAGCAGCAGTGAAAGGACAAAAATAGTGAATTTTAGGAAACACCTACACATGCAGACAGACTGCCACACATTTGTGATCCTAGCACTATCATTCATTTGACCATTATCAATTTGCTGTGGCACATTAGCTGTGAAGCTGCAAAGCTATTTAAGAGAAAACTACTGCAGCTTTGGACTTTGATGACTGTTCACTGTGTAATGTGAAAAGAGGACTGGCTGGCTTCACAGCCTGTTCTGACACACTGATAGTGGACTGACCTGTGAGTGAGGACAAACACGAATGCATGAAAACCTGCAGCCACAAACTCAACACACACTGTCATTGGGTCACTAAACCAGACTCCTGCACAACACATACATTTACACACATAATTTAACCGAACATATCACGGAAAACTCCACGAAATACATTGTAAGTAAATGTCATTTCACAAAACAAAATGAATGCCCTGGAGAAATTATGCAAAGCATTTTGAACCATTATATTTCCAGGTCCGTTCTCAAGTGGTCACACAATCAAACAAATATGCAGGGTAGGGTTATGCCAAGACAGAAAGCAATTCTTCCTTTTTCCTGAGTAGCTTGTCAGAAGATTGAGTCGTCCACTCCATTCCATTCAAAGCTTTTCATATTTGAGTGCTTCTCGGCACAGTCCCTTACTGCTCTTTTAATTAAGGTCTGGCGTGCATTATACAAATAGAAAATGCTTAAGAGTGCAGACAGCCCCCCCCCCCCACACACACACACACACACACATACCTTAGAAAAAAGCCAATGTTTCTAAGTCAACAGATGGTATTGACTCAAATTATAGGCAGCAAATGAGGGCTAGGGTGAGATCCTTTTTTCAGAGCCCATTGGCAGTCCATTAAAGTACAGAAATTGTTTGCACAAATCCACTGAGATACAAGGAGAGTGACACGGAATTAGGGATTGATGTGTTATTCATTGGCAGCCAAAATCCAATAGAAAAGTCTTCTGATCATTAAATGAAAAGTATCTCCAGCAAAGCATTATAATTGCCCCACAAAAAGAATCCGTTTTTTTTTTCTTCCATGATCTAAGTGCAAAGAACCAATCCCAGTCAGGTGGTACAGTAGACTACAGCGTCCTAATTGCTTTGATTATGAACAATATGTTTCTCGATGTTTCTCAGGAGAGACGGTACCTTGGAGGGAAACGAGTTCAATGTGAGAGCTTGTCTGCCAGAGTGAATCACTTTCAAGCCGACCACCTCTGCCTGTCATCTTTCCTCAGACGTGGAGAGAAACAAAATTACTGGGGCGCTCAAATGAACATGCGAAGGAAATGGGCCAGTGCTCACAAGTGACACTGTTTGTGATTTGCATACGCTGAATGAGGCTAAAATATACACAAGTGAGATATTAATTTCCGCTCCAGCCTCAAGTAGCATAGTTTCAGCCCCAGTTTAAATATGAAATCCCACAAAAACTAATTTTTTGTTTCATCAACAACTACCACATTCATCCACCTCTCAGTCTCAAGAAAAATTGTACAGGTTTCATGGCAGCATAACAGACAAAAAGCAGGAAAAAGACATTATGTAAAACTAGAACGGAGCTTTTCCTGATATAACCATTCCTTTAAATGTGAATACATGCTTTCACAACATCTGACTTGGCCCTTCTGGATCCAAACTTGTGTGATCAATGTCCGCAAAAAACAAACAGTAATTGCCAACCTCGTAATGGAAATGGATCAGCAGAACCTGAGGCCCAGCATGCAATTACCTAGAGTGTTTACAAATCATTTCAGCATCACATTTTGTGTTTTCAGACACCTAGGCTAAGGTCACATTATTTCATTGAATGATTTTTAGGGTAGAAAAAAATATGGAATGGAACACATGTTTGGTTAAAAAGCAAAATGCTACAGTGATGTCTGAATTATACAAAATGCACAGGTTACAAATCTCACATTTTTAAGTTCACAGTCTATTCTTACAGATGCACATACTAGCTTTCAAATATTGTCTATATACTGTAATCACAGTCTTTTACAGAGAAATACCACTCAATTTAAGAATAAATGTGCCTTCGTCTTGTGGCCTTTATTAACCTCAGTTTTAAACACAAGACAATTTCTTATGTATTTTAACAAAAACATTATTCTTTATCTTCGAATGGGCTGATGAATTGCATGGAAAGTGTGAGGAATTTTGAAAATCTTTTCTCATAATTTGGTTATATTTGTTTTTATATTGAAGCATTTGACATCTTACTAAATGGGGATTCATTTGAGAATACCTAGTAATTTGTTCACATATCCTTAGTTCTTGTTTCCATATTTCCCAATTAATTTTCAGTGTCGCTGAACATAGTGTGACCTTAAAAAGTGAGCGAATGGGACAAACCACTGTGTCATATGTGGCTACAGGGCTCAGTGCAAGGATATTCATTATTCCAGAGTGGTCTGCCATTATTCCATATGAGAGCTGCATATATTACATCTGAAATTCAGTGGTATTCCCCTTTAACACAGAATGAAAAACTGCAAGGGTGAGTGTGCCCTGGGATATATTCATGGAGATTATTCCCATTAAATGTCAAACACACTTCACATTCAATGACAAGGTTTAGCATATATTCTGTTTTGATGAGCTGTCCCAAGGACTCAAATGACAGAAAAGATTACGTTCCAGAAAAGGCACATTTAAAAGTTTTATCACTTTTTCATATAAAAAGAAGGTTAGCATGAAAATAAATGGCACATATAAAATCTTTGTAGAAATACCAAAAACCATTAATCATTTGAATACAAAATATGGACATTATAAAAATTCAGCAATGGCTTTAAAGTAGTTAGCAATCTCAAAGTAATTATTTTACACCAGTGTGGATTGTTTTGAGTGCTTTGTCTTATGAATTCAGGTGAGGAAAAAATATAAATCTTTGACCTGCAGGGGTGAAGATGTTCAAATCCATCACTTGACCAAACACCATTTCAAAACCAATTCTGAGGGGTTTTGCAGCTGTTAGTGTGGCCATACAGTATGATCTCCACCCAATGACAGGGATAAGAACAATTTTTGTAAAATGGAAACTTTTTTATTTCAAAAAGCAACAGATTACACAGTTAACTTTCAGCAATTGCAATCCTAACTGAAACTGTACTCACATTCGGGACTTCAAAATGAAAGACTCACATACTTACACACAATCTATCTATAATATACAAAAAAGAATACATAATAAATATTAAAATGGCCACAAGAGAAAAAAGTAAGTCATTGAAAACAATCAGTAGAGAGCAAATGTAGGGAAAGTAGAAACAAGACAGTGTGCCTTAAATGTCTTTTTTTTTGTCTTTTACATTTTTTACAAATTGTGCAAGATTTCATACTAAGGCTCTGGTCTTGAAGTGACTGTTGTCTGATCCACACAACACACATGCTCTGAAACGCACACATAGGCACCCACCCACGCACCCACACACCCACACACACACACACACACACACACACACACACACACACACACACACACACACACTCCCTGTGCTCTGCGCACTCTGTGGGGTGTAGCAAACCATTGCAGAATAAAAATGGGCTGCTCAGTGTATGGCCTGTGATGCTCATGGGAGTGGACCAGCTTTTAAAAATGGACATGCACTTCACATTGATGTGAAAAAAAAAAAACTCCCCTTGCATCTAAAAATCGACTTTTTAGGGGTGAATGAAATAAAATAAATAAAAAAAAAGAACCCAACCAACAACCAAGAAACATGACAATATCATAACCATTAAGGCAAGAACACCTGGAGTGGCATCAGCAATACTGTAACAATATGATAGTGTTTAGGTACATGGATATGATGAAACATTTAACTACTTCTTCAGTGTCTTTTTTAAGCACAAGGTTGTTCTTAAAAGCAACATCTTTTTTTTCAAATCCAAACATCATTTCATCTTTTTTCCTCTTTTTTTGTAAAAGATGATAAGAAAATAACAATGCCAGACACTAGGGACATATGGATCGTAAAACTACAAGAAATTATTTCTAGTTTTAAGTTGCAACTTCAAAACCACACATTGTAAATCCCCACCGTTAATCCCCCGCCCCGTAAATGAAAGAGATATCACTTACATTAAAACCATTTTATCCTCTTGTTATGGTGTATTCCAACAGTCACCAAGTTTTGCTTTACTTACAGCGGTTGTGTAGTCTGTTGCAAATTAAAGCATTCATTGTTTATTTTGAGAAAAAAAAAGGGAGAAAAAAAGTTGTCCTTGCAATGCAGCTGGCAACTGTTGACCAAAAAAAGCATCTTTACATCTTCTTTTTAGTGCAACTCTTAAAATGTAAAACATTTCCAGTGACTCCTTGAGAGGTATCATTTCTTTGTTTTTTGTTCTGTTTTTCTTTTTCTTTTCATATTTACGTATTTCACACCTCACAGAATAATGCATCTTCAAAATATCCAAAGCAAGAGGTTTTGTTTTTATTGTTTTGTCAAATCTTTTTTCTTTTCTTTTTTTCAACTTTTTGCTTCTCTGCATTGGCATGGCCTTCCATAATGTCTGTTTACTAGAACATAAACACAGGAGGAGATCCAGACCTCCTGCGTATTCCCATTCCCTTCAGCCTCCATATTTGATACGTTTCATATTCAAACACCCCGGCAGAGCCTTGTGATGGGCAGTCCACCTTCTACCTCTGAAAAGAAGGGTTAGGTGAAGGAGCAGCAGGAGATAAACTGGAGGATGAAGAGAAGAGAGAGAGAAGAGAATGCGCTGTACAATGGGAACAAGCCCAGATCAAGATCAATCAGGGAAATAGAGACATAGATGAGAAAAAACCCACAGCAAAACCTTCATATAACGCAGTAGGGTTCCCTTGGTAACCTGGATTTTCTGCAGTAGAGGAGTGTGGTGCTGAAGCAGCGCCGAAGCTCCCTGTTGGAGAAGATGCAGATGAAAGGATTGACCCCAGCTTGGGCAAAGCTCATCCACACGGCTGCTGTCAGGTAGCCCCCAGGGACCACAGGGCCCCTTGCAAACACCCGCCAATAGCAGGCGACCAGATAGGGCCCCCACAGTGCCAGGAAGAAAAATGTCATGATGTAGAACATCCTACTAATCCTCTTCTCTGTTTTGAATTCATCCAATACCAATAGACGCCTGCGGCCCGCTGCGTTGCTGTTCTGCCTGATGCCAAGCAAAGTAGGCGGGGTGGGGCCTCGACCAAATCCAGCTAGCCAGTTGGCCGCTGCCTGGCCGCTGGCGCCTGGCCCATGGAAGGTCCAGTTCTGGCTGACAGCAGGCACGAACTGGACAGGCTTCATCTTTCGACGGTCATGAACGAAGAAGATGAGCTTGAGGTAAACCAGCTGTGTGGCCAGGAGGATGAGCGCCAGCAGGAGCATGAAGCCCAGTGAATCATTCGCCCTGAAGGAACGGTGCTGGAATGTGCACTGGTCCTCCTCACGGATAAAAGAGTACGTCCCTACGTCTAGCACCGGCGGGAACGCCATAGCCACTGACAACGTCCACACCATGCAGATGACAGCTAGACAGGTCCAGAAGGTCAGCCTCTTGGTGTAGAAACGGTGATGTGCGATGGCCAGGTAGCGCGTGACACTGACACAGAACAGCATAAATGCCGTGTGGAAACAGGAGAGCACACCCAGGAAGGCGATCACTTTGCAGGTCAGCGTGCCATAGGTCCAGACAGATCCATTCTTGACGGAGGTGAAGACAAAGGGGAAGCAGATGGCGGAGCGTAGGATATCAGAGGCGCACAGGTCCAGCAGGAAGTAGTAGGGCGCTCGGTGCAAGCTCTTGTCTTTGACCAGCAGGATGGAGATCAGGAGGTTTCCAACCACACCTACTCCAATGATGAAACCCAGAGAGGTCAGTTTGAGGAACGTGGCGAGAGGAGAGACATTCTGCAAGATGGTGTGGTCCCCTGCATGGCTATAGTTCGCCATAGATGGAGGAGGGATCATAAAGATAGCGGAATAGCTTCAGCCAAGTATCATGATCTAGAGGTGGCAGGGGGAGGCGTTAGATCCATTTGGCGGTGTGCTTTGAAGAGGTTTCCAGGCATATAGGCAACCTCTCCTCTAAGGCATCCTTTGTTCCTTTGTCTCATCACACCTAAAAAAAAAATCCCTGAAAAATATTATCCACCCATAAGCATTCAGTCTCATACAACAACTGCATTGTTTTCAACTGCACTTGCACAATCTAGAATGTGATAAGAAATAATTTCCCTCTGCCTGCTATTTATTTATTTATTTATTTGTTTTACATTTTAACATTTAGAGTGGCACAGTGCAGAACTCTGCCCCAGCAGGAATACTTTGTCTAGAGACAGACAGACAGTGATGGAGCTTGATTAGACTAAAGCATTAATCTGATACAATATTAGAATTTTTTCATGTGGCTTCGGAATTTCCTGAACAAAAGCACCATGGTGGCAAAAACACTTCATTAAGAAACGATGCATTTTTACGCGTGCCTCTCAGAAAAGAAAGAAGGGTTAGACAAAAGCGTCTCGATTTGGATTCTTTTGGACATGTTTTTAGCGCACTGTGAAACATTAAGAGAAATGCAGTCCAAAATAAGCTCTTCTTGAGCCCACCCCGCACCCTGCAGAACAGAGGACGCCTCTCTACAACGGCAGATGCCTCGAATAAACTCGCCCTGCCTTTATGCATTGTGGAAAATCGCCGTAGTGCATACATAAGCATTCGTGTTTTTGTCTGATTAAAGGTTAACTGGATTACGGGTTTTACGTTAATACGCAGTGTTCTCATTAGGGCGTTTATTGACCCAGACTCCATTTTCCAGATCATCCTTAATATTAGTAATTACGAAGATTGAAGAGAATAACTTGTACTATGTAATACTGACATTAAAGCTAAAATACTTGCTATTGCGCGGGTGTGATTATCAATCGGGATGGACTGAAAATGACTGGAAGTAACAATAACAAGCCTGCTGCTATTGATATTATATGATGTTCTACTTGATCGCTATTTTCATTGTCTGGAAAATTACACACAGCCTGTGGTAACATCTGATTTCATTTGTATCGGCGTTTGTGTCTACTTACGCGTTTAAATGCGTCCTCCGATTGTCAGTCAAGTGTTCTACGCGCGTTTCATAGAAAAAACACAGCAGGTTAAAAGCATCGTCCTTGCATCCCAATCGACTGGATAAAGCATAACAGTATAGCGGATTCGTACGTCCATTAGACTAGAATTATTTCCAGCTCCCCGCTATGAATTGCCTAGAATCGCAGCCACCACACAAGACAAGGCCAAAAATAAATAAATAAATTACCCCCCTCCAAAAAAAAAAGAGAGACAGATGGAGAGACAGCCGATCACAAGATCAATCAAAATCCTACCTGTTGATAATCGTATTTCGTTTCCCTCCTGGAGGTTATTTACATTGCACACGTCGGGTTTTTGCTGTTTTAAAAAAGCCTGATTTGTTGCCTGCCCCCTTTTTTCCTCCACGGTGAATATCCTACAGTAAGCGGAGCCCAGCGCGCATGCGCCCTGCATCCCTATTTGTGATCCAAGACGCGTCTTGTCTCTTGTTGCAGCAGCAGCAGCAGCAGCTCCCTCTCTCTCACAGTAACATCTGCTCAAAGGGGCCGCTGCTTGCAGGTAACGCGTTACAGCAGTAGCCTATACTCGCTATTTCCCCTGGTAACGTGTAGTGTAACGGTTTACTACTTCAGGTCAGTTTTACACCCAGTGTCTAGTTAAAACTTCTTTATCATTCTCCTGACTGTGAAGATTTAGACCTACTTCTTTAAAGTGACATGTTTGAATATTTTTCTTCATAGAAAACAAGCATAAATGATACAAAAGCTGAATGTGGTTCAGTCTATGCTGATCATATCTCTTTTATTATGTGTTTTATCTCCTTGTTTGGGCCTTTTGCTTCATAATAGTTTTTTTGTCAGATGTATTCAGCTATAGCATTTGTGTAGCTCTCTCAGTGCACTCATACATGTTTCACTCTACAGAAATGTCAAGGTGAAGGGTTAAATTAGGCTGCCAGTTCACCTCAAGGTAGAATGAATTGATCTGTACTGTAGATGCATAATTGACAAGCACTCTGCGCCCTGTTATTCATTCTGCCCGGGCAGCATGACAAATTCATAGTATCCTATTTCTTATCCATGTATGGAGAGCCATAATGTCATGAGCAGTGTAAACAATGTAAGTAAACAATGATTTTGCACAAGTGCACACACACACAAACTGAAACACGTTTTCATATGTACCTGGGCTATAAAACATTAATTGATTGTATGTAGGAAATGTGTCACTACTGTGTTACAACATTCACGTAGGCCTATAGGGCACAGTGTAAACTGTGCAGATTTTGCAGTCAGCTTACCACATACCACAGACATAGTGACCTCGAGATTCAATAATTAATTTTTCTTCAAAGGAACCTTTACTGCCCTGCAGACACGGTTAAATTAAAAACAAGACCTTAATGATTTTGTGCATGTCCCAATATTCTCTAATGAACAGTTACTCATTTTGGCATAGACCATGTAAACATTTTGATGTATCACCATGCCAGGGTTAAAAAATGCTTTTAACCATCAGTTATACAAGGTAATGAAGGTGATCTTTTTTTATATACAAATGAGTTTCAATTAAAAAAAAGCTTATTATGGTTGATCTAGTGGTAGAAAGTAAATAAGTACATTTACTCATGCTGTACAATTTTGAGGTACTCATGCTCTACTTGCCACCTTGCTTACTTCTACTCCACCACATCTCAGAGGGCCCCTCATGTTTCAGATGTCTATGCATCCTTAGCCGTTCTTACAAGGAGACATTCCTCTCTAAACTTCTCACATGGTTTCATTTAAATAACTATTTGAGGACCAAACAGGTAAAAGTATCCAATATTTCATGCTAAAACCTAAGAAGACAAAGTCCAAAAATGTATACACATATCATAACTTTGTTCTTTTCTTCTTTCCAACCCCATTAATCATCTCACTACTTCACAGATTGATCTTGTGAAACTTTCAGGGGCCCGACCTCTGGGTTGGGAACCAGTGGGATAATGTACCCAACTGTAGGCTGCTGTAAATAAAGTAGTGACTTTGACATATATCAGTCAAAGGAGGGATTTTCAGAGCCAGCTTACTTTTGATACTTCTGTACTTTTAAAAGTAGGTGAATGCAGCACATATAATGGAGTATTTTATTGCTTTGTTTGCTTAAGTATACTTAACACTGATTTGCTCAAGGTTTGAAATGTCAAGCAGAGAAAATGTCAGACAGTTCCGACGAAATGTTGCAGAAGTTACAGAGCAAAAATAATGTCAATTTAGCTAAAAGTTTAAATGTGGCTATCCTCACCTCACTTTTAGATCATCCACCGCCAACCAATAGCCTATAATTGGACAGTCGACATTCCAAACACATCACATAAGAGAGCTCCTATTAAAAGATGTGACTGCCTTAAGCCACTACAGATGGCTTGAAGTTTTAAACATTTACAGGCTGCAATCAGAACCTTCACAAAACACATTTAAATCTTGTCAGAAGGGGATCTGATCCACATTTGGACATGAAAGCACACTTTCCACACTTTGTAAATGAAAGAAAATTGGGGGAATGTGATCATCTAGCATATCATTCAAATAACACGCAAACCATGAGTTATGAAGAGCATCAGATCAATCAGTTTATTATTCTCAAAGCTTTTGGTACACATTTTGACAGCAGAAATTGCAACAACAGCTCCACTCTTTTCATACAGGCCAACCACATGTTGATATTGTGCTTGACCATGATGTGTTGCGCATTGCAGACATAAACATGTCAGGAAATCACAGTGATCACTCCAAGCATGGCAGAATATGCGCAACATGCAATGCAAGCGTCCACAGGAGAATATACAGTAACTGCAGCAGTCTTTTCATATAGAATGAAACCGTGTTTGGTCTTTCATCTCAGCCATGCAACAAATAAACAGTTCCTGGTTTTGGACTTCCTAGATGTCTGTCTCCTTCTCCAACAGTCCACGTGGTTCCTGTTGCGCTTAACGTATTCATTCCAATAAGGCACGTTTCTTATTAGTCGCTTCCACACAAACATAATGCCAGAAAGTCCATATGATATGATATAATATAAGAGGTATTAATGCGGTGGAGGATAACATGGCAGGACAGGCGCACAATCAAGAGAGTCTCGCTCACATCTGTCCGTTCCGCCTGCGTGCGTACCAGCCGAGGAAGGCGCAGAAACCCACCACGGTCAATGTGGTGCCCAGGAGCAGGGCTAAAGCGTCGCCCGCATCGTAAGCCTCGGCCGGGGGGATCAGAGAGAGAATGATCAGCCACACGATCGCCACAAGTTCAAGTTTGGGAGCCATGTTGAGTTTCCGCTGTTGCTGTTGACTTTCGGGAAACTGGAGCGCATGCGTCAGAGTCAGATGACAGCAGCAGCGACTGGAACTTCCTGGTGCGCTCAGCCAATTGCAGACCTGCTTTATTCTAAACTGCGCCTTTTGGATGTTTTTTTTTCCTCTCTTAAAGAACATTCTCTTTTTATTTCCCCAGGCTTTTGTCCCGTACAGAAGTGATTGCACAATTCTGCTATTGTTTGAATTCTTTTTCAAATGAAATTCAAACTGGTTTTGGGATTCAAACTAATTATTCCACAGTTAGTGGATTTGTGACTTCACTCCTCTTATTAGTGACTATTAGGCTGACAAGCCATGAGTACTTCATGTCTCTGCCCCTCAGGCCCTGCTATAAACAAACCATGAGACTATTTTACATCAGCCAGGCTCATCAACAGTTCCTGTCTGGTGCTTGATATTCCATCTGAAGAAAACAAGTGTTGACATGCATAGGCTATTACTGTATGTTGCATGCGACCCTTGTTGGTCAAGGTCAGATCAGAAAATATTTTCCACATTAAACCGCCTCAAGGTTTGTGAACTTTCCTGGTCAATTTTAATATTTCAAAAAAAACCTCTCCAATTCCACCCTGGCTGCTCTGTGCCTCAGTACGCTCCTGATCTCCTGAAACATGTTGAAATTGTTTCAAATCAGCCATGCTGCAAGGACTAAACACAGCACATCTCAGCTCATGCCACAAATTGTTTGGCTTGCAGAGCTGTGGGAGGGGTTGCAGGTACTATATCTCTCTGTGTGCTCTCCTGGGGCACTTTGCCTGTAATTTAATTAGAGCGCACAAACCAAAGTAAAATATTGACCTTGTAAGGCTGCCATACCTCTGTACCTGCATGCTCCGAGCGAGGAGATGAATAGGCTGCTCACTCGCTCTTCTGCTCTGGCTGTCTGTTTGGCAATTTGTCTCACACACATTTTTGTGAGGCCTGTCTGATCTCTATGACTGCATTTGGCGGACCACATGACCACTCCAAGCCCCTCAAAGAGCTTCTTATTTTGAAGATAAATCATAAAACAGCTGAATCTGCTACTGTCTTGCATATTATATTATTAGTAGTAATATATTCATTCCCTAAACTAAGGCATATTTTAGCTCTTAATAACAACAGAAAACCCAACTTAAGAGATGTTTTTACTGTGTGAAGCCATCAGAAATGTCCTCTATATTCATAATGTGGTAACTACACTTGCAGATATAGCCTACAAAAAGCAGCAGCAGCAGCAGCAGCACTTACCCTGGATCTCAGTGCAGTGTTGGTAATTGATCAGTGGGAGGATGAGAGAATATCCAGAAATGAGAGTGTTTGTCTAACAGGCCAGGACAGTGACATTAATCTTCCCTAGTTATGTGTTCTGCATCGTAATGTGCTGCTCAGCACCGTCCCTAAATTTGTACACTGACTGAAAACGACTCATTCGGTACAATATGTAGACTTATGTGCATTTTCAAGGCTTAATCACTTTAAAGTCAAAGTGGATTTTTTCGAAAGAGGATAAAACCTTTTTTTTTTTGGACAAATTTGTGGAAACAGCCAGGGTAGCAAGGAGACGAGCTGTCAATGTCCGTAGTGTAATGACTGCAGCAATTCATAGTTCTTTTCACACTATTTCAACAAGCACCTGGTGTGGTTATGTTAGCGAGTAAAAACATCAAGCCTCTTACAACGTTTGAGACAATCCATCGTGCTGTTAAGTGGAAGCTAGCAGGCTAGTCTGACTAGCTTACACTAGGAAAGTTTAGCTAGTCAGCCTAATTTGCCACTATTTTCAACACCTGCTGAGTCATTGTCCAGCTCATGCACACATGTAGTATATAAATATATATAATATATTCAAATAAAATAATTACAATTGTGACCAAATATGTACACGTCAAAACAAACACCAATGATATACATTCGGATTTCTTAGCAAAATTTATTTTAATTTCAGTTAAACTTCAGGTGTGTGTGTGTGTGTGATTCACTTTAAGAGACATTTCTTCCCCTCAGTCCAGTTAAAGTGCCACTAGCTTCCAGGAATCTGTGGCATACCTGGCAATGAAGGCGCTCTATAAAAATGTCCATCTCAACTTGTGTTTTAATTCAATATAGGGATGTGTTTGAGTGTGTGTTGGCATAAAGCATGTGTGGATTTCTAAAAAGAAAGCTTCCAGTCCTTTCTATAATATATCATATTTCTGTGTATTTGAATTTCCCTTTTATAAATTTTAAATACTTCCATGTTCCGTGAGTTGTTTTTTGTATCTTATTTGATGCTGGCCAAGGACACTACGCTGAGGTTGTCTGTCTCAAATGTTTTAGAGGTACAATGAACTGAAAAGGGCAGTTTTCAGAGTCCTTGGTTTTGCATCATCCATTCTCAATTACTTTCCCCAACTGTGAGGACAGATTTCCACCTTTACCAAACAGCACAAAACATATCTCCCTGAAGATTAATTATGTTCTGAAATTGGTTTCTCAGGAAACACTGAAAAGCTGACCCTTTAAAGCAATTGCTGCTTTTGTAGTGGTTCAGTGCACCATCCATAATGAGTTGTACTGTGAGGGACATGACAAATGGATTTTCCTGTGTCTTTTGTGGCAGTGTTCTAGATGTTGAAATACTTAAGAGAGCCTGAATCAACACCAGAAAAAGAAAGAAAGGGCAGCTTGGTTCTGCGTAATAGTGTTGGACCACACTGACTCACACACTGTTAGGGATGTGGGATGAGTTTCACAAACATACAGAGCAAACCTGCAAAAAGATGAATGACTGAGGGAGTCTGAGGGTGGATGCTTGACAGTCACGCATCTGAGTGTTACTCTGACAGTTGTATAATGCTTTAAAGGGTAATCGATTCATCCTTGCATTGTTGCTTTGTTTTTGCAAAGACTCAAAAATTTGCTTCAGATAAATTGTCACAGTGATATTTAGTCATCTTTTATGTCAATGTAACATTATCATCACATGGTACGCAGTTATACCCTTCCTTCCTTGCAGTGCAGATTCAGCCATTGTCAGAAAATCATACCCAGATTTAACCCCTGATGTTGTAAGAAGGATTGTGTAAATATAATCCCCTTCTTTTTTGTGGCTAGTGTTAGGTATCAGTTACCCAGAAAATGTTTTGAAAATAGTCATCAGTAATATTTCTGTAGATCTGAAGTTAATGGGCTAAACAAGCAAGAAGATAGTTCTGAAAAGAAGACAGAACATTTCACACAAAACACATCAAACACGTTAGCTAACAATAGCCTATTTAAACAACCAGCTAACACGGAGCAACAATGGCTGTCTTGATAAAAATATCTAGTTCTTCAGCTGCTAAATGCTCCTCTGTGTTGACCAGCTAGTTGCTAACTTTGTCTGTCTGCTATTTAGTGCTGGGCAAATAGCATCCAGTGGAGTTTTTCTGCTAAAAACAGCTGCAGGTGTGAGTTAATTAAACAGTAAAGTTGCGTAAATATGCTAACATGCTCCATAAAGCTGAGGGGAACTGAAGAATCGGGTGATATTTCTCTGTGGGTTTGTCAATTCATATTTTTCAGTCACATGACATGCGCAGTGACCGGAGGGCAGAACAACAGACTAAGATAGTGGCTCACACCGAACTCCCTCGTAGAGACACTGCAAAAGCCATTACATTTTATTTGGATCACCTCTCAACTCAAGAAAAAGATAGACACAGACACAAACTGCAAGTGTTGGTACTTTGGATCCATATCCAGCCCCGCTGCCGTATTCCCGCAGTGACAAATGTTTCCGTTTACCTTGAGGGGAATCCCTTACCTAACACAGCTCAGGCTTGCCTCCTCATCAATTAGTGCATCCGAAATAACCATCCAGCATTTTGGTAACGCAAAAGTAACAAACTCAAAGTAACAGTGTATCAATTGCTTCCTGGTTAGCAGGCAGCGGAAAACAACGTCTTTTTTGCGCTCCAAGGGAGCGTTTTCAGAATGTGACGTCATGTGAAAACTAAGAATACAAGCAACTATTTTTACATTATAAATGGATCTTTTTCGTTGTTGATAAAAAATATTGATTAGTGCAGAGTCAAATATCTACACATTCTTAAATGTTCACTGTCTTGTTGTTCAGCATTTCAACACATGGTTCATTTAATGCGGCATATTAGTGAAATGCAATCAAATAAAACTCAAAGCATCATCATTTTGCTGCAGAGCTTCA
The DNA here is from genome assembly GCF_014851395.1 of Micropterus salmoides. Classification (NCBI taxonomy): domain Eukaryota; kingdom Metazoa; phylum Chordata; class Actinopteri; order Centrarchiformes; family Centrarchidae; genus Micropterus; species Micropterus salmoides. Next base: position 11,668,633 of record NW_024041484.1, read on the forward strand.
AGGGAGTTAGTTAATGGTTAGTCATAATAGTGGGTGTATCTCCTGGTGATTTCCCCCCTGGAGTTCCTTACAGAAATGAGTAGAAGCAGCACTAGTCCTAGCAGTGTGTAGCAGCGGGCAGGAGTTCAACACATTTGCCTTAAGCTCAGAAGAAAGATATGACAAATGCATTTCAAAAATAAAATATCCAAAAACAAGGACTACTACCATATCAGTTTGATTTATTACACAGCAACACTAATGGGAGGAAACTCTACAAAATGGCTCGGTCCTTTACATTTTTCATTCATCAGGTGATGAATCTTCAGTAATGTATTTTATTTGTAATTTGTTTTCTAAAATGGATTTATAGTGTTTTGGAGAAGCATTCAAATGGTTTAATTTCAATAGCATCTGTTTTACTGGTGAGCTTCTCTGAAACAAAATAGATTGACGCGTTTGGAATAGATGAGAAACAGAACAATACTGATTTACTCAAGGTGATCAAGTTTTCTTCAGCTGCACACTAATGTGTAGCCTGTATCAAACACACACACACACTGTGCACTTGCAAATGCATGGGAAATTGATAGCTCATCAAATTTCCTGTCATTGTGTAAATGTCACCTCTGTAGCTCCCAATGATGCATGCAGTCATGTGGTTGGTTCATCATCAGCAGTGTTCATTTACATGTTTGCATATATTTGTCACACACACATACACACATAAGAGAAAAAAAGTCACAGGTGTCACAGGTTAAAATTCTAAGTCAGTTTTTATGAGAATTAAAAGATTTTTTTAAATAGTTGGACAGCGGGCTGTTTCCCCCTGTTTCCAGACTTTATGCAAAGCTAAGCTAATTGCTAAGCTAAACGCACAGACCCAGTATCTCACAAAAGTGAGTACACCCCTCACATTTTTGTAAATATTTGATTATATATATATATATATATTCATCTGACAACACTGAAGAAATGACACTTTGCTACCATGTAAAGTAGTGAGTGTACAGCTAAAATAACACATCACACAGCCATCAATGTCTAAACCTGTCTAAACCAGCTGTTTTGTTACTCTTAGTTTTATTACAAAATAAAATCATAAACATCATGATATGGTATTTATACAAAGGGTCTCAAAAAGTGTAGCCTACCATAGTTCAGTCAGGAGAACTTTCTTCTAAGACTGATATTGCGGGATTGTGGTTATATTTGGCGGTATGGCTCTGTTCTGGGATCTCCTGCCCATCCACGATCACTCACATATATGATTTATATATACGTGTCATTTACACAATGACACGGTGTAAAACGGGCCTGGAGCTGAAGACCATACTGTCTATTTGGCTGCAGCCTCTGCTGCTCTGTGTCACCTCTTGCACACGAACACACACGTGTGGGCTCACACGCACAAACAGTGGCAAGCGCAGAAATAGGTTGTGGACACGTTGAAGTGAAGGTAACTCTAAGCTACTTGAGTTGACGACAACTACCTTTGTTACTGTAGTATGTGCAATAAAAACTCAAGAGTAAAAGACAACTTTGTCGTTATGTCTGTGAAACGAGCATAAGATGCAGAAGGGGTTATTTGATCTGCTCTGTCCATGTCTCACATCTTCTATGTTATTAAAAGCACACAGAGCCAACGCTAGCTTTGCAATGCTAGATGTACAACAAGCAAAATGAAAGCTGTAGTCTAACTGTTAAGCTTAGATTGCCATGTAGCTTCAATTTGCAAATTGTTATCTGCAGTGAATCACACAGAGACAGAGGGGAGGAGAACAGGCGCTACAGTAGCTGCCTAAACTGTGTCTGTGTGGCTCTATTCACGTACAGTGACATGACACCCAGTGCGTGACAATACGGCGGCACATGTTAGCATGTTTGATTCTATTAGGCCAAATTAATTCCCCGATATGCTTCCGATAATGAGAAATCGGCCAATACTTATCAGATCGATAATTATTGTGCATTCCTATCAGTTATGGCCTGAAAGGTGAAGCTGGGGTGGTGGTGGCTTATGAGCTTTTTGCATAGGAAGAAGCGAGAGCAGGCTGGTAGGCTACGGCAGCTTAAATAGGCACCTTGTATGGAATTTGCCAATGAATGCTAAGACAGGAATCAGCTGAACTGTCAGCTGACTTGCTGATATGATGGAATGAGCTGAGCTTGACTTTGTAGCCTGCGTGAACTAACACAATGCTTGATGTTTCTAATTGCTTGTTATTTCTAATACAGTATGAATCGCCCTGTTGCATCTATTGTTTTTCCAACGCCCACTTCAATATGACAAAAACCTCAATGGCTGCATTCCCAAAGGACAAAGTATGACAGCTAGTAACTCGGGAAAAAAGCAACATGGGGCCCTGAATGTGATAAATTTACTGTTTATCAGAGTAATGTGAAACGTGAATGAAGAACTCTGAGTTAACAATTTGAATCAAGCATAGAAGCTGTATTAGGTGTTGCTCTGGTTGTGTCTGTGTTTTTCTTGTGATTGGTTTGTAAAACAAACAGCCTGCGGAGTTGCTGATACAGTGTATTGTGAGCTGTAGCTCCACTGGTAAACAAACCAACCTCTTCATCTGTCACAGTCTCCCCTGTCCTGCCTGCTGCTGATCCTCTCAGGAAGCCACTCTTAGCTGCCGGAGTGCCTCTGGGCCAGGCAGAGCGGACAGGCCAGGTGTCCACAGGGCTTTTGTCATATGTAAGTGGGCATGGTTTCATCTAATTTGCGTTGGAAAAACGATGTTGGGAATCATATCCCTAGCTCTAACTGTGTTAATGTTATGCTCTCCCCACCGCTCACTCCTAACTGACCTTACATTATTTTCATTTGTTTGTTACCACACGTAACCAAGCAGAAAATACAATGTTCACACTTAAGCCACTAGATGGCACTGAGTCTTTTTGAGGTAACCCCAAATTTAGAAGTGCTCCAGAGGAAATAATGCAAGAAATTGCAGTAAGTGACGAGAAAAGTAGGAAGTGAACAGTGTTTCCTTTTGGCAAATATGCGAATCCTGCTATGGCGAAGGCATGACCCACTATACTGCATGGCGAAGGTTGTGTTTGTCACGTAGCCTTGCTGAAAGAACAGGACATTTTTGATGTGCTCTTGTCCCCTGCAAATTAGCTTGAAATTGTTAAGCTGTAATAATTTCTTCTAAATGTGGTCCATTTGTTTATAGTAACCACTCACTCATGAATAAATGTGTTTGCATGCTTATCAGCATGTCTGATTAATTTGACTGAACATTAGCAAGGTCTGATGAATCAATGGCAGTCCTCCCGTTGATCCTTGAAAGTATCTGCTTTTTCAAACACTGTTTGGTTTTATTCAAGGCATGGCAATAAATTACAGCAAGGGTAGCACTGTGACTAGATTGCCAGCTACCTTTACATCTCTTTCATCCACCAAAGAGTCTGACGCTTCTCAGTGGCAACTGGATTTTGTTAACAATCTTGAGCTAATTATAAACTTAACATTAATGTTTCATCTCAGTCCTCGCAAATAGTTTGCTACCTATACTGTGAACAAATAGACCACGGGATTTTCTTCCTTTTGAGCGACTCACCTGTTGTCTTGTGGGGCCTATGCTGTTTTCAAAATGGGTAAATATGCTAGTTACCTATTTACAAAAAGATCGAAAGATACACTTATATGATACGTATAGAAGTACAAAATGTAATGTTGATGATGATGGTAATTTAGTTGGTCCGATGTTTACAGATTCTATCCACATGTGTTGTTACGTCTTGGGCTGTATGGCTGCTTGGGATGTGTGTTCTCTCTGTCCAGGGGGCGTGATAGCTGGCTCGGTACCTGGCTCTCCTCCACACCTGCAGCAGATCAACTCATCACCGCTCTGCTCTTAAGCTCCAACCTCCTGGAGGGCCGGAGCCAGATTGTTTTTCGACATCCGTGGTAACAGTTGTCGGCCTACTCAGACGATTCTCGTTCTACTTGAGCCTTCGCCCTAAAGTTTGTTCCTACAGTTTTTTTTGTCTCTTCACTTTGTTTCCAGACCTCCGCTGCCTCGTGCCCCCTCGCCTCACCAGCCACACTCCTGGATCCACAAGCTCTCTAGCTTCCCAGCCTGGCCTTCCCAACCCTTGCCTAGTTATTGTTTTTGTTCTCAAGAATAAACCTTTTTTCTGCACCTTCACCGGGTCTGTGTTTGCACCTGAGTTCAACCACCATCCAACCCTAACATGTGCTAAGTAACTCATAAGAGGACTGCAAGGCTAACAGTTTATGAAAGGACTGTAGGTTCATCTAACAGAAATATAGTTTGTTGTTTGAATAGTGAGTTACATTTTGAAGTGAGACTTTGTAACTGAAGTTGCACATTTGTTAAATCTAAAATCAACTGAACATTCCAAATTAATTTATTGCTACTCCCCCATTGTGAAAGTATTGGAGAAATATAGATCCTTGAATATAGTTGTGTGTCCAGTGTCAACGTCCACCTGCTACACATAGGATGCATCCTTTTCATTTTGGATTTCAACTGTGTACAAGGACGAACACAAAATAGCTGAAGTGAAAGGCTTCAGAAGAGCACTCTGACATCAGGTGAAAGCGAAGGAGCAGAAAAGAAACGAATAACCCTGATGGCTCAGCAGCAGAGGAAATTATTACAACACAGTGAAAGAGAGAAATCACCTCAGTTTGAATAGATACTGTAGCATTCATTATGATTCTAAAACATTTCTAAAGGTGCACCGACGTTGGATTCAGCCTTGTTCTGCCAGAAATACGTGCCTTATATATTTATAAATGAATTATTCCACATGAGCATTTCCTCTTATTCTCTATTTTAGCTGTTGCACCTGTGTCACACCGCAGCTTGAGCTGGACCCTCTTGCCGCGTGTTCTCTCATGCGTCATGTCAAATTGCCACCGTAAACAACCTATTAAGTGACCTATTTATCCGGGCCAATTCTGCTGGCTCACTCACCCCAATTACTTTGCCGGTGGAATGTCCATTCTGGACTACTTCACATTGGTTTACACTTAAATCAATACTTCTGTAGAACCAGAAAGCGCTTCCATGTGCTAGCTCTCTCAGCAGTACCTCTCATGGCACCCGAAACATGTGATACAAGAAAAGGGCAGGAAGGAATTCACATTACATATTTTGTCTTATTTGTTTTTGCTTTATTGTTTCAATAAGGCATGTCAAAGATATTTTGTTTGTTGGGAGCCTGTATCTCAATGGCTGCCAGTCAGAACAGCATATTGTCTGTAAATGTATGTCTTCATGCGTTCATAATAATATGCACTTCTCTGAGTGCAGCCTCCCAGGCTGAAGAATGCTTCAAGATGTCAGTTCCATTTACTTATGAAGTTGTACCAGTGCATTTTCTGCAATTGAGCCGTCAGCGGCTGTCAGTCAGGGGAAATTAACGAGTCTGCTGATTGCACTGCTGGTAATTACAGAGTGCAGCTGGAGCTGTGCTGTGTCAAGCCTGGGAGATATTTTAAGCTTACGTCTGTCCTTTCTCCCAACAGCCAGGTCAAGTAATGCTCTACAGAGGATCAGCTAAGGGTACTTTACTAACCGCAGCTGATATCTGTAACTAACAGGAGTGGTTAGAAACATGGTGCCATAACCACAATGTCACAGGTTTATTTTCTGCAGTGGCCGCTCACTCTGTCAGTATCCTTCAGCAAGACACTGAACTCTTGCCTGCTTGCCCCTTCAAGTCACCCTGGATATTTTTGAGTTTCACGCTTATAAAGATGCATAGCTAATAATAGTTTGATAAGGTAACTGTGCTCCACTGCACAGGAAGCTATCCCTATAGTGAAAATTCAGTGTCATGGTTAAGAATACTTTGGAAGGGCCGATGCTCAGTGGCACCAGAAGATGCATGTAAGAAATCAAGCAAAAGAGCCTATAAGAGAGATAAACACATCTAAACATAAATTTATTATATTTAAGTCAGGATTGACTTCCCAGTTAGTCAGCGAACATTGTTTAAAAACTAGGCTATGTCATGGACTGAGTAAAGTTTTAGTGCTCTCACAGCAGTCTATAAAGCTGTGTTGAGCAAATTACCCTGCCACTTAGACTCCACTGTGGCTTTTAACAGGGCTATCTGAGAGAGAGAGAGAGAGAGAGAGAGAGAGACAACAAGGGGACATGTAACTGTCCTCAACAGGTCCATTTATTAGTCCACACGCATGGATTTTACACAGTCCTGATACATATTTTGTACACCCACTGTCCAACGGCCTGTGACTGGGAACACTGAAGGTGGTTACATATATATGCATATTAGCATGCGTTTCTCTCTCCAGCTGAAGTCTGACTGTATACAAAAGGTCTAGATGGCATCATGTCCATACTGCCTGAGTAGTCACTTGTAGTCATGTCAAACATTGGTGCCAATGCTCACCAAAGTGATCACTGTAAATAGTTTGACTTTTTACAAATTTCACATAACTTTAATGTAAATGTTTGCTCGAGAAACAGTAAGATGTCATGGCAACAGCATCATCTTAGTTGATTTATACGTGATTTCTGCTCATTTGCTTTGTCGTACTTTACTACATTTCCCTACCCAGCTTGCAGCTGTCCTCGGTTTTTCCCACAGTTCCTAGGTCATGTGATCAGCATCTGTTAGCACATCCTTCACTCCTCTAACAAGCCACTCAGTATATATGCCCGCCCACCTACACATAGTATATACAGTGTGGTAAATACTTTTTCAAACTGTTTAGCTACTGTTGACCTTTTGATGTTAGACCAGGTCTCCTTATATCTGAGTTCACACAACACTACCAGAATTGTCACAATGCTAATACTAACTGTCCCCTGGTTGAACATGTCAATCAACTATGGTGCAACTTTTGTCTTTGGCCAGACATTTGTGTGTATTAGTGCCTCAGACTGATTCTACCAAAACAGTCCAGTTGCTAATTCTTGATTTATATTTGATCTGAAACATTTAGAAGCTACAACAGTTTTAAGTATGGAGTTTGCATGTGCGCTGACAGATAAAGAAAGTACATGTGAAAGCAAAGCACCTCTCACCTTTTGCATCCATCATGAACATCATTTACGGCTCTGAATATAATGTGCTTAGCTGATGCACCTCCCCCCATTTTCTGAGAACATACTTTTATTCAGGATAGGTGTACTAGTAGCATGGCCAAATCCCTCCTTCGCCTCTAGCCAGCACCAAGTGTTGCTCTGCACACTGATAACATGTCAGTGAGTGCGCATGTTTTGACCCTGTTGGAGCCTGACTCAGAAAAGGTATGCCAGCGAGCATGGTGGGAAAGAAACCAAGTCCCCTCTCTCCTTGCAGCAAACACACCAGCATACACACATGCATAGATTTTTCTTGGCGTGTCGGTGCCTGAGGCAACTGTGCTCTTGAGTGTATTCAGATTTACAGAGGAATGAATCATCCCATTCAAAGTGCAAATCAGTACATCATTTGTGTCTATTTAGTCTCTTTAGAAAGCTTCTGCTTCTTTTATCTCTACATTTATTATTCAGTACTCGAGGTGGTGGATAGAGCAGCACAGCCATCTCTCCCACACATCATCCAATCAAAAAAAATCAAATCCAAATCCAAGAATGCTAAACTAATCCATACCAGGTAAAGTATGCAACATAAAAACAGTGTCGCCACTGATGAAGTTCAGGTCTTCCCTTTAAAGTTGCACTAACTGGCCTGAGTAGAACAGGTATGAAGTGGGGGATGAATGTGTTGGAAGAGTATATTTTTCAATCATTTTACTGCGGTGACTCAGCTGTCCATGCATTAGTCACAGCTCTCAAAGCAGGGGCCTTCAGACACTCTCTGGTCAAGGCTTAGTAAACAACATAAAGACGGCTCAGTGCTTTTTGTTGGTGTCTGAAGCGAAATTCTGAAAATTTTGTGGTTTTACCTTAATTAATGTAAGTAATTAGGGATTTTCTTTTATTAGGGGGAAGAGAAGAAAAGTTTGGACATTGTGTGTGTGTGTGTGTGTGTGCGTGCGTGTGCGTGTGCATGTGTGTTTGTGTTTGTGTGTGTGGATTGTGTGCTAAAACTATGCCATGCCGTTTAGCATTATCTGTGCGTCCAAAGTGAGCCAATGGGACAGAATTCTACTTTCTCTCTTGATTTCATTAAAACACAAATGACTGTGCCGTTAAAAAGGACTGCCAATGCCCTCGTGGCTAATGAGCTCTTTAGGGAAAGCAAGCCTTTAGAAACAGACAAGAAATAAATAATCACTAATACCTTGTAATATTCGCAGCGCAAAAATGCAGTTCATAGGTTGGAAGGGAACCCTTTAGAAGCTGTATAAATTGACAGCATGATACAGGAAGTGCATCTAATTAATTTTTAAACCTGTTAAGTGAATAGGGATATTGTTATTGTAATTTAACAAAGATCGTACCCACCACCTAATCCAGAATTTGTCATGCTAAAATGTGTTCAGAAAAGTAACTACCAGCCCCAGATCTACATATCCGAACAGCGCAGTCTATCCTTTTTAAATAAAAAAAGTCAGAGACAAAAACTTAAACAATCTAAAATCTAAAGCATTGGTTAACTTTTGAAAGCATCACTAATCACCACAAGATTTTGTGTAATCCATAAAGACTTTGACCCACAACCCTGTACGCAGGATAAGCGGTTGATGATGGATGGATGGATGGATAAAGACTTGGTAAAAATTCTGGTAATTTTACTTTTTGTTATTATAATGTGTGAACTTTGGCATGAGCAGCTTTCCAAAGCTTTCCTCTAATGATGTTGGTATTGATCATTAAAATAATTGTTAAAAAAAAAAAAGAAAAGAAAAACTAATATACCATTCAAATAAGTGGGGAAAAGCAGACCTCTCAAAAATTTCTCATTCTCAAAAATTTTGAGACTCATTTCACATCAGAGTTATTAACTAAACATTAGCACCTTTCTTGGAAAAAGAGTCATTGGCTCAGGGTCACTGCTTCAGTTTAGCTTAAACCTTTCATCCAGGGGCAAAGTATTACATAATTATTTCCCTATCCTCTGCCTCACATTAGACAGGCCAGGGTCGCCCAGCTGTCTGTCTGCATTCTGTGTTAATGCTCATGTGCGTGCTAGCCTTCATGTCTGGGTATGTGTGCATGCATGTGTGTCCGATGAGGCTACATAAGGTTCCCTAAGATGGTGCCAGGAACACAGAGAGAGAGGCGATGTCAGGGATTTCATAGCATAATCCCTACGACCTCATCATCAACAGATGTCTTTGGAGTTTAATTTCAAAAATAAAAATTAAGCTACACTACCCCCCCCCCCCCCCCCTTCTTCTGTTAATAAATTTTCCCTTTCTGTTGCCGTGCCTTTGTATGGTGTTGCCATCTATGCCTGGAAGAAATATTTACAATGCAAAGAAATAATGGCTCGTACTTTGCTTTGTCTGGTTTGGTTGTGAGCGCTTTTGCTCCAATCTATATAAACATGATTTTGCACACAAGGCTTACATAGATTTTTGCACAGTCCTGGCATTGATTGGAGATGCAATTTGCCAACCTCTGAAATCCTTCTGGCCAATTTTCATATACTTCTTGCTCAAATAATAACGATGCAAACAACGAGTGTGGAGCGGAATAATATATTTGAACAATACCGTGCAGGAGTGAACAGTTTGTGGACAAAAATTGAGTCTGCTGCATTAACCTCCTCTTAAATTAAGGGCCATAACAAAGCTGCTATATCGCCCTTACTGTACACTTTTATGGCTACACTGAAACAAATAGTATAATTTGTCTGCAGTGACTTTTCAATCAAATAATACAGAGTTAGTGAGGTTTAAAGGAGGTTTAAAATTTAAATGCTGTGATTAAAACTGAAAGTAAAACTTATTAAAGATTGTCGAGCTTGGGTCAAATGGGCAGACATAGACAGCCTTATCGCATAAGTCATTATACAGCTTGAATGCCTGCAACCTTTTGGTGGCAAGTGTTTGTGTTATGTAAAATCACACGGCAGGCATGCATTCACGGAGTGGCATTTTCCTTCCAAGAGTCATCTATTTTACACAGAACAATAAACTGTCATGCATTTCATTCTTTTCACATGTCGGGGCCTTACTCGTGTGCCAGGCAAAATGAACACACAGAACGTTCTTTGCCAACAGCTGTTGACCCTCCTTCTGACCTGGGAGACTTGTGGGAACCTCTGGCACTTGGCCGAGTCAGCGTACAAACACACATCTATGGTTTGCACTTTTTTTTTCTGTGCAGGGAGAGATATCAGCCTGACTGAACGTTATTGAGACCCAGAGGACTACAATGCACACACATACACACACAGAGGTAGCTAGCAGAGTAGGACGCAACCTTGAAAAAGCTCCATTCCCCGGGGAATTTCCCTGAATGGCCTGTTTGCGAGAGCATAACAATTGCTCATTCACTCCATCTTTTCATTCCTCCCTTCATTCTTCCATCTATCCAGGGAAAAGAAAGAGTGAAACCTTGATTCATGAGCCATGAGTTTAATGCAGATGTTTTCCTGGGACACCGCACTGGATGAATCTTCTGTATATTATTTTTAAATGACTAAAACTATTAAACTATTCCATTACACAATGTTGTTTTTGAACAGTTACAGTTTTGGAGCTCTGGGAGGTTGTAACCCATTTGGACATTTATGCTAATTTTCCAGATTTGCCCCCCCCCCCCCCAGATGTCCCGAAAAACCAATAAGAGTTGCTATTGCAGTGACAAGGGTATGATCCCTCACTGGCTTCCCATTAATAAACACTGCCATGGCCCCCCCAGGCCCCGCTGTACGCCTCTGTCCCACATTCTTTTTGAGTCAGAAATCATTGTATCCCCTCAAATGCCCCTATATTGCAACCAGTGCTTGAAGTGGGCAGGCATGCACCGGTACGCAGTACTGGCACCTCGACATTTTACTCTTTCTTGTGTGCTGGCACTTCTCACAAACTGCCGGTACTCTCCCTCTCCAGATCAAGTTCTCTGGACGCCATGTGACACTCACTTGTTCCCGTTCTCGCCTGCCTGCTAATCTCTGTCGGCGGAGAGAGACGAGGGAAAAGAGAAGCTTAACTTAAGCTAAAACAACAAGCTGCTGATTACTGCATTATATTCCACTATGTTTTTATATTTTGAATTGTCACCTGCCACCTTAATTTTATTTCACTTCATATAAATAAAGACATTTCTACCATAAATCGGTAATGCTCAAAGTCTTCTGGAGGAGGAACCCCAGACGCCCCCACTGATATATTTTAGCATCAAATATTTATTGAAAATACTGTTAAAATATCTTCTCATCTTGTTCTAGTGACCAAAGTGTGTAGTCACACCCCTAATCTTATGTCCCCACCACTTTACAACACAAAGTGATGCCCCAATCGGCAAACATTTGAAATGTTGAACTCGTTGTTCTGCATAAATGTTTATGATTAGGACAATTTAGTACTTAGCATTAACAAATCAGATACTAACTACCATGTAGAGCATTTTTCTTGCACAATAATTTGATGAATGACAACAACCCACAAAAATTAAACGTCTGTTTTGTCCAACTGGAATTTAGGCATTAGCTTACTCTGCTGGCTGCTAGCAACAGTTGTCATTTACTATGACAAAATCCACAGAAATGAGACACTGCTGTTGTTGAAGCCATTGTGTTTCAAAAATGGTTCATTCGAATGGTTCATTGTAAACTGCATACGCAATAACACAAAGCTTGACAGGCATAGCAACATTAACTGAGTCAATCAAAGTGTTTTTTCCTGTACTACCCAGTGTCGGTTGGTTAACAATCACAAAAGTGTTTTATTACTGTAATATTTTAAAAGCTTTACATGACAGCGAAATATACAGACTCAAGCACCTAAACCTCCTGGAGGGAAAAACTTGTGAGGAGCATTTATGATGCCTCTGTTTTAGATGATGCTGATGCCCACCAGCATTGATATCTTCACTCCATTCCCTAATTCTTTTGCTCTTTTGTAGATGGTTCATCTCAAAAAGTCATGTAAGGTTATCTGCACCAAGGTACAATCCCAGCCATAATGTGCCAAGCACTGAGCAGAATAATAAGGGCTGAAATGCTAAGCTGTGCCCTCAGTTGGGAACAAATCAGCTGCAGCTTACTTAAGAAGCTTGTTTGACAATCGTCATATCATGTGCTAAGACATTCGAGGGAGAAAATATGGCTGTTGATATGAGATCTGACTAGTCAACTGTTACTGTGATTCTGTCCTATTCTGGATTTGCCACTGGTAGGTCTTGTAAAACCTGCATGATTTTTCTGTTTTACCTTTTCTCCACTGTCATGTTGATTTAGTGCACATTCATGCTTCAGCTGTATTGGACCACAGCAGAATGAATAGGCTCTCCCTGGTGCTGTGGTTCTTTTCTCTCTCTCTCTCCCTTTCTCTCTCTCTCTCTCTTTCTATCTGTACTTATTCTCCCTCTCTGTTGCTGGCTAGGTTCTGTCCTTGGCTCAACCTGCCCCCAAAACGAGTATATATTTGCATGCATTAGGGCTCTCCCGTGGCTTGCCTTCTACCCGCTGTGCCGTCGAGTCTGATTAATGATCCGAGTGTGCCACTTCTCACAGCAGCCGCACAGACCGCCTGCCTGCTCTTGCATCAAACATCCAAATGCAGGCAAAATTTTGAATTTCATTTGCTACAACCAAAACAAAAGCATACGTTTGCCTGCATGCATGCAAACACAAAAAATACAAAATTTAAAGGTGTTTTCACATCTGTACACTCACAGCATAAATCCACATACGTTCATGTATGTCATACTGTACTTGTTGTGCTCCGATGGTAATAAGAGAAACTAATGAATAAACACTTTCTTTCTGAATAAACACACGGTTCAAGGTTCAGGTTTCAGCTTTATTGTCATTATACAATACAGGACTACACAATGAAATGCAGCTGTGGCCCACTTCTAAACAAATATTTTAATATTTTAATATATATATATAATAATATATTTTAAAATACAAAATGTATGTAAGTAGCAACAAAGAAACACCCATATACACCCACAGAACGTACAATATGTGCAATATCAGTATAATATGCAAGTTAAAGTGAGAAGAAACTAGGTAGTAGTGGGATTGAGGGTAGTGCAACGATAAGGGATGGTTATGTGTAAAAGAACTTTCAATATAAATTTCACAGATGCAGTGCAGTGCATAGAAGTGTGAAATCTAGAACACACTCACCTCCAGAGAGGGCTGCCTCAGGCCATCATATTTTGAATGTGATCACATACCTTTTTCAAAGATTCCTTGGCTCAGTCGTTGATCCCGTGCTCCTCAGTAGCTCACCTTACATCTGAAATGCAACGATAACGGACATTGAGTACTTGAAGATCACCTGCAAATGTTGAATAGGATAGAATGTTTTCTGAATCAGGAGCAGAGACATTGTATTCACCATGTACAAAAATTGCTGTACAAGTAGTACAGTAGTATCACACCGTCACGGTAAAGGGCAGTGCAACCTCCAATGTGCTGCAGGAGAACAGTACTAGACATATTGTACACTGGACAGAAGCCTGTAGTATACATGTAATTTTAACACATTGAGCATAGAGAGTGGGGGTGGGGGGTGGGACAAATGTGCCATGACACAGCGTAACTGAGTAGAATGACATTTAAGGGATGCTTTTAGCTGTGTTTACTCCTTTATGTAAATAGACAGCATACTTTTATTAAATAATACACACTGTAGATGCATTTTTTCATGATTCTTATATGAAAATTGTCATTTGATATCATATAATCATATCATTTAATATATAGGGTCCAGTCTGTCAAAGATCCAGATTGTGCATCTAACATTTTCAACACGATATAGTACAATATTACATATCCAGTTAATACAATGATATAATAGCTTTAGGATGTTGAATCCAGGAGGGCATTGTACTTCACGGTGAACAAAACAAATACATAAATGAATACTCCACAGACCTGACATCAATTATGGGTAGTGTGTAATCTGTCTTATTGAGCATGTCTATGTGAGCATGTCATGTCTGTCCTGCGTGGGTAAATCCTGACAAAAAAAAAGACAACAGCTACAGCGGTCATCTGGAACAGCTGTGTGTGCTGCTGTGTTTATTAGCCTTTTAACATTTATTCTAAGGCAGAGGAGGGGAGGATAGAAGAGAAGAGAGAGGGAGGGAGGGAGGGAGATGGGAAGGGCTGATGGTAAGGAAGGTTGGGGGTAGCCGTGGAAACCCTCCATGCGTGAGCTGCCATTGGCTAAATGCCCGGCGTGTTCCTGCTAAGGATTGCATCGTCTGGTGCATGGAAGACACCACTCATGTTCTCCCCCTCCTTTCTCTCCTTTTCTCCCTCATCTTTTTTTTTTTCAAGCTGTCTCCCACAAGCAATGCAGAGGCTTGCTTGTTCAAATGGAATACCCCCCTCCCCCCAGTTTTCAAAATGAGGGCAGAGAGAAAGAGAGGGAAGGAGGACGTCAGATTTGAGAACAGAAGTCATTTAAATGCATTTATTTTGGAGTCTCTCACATGTCAGTCTGCGCCTGTGTTTGTGGGCTCGTCGTCGGGGTCAATGAGTGTTCAGTTAGTGTCACTATCACAGGGGCCACATCTCATTTCACCTATGTTTACATTCAGTGCACTAACACGCGTTGACTCTCACCCATCTTCAGTGTCACAGATTGGTGCCATTGTGATCCCGCACACAAGATCCTTTCTGCCTGGTAAGCTTGGACTGAACTGAACCCTGTGTAGTGGCAGTAAAGGTACTGTCCGTGAATTTGTATACATGTCTGTGCTCAGAGATGGGCTGGCTATTTGGTCAACAAATATGACAGTGCCATCTGTGTATGTAAATATTTATGAGTAAATATATTTCTGTCATTAGGTTGTACAGGTTATGAACATGCAGTATTTCAGTCACTGTACTTCTAAATTATAGTTGATAATAGAGAAAAAACTAAATTTAGCCAACTAAAATGGTCACTTAGCCGGCTCTCTTCATGATGACTGTAAAATGTTACACAATGTTGTCATGGAAATAGGCAAAGGTACAGTACATGAAACTGATCTGTTACCATGGCAAAGGCTTCATTTAGCCAAGCATTCCTGTGGTAGTTGTGTTAATCATGAAGCGCTCTGAAGTGTCTGCCTCATAGCACTCATTCCCCGTCATCAAGCATCTGCTACAGAATAATCATTGTGACCCCACACACAGGATCCTTTCTGTCCATTCTACTTCTATGGTATAAACCTGCTAATCTTTTGCTATCCATCTTATTTTGCGTCAAAGCTATATTTGTTCAAACGATAATTGGAATGACACATCATACAAGACCTTATACTTTTATCATTATCTACACACCAGAAAAGGATGACAAAAAAACGACGTGTTTGTAGTACAGCGAATGAAAGGGAACTTGAGGTATCTGTTGATTCTGATGCAAGGCTTTGAGACTCGACCTGCTAAATCCTCAAAGGCGACCTGAGGTGAAGTGAAAAAGTTGTTGCCACCTTCACATTCCTGCATAACAATTCTGTATGGATCAGCTGCATTTAACAGTGCTAGAAATGTTATGTTATTTCCACAGCATAAGGGTGTGAAACTGATATATTTCTATGCATCTTTCTTTCCATCCTGCAGATGGAAAACTGGATGGTGCCAGGAGGAGGAAAAAGCCCCTGTTAGTTGTGCACCAAAATGTGTGTTTATGTCCATGCATCTAAGCTTGTGGTGTGTGTGGATAAATGTGTGCATTTTTATTGTTTTTAATGTGTGTGTGTGTGTGTGTGTGTGTGTGCACTTCACTGAATGTGGACACTTCACAGACACCAAGGATTAGGATCTGAAAACAGAAAAGCTGGGTAGTGTGTGAAATCCTAGCATCTCTTTTCTATCGATTCAATGCATAGACAGTCACCATGGCAACACAGCAGTCCCGCTTTAAGCGGCTTTCACTCTCCGCCCCCTCTTGCTCTGCTCACCGACAAGGTATACAGGCCCCCACCGACGCCGAGCGATTATGATATGTTTTCTCTGATGGAGTGTTGACAGGCAGGCTGCACAGCTTTCCATTCATTTCCTGAAGTGTGTCTGCATTCTGATGCAGCCTTTAATATACTGCTCCTTTGCTTCCAACTCAGAAAAGGGTGTTTTATTAAAGTGCCCTGTTACCTAACCTGATGCCTGATGAGACAGGAAGAAAAGTTCACGGAATGTTATGAGGAACTGAAGTATGATCAGGGATCAGTTGTGTATCTGTGTGTTTTTATTGTTTGTGTGTTGGCGAGGAAGATGGAGTGTGTAGGTGTGTGTGTGTGTGTGTGTGTGTGTGTGTGTGTGTGTGTGTGTGTAGGGGCAGGAAAAGAAAGGAAGGGATGTCAGAAAGAGAGAGACAGAGAGTGGAGAGGCAGTTATTCACATAAGTTGACAGCAGCAGGCCGAGGTGCTGTTTCCTCTCTCCTGTCACTCAAACTAAAATCAATTGGTGTAAAAAGCAATGAGGGAAACTGGACTTAGGAAGCCTGCTCTCTCTCTACAAACACACACCCCAGCATACACACACACATACACACACCACATTCATTCAAACTCGCCTTTTTCTTTTACTGTACAGTCATACACATACCCCCACTTACAGTATACCACACACACCCATCCTCTCACATTTCACTGGCCTTGTAGCTAGTGAACCATAACAGGCCTGTCTCCCCTTACTCTCCTCTTGTTAGCAGAGACAGAGAGAGAGAGAGAGAGAGAGCTACTGTACATTTTTGAGAGAGGAAGACACGGAAAAGGAGTCTGTACCCCCGTGTGCATGTGAGTTCATGCACCTCAAGGAGAAGAATAATAGCTGCTTCCCTGAGACATTTCAGCTCAGCGAAGAATGACCTGATACACTTTCACTGATATCCATGATAAAAAAAATTACAAAGCTCTCACAGATATCATGATTCTTTCTTTTTTTTTAAGAATCTCAATTCATTTTAGACACTGTGTATCCTTCTCTTCCTACGTCTGAGTCTGCGACCTAGCTCACAACAAGGTTTGTATGCAGAACGTGTCTTACTACGGTAACTATACAGCCGACTCTAGTTTGCTCATCACAGTTGCCAGATTGCCAGATCATGATTTTGAACTTAAATATTTCATGAAGTTACAAAAGAGATAAAGACAATGCTATCTGGTCATCCACACTGTCTTGATCTAAAATCTCCAGTGTTCCTACAACAAGTAGTGAATGGCAACACACTGATATTTATTAAACCTGTAACCATGTGTCTAATGAACAGTTTGAACAATAATGTGTCTCACATGGTACATTGTTTTCTTTCTCCTCATCTCATTTTGCCAGTGGTGCCTACGGATGGTGGAATACCATCAGAATGATGATCATTGTGTCCAATACTTTCATAAAGGGTGTGATAAATATTTTGCCTCTCTGGCCCTACTACATGTACAACTGAGACTTCTGAGAGAGATCAACCTGCCCTAAAGCTGATAGCGTGATAAGCTGAGATAGTTTGAAATGGCAGAAAAGCAAATATTTACTTTTGAGGAAAAGGGAATAAAAACAAATTAATAACATCCAGCTAAATGGCATGGCAAAAACTAGTGTTGAACCCCTTTCATCACCCAGACACACCCAGAGAATATAATTTTGACTGGGATTGTTCCTCGGCGAGATAATTATACATCACTTTGTGAGATGAACTATTTTCCTGAGCGTAAAAAATGAAGAGGATGATGAGGTTGGTATGGCTTCTCGTGGTGCGCTGGAGCATTTTAAAAAGTATGGCTTATATCTCGAGTGCCTGTGTGCAATTGTACACTAAATCACTTTTACAAAACTGAAGCACAGACTTCTGCAGCATCCAGTGAACTGTGGTGAACTCCGGTAAAAGTAACAGCAGAGAAATTGCTTTTTGAAGAACATAATTTAGAGAAAAACACTAACTTTATTATGTATTGGCCTGATAGAGGACACCATATTATTTTTATGTGTTTTGAAAGTATGGTGCAATCTTTCTCACACACATACACTTTCTCACACTCACTGATGAGCTAACATATTAACTATATAGAAAATGCCCTTTCCTTTTGCCTTGTTAGCTCTGGAGACAAATGCATTGCAGGTTGCAGGTTGCTGACGTACTGCGGTAAGCGTGTCGACTCATTTCCGTTTCTGGTGCTTGTGTGTTGGTACTGTGTTGTGCTGCTCTCGCTAAATACCAGTTACATTTGTTAGATTACAGCGGCCAACTGTCTGCTAAACACTTTCTTACAGTAATTTTGCCTAAGCACTCACAGTTCTTTCCATCTTTTAGTGACTGCTGTTCAATCTCATAGTTGTTCAAAGTTTTGGTAGCTGACAATACAGTACTTTAGCTTAGCTGTTAGCGACTTTAGTGACTTTAGCTTAGCAGCTAGCGATGGCTTCTCCTTCTACCTCTCTCTCTCCTACTTTCTCCTGCTCGGTGTATCAGATGTTCAGTTATTCCTCTGCCTCCTTTAGCAGTAATGGTACATGTAATAAGTGTAGTTTATTTATAGACATGGAGAAAATGGTCCGGCTCCGCACCTTGGTAGATCGGTCTTTAGCTACTGTAGCTAGCCAGTCCCCGGGAGTCGGTGCGGAACGGCCTGAGTTAGCCTCTTGTAGCCGCCCCCCGGCATCTCCTGTGCAGCCAGGAAGGGGTGGCTGGGTGACTGTCCGAAGGAGGAATAGTCGTAAGCATTCAAAGTCCACGGGGCACCATCAACCTGTTCACGTTTCTAACAGATTTTCTCCACTCAGCGACACACCCGCTGAGAAACAAACTGATCATTGGCAGCTCCATTTTGAGAAACATGAAGTTAGCGAAGCCAGCGGCCATAGTTAAGTGCATCTCTGGGGCCAGAGCGGGTGACATTGAGTCTTATTTGAAACTGCTGGCTAAGGATAAACGTAAATACAGTAAGATTGTTATTCACGTCGGCGGTAATGACTCCCGGTTATGCCAATTGGAGGTCACTAAGATTAATGTTGAGTCGGTGTGTACATATGCAAAAACAGTGTCGGACACTGTAGTTTTCTCTAAACCCCTGCCAAATCTGACCAGTGATGACATGTATAGCCGCATGTCGTCATTCCGCCGCTGATTGTCGAGGTGGTGTCCAGCAAACAATGTGGGCTTTGTAGATCATTGGCAGACCTTCTGGGGAAGACCTGGTCTGATTCGGAGAGACGGCATCCATCCCACTTGGGAAGGAGCAGCTCTCATTTCTAGAAATCTGGCCAAGTTTATTAGTGGACCAAATCCATGACAACCCAGAGTTGAGACCAGGAGGGAGAGTCGCAGTCTAACACACTACTCTGCTCCTCCATTTCAGGAGTTACTTAGTGAAAATCCTATAGTGACGGTGTCTGCCCCCCGACCATCGAAATTATTTAAATCAAAGGTAAACAAAAGAGGAGCTGTGCATAAAAACCTCATAAAAATTAAAACCACAAGAGCAATAGTGCAAACTCATTGGAAAATTAAATGTGGACTCTTAAACATCAGATCTCTCTCTTCTAAAGGTGTACTAGTAAATTAACTAATATCAGATTATGATATTGATTTATTTTGTCTTACTGAAACCTGGCTGGGTGATGGAGAATATGTTAGCCTAAATGAATCCACCGCTCCCAGTCATATTAAAACTCACATTCCTCGAGGCACAGGCCGAGGAGGTGGAGTTGCAGCTATCTTCGACTCTAGCCTACTAATCAGCTCTAAACCTAAACTAAATTATAACTCATTTGAAAGCCTTGTTCTTAGTCTTTCGCACCCAAGTTGGAAATCACTGCAACCAATTCTTTATGTTATAGTGTACCGAACACAAGGTCTGTACTCTGAATTCTTATGTGAATTTGCAGAGTTTTTGTCAACTTTAGAAACTGACAAAGTTATTATTGTAGGGGATTTTAATATTCATGTGGACGTTGAGAATGGCAGCTTTAGTACTGCGTTTATCTCTCTGTTAGATTCCATTGGCTTCTCTCAGTGTTCATGAACCGACTCACTGTTTTAACCACACCCTCGACCTTGTTTTGTTATATGGTATTGAAATTGAACATTTAATAGTGTTCCCACAGAATCCCTCGTTATCCGACCACTGTTTGATAACTTTTGAGTTTGTATTGCTGAACTACACAACTGCAAAAATTTCTATATAAGATGTCTGTCTGATAGTGCTGTAGTTAAATTTAAGGATGCGATTCCATCAGCTCTAAATTCATTATCAAGTCACAGAGTAACGGAGGACTCCTATGCTAATTTCAGTCCCTCCCAAATCAAGTAGTGCTGCAGGCTCGCTGCGAATGACACTTGACTCTGTAGCCCCTCTAAAAAAGAAAATAATAAAACAAAGACGGTTAGCTCCGCGGAAACTTGAGAGGAATTGGCGTTCCACCAAACTGGAAAATTCTCGTTTAATTTGGCAAGATAGTCTTAAAACTTATAGGAAGGCCCTCCGTAATGCCAGAGCAGCGTACTACTCGTCATTAATAGAGGAAAATAGGAACAGTCCCAGGTTTCTTTTCAGCACTGTAGCCAGGCTGACAGAGAGTCACAGCTCTGTTGAGCCAAGTATTCCCATAGCTCTCAGTAGTTACGACTTCATGAGCTTCTTTAATGATAAAATTCTAACTATTAGAAACAAAATTCACCAAGACCTGCCCTTAACTGGCACCAACTTATCTCTAAACTCAGGAACCTTTGTACATGTTAACGATGAGTCCTCCATGCACACCAAAGTTAGTCATGGAGTTCCTCAAGGATCTGTCCTTGGACCAATCCTCTTCACTTTATATATGCTTCCTTTAGGCAATATTATTAGGAAATGTTCCATAAACTTTCATTGTTATGCAGATGATACTCAGTTATATCTATCGATCAAGCCAGATGAAACTCATCAGTTAGCTAAACTTCAAATGTGCCTTCAGGATGTTAAAACCTGGATGACCTGTAATTTTCTAATGTTAAACTCAGATAAAACTGAAATTATTGTTCTGGGGCCTAAGCACCTCTGTGACGCATTATCTAAAGATATAGTTTCCCTTGATGGCATCGCCCTGGCCTCCAGCACCACTGTGAGGAATCTTGGAGTTATCTTTGATCAGGACATGTCGTTTAAGTCTCACATTAAGCAAATTTCTAGGACCGCCTTTTTTCACCTACATAAATTTGTTACTTCTAGGCTGGATTACTGCAATTCCTTATTATCAGGCTGCTCAAAAAAGTCCATTAAGACTCTTCAGCTGATCCAGAATGCTGCAGCACGTGTTCTGACAGGAACCAGGAAAATATCTCCTGTCATCATCATATTTCTCCTGTCTTAGCTTCTCTGCATTGGCTTCCTGTAAAATCCAGAATAGAATTTAAAATCATTCTTCTTACCTACAAAGCTCTTGATGGTCAGGCACCATCTTATCTTAAAGAGCTCATAGTACCTTACTACCCCACCAGAGCACTGCGCTCCCAGAATGCAGGGTTACTTGTGGTTCCTAGAGTCTCCAAAAGTAGACTAGGAGCCAGAGCGTTCAGCTATCAAGCTCCTCTCCTGTGGAACCAGGTTCCAGTTTGGGTTCAGGAGGCAGACACCATCTCCACATTTAAGAGTAGGCTTAAGACTTTCCTCTTTGATAAAGCTTATAGTTAGGGCTGGCCCTCTGCTACAACAACTATTGTTACTAGTCCTATATTGTTGTAACATTACGATTGTTATCATTAACACTACTATATATATCTATACCATTTTTCATTCAGTCTATAGCAACATCACCTTTACTGTCTGTACCTCTGTGTGTGTATATTGTGTAGGCTGCCTCCCTCCCCTCTCTCTCCTTCCATCCCTCTCTTTTTCTCTCTGTTCCTCTCCTGCCCTCTCTCTCTCTCTCTCTGTCTCTCTCTCTCTCTCTCTTTCTCCCCCCCCCCCCTCTCTCTCTCCTTCACCCCCAACCGGTCGAGGCAGATGGCCGCCAACCCTGAGCCATGGTTCTGCTCGAGGTTTCTGCCTCTTAAAAGGAAGTTTTCCCTTGCCTCTGTTGCCTAGTGCTTGCTCTTGGTGGGAATTGTTGGGCTTCTGTAAATAACATCATAGAGTATGGTCTAGACCTGCTCTTTTATGAAAAGCGCTGTGAGATAACTGTTGTTGTGATTTGGCGCTATATAAATAAAATTGAATTGAATTAGTTAGCGGCTCTCATGCTGCACTCTCAGTATGTGGCAACATGTGTGTGCATAAACCAAAGCAGTGCAGCGCATACATGAGTGTGTGCTGTGTGAGGGATCTACCACTGGGAGTCCTGTAGAGAAAAGCATTAATCAGGCCCAGGGGACCTCAGACAGGGCCTTCTGCAAGAATGTGTGTGTTGCAGTGTAGGGGACAGTGTTAAAATGACAGCTTTTGACAGACATCCAATAGGCAGGAGAAATACAGTAGGACAAGCAAGATATGTTCACCATCTTAGTTTAACATGTTGCTGCATGAATGCTAACCTTATGTAATTCTAAAATATAGCTGATGAAATTGAAAATTATACTTGGTGATAGTGCTAGATGAAAAGTCTGGGGATCAATGTCTTGAATATCTATAGCAAATTTTATGGCAGTCTATCCAGCAGTTGTCAAGAAATTTCACTCAAAGCCAAAGATGTCAATGTCTGGAGTAGTGTTGAAGTCAAGATCGCCCAAACCAAGACCAAGTCAAGACCAAGACCATGGTTTATCGAAACCGAGACAAGACCAAGACCAAGGGAGGGCGAGACCAAGTCAAGACAAAGACACATGACACACAATAGAATGTGGAACGAGATCATAGGCACTGAAATTGGTCTGAAAGATCCACACTCCCATTAAAACACCCACATGCAAATACTTAGAGCTGAAATCAACATTCAACACTTCTTTACCATGCTTACCATGGCGGGGAGGGGTGACAGTCGTTAACGGTAACACATTTTTAATTAGGGTTATTGGTTGCATTTGAAGTTACAGGCTACGTTTTACATCCAATCAAAGTAAGGGTCTTAACAAATAAATCAGACAATGCAAAAGCAATGTATTGATATTCCCAAAATTATGGTCTTGACTGGTCTTGAAATAAAATCCAGAGTCCTCAATGTCCGAGACCAAGACAAGACCAACTGCAAATTCAGTCGATTCTGAGACAAGACCAAGA
This sequence comes from Micropterus salmoides, assembly GCF_014851395.1. NCBI lineage: Eukaryota > Metazoa > Chordata > Actinopteri > Centrarchiformes > Centrarchidae > Micropterus > Micropterus salmoides. The sequence continues at coordinate 11,691,826 of NW_024041484.1, forward strand.
CCATCAAAAAGTGGTCTTAAGACTGGTCTCGAGACCAAGATCGGTGGAGTAGTGTTGAAATCAAGACCGCCCAAACCAAGACCAAGTCAAGACCAAGACCATGGTTTATCGAAACCGAGACAAGACCAAGACTTTTAGGGGCTGAGACCAAGTCGAGACCAAGACCGAGGGAGGGCGAGACCGAGTCAAGACCAAGACACATGACAAACGACCAAGATCGGTCTCGAGTACTACAACGCTAGTCTGGAGCATCATCTTTGAGGTGCTACATGAAAAGTAAGCTGGTCATTAAAATTAGTAGGATTCATCCTGTGAGGATCATGAATATCTATACACAATTTCCTGACAATCCATCCAATAGATCAGTGGTTCTCAAATTGTGGGTAAATATATGGAGTGGAACTAAGTTGAGTGAACATGATTTCTGTAGGGAAATAAAAAACAGTTTGCTGATGCTATCATTCTGACCTGAATCATTTCTTTTATTTTAATCAAATTCAAACTTTTTTGTTTGTTGCCTCCCCAAAATTGTTAAAAGAACCACTACAATAGATGTTGAGATATTTTCCTCTGAACCAAACAGTTCAGGGATCAACAAAGTCATTAGGATACATTGTTTGGTAACCATGCATGTCTGTACACAATTTCACAGCGATTCATGCAACAGTTTTTGAGAAATTTTAGTCTGCACCAACTGACCGACTGACATTGCCATTTATAGAGCCATGCTGGTAGCTAAAAAGTACACAAATTCATTTTTGTCCTCATTTTGTTATTTGTTTTACAACTTTGGTATATAAGAAAAGAAATTCCGGTGTTTTAGTAACCAGTACTTTTAATGGATTTTTGTCACCATTAACCAACATTTCCATTCTTTCTGACAGATGTGATGTAAAGGTGAGTGCCTGTGTGCACAGTATTTGTGTGTGTGTGTGTGTGTGTGTGTTTGTGTGTGTGTGTGGATAGATAAATAATGTACCACAAGATGGATTCTAACACAAGGTCATTAGAAAAGAAACTTGCACTGAGGACTTGCACCAACCATATTGTCATACAAACACACACATATTCAGACCCACAGATGCAGACTTGCACTCATGATTTACGGTAGCAGAGCTGTAAAAATCGATCAGATTCAGGGTCACCTCATACACAGCGGCAATGTACACATCTCATCCCTCTATCTGTCTTATCCTCCTTTCTTTACATCCTTTAGAATCCCTCTGTCCTGTGATCCATCTGTTCAACACCCCACATCTCCCATATTTTCCCCTGATTATGGCAATTCCATTTTGTCTTTCTGCCAGCATTTTTCTTTCTTTCTTGCCTTTACTATTAGCTTAATTTTCTCTACCCCATGTTTCCACATGACTTGCAGCTCCTCATAAATTACGTTTTTCTGTGCATCCTTCTGTCAAAACCCTCTATCCCTTGCCCTTTTAATCCTTCTCCTCAATCTCTGGTAGTATGTTCCATCTGTGTCTCACTCTCATCCATTTTATGTCATTCACCTCACATGTGTGTTCACGTGTCTTGTGTGGCAAGTCAAGAGGATTACTGCTGGGTATATCAGTGGGAGAAAAGGAAGGTTGGAGGGAGAAATAGTGTAGTTGAGGAGACAGGGCGGCAAGGGGGGATGACGTAGGGACACAGGAAAATGAGAGCAAGTGGCTGGCAGCAAGAGCATCAAATAAATCATTACCTTTCAATATAAGGAAATTGAGTTTCAAAAAGATAGAATTAGTTGCACAGCTGAAATTTTAAATTCTTCCTAAAATAGTTAAAATATCAGAACCCTTGTTGCCTAATTTAATAGTCAAATTCAGAATTTATTACATCTCTTCCATTACAACGAGTGCAATTTCTGGGCCAGATGAAATGGAATATGATTTGTTGTTACATCAACACTATGATGTGATACAAACAAAATGCCTGTGAAGATTGGTACAGGGTGAAACGCAAGGGTGAAATTGGGTAAAAGAAAAAAACACAGAGTTGAAATGAGGAAACAGACTGAAGCCGAACTGCTCAATGTATGACCTTTTGCTCAAAGGGAGAGACAGATAGAGTGAGAGAGGGAGAAGGCACCGTGATGAAACTGATTCGTGGGAGCCTGGCTGCCAACAATATGTTGGTTTTCAATATGGTGCGCTCTTTGTGCAATCCTAACTGCCCACACACGGCCATATAATACAGTACACACACTGAAGAAACACACATACTCTACACATTCTGCAGCATTTCACGCACCCATACCCACACGCCCACACATGCAAATGTATCATCATGGGCACGGACACACACTTGAAGTGAGGCTTCACACATTTACACACAGAGATGCACAGAAACATGCATGCGTTACACAGGCACGAAACATGACACAGTTTACCTTGGCTCCAGACACACTGAATGAATCACCCAGAAATATGCCCCTTCTGTCCAAAACTCTTAGCCTCAAAATCCTATTCTGCTGTAAAGAGCAGGCAACAGAATCCGTGGATAATGTGGCATTATGTCTCTATGACTTGTCACACAAAGGACAAAGGTATTACACAACAAACACTGTGAAAAAATATTCTTTCCCAAAATGACAAACGCATTGGGCCAATTTTGCCATCACATTTTACGTTTTACAGTAAAATATGAACCAAAATAAAACTTTTTATTGGCATTTTAATGAGCTCTACAACAACAAACAACATGTACCTATAAAATGTTCTTAAGAGGTTCAGCAACATACAAGAGAATGTCAATAGCTTTACCGGACCTTCCCCATTCAATTTCCATTTTACTAGACGTATGGGCGCCCCAGGGCCTTCGAAATGAACAGACACCGTGAGCTGTGTCTGAGTGATTTAACCCTTTTGTAAGACCAACATCACAGAGGGAATGAGAAAGGATCCAGAGAGGGAGAGAGAGGGAGAGAGGAAGAGTTATGTGGTTCTGTCAAATGTTGCTCTGACATTTAGGTCAGGCCAACGCTCTAAATGGCATGCAGACAGATTTACTGAGGGCTTTCAGAGAGGCCGACTACTTGTCTTCTGACTGTCACACACTCAGGGCCTGACTGGTCATCGCTAAAGCTTTTCTTAACCCTTTGCTACCTTTGGCTACATGTCAATGTAATCCTTGAATACAGTATGTCATTTTTCTCCTTGACTTATTAGAATATACTGTATATATATATGAATAGCACTTACTTACATACTTTTACTTTAGAGCTTTTAATAAAATGATTTTATCGCTCAGACAATACAAGGTCACTTTTCCACGTGGCCCATTGTTCTCAAACAAAAGCAGGTGGCTCTCTTGGGATGTGCTGCTTTTGCATTCAAGGTAAAGGGATTGTCCAGTTAGATACAATAGCTCTTATAATCACTAGCCGTGTTTCCGTCTAACTGTCAAGCAAATTTCAAGCTAACTTTTGAAATGCTGCAAAAAAAGAAAAACAGAAGATAATGTGAATTAGGCGTGTTTCCATCAACTGGTTTGGAGTGAATAAACCAGGCTACACAAAGTGTAATTTCGTCAGAAGCTGACGTTGCGTATGGCTGTAATAAACAAGAAGTAGAGGTTGCAAACTGGAAACAAAACCAGTCACATGGACCTGAGGATCACTGATCTGAGAAAAATCATGTGAGTAAAAGGTTTGCTACATCAGAACTTTTTCAGCAAAAGTGTTTCCATCTCCCATTTAGCGCATAAACACTTTTTCAAAAAAGGCAAAAACCACCTGACCACCACTGCGAAATTTTGCCGTTTCTATAAAAATTGTTGATGGAATAACGACTACTGTAGCTGTAGGGAATTACGTTAGCTTTAGACCTGTTGTTGTAGTTGGGTTAGTTAAAAATGGACACAGAGTTTAATGCTTAATATTTTTAAACTATAACTCAGTGCAAAGAATTTCAAAGATAGATCACTGTCCTTGAGTTTTTGTTGTTTATTTGAGTAAGTTTCCACCTGACTTCAGTTTAGACACTATTAGCTTTAAGTTATCAGTCAAAATGGTGGGTACAAAAGGTCTTTTTATAGGGAATTCATTGCTATAGAAACAGCTTTGGTATAATTTACAGCAATGTAAACAAAGAAGCAACTGGAAAACAAATGTAGTTGTTTGTAATGTTTCAGTTTGGAACTCTGGTCTGTGGAGGCTGGGACTGGACTAACCTAAGAGCATAAAGTAGATCAGGGAGTGCTTTGTGCATGTTTGTGCCTGAGCATTTCTACTCACTCAAGATATTTTAGCAATGTTGATTGAATAATGATGTCATCTACAAAATTAAAGCAGACAATGTCATAATGGTTCTCTTTTCTTAAGTTATGCCTTTTACATAATAATAGTGTTATAATATTTATAATATCAAGATCTAATAATGATGAGAAAATAACAGATAAAACATCTTTGGTAGATGTAATGAAAATGCACCCTGGATGTAACACTACAAAGCAAATGTGGAGCAAATTCTTTTTACTAAGTTAAGCCTATAGTGATGCAGGGCAGTGGCAGCCAGCTAACAACAAGCAAGGCAGCTGAAAACAACATATAGCCCCTTTAACAGGAAATTATAGTATGTTGTCTTTTGAATGTGGCTGTCTCTAATGTGAAAATGAAAAAGAGTATGATGTCTGTTGTTAAAAAACATATTAGAATGTAGAATGAAGAATAAAGAGGGAGTTTGGAAGCAGTGAGTGATGTATACCTGATGTAGCTGAATAATCTGTGTATACTGTATGTATAGGATGGATGCTTGGGTTGCGAAGTAAAAGGTTTCTGGCCTTATTACTGAACAACGGCTTGTGGCTGGGATGCTTGCTTACTTGCAGAGAACAAAGGACTGACTGGCACCATGGTTTTTCCGCAAGGTTCAGAAAGGGCTCTCGAAGGGAAATTTTCGAAGGAATGGAATGTCTCCTTGTATTAGTTGGCTGAGTTGCAGGACAGCACAGAAAAACATCTCATCATGAATCACTGCACTGTAAAAATATTTTACATCTAGCCACTTCACCTAGCACTTGTACTGTTTTTCCAAGTAAGTAATTGTCATTCGGTGCAGCCATCCAAAACCATCTGGAGGACATACAGAGCACTCACTCACCCCTACAACCTACTACAAATACTACTACTAACGTTTCTTCTTCTTCTTCTTCTTCTTCTTCTTCTTCATGTATTTAGTGACGAAACATGCTCTGAAGAGACATTTGTCCATTTGGGCTACTGTAGAAACATGGTTGTGCAACATGGCGATGTCCATGTAAGAGGACCCGTGGTGTATGTGGATATAAATGACTCATTCTAAGGCAATAAAAACATAATTGTTCATTATTCAAGGTCTTTAGACACCACTGAAAACATAGTTATGTACTGTATTGGGCTATTATATTGCATTTCTGGCAGTAGATCCTCTCAAATACTACACACTAAACCTTTAAAGCATTTATCTTTGTGGAAGTTTTTGAAAATGTTTACAACAGTTTTTTTTACGTAAAAAGTTATTATTTTATATTTTTTATTCATTTTGTAAACCCATTTGTTACATAGTTAAGAACGGTGCTATATAAAAAAGGTTTATTATGATTATTATTACTATTATTATTATGCACTCTTCAAGTTATCTCTGTCACGCTCATCTTTTGTATTCCTTATTTTGTGCCAAACCGTGAGTGAAATATCTGCCCCTCCTCATTCCTCTCCTGCTCATCTTCCTCCTCATTCTTTTCTCACACCTCCTTGCTGCATGAAACACACCCAGCCGACATCAGTAGAGATGAAAAAACAGCTCTGTCATCTCACAGTAAGGAGGAAGGAAAGCAAAGGAAGTTGCTTTTGTTTAAAGAAGGAACTTACTTCACAAATAAACAAATTTATTCCGTTTGTAAATAAATAGAGAAATGAACTGAAACACAGATCGTTTGCGGCCCCCGTCAGTCAGTTCAGTTCCAATTTCCTTTAATCTGACATAACAAAACACATAGAAACGTTAAGAAACAACCTTTAGCCTTATGGTACCAGTCCACTGCTTTATTCTCAGATGAGTCCTCTAGCAGTCAGTATGCTGCAATTAGTGTTGCATGGGAGGTGACGGTGTCCCACGCACGCACAGCTTTCAAATGCCAAGTGACAACAGCAGAAAGCCTTGCTGTCTCAGTGATGCAAGAGCCAGCAGACATCTGGGAATGTCGGGTTGCTAAGGGTAGTCAGAGAAGGAGGCGAGGGAAGGGAATGCTTGTAGGCTTGGTGAGAAAAAGAGAGGTCAAGATGGTAAGGAGGGGAGATCTAGGGGAGATGAAGCTGGCAAGGTTGAAGGTTGAGGGAGTGGGGTACAGGACACCGACAGGGAATGGAGCGATAAAATGTGGTTCCCTAGGACCGAGGAGAGTGTGGACGATGCAGTCTGTCAGATCTCCAGTCTGTCAGCAGAGTGCCTCTGTTCCCCTCAGGCCTCACAACGCACCCCTGCTTCATTTTGCGCTCTCATCCACTCACATACCATGTCCTCATGCACCCTCTTGTCCCCGGCAGTGCACTTCACTGCACAGTGATTTTGCCACAGGGTTTAGAAATATATTGTTTTTTCGCTTTCATACAAAATTGCATCTTAAGTTTAGGATTATGCACATGGTGTCAAATGTTTGCTTGAGGTGATTCCTATATTATTTTAGTATTAACCCAAATCATTTGCCTTGATTTTAGTTCCAGACCGACTGAACATGTAACGGATTCTTTGAAAAATGGAGCTGCATCGTCATCTGCTGGAAGAAATGTAGTATTGCACCTAGTTTTGTGTAAGCTGTTGGTGTACACTTACATCCAAAGTTTTATATCATGAAATCCCCAAAATTATCACAAGACAACTGTAGGAAGAAACAGCAAATTCTTGAATCTCTTAAAGCTTTCCAGACTTATTTCGGACTACAGGAAGCTTGTGTCAAATACTAACACAGGAATGCACTCCTGAGAATGTCTCTCACATGATAGCATGATCCTTATTATAGTATGCCTCTCTGTCCTCACATACTCACGTACACAGAAACACATACCAACACACACAATTCTGTATACACACTGTAATGTGAGCGGGCAAATGAGAAGAGCATCAACGTAGGCTCTCATTTTAGTCAAGACTAGGATCACAAGGTTCAGGGTGTGATCCAAAGAGTCAATTAGCTTGTCTTACTCTGCCATCTCAGGGACCCTCGGTGACCTGACATGAACCAGGGTAAAAGCTATCCCAGGCTAAAGAAATCTTCAATTCAAATCAAGTCTTAGATTCTTAAAATGTATCTGACAAATTTTAGTGCTAATTAACAGCAAAATAGGAATTGTGGCTTTTAAAGTCTCTTAACAGCTATTTTACTGTACATACATACATTCATACATGTTGGCATGTGCTTTAGTCAATATTAGTCTATAAAAAGTAGCCTTGCACCTCAGGGTAATCAGATTCTGTCCTTGTTTCTCACTTTCTTCCCATCGTTGCTACTTTATGTCTGCGCACGCTATAGTAGCTTTGCCAGGTTTGTACTGTGCCTCCTCAGAGCAGAGCCCTGTGAAGAGTAGCCTTCTGCTGTGCCAACATTGGCTCTTGGCCAGTTTGTTAAAGGTGCCAGCATGGGATTGGAGCCAGTTTACAAAAGGTCATCATACCCCAGACGGGATCAGGTGACTTTTTCTGAACTGCAGTGTCACTCAAACTGTCACTTTATCGCACACAGTGAGACTTTTCTGCTTGTGGAGGACTAGCAGATAATATGTAGAGTGATACGACAGCCTGGCCAGCACTGAAGCATCTGTGTAAATGGTACCAGAAGTAAGTACCAGAATGGAAGCTGAAACAATTTATGTTGTCATTATTAGTTGTGAAGTGCATTATATTGTAAAATCCATTTCTGAATATCTGAAATTTGCTCAAAACATATTCTAATACAATTTTTCAGTAACATTTAATGATGCTTTGTGTGATTTTAGGCTTCTTTAGGATATGGCTACATTGCACATTGCCATCCATCTTCAAAAACTGTCCATTGCTGCACTGTGTTTCTCATCAGTATATGGAGATGGACACATATGGATACATACAGAATCCACCCACACCACTTTCTTGCTGTATATTTCAAAATGTTTTTTGTTAATGATGAAAGATTACCCGCATTAAATTATGTAATTGTTCTATTACTCCTACTCAGCAGTTCACATAACTTCAATTACTGGCTTCACAATGAACAAGCACTATATACACCACAGTGAGGGTTTGGGTTATAGAGTTACCAACAAGATCAATCATCATAGTTAAAAGGCCTTGTATCCCTTAAAGATATTTTTAAATTTAGTTTAACAAAATATTGGATTTGCTCAGTAAACTTCAGTCACTTACCATTTCAGGAGGTGCGTAATATACAGAGAAGAAAAATTCAAATTTAAGCGATTAAACACATAAGATTATGAGAACAAAAACTCACAAAATAGAAAAAAACTTGGACATTCTCTGAGATTGTAAAGTGGTACATTTTGATACAAATGGTGTGTATTAATTTTGGGAAGGCATCCGGTAAGAGCAGTGACTTAAACATCACAATGTCAAAAGGAATGCATTTTATCCTATTTTATTTTAACCTTGTAATATAGTGCCTTTAGTAAGCCACACAAGCAACGGGGATGAAATGGACTATTTGCTATGTGAATTTCTTAATTCCATCTCCTGTCAGCGGACACAAAAATTTAAACGATACATGACTCTTTTAAGAGAGAGAAGCAAAGATGGACACTTGGTTTTCACTTCAAAGACATACAACTGAGGTTCAAAGGCGTTGATTTATCTGGTAATCAACACGTAACTCTGCTGAAACTTCTTAAGATTATATCCTTCAAACACCGGCATAATTCTGACCTTTTTCTAAATGTCACAAGTTCCTTGAATGACTAAATTACTTTTACAGCATCCTCTAAATCTAAGAACAAAGAACTGCTGACTGGTCCTCTGGTTTGTGAAGGGTCATCTCAGGATCATTGAGGTCTCTTATGAGTAATACTGAAAGAGATACTGTTAATACACAGTCTGTGAACGATTGCCAACAAGGATTATGACCTTTCCAATCATGCTACGGGTGACTGTACATGAATACTGACTAGACCCTTCATTTGAGATATGAAGTCTTAAAACACCATTATGTACTGGGCCTCCACTCCACCTTGTTATGAAGCAAAGGATGAAACATTGCACGTGAGAAACAAGGACAGAATCTGATTGACAGAATTCAGGTGACAATTTTATCTAGTAAAATTCACTATGATTAAACTGGTGGGAGTTCAGTGTATGTTGTTTTACAGACTACAAGAATTATTGTAATTAATGCATACTGTTAGATACAGAACAAGTTGTTTATAGGCTTATAGAGAAGGTTAATGCTGTAATGGCAATAATAACCCCTTTGGATATCAAAAGCCAAAACGTGTCAAATACAGTATAAGAACTGTTATTTTTTGTTGAGTCTTATGAATTAAATACACAAATTATGTCCTAACTTTCCCTACTGGTAAAATTTCTCATTAGTGGGGCCAAAAAACTAAATGTTAAACAAAAATACAAAATAAATCAATATTTAAAAATAAAATAATTTTTTTTTTTTAACGACAAAACAAGTTTTTTCTGTAATCATATGAATTTCTTTTATTGAAGAAGAACAAGAAAAGAGAAATGTTATAGACCTCCAATGCCCCGCTATTGCAAACACCTTTTATCTCCTTTAATCAAACACATACTTACTTTGTTCCATTTGGTATAGTGTAAAGTGATATTGGGCCCATAAAACACAGCAAATATTCACACATCATACACATAATTGTTTACACTCAACGTTCAACAACAGGTGCATTTTCATATGAACTTCACACTTTAAAAAAAGTACTCACTCAAGTAAATTTGAATGGTTAGTCGCTCAAATTAAATTCAGGATTATTTGAAAAGACATACATTTGTTTGTTGATTTGATTACCAAAAGCCAAACTTGTCCTGATTCGCTGATTCATTAGTTCCCAATCTGGGGTTTGGCACCACCACAAGGGGTCGCAGGAAAACATATAAAGGGCCATGAGACATAGCCAAAGTTATGCAATTATGGAAGTTATGGAATAAAGTGAAAAAAAATCTGCTTCATCAAATGATGTCTATTTTTTCATACTTTCCTCTAATCATTTCCATGGAACAAGTAAACAAAATAAATGCATCTACTGACAAAGGGTTGTAAGTAAACATTGCTTTGTTGTAATGGGGTCTCAAGCCAAAAAAATTTGGGAACCACTGCACAAACTTCACTTATGTCACTTAGTTCACTTAGGTCAAAGAAACAACCAAATAAAAAAACACACAACCAAACACACACACACACTACTAGTGTTGTGTGTAGCATTTTGTTTTATTGCACTCATTTTTGGAGCTTCCAGTCATCTTAACAATGGTTACGCCAGTCTGAATACACAGTATGACAATATTGAAGACATTAAAGTTAATTTGACCGCGGTGTCCTGATGTTTAAAAATGCTACACACATCACTTTTTAACACACTTCCTTACTTCTTAACTCTCGGCCTATCCCACCATGCCCTTGTTTGTCGTCACTCTATGTCTCTGCCACTTATAAAACCACCAGCACGATGAAGATATGTAGAGTGCAACGAATGCTGGGAAATCATACAGGAAAAAGAGGAAGAATAATCCAGCGACTAAGAGGGCGCAGATTAGAAGTCTGGTGATGTGACTGAGGATGTATATCATACTCCACCATATGAGACTGTCGGGCTCTTTTAATTTCTCAAAGGAGGAACTCTGATGTTTGTGAGATGGGTGGGCTGGGTGATTAAAACTCTCCTTGTGGGAATCCACACAGTGTTCTTTTTGTCTACCTGTCTTCTGAAAGTCGACTGATATTTCTTTTATTTGAGTATAATTTTCCTGATTCTCTGGAGAGCTTTGGGCTGATTCAGTTGATGACTGCCTACTCTGCGCAGCTGGCTCTTGACTGAGATGAGCACTTGAAGTTGCATCTGTCTGAGATTCTGAGAGAAAGGGAGTGGGTTTTGCTGTGGTGAATGACTGACTTCTTTCTTTTGGGGAGCATTCATTGCTCTTAGTCACTAAGGTTTGCTCTAGGCCTTGACAGAGAATTAAATTTGGATCTGTTGGTAATTCTGCCAAGGAAAATACGCCTGAATCACGAGCATCATTCAAGTCTTTCTGAACAAGGAGACGGCAATCTTGTGAAATATCGGGTACGTCTGACAGCTTTCCCCCCATTCCATCAACAATATTTGTGTCTCTATCTGAAGCATGCACTCTCCGACAAAACACCTCTTCCCAAACCCTCCTGACCAAATCTTCTCCAAAGCTTTCTATGAACATCTCCTCCAATCCCGACTCTATCACTTCAGCTACTACAGCATGTTCTGCTGTAATAGGGTCTTTTGTTCCTCCTGACAATTTTTCATGTTCAACACCTGGAGAACCCTCAACTTCTGCTGACAACTCTTGTTCTTTCAATTCAGCTGGTGCATTCTTCCTCTCCCCCTGAGGGTTCTCCACATTACCCATCAACTCCCCCATTGCTACTATTTTCAGCTTTCCAATACTCACCCTCTCATCTCTGTCTCTCTGACTCATATCTTCCTCTATTCTTTCTAATGTCTCAGGTTGCTGTTGAAGTTCTGTTGAAGTGTCTTTCTTTGCTATGTTCTCCTTCGCCACAACTTCTTCTGGGCTTCTTTCACACCCTAAATCCTCTTTTTGACTCTTTATATCCTCCTGTGAATGAGTCCATCTCATCTCTACCACCTCCACGGGGTTTGGGTTGCATGTATCTGTTGGAAAAGGTCTGAATGTATCATGGTCACTTTGGAGGCCCTTTTTCACATCCCTTGATTCCACTGTGTGTCTTGTCTGTGCTGACGTGTTCATTTCCTGTTTCTCCTCAATTATTTCATCACAACTCAAGCATGTTCCTTCCTCTGTCTGACTTGAGACTAATACATGTTCACTTGTTTCAGATATCAAAAAAACATTCTCCTGTTTTTGTGTCAGTGTTGAGTCCTCTTCCTCTTTCTGAATGCACAGCCCTTCCCCTGCTTGGATTGGACCTGACTGTTTATTATGTACTTTCAAAATTATTGATGTGTTTCCAGTCTGCACTGATGAATTAAATTGTAAAGCTTCGTCCTCATTTAATACTTTGATCATTTCTGCTTCTGCACCAATTAGTCTCTTAGTTCCTTTGCTTGTTGTACAATGGGAAGGTTCCACCTCTGTCTTTTTGAATACTTCCAGGCCTTTGCTATTTGATGCTAAATCTTTGTTCTCTGATTCATCAAATTTGAATTCACTTGCCATTATTTGGCTTTGCTTGAAATTGCCCTCACACGTTTGGTTTGGATTGAATTCATCTGCATGTGACCGTGCAGGTCTTATTTCATTTTCATCTCTCTCATTCTCCTGTAATGGATTTTCACTGTTTTGGTTCAGCCTGAACTCCTCACATTGCTTTTCATCTGCATACCTTTGGGAGATTTCACACTCTTCTGTTTTATGTGGCCTAAATATCTCCTCTTCTCTAGATACTTTATATGCCATACAGTTATTCATTATCCCTTCCTCCATGTCTTGCCTGGATGTGGAATAGACAAACCTCTCCCCGTTCTTTGTCCCCTGTTGGATTGTCTCCCTAAATGCCAGCGTGTCATCCATCGCATTGTGTGCAATACCTGTAACCTCCCCTTCCCTGCTGGAAGAAAGACCCTCATCCAGCCTTACTCCCTGTGAGATCCTATCAACGGTGCTGGTATTCTGAGACTCTGGCGTTATTGTCATGTCTGTTGTCTCAGACTCCCCTGAGCTTGTTACTAAGTCAGCTGTGTGTGGTGTGAAGGGCTCATCTCCTCCTATTCTTTCTGCTCCTCCTATTATTCCTTCTCTTCCTCGCTCCCAGATCGCATGCTTGTGACACTCAGTTGAACTGTCAACAGAGCCCTCGGACACAGGCGTTGCCCCCTTGAGGCTAAATTCCCGCGGAGTGTCTGTAACGGAGTTTGTCTCTGACCTTTGGGGGGCATCTTGTGTCACTGTGTTGTCATCTTTTAGGCTGGTGACACATGCCTCCGCTGGCTGGTGGCCTTCAGTGTTCAATGAAGTGTCTGACAGCAGCTGACATGCAGCTGAGGTGTGTGCATGTAAGGTGGTGGGTGTATCCATGCCCACCTGAAATTCATTCTCTTGACTGCTTGCTGCACATTGGGTTTTGGGCTCTTTATCATTTGAGGGAGACACCGACGCTGCTGTCTGGAGCCATTCTGACTCTGGAACACCAGAATGGCCTGTACAGCTCCGCCCATTAAGAAATGCCTGCCATGAATCGCACACGGAGGTTTCTTTATCAGTGGTATCATCTGTACCGTTACGAAAGGTCTCCCAAATATCATCAACAGATGATGTATCTTCTTTATTTTCCACTGACGTTTTTGACAAGGTCATTTTAGCTCTCCCAGTCCAGAGGTCATCCATGTGAGCAGTCCCCCACTGATGGGCTTTGTCATTGTTCCAGTCCAGTGTAAGCAGAGGAATCTGGTGGTAGGTCAGCACCTGTGGACTCTCGTTGGATTGTTTCTTTTGCCATTTATGGAGAAAGCTGGCAGAGTCCTCCCACGAAGGCTGAGAAAGTTTCTGGCCACTGGCTAAGTCATGTGAACAAGCCATTGGTACTTGCTGCCTCCTTTGGGAGAGGCAGTCCTGCACACGTGCCAAACGTGTTGCTCTGCGTCTGATTTTTATGTTATCCACCTGTCAAAAAGGCCAAAGGTTAAAGGTCAGGCCAAGTGTATGAACTACTTAAAACAGCACAACGTTTTGCTAGTCATCTACTTTAAATCCTAATACTGGCTTGATGACTAAAAATGTATATAATGGCCCATTTATTGAGTAGTCTTTGACATGTAACATTACTGTGGTGATGCAATGTGTTGCAATACTGCTGCAACCACAGCACATGAGCCTATTTTTGTTTACATCATCAACTTCCTTCATGTTTGCATGTAAGTTGCATTTATTATTAATAATTTGCACATGAGTAATTTAAGACATGTTCAAGTGTCAGGTTAGCTGATCTTCCATATCCTTTTGGGACCCACTCTGCACTGTACAGTATGGCACGTATCTTTGGCTCTTTGCAGAAAGAACACACATACTTTCTCACTGTATATCTACAGTTTATTTCTGCAGCTGCAAACAAACAAACACAGTGTTTGTGTGACCACACAATATGATCAGCATTGATCGTGTGTTATTTTGTTGCAAGGGCTGTTTACTTCAGGGTGATGTTGGTGTTTCATTTCCCCCTCCAGACTTTAAGAAGAGTTTGTTACTCCAAAAAGATAATAAATGAACCTCACCAAAGGTTTGTGTTCTTCACAGTATAGCAATGATGGTATCTCTGCGCTGTCCATTGTCTTTCTGTCAGCCTTGTCTGCTTTATGTGTGGCAAAAAAAAAGACAAACACAAGGGTCAAAGTTTGCTTGCACACAAACAAACAAATTCATGTACAAATGCACACACATATAAGCACTAAGTATACACACCTGCAGCTACTGTTGGTGTGTTACTGGTCTGTTCCTCTGTACTTCCCCTCCTGTGGTTCAAAATAAAGTAACACAGTAATGTTACACAGATGTATGTCATGTTGTATTTTAGGAGGATCATTTAAAAATGCAGAATTTGTTTCAACAACTATTTGACAAAAATATCCAAACATGGGCTATCTCTTTTTAGAGTTATTTATAGCACATGTTATTTTTATGACTAGATTTTTATAAAATGGTACAATAGACAGGGGTCACAGATTATGCCAAGTCTGTGTATTTTATCAGACATCCTCATAAACTTTTTATACAGTTTTTATTTCTCACCTGACCCTGTCAAACTCTACCTGCACCACTACTGACCTTGCTATTATCATGATAAGCAGTAAGAGGTGTACACAAAACAGCTGTGATCCTTGTTTCCATGCAGACAGCATTTACCTGTGCCAGCAGACTTTGAAATTGACCCAATTTAAATGTATGTCAATTTTTAAAAATGTTTGAATGTTTTAATTTGTGAGTTGGTGTCAAAGAGGATAAAGTGTGCAGATTTGGCTTCCCTTGCCATGATGAGACGTCATGGAAACATGGACAGACACCTGACCTTAAAAGGGCAATATGTGTTCTGCTTTTCAAACATCCATTACTGAAAAAAAAAAGTTACATAACTGCTTACTGTAAACACCCAAAGGCCCAGCCAGCAGGCAACATTCGCTTATGCTTCCACCAGCTTGTGGTGCACACTTTTAATAGAAGTAAATCTATTAAAAGTGTGCACCGATAGATCTAAATTCATTTTATCTGAAGAATAATTACTATGTATTTGCATCTATTGCTGAAATACAAGGTTGGCATGACGTGACAGCAGAGGCACGTTTAAAAACGATTCACCATTAGGTTCTCTCACCTAGCTTTGAGACAGCTCCTCTTGCTCTTGTAGCTGGTGCTCTCCTCTTGCACTTGAGGCTCATGCTCCTTTACTTGTACTTTCTGGTGGCAAAACAGCACATAGTTAATTTCCTTGTTATTAGCCCAGAAAGTGCCCACTGACGTTTCATAGCGCAGACAGATCTCCACTCTGGTCCCCTCTCTCTCAAAGGGAGGAACCAGAGTGTACTTAAAGGTGAACCTGTCTGTTTTCCTATCACTGGATCCAGGCACATACTCCGCCAACAGGTCAAAGTAGCTTGTCCAGCGATCCAGGGTCATTCGGACATAAACAGACTTGCTGTAGCAGAGGTTGACCACCCGGATGATGCCCCGGAGTGTGGTGGTTCCCGGGAGGAGCTCAATGCTTTCCAGCTCAACCATCTGCGCTTGTAACCTCTGGTCCAGCTCTTCTGGTGACGAGGGGACTGTAAACAGACAGGACATGTAGAACTCCTCCAAGGGACGGGTTGCCTCCTTCTCAGGGGGCTGGCTGACTTCGGACTCTGTCACATCAGCATTGTCAAACTCCTTAACTGACACCAGGTTGAGGCCAAACGCATCGGCGAATGACACCTTCCTCCGAATGACCGGTGGGGGCTCTGATTCAGAGTCCTCATCTGTTTCCTCGTCTGTGGTGGAACCTGTGGGAGATGAGGCCTCTGTTCCTCCCTCTTCCTGCTCCTCACTTTTTTCCCCTTCCTCCTCCTTCATCATAACCCCATCCTCTTCCAAGGGTTGGACATACAGAGCCTCCATAATGCGTGATGGCCTCAGAGGCAGCTGTCTGCCTGTCCTGCCGTCTGTCTGGCTCGGAGGGTGGCACACACCAGAGTGCCTCTAGCCTGGCTACAGTGATACTGTAGAAGGGAGAGCGGGGAGAGGACGTGACTTGACAGATGGAGTTCGGTTACAGCTGAACATTGTGAGTCTGAGCCAGGCCTATTAATAGGACACACATAACTAGACCGGTGCAGGCCAGTTATCCTCTCAGTTATCCTCACACAATATGTTTGCTAGTTACAAAATAAATAAATGAAATTATAGCTTTGAAAAAGCGCTCTAAACTAAAACTAACTAAAAACAAGTCTGTTTTGGAATATTGACTGGGTGTTTATTTTGTGATAAATAAAAAAACATAAGAATATTCACAAATCCAAACAATCTGCATTTTAACTTTACTGTCCGTTGTACAAAAGACAACAATGATTGCTGAGATGTGAATTTTGATTTGAGTGTAACATCTGTGAAGGCCATGTACTTATCTGTGAGCAGAAATGTTACCTGCTTATTTATACCAGATACTGTATCTCTGCTTTCTCTTTTACACTGTGAATACATTTTCTTTCATGATTGTATATCATTTTGTTCCCATGTGATGTGGGATGATGTGAATAAACAGCAGGACAGCTGTAAACTAGATGGAGATGGAGCATCTTTCATGATTTACAGAAATGGAAATTGAACTACCCCTTCCTGGCAAAATGCTTGAACAATATTTTACTTACTTTTATTTGCTTTAACTGGGTAAACCCTGCACGAATTTATATATTGCTCTGATATAAAGTTTGCATTTCACTTCTGTTCAAAAGTAAACTGCCCTTTTCAAGAGTTTGAAAAATGTGCATGAAGAATATTTCTACAATATAAAGAACATTTTTATTTATTCTGTCATGGATGGCAGTGTCAATATGTTGATTAGATGGTCCTCCACTGTGCTCCAGACTTAAATATGTCAACACCTATTGGTTGGATTGCTTAACTTTTGTACAGACACTGATGTCCACTTCTGAATGAGTTGTAATAACTGGTGATCTTTCATATAACACCACCATCATGTCAAATTTTTGGGTGTATGACCAAATGCCAGCAAAACTGATTACACTTCTATCGGCCTCAGCTGCACTTTTGTGTATGCTAAAACTGAGATGGTGAACATGGTAAACATCAGCATGTCACCATTGTCACTGTGAGTTTGTTAGCATGCTGATGTTAGCATTTAGCTCAAAGTACCGCTGTGCCTAAGTTCAGCCTCACAGAGTTGCTACTGTTATGTGTAATGTTTAGTTCCTGATTTTACAATGTTAACTATTAGTAACACTGTTATGGAGAATTGACATAATGTTGTGCTGCAGGATGCTGCAGTGAGTAGACCTGCAGTTGGAGGGCCACAGTTTAAGCACTTTTGTCGTCTGGTGCTGAATTGATCTCAAGACATAGTAACCTTACCTTCATCAGGTTCTGACGTCCATGTGCAGACTGCAAAAAAAAAAAAAAAAAAAAAAACAATAAAAAAGAGACAATTTCCCTGTTGAGATCAACAATGTCGCAAATCATTATTAGTTCCTAGAGTGTGCTGAAAGGCCTCTGTGTTAAGGAAGTATGGTGTCTGGGTTGAGTATCTACAGATCCTCTCATATCATAGGTATTGGAAGCAGCCTTCATTTTTTAGGTTCACTGCATCTCAGAACAGAAGATTATTCTGTTCTTTATTGCAGATTGAGTTTGTTTTTGTGTGTGTGTGTGTGTGTACGTGTGTGTGTTTATGTGTGTGTCTGCCTGTGCCAACGTCTCGGATAGGAAGTTCAACTAATCCTTGATATGCAGTGTAACTATACCCCAAAATCCAGTATATCTTGTAAATAGACTTTAGAGCAGGTTATCCAATACTTCACAGGCAGGTGAGTGGGTTTTTGTCCTCAAAGGACCCTTTGTTCCACGTTTTGAGGCCAAAGAGGTTCTCTTTTTACTTTTAATTGCAGTTTTGGTCTTTAAATAGTATCAGAGGTTCACCTTTGCAAGTTTTGTAAAGGCAGACATTAGATATATTAACAAATGTAAAAAAATGTTATTAATAGTTACATACAAAAATTTTAAATACTGTTGACACCAAATGCATATAGTCGGTAATAATGTAATGATTATTCCAAAAATGACTTCACACAAAACATGTTTTAGATATTCTCTCTACATTACTTTATTCACATTTAGAAAGAAAGTGGACAAAATATCAGGAACAACTTAACAAGCTGCTGATAAAATGAAAAAAAATCAAAGGTGGTTTTAACAAAAATGTGCTTGTTCCTAGTATGTTGTCAAGTCTTTGAATTCATCAAGAGGACATCTTGTATGTCTATTGTATATCAGTAGATGGCACTATGTGATCAGAGTCAGTAAGTGTCAGATAAGCCTGCACCTAAGCCAATTGAATTTGCATTTTCAGTTTGCAATTATTTTGTGAGTTTTAAATGTGCAGATATTGTTAGAGAAAAATAATTCTTTATAAAGGACAGGGGAAATAAGAATACTTCAAAAGTATTATAAATTACAGTCCATTGCATTGTGTTACCTTGGACAGACTGTTATAAAAAATGACCAGTAGGTGGCAGCATACCACCACAATTCCATGATTCTTGTTTTCCCTTCTCATTCTCATCACTTCCCAGATACTTACATTTGAGTTTTAATACCAATTAGGATTTATAACACAAACAAAAACACAAGGATCTATTGTGATCAATACTATTGCATGTTAGGCAAAATGACATGCGTTCCTCATATTTTCAACTGGAACAATGCCTGTTTTTTATCACATCAAATAGAAATTTCACTGACAATTTTTCTCTAAAACTCGGACACTTTTAGGACATTTTGGTTATACTATTTGGCACCGGTGCAGGCTATTCCGTGCCTGCTCACCAATGTGGAGAAATAGTTTTACAAGTACTGGTAAAGGAGTGCAGTATAAACATTTGAACAACAATATCTAATCAGGAGAATAAGGAGTGTTTTATGTTTTTATTTTTAAAATAATCCGCCTTATTAAAAATTAAATTGACACTGGCATAGGGAGTAAGACACATCGGCTGCAAGCTGTGTTTCTTTCATTTAAAAAACAAAACAAACAAATGTAAGACTTTTCTGCCTGCACAAATCACATTTTCTCAATTGTCATTGTCATTCATGATATAAATAACATAAAATATATAATTTTTAAAATGTTAAGGAATAAGATACACTCGCGTTTTTTACATCTTAAAAACTTGCCCCGACCGCCCCTGTTTTTCCTTTCTTTCAGTTGATAATAATCTAGTCATTCTTTTCTTGACCGTGAACGTCTCAGTGGTTTGAAGAAGAAGAAAAAAAAACAGAAGAAAAGACAGACGAGACAGAATAAAGCAAACCATTTAAACCACTGCTCAATGTGTGACTGGCTTCGAATCTGCTATTAAATGACTAAATTACCTTGTGAAGGGTAAGAAAATTCCTTCAGTCAATCTTTTTATATCTTCTTTTTGTTATAAAGTATTTACTTAGCAGTGATTTTATTAGATGATATTTAGAATAAGTTGCACTCTACAAACTATGTTTACATTAAAATACGTAACTGCGTATTTCTATAACAAATAACAATAATAATCATAATTATTTACAAGACATTTACAGATATAAATTGCCCATCATTTTACAGGATGCACACACTTCCGGACGACCATTAATAAATCCGGTTTTCTCTTATTTAATGAGGGGCATGTACAATGTATTTCTAATTTAAAATGTGTGACCAAAAATGCCAAACCAGATGCTAAACATACAGTTTACATTCTCACTTGAAGGATCCTCAAGCTCTAGTCTATTCTCTTACCTAGTGGTGATATTTACACAATTACACAAAGGTTATCTTAATTTTGCATCGATGCAGGCTAATTCCATTCATGTCCACAGCCGTGATTATGCATTGCTTTAATGCGACATAGTTTAGCTATATACATATAACAGGAAAAAAACACACAACTTCCTATTAGAAAAGATTAAAACGGAGAAAATAAGGCTTTGATGTCGGTCTCTGTGTGGTCACTATTAAGTATTATACCGCAGAAAAACTGGGAGTCCTAGTTGAAAGAGGAACATTAAGGGAATATTGATTTCCCCCCCACATATACTTCCCACTTGCGGGTGTCTTTGCAACACAGCGACTTCTTGGTGATCCCCATCATATTATCACAAGTTTCTAAGATACAGGAACTGGCGCATTTGTCTTTAGGTCAGAAGGACCGTCCCGTTACTGGAAGATTACCGGTTCAATCCCCGACAACAGAAATGTATGGCGATGCCTAACGTGGAAGCTTCCTGAACCTTCAGATATGAACGGCCGCTGTCAGAGAAACACGATACCGTAAAACGTTTGGAAAGGGGGGGAAACAAACTTTTAAAAATACTTTTTGTTTAGCAGGTGGCCCTGACGTCACACGGGGTCGCAGTACGCCCAAAAATAACAACACACCTCCGCGTACAAGCAAGTGCCTCCCCCGGGGGGGTTTCTAGTCCCAAATATACTTGCTTTCTGGGGATACAGCTTGATGTGTGTTTGAATCGTAACGAGAAAAAAAACAAGCCGCGTCTTCCTCGCATTGCGCGTCATTCAAACAGGACTCAGTGTACTGCTTTCCCCTCTGTTGCATTAGTAATAACAGCGGCGTTGACGGGAGACAGCAGGAGAGAGTGTGTGTGTCTCCGACAGCGGTGCCCAGCGGAGGAATATTTTGAGCTTTTTATTTACTCTGCTGCTTGTTGTTCATTTTCTCTGAGTTATGGTGAACTTGGACAGTCACGTGTGAAGATCTCTGCAAGTATAGAGGACGGCGACTTCTCACCTGGTGCGTCCCTTTGACTTTACCGTGAGGGAAATATACCTGCCATTTTTTGTGGTAAGTTTTTCTGCCCAAGAGCTTATTTCTCTCCGCACTCTTTGACTTTTTTACTCCTCTGTCCACTGCACTGAATTAGGAAGTGGTCCGCCGGCCACAAGTTTGCCTTGCGTTATCGAGCGCTTTGCAACTTGACTTGCAACATTGGGCTATTATTTGCACGTTGCGCGTGGACTTCCTGTGCTTTTTGATTACCGAGCAGCTGTTAACACATTTCACCTAGCGCAGGCTTCGGCTTTTCTATGTTAGGACCTCCAGCTAGCACTGTCCAGGCACTGCCTGGTCTGATCGCTGAACACTGACTTTTGAAAAGACGACTTATTGTTTCCTATCTGCATATTGTTTTAAACTTTTATTTGAATTTATAAATGCTGCTTGCAAATTTTAGCAAAAACAAAATTTAAAATTTACCACCAAGTGATAAATAACATATGAGAAAACTAATTTTAAAGCGTATTCTGTTCATAAATGTGCTGAATGTGGTAATAATAGTGACAACTGTCCTATGCGATTTTTATTTGACGTATTCGCGCCTTTAACAACAAATAATGTCAGATTATACCTACATTAATGTCAATGAAAGCTGGTTTACTATCTATTTAGTGTTTGCTGTAATTTATTGGTTATTTCAGTAACTAATTAATTAAAACAGCAAAAAGGTTAATTAATTATATGTAATGCAACTTGTAATGGCTATATCACATTAAATCTATATGGCATCTTATTGTTATGTATCAAATAGACAGGGATTACTGCAGTCTTTAAAATTCCTTTACTGTTGTAGCCATGTTATGTTATCACCTGTGACACACAGGGGTTGCATATAGTTTTTAAAAGCATTTTTTCATCAATGATCATGTTTTTAAAAATACCTTTCTCTCAGTTTCTTAAGTTCAAGCCTATACATTAAAAATTAAATGCAATAAGCCTGAAAGCATAGGCTGTATAATTTAATTATCTATGCTTTGTCTGCATGGTCAATATCTATGATTATCAGCAGTCAACACCTTACCGTGCTTGCTTGCTCCATTTTTATATTCCATCTTTTTTCGCTGTCCAGAAACAAATAGGGATGCTGGTAGCATATTAGTTTTCCTCAGGATTAACCTAAAATTCTGTCTAATTAAGCTAAAGACTGAAAGCTCATGAAAGCCTCTACTGATTTCCTCTTTCACTCTCTGTGTCTTGCCACTGTTCTCTTGCATTACTGAGGCCCCAAAAATCAATAGATGTAACTGTTTTGTTTTTTTTTGGTAAAGAAAGACTAACAAGGTAGTGGGAGCTGCTGAACTCTTCGGGCCTGTTCTCTGATCAGCCTTCACCCCTGGATTAGCTGGATCGACCCTCCTTGTTCAAGCCGCAGGGTGCACAGGTGTTCCCTCCTCAGTTATGCAGGTGTGGGCCAGTTCCCCCCTCACTCAGCAGCTCTCACTCTTCAAAGGCCAGGCGGCAATAAATGCCCCTTGTGAAATATGTCAGCGACAGTGCACAATCAGCCCCTTTGTTGAAGTGCTCCTGTAATCATTTCTTAAAGCATGTTCAAAACAGGCCGTACTCTCTTTTTACTTTTGTTTACTTGCTGCCGGTGTGGTGTTTGCGTTAAGTAAGGTCACTTTATTCTGTAAAACAGGATGCAATTTTTCGTCAGGACAAAGGGAGAGATGGAGAGAGACTTGCCATTAGTCTCCAACCAAGACTGACCGTTGTTGGGAGCAGTGCACTTATTACTCTGACTCTCCCCACTCTGCATCCATTTTTTGATTGCTGCATTTATCATCGGGCGGTCGTGCTCTACATTATGGTAATAGGAAAATGAATGTCCTCCACAGGATTAATGTGTATACCCTGTCATACGTTTCAATCATTTATCAAAATTAAGATTCAGCTTTCAGCTCAATGGACACCGGTTGATGCATGATTTTATCTTAGATGTGGAAATTGTTGCTTCCAGCTGAGCTATAGTAGGTTGTGCTTTGCAATTTATTTGTAATTCTGAGAGTCCTATGAAAACTTGTGCGTTTACTGGGAACACAGGAACTGTTCAAACTTACAATACATGGCAGGTGCAAAATTATGTGTGCAAAAGTGCAAATTTTATATAAGTCCAGAAAGTGGACATATATGACATCCATGCTGTTTTGAGACGGACCACTTCTTAGGCAATGAAACACTTGCTCACTTTTGGATTAGCTATTGAATTGCACCATCACCCATCCCCCAACACCTCTGTAATGAAACAGACTGCTCGCTCAACCCTTGAGGTGTTGCTGCATTTGGTGGTGGGGGGGGGGCAGGGTAAGAAAATCAAGGGATTGGAGCACCAGCTTCACTTTTCCAAACATCTCACTGAGCCCCTTCCGTGTTACCTACACAGTGTGTTTTCATATACAGCTAACTTGGCCCCGTTACTAAGCTTGAAGGCAATTAAATGGCCTTATGTTCAGGTTTTATCCCCGTTAACTTCATAGAAATGTTTCCATGACAACCTCCATGCAAGTTAAAGCAACCAGAAGTGATCAAGTCCTTTTTTTTTCTCCCCTCCTCCCCTTTCATCCCCCACCCCCCCTCCCGCTTTGGTTCCCTCCCCCCTCCTGTGTAAGAATGGAATTTGTGTTGACAGTTTTGGCCTTTAATGGCACTTTTGTGCCTCTCAAAAGTATTTGTTTACCAGGATCATATGCTGCAAGCTGTCAGACTCAGAGAGATCGACTTCTTAAGATAAAAGAGTGTATTACATGCTTAAGAGGCCACCCTTTTGCACTGTAATTATCCACATCACAGTAATGATGTTTTGTGTGCCACAGTTACTAAGAGTCTTGAGACAGCTCAGACTTTTTTAGTTACGCTCGGGGTCACTTCTTAAGCCCGACTCCACACTGTTTGAGTGAGAAACGTTGTGACTCTTTGGCTGGAGAAAGCTGTGCAGGGTGGGGTCAGGGGATGAGGATTAGAGGGGAGATTGCAGGCTGCCCGCACAAGGGTGAGTTAAGAGCTATCTGAGGAAAGAGTCAGTCACTGACTTACTTTTTCACACTGGCCATTTGTTTCATCTCAGCTCATAGCCACATGTAGAATTTATTTATATAGAGTTTATTTTTATGGGTTTTCATGTTTGCTTGGCAGAGTCAAAAAGACTATGTGGTTATATATTTACTTGGACCAAAACAATTTAAGTGTCAAAATATCTTGCAGAGATTGTTCTGCAAATATTATATCTTGCGTCATCGTACCGCCCTCCAAGGATTGTAAAGCCACAAACAAATGACTCAACTCTCACAAGCCAAGTAGCTTTTGGCCGGTGCGTGTGTCAGAGTCTGAAATGGAAAGGGACATGCATGCTAAGTTATAAAACAAACTTATGATTTGTGTACACAGTATTTCTTTAAAGCTTTGTTAAATAATGTATGCCTTTTCATAAGGCTTAGAGTTCACCTCTTGGCACCACAGTCTTGACAGTGACCTTGTAGTTAATCGTCTGCCGTTGATATGACACTCCAAGCTGCCATAAGCTTGGCCTGTAACACTAGCTGACCTGTCTCTCTGTTTATCTAATAAACTATGTACTCCATTTGAATCACAGTACACCAACAGCAGCCACAGGCTGTGCTTGTTTTTTTTTCCCTACTTGCTTTTTTCCCTTTCCTTGTTGAGTTAACAATTGCATGTTTACTTGCTGGTCAGTGTGGTGTGAAGGCATGACAGCTTTTATTCAAGTCACGGTCAGATGGACAGTATCCTGGTGTGAAAAAAATGTGGTGTTTTAGGGGTGTTGCCCTGAATTAAAGATAGAGGGTCACTCATGGTAAAAGGCAAGGTCACTGTTGCTCAGACCGTATTCGGCCATCAGCCTGTCACTCGTAAAACAGTCAAAACCTCATGTGAGACAGCGCTGAAGCTAACAGCGGTAGATACAACCCAACCATCATTTAAAGTGCCTTTTTTGTGAAGACATCTGTAGCATCTGTTTAGCAATGAAAACCTCATTGGATTATTAGTGGTGTGATAGATATGCTGCACATTTGACAGTACAAGTAAAATTAGGGGAAAGGAAAATAAAGTTACACTTCTTTCGTCATTTCCAGTCTCCCAAAGACTGTTAAGTATTTACGAGTTGTATCCAGGTCAGAAACACAAACAAACAGTCGGTGCGTTCGCTCTGCCTCACATCTCCAAGGACCTTTCCTCTTTACCCAGAGAGACGCAAAGAGAGAGAGGGGGAAAAAAATGTTTATTTCAAACATGTTGTGTGAGGGGAAAAAAACATGGGGGGGGGATTCGTGATAGTAACCGTTTTTGACAGGCACATTAGGCTGCAGAAAGAGCATCCAGCTCGGGGCTGAGGGCATATGGTGCTGCCTTCTGCCGGCGTAGCTCTAGACCAAGTTACAACACTCGCGCAGGGTCACGACTGTCTCAGGTTTGTTCCTTCTGTCTCACCATCTAAATAAAAACAAGAGAAAAAAGGGAAGTGGGGGGTTGGGTGGTGGTGGCAGTGGTGTTGAGTGGGGTTGGCTGGGCATGGGTGTTGTACAGTAGCTATGTTTTTCAGTAAAGGACACAAGGAATGTTTCCAGTCGAGCCCTTTGGGTCAGGACATCATTTGCTCCAAATGTGAAGGGGGTGGGGGGCTTCATTTGACATTTTCAGAAATGCATCACTTTTACGTTTGGGTTGTTTCACAGCAACACACTCCACCACAATTTGTGTTTCTGGCTTGGCAAAAATAAATTTGCATGAAACACAATGGCAGTTATCTAGTTACAGGCAAGTATAGTGTAGTGATTTTATCTCCTTTCAGCAGCTGAACACCCAGCTTGCGCTCTTGGATGGCAACCCCTAATCCTACTCTAAACAGTAACCATGTTTTCACCACACTGCCTCTGTTAGGTTTTCTCCTTTGTAATGTGGAGAGGATGGACTTGGATAATGTGTAGGATGACGCAGGGCTCTGGTCTGAAGACAGCAGATCGGTGGGAGGGTAATTACAGGCTACTGTGCGGCTCTCTGGATTTTCCCTGGATCACAGCTATAGGCCTCGATGCTCAGCCTTCAATGCTCCTCTCTGAGAACGAAATAAAATGGCCACAACATATGGACACAGCAAAACAATGGTTTATTTTTATGATATTTGATGAGTGGTTTTTAATTTAGATTGTCACTTCTGGCAAGCAGCAGGGCAGATGGTGCAAACTTGAGTGCCCATTAGAGCCTAAATACCTCCAGGCAGCTGTTGCTCATAAACTTTTTTTTTTTCTCCTGCATGTTATCCCCCTCCCCCGCATTTCCTCTCTTTAACACGGCCTGGGTCAAGAGGAGTCAAACCTGTTACAACACCTGTTTCTGCATATGCAAATCTGTTGTTTTGTCATTTCATTAGGCAAGGCAAAAAGACACGGGTCCCTTGTGGTTGCAAATGCGACTGGCACTGGGCCCAGTTGGCATGCTACACAGCAGAGGGATGCTTGAGGCGGGGTGAAGGGAGGGATGAGAAGTTGGGTTTGTGTATCAAAGTGACTCAGCCGTCGGATGCCTTCACATTACAGCTCAATCTGGATGGGTTCGTATTATTCGGAGTCCAAGTTGTGGAATTGGGGGGTGGGGTTGTAACTCCCCCTCGTATTATCTTTATCTTTTCTGTAAAGAGTTGCTGGAAGTGAATGACAAAGGACATGAACAGTAGCCAAAAACTGGCACACGCGTGTCTGGCACACGCAACCCCTTCCTCTAACCCCCCCCCCTTCCCAGTGTCCTCTATTCTCCCACTCCTCCCATCCGCATCCCTTCATCATCTGGCGCTCTCCCGCAGTGCTCGCCTCTTAACCACATGTGCCAGTGCCGGGCCTGCTCTTGCTCCGGGGCTAATTGTTCACTGGTAAACTGCATGCTTGTTGGTGGGGGTCTCTCCAGACACACCGCTACAAAGCAGGATGATGGCGGTGGGTGGGTGGGGGTACAGATCATGATCTCTCCATGCAGTTTATTTTCCCCCATATAAGTCTGAAGATTGTCGGTTGTAATCCGGCCTGTGCGCCGAATGCAACAAATACACCATGAAATTAAAGGTTATTGCAGGAGCGTAATGCAAAAGCTCTGTTCGAGATTACCAAAGCTGTTTGCAGACCTAGAGAGAATGACAGGGAGGAGACAGAAGAGTAGGCTTTTCTTTCCTGTTTTTTACAGTCCAAGCATCTCCCTCTCCCTCTGAGGAACTGGATTGGTTTGTCATGTTTTGACAGGTATATATTAATACTCTTTGATTTTCAGTCCAGTTGTATAAAAAGCCTTAAGGGCAGTTCATTTAGAGCAACTTCGAAAGGCGGCTGTTGAATTTTCACTATATTCGGTTTTCTTTTCCAGCGTGACTAACCTGTGTCCAACTGCAGTCTAATCCATTGTAACTTGTTCTAATCTAATGCTGATGTAGTCTTTTCATGAGTGCCTTCCTCAGCCTAGAACTAAGAGTTGAGAGATGGATGGATGGATGGAAAGACCTATAGGACTTGTCCCTGTGCTGAGCTAATCTCATCTGATAACTGAGGCCTCCTCCCTCTCCTTTCTTGTCCCCCCCTCAATGTCTTCCTCCTCTCTTCTCTGCCTCCCTTCTCTTGGTGGGTCTGATTTGTAGTTGTGCTCCTCTCTCACCACACAGACGGCATTAAAGCCAGGCCCCACAAGCCCCCTCTGATATGGGAGAGTTCATTAGAGATGTGCCTTTGATGGGCAGCCTTTTCATGTGACTACCGGTTTTTCAAATACCTTGATGTAGAAGCTTAAGAAGGCATTGTGCAGTAAGCCCTCCTTTTGATGCGACTTATTTAGATCTGCATAGTAAATCAGGGGGGAGTAAATAACCAGCCAACAGATGGAAGCAAGGAGATAAGGAGCCAGCGAACAATCGCATTTGTATTTTGTTATGATGTTGACAGCAGCTAAAATTCACTAATCTAGAGCCACTGATCTGCATTTCAAAGAAATCTCATTTAGCAGCGGGGAGGATAAAGTTCCTCTCATTGTGTCTATTTTATTGCATTCTTCGCTAATTTATCTGCCCACAGATTTAACGTGCAGGGCTTGGTCGTAGGAGCTGGCGTCCGTGCATTGCATAGGGGGTCTTAAATACTGTGAAAGCGGTTACGTCTAGACTGTGAGCTGAGGGTAATTACACGTCTGACCATGAATAGAATGAGTTTGAAGACTCATCTTTCTTCGGGTGGGCCTGAATTGCTCGACTAACACTGATAAGGAGCATTTGGTCCCCACAGAAATATTGCCAGTGACTTTCCATAATTCCCCCACCCCTTTTCCAACACCAAGGATGGTATTTACTTTTAAGATAAAGTTATTGTGTACAGTAATCTGACTTGTTAGCATAATGTCTTCTTTCATTGCAGGACCCTCCTTTTTCTGCAGTGTGGAGGTATTTGTGGTCCGGGTCTTAAATAGTTTATCTTGACTTAGTGCACGAGTGCTTTATGTAAATATCAGCCTATAGCATTATTAGGCCTTCATGAATACTTGAATGCATTTGCCATATTTATAAGTTGATAGAATTTACCAGTGGTTTATATTTGGCATAAAGATGTGTGGTATTTGTAAATCCCCACGAATTGGAGGTCATACAGACTAATAGCATTCCTAATGCTTTTCCAGTGAATAAAATATGACATCTGCACAGCCCAGAGGTGTTGAGATATTGAAGTCTTCTTAGCAGCAAATAATTGTAAGTAGATCATGTTTTATATCTAAATTATAGTTAAAACCAAAGTATTTGTTTGTTTTAATTGACTGTGAGCTTGACAGCTTTAGTCATCCCATGAAGCTAGGGTTTTTTAAAAATCTCATTATAGGTTTGTTAATTTTATTACTCTATATACATAGAACTATATTTCTCAGATGTTCAAAATGTAGATGTACACAATACAATTTAATCATGATTATATAATGCCCTATTTGTTTCTAAACTTGTCAAACCTTTTCATATCTGTTGTTACATTGCATTAGTTGGTGCCCACCCCCGCCTCAAACCCTCTCACCCCATTCTGTGTAAATGTTGCACAGCAATCTGTTTCCACAAACTCAAAACAGTGAAAAATTATAGCAGTTGGCATGTTTTGTTTTCAGCTGTGCTCTTTGAGCTGAGGGCTTTTTGTACAGTTCAGAGAGCACATTCCTTAGGATTCAGCACTCGTTGGTTGCCTGTAGGGGTCATTGGAATTCTGGGAGAATAAAAGGGAGAAAAATCTCAGAGAGGAACATCCAGGCCATTTTGTGCCCCACATGCCCCCGGCAGCAGAAATTTGCCTCCACCACTCGCTTCAATGAGGGGAATTAATTTTTTCCCCTGATGCTCTAAATGTGATATATGTGCAGTAAAAATGTCCAGAGCACTCTGTAGCTACAGTTGTTGAATTGTACGCTCTTGCAGTAGTTGTGTGATTAACACAAAAAATCATCAATACTAATGGTCTCTAAATTATATGGATGCCATAGCATGTGTACTTAGATGCAGACAGCTGAATGGACCTACATGAGAAATCAATCGTGTCAGGTTTACAGTGTAATTTACTTGGCGTTGAGAGCGTGAGCCTTCTAGGCACTGCACCTTTTAACTTGAGAGAAGTGAGGAGTGTGTGTGGGGGGGGGACTATAGCTTGTACTGTACTTTATGTTGCCTGTTTGTGCATGTACTCACTCACACACACATGCTCTCATGCTTCATAGCATAATCCAGGTGCACTTTGTTGTTCCAAAGTTTATTGCTTTCACATACAAGCCATAAAGACAATATGCAAGACACAATCCAGCCCACACATGTCCGCACCAGCACTGAATGTGCTGAGGAAACATTTAAAAGAGGGGGGAAAAAAAAAAGAAGGGGGGGGGAAAAAAAAAAGATCAGCGTTTCATGAATAGATTTGGACTGATGGTATACCTACTGTTTTGTCTTACCTCAGATAGCTGACATCGCTGGATTCCTTCCACTCCTGTGACGGACAACAACAGCAAGTTCTCTCCCTAAGGGTAAGTATTTGAACATGGTCCCTTCATGTCCATCTGTCAAAGAATCCTCAACCTTGAGAAAGATTAGAGTAGCATTAACAGTGTCTTTTCAAGGATCAGTGTTAAAATGAACAGTAACCTACAGTGTATTCTCAAGATCATTCCAAGCAAAACTCTTTTAAGGAATGAGTTGTTTTTGGTTTGAACAAATGGATAAACTGATTTTGTTTTTTTTATCGAGACACCAACAGTGTCTTTATTTTTGTGTTACAGTATTGTTAACCCCACTGTGTTTGGTTGATTGTAGTGGCCAGTAGAGGTCAAGGGGGCCCCATTCCCTGCTCAAATGTAACAAATCTTAATCTTGTCCACCTTGATAGAATTCCCCCTCCACTGGGCAACCTTTCAGTTGTGCCTGTTTGGTTTTCACACCCCAAGGATTTTCAATTTACTCTAACTTAGAAGTTATGATATGCACTATGGACGGCAAATGTGGGCAAGCTTGGATATCAGATTTTTAAAAAGATTTATTTTGTTGATGTCTTGATTGAGATTTGTAGCTGACAGAATAAAGTGAACACAAGTTAAAGCCATTTTAACTTAACTTAAATTAGCTTTAATCTGATGTTAGTGTACCTGTATAGCCAGAATATTATTCTTTTCTGGCTATACAGAAACCAGATAAGGGAGAAATGGAGCTTTGCTCAATGTGATGCTCATATTTTTAGTCCAAACCACTATGTTTCCCCCTTGTTTTTTTTTTCTTTTTAGGATGAAATATGCACACTCTGCGCCCGTAGAAAAAAGCAGACGACACACACTGTAAAGT
This sequence comes from Micropterus salmoides, assembly GCF_014851395.1. Taxonomy (NCBI): domain Eukaryota; kingdom Metazoa; phylum Chordata; class Actinopteri; order Centrarchiformes; family Centrarchidae; genus Micropterus; species Micropterus salmoides. The sequence goes on from NW_024041484.1 coordinate 11,722,905, forward strand.
CCAAAGTGGTAGGTGAAAGCAGTTTTCGTTGTCCTTGCATGCCTGGTGTTGTGCTTTTTCCCAGATTAATGTGCACACTGTAATGAGCCACATCAGTCATAACTGTTGGTGGGGTTTGGCTTTAGAGTAACACAATCCTGGGTGCTGAAAGGACAAAACAGCAGAGCCAGGTATGAGAAAAGTACCTATTAGTACATATTTTTGTTAGGGGTATTGTTTATAAGATCTGTAAGGTATTTTTGTGATCCTGTTAAGAAAAGTTAATTTGCCGTTTAGCATAATATAGTGGGCTTTTATTTAACAGTGTAGTGTTTAGAAAAATAGCATTTTAAAACCAGTTTCAAATTAAAAACTATTACATCTTACATCATTTAAAACCATTACAATTAAAAAGCTTTCACTTTAAAAGTTGTTGGGATGTGGGAGATTCATGTCAAGACAGATCTTTTACATTTATCAAAAGTTTTGTACCTGAATATTAAGTAATAAACATTTATGATTGAAAGGTATGGGTGATATCAAATATTATCTGTTGATGAGTTAATATCTAACAAATTCAACTTGTTGATTGATCCTGCATCTTTGTAGTTCTGCAAAACTTGTTCAACATGTTCAAAGATAGCTCCCTTTTCCAAGATAATGATATGAGATGGTGTTTGTCACCAGGTCAGTCCACAAATGAGTGTGTGGAATCTCAGGTCGCGTAATGGGAATCACCAATTATATCAGACAACATGACTAATGTGGCCACTCTATTGATTAGATCTCTTGTATACACCCATGCAGCCATGCCGCATGAGTGCCCACACACGCACAATTCCAAACGCTTTAATGTATTGATGGTGCGAAGAAACACAGTAAAATGTTTAATTTTGTTGGTTTGGAAGTATATAAACTAAACGAGGCAGTGAAGAATCATGTTTTGGGTCAAAAGAGTGGTGTGTGTGTGTGTGTGTGTGTGTGTGTGTGTGTGAGAATGTTTAAATGGAGTGATGTGCTACAGGTATGTTCCATGTGCTGTCAATCAATCATTACAATATAAATAATTTAAATACTTATGCTGTCCGTTTTCTTTGAATCCAGGCCATACGTTTTATTTAGATATTCTGCCCAACCCCAGGGTGAAAATCTATTTATCTTGCTACATCATTGTGAAGTTGCATCTTTGAGGTATAGTTATGATTAAAGCGTGTGGGCAGGAGCAAAGATGCTGGGTGGCTTGGCTGTAGAACCAGGTTCACCTCCCTAAGAGTCCTATCTTTCCAGAGTGAAGCAGATTCCAGATTTCCTTTTCCACCTAAAAGAGATTTAAATATTAGTTCTTAATTTGTCTAGTATTCAGTTAAATCTTCAAAGATGAACTCTTACTGCATATCTGCTGGCCTAAAAAAAGTCCTTCTAATCATTGCAAAAAAAGTGTAATTGCCCCAACACTACGAGCCGTACTTTCAGTGTAGACATATATAAAAATCTACAGCAATTAAATATATCTTTGGCTGCTTTAAAGAAGCTGCAGTTTGGACTGAACAGCCCTCTGCCCACATTTCCAGTTTGAAATTGATTTCTTGTCATAGATCAGAGACCTCTTGTCATTCCATTTCCAATCCTCAAATGGTTTCTCTGAGCCTGCTAACTGTCGTCCCTGTGAGTGGGCAAACAGGAGGAACCTCCACGGGTCTTTACCCTGGGCACTAAGAGCAGTCGAGGGGGTAGAGACCGAAATCAAAGGGACTTGGATCATTCCCCATTGGCAGCCTGAATTGTCTAGCTGATTTGGGATTGGTGGAGAAGGTAAAAACTCCGGGGTGGGGGTGGATGGAGATCAGGCAAAGCAACCCCCCCCCCCCCCTAATCTTTATCCACCATTAACCCCTGTGCCCCAGTGTGTGGCTGAGATCAGGGCCATTGGTCAATCCCCCATTCACTGCCATCCAGAATATTTTAAAGTTAAGCCCCCTCGCTTAACAAAAAAAGTCTTACTCATCAAAGGTTTACTTTCCCTTCTTTCCCTCTCTTCCCTCCTTTTGCTCTCAGTCCCACTGCCGTTCTTCATGCGCCCTTCTCTCTATGGTCCACTGTTTTGTCTTCACACTTAGGCAGGGGGAGGGAGAGAAGTTGGAAGTTTTGGAAATTCCCCAAGTTTCCATATTTTGACTTAATGAGGTTTGGTTTAGGGTCTGATAGTGTCGTGCTGTGAGCAAATTGGAGCAAAAGTGGATCGTCCACTGACGTCCTGCCCTTTGCTGATCCCTCGGATTAGGAGCTGTCCTGTTTTTAAATAGACTCCGGAACTGTACTTACATTATTTCCGCAGAGGAAATATTTTTCACACCTGATATGTATATTCCCAGCTTTTTTCTTTGCTGCTCCATGTGAAACCCATCAGACAGTGAACATATAACCATAACAAGACCGAATTCAGTCCAGGTCTTCTACTCCATATGAACTTTTCAGACTCTATACTATATTTTTTCTTACCAAGCGTCAGGTATTTATCTTTCCACAGGTCTGATGAGAAACAGAAATGACTGAGGGACGGAGTAGAAAAACAAGAGAGGATGTGGAGATGCAGGGTTAGACAGCTGGGAGGGAAGAAAAGAGATTGCATGGAGTGTTTGTCCAGTTGCCATGAGAATGGAGTTAGAAAGCGGGGAGGTGAGGAGGCTCAGAATGACTATTGCCATCATTCCTTAAGGAGAAGATAAAGAGGCTCAATGAGTCTATTGATCCTCGTGGCTGCCTATGCTATCCCTTTCTCTCTCTTACCCCCACTCTACTTTTTATCCAGTTGCTTTTTTTAAATGCCAAATCTTTATGCTATTTTGCAGAAGATGTGATTTTGGAAATGATAATAGGGGGAAAAAGGTAACTTTACCCTCAGCAGTGGTGGCCTCAGTATACTTGGGGGGCCCCTCCACTAGTTCTGTATATGTACACCTCATACTAGAGATGAGTGATACTTTAGAAATGACTGATTGCAAGTGCTGCATGCATCACCTTAATTTCTATAAACGAGCAGGGATCTAGTGTTTCATGTGTTATTCTTTCCCTGCAATTTAATTGGAGAAATCTTGGGTGCGGAAGCTGGACTTGATGGCATCTCTCCAAGAGTCTGAGATTATTGTGAAACCCAACCCGAGGCAGGCATGACATCAGAGCGGCCTGACTTTAGTTTGAACTCCTTATTTCAGGTGGGAAGAATTATGAGCGGCTTCACTCGCAGGTGATCGTGTCCAATGAATCGGTCGCACACAGTCGCGCATTCTTCTCCCAAGGTCTAAATGCTGATTGTCTTGACAGATTGAACTGGTGTGTTATCACCAAACTGTCACGCAGCCTCATTTTTCAGCCTGCACACATAGCTCTCAGTTTATGTTAGCCCTTCACAGTCCAGTGTTTTATAGCGAAATTGTCATTATGACATCAACAACATCTACACTAGTTTAACCTACTGATGATCTCTATTTATCTCAGGGAGTGCATAGTATGTTACAGTGTAATAGAAGTATTTAGAGTTGCAGACAAATCAGTGCTGAATTCCTAGTACTTTTGAGGCATTTCCAAAATGCAAACATTATGTATGTATGCTTTCGACAGAAATTGGTTTCTAGGAAACTATATCCACCTCAGGAGAAAATGTGACAGTGGGATTTTGGCTTCCTGGACTTGTTTAACTAATCAGATACAAAGTTTTGCATAAATGTAAATGAGATTGTTTGTTCTCTTCCATGTTGCGTATTAATACGAGATTTAGTTTAATGCGTATTTAATAAATGGAAGGACAGCATTCAAGGTGTTTCACTCAAAATATATTTCTTTGCAGATTACGTTTTTAATTACATAAGTGTGTCTAAACACTTTTTTATAAAATATTTTTATCATGAAAGGGACAAATTTTTATTGTCTTTACATTCTTAAAATTCCTTCGTGAGATGGTGCCCTCCTCCGCTGTAACGCGCTCTCTCTCTCTCTCTCTCTCTCTCTCTCTCTCTCTCTCTCTCTCTCTCTCTCTCTCTTCTTTTTTTAAGTAAAAGTTTCAAATCAAACCACACGGTCACAGCCACTGAAAAAGCTTTTACTCCAGAGGCATCAAGCCAAGCTTTTGTTCACAATGATCACTTGATCGCGGGTTGAAAAGGGATACAGGCGACAGTGAAACCCTACAAGAGCTTGGAATCTGACTTCCTCACCACAAACCGCAAGCCTAGACAGTGCAACCCTTACTACCTGGTTGGAGGCGAAATGGGCAGAAAGCATCCTCGTGTGTGTGTGTGTGTGTGTGTGTGTGTGTGTGGTGGGGGGGGGTGAGAAAAATGCGCTCACACACAGCATGCTCGATTTGGGTCATAGAGCTGACAGACAGTGGAATGTGAATGTGTGTATGTTGACAAACTCCACTGCACTCTGAATGGGGTTTGTGATTACACCTCATCATGCGCACTGCATCGGTCCTGTCCCCGGCCCCCCGATCCTTCTCACCCTCTCTCTTCCCTTTCACTCCCTCTCTCTTCCCATTTCTCCCTCTCTCACCACAGTGCCTCTTGGGCAATCATGTGGTCACACTACCTGACTCCTTGCTGCTCAAGAGTGCAGTTGACAAAAACAGCCCGAGGCCCGTCATGTGGAAAAGATTTGGTCGGCACACAGCATACATTCTACCCCCCACCCTACAACTCCTCACTTTCTCCCACTAAGTAACTGAAGCACCAGGGTGTTACCTTCTTCTGCTCACCTGTGAAAGGAAATGGCATGGCTCTCCTCCTGTCTGGGTGTGCGCGTGAGTGGATATTTATGTGTTTGCAGCTTTGTGGTCATGTTGCGTGGATGCCGCTTTAAACAGCCGTGTGTGTGTGTGTGTGTGTGTGTGTGTGTGTGTGTGTGTGTGTGTGTGTGTGCTTTCGCCAGCCCCTCTCCCTCCCACAGTCTGAGAGGTGCAGGCAGTTTCTTTTTGTCAGTTGAGCTGCACTCCTCATGTCATGTAACATAAAGCTGGTGGTCAGTGAGAGCTCTCAGCTGTCAGTCAGCTTGGTGGTCCTAGCCTGTCGAGCTGCTCACCTGTGTTTATTGGACAAGACCTGCTCTACACTACCCAGAGAGAACACCTTGTCTACCTCCCCTTTTCTCTTTCCCTCTCCCATGCTTTCTCTTTCACTTTGTTTTTTGTCTATTTCTAAGATTCTCTTTGTCTGTCTTTCTCGCTCTTTCTGCCTGTCTCTCAACACAATATAGCTTTTTTTTACTTTAGCTGCCCTCTTTTATTTTTTTAAATCCACCACTGCCTTTCCTCCCAGTTCTTCTCCCCGCTGTCCTGTACAGTTTATTCTCCTTTTCTGCTATCCTTTTGTCTCCATTCTCCCTCTTCTCCCGCTGTCCGTTCTTATTTTGTATTATTTTGGGACCTCTTTGTCAGTCCTTCGGTTTGAAGCTGCACTGTCTCTTTGGCGGCGGTGTTCATCTCTTCTCTGCACCTGGCTGAGCACAGGCGCGAGCATGAACACACCGCCGCTAGACGACTGATTGAAACTTGTGTCTCAAAGTTGCAAATGTTCACTGAAGCATTATATTATAGATAAAGTAAATAAACTAGGTTACCATGGGAGAAATCTCTGGAATAGACTGCAGTGATCGACCAGATGACACACACACACACACACACACACACACTCATAAACAGACACACATATATCAAGTGAATAGCTGAAAAGGTGTTAGTGATGTTGAGGTGTGAGCAGAGCACTGGGTGGGGAGATCTTTTCTATGGCTCAGGAATTTCACAAGTTTAATGTTTTTTGAAGAGCTCTCTAGAAAAGTAACAGTTGGATTCAAGGACCTGCAGTCAAGTGCCCGCTTATATTGTCAATCCATAGTCTACAGTCAGTGTATAGCATAACTTTATCAAGCAAAGGCCATTTATTTCTTACTTTGTGTATTTCCCGGAAGCCATACTTACAGATAGCTTTCACAGATTTTCAAAAAGCATTTTTACGAAAAGTTATTACCTTTCACCTACAGCCAAAGGTAGTCTTGATCATTTCCCCTTTTATTCACATTTTCTTGACTCTCAACTCTGTAATTCTACTTTTCTTTTCAGAAGTTCTTTCAAACCCCGTAGTCAGTCAGTCCAATTCAAAAGATTTTTGTTGGAAAGACCTATTAGCCAGGCTAGTTAGCATATTGGTTAAATGCAAGGGCTGACTCTTTGTGGCTACAGGGTGTCCACTGAACGATCCCTCAGTTTAGAGTGCTAGCGAGGCAGTAAAGCCACACTTCGAAAGAACCCCGCATTCATATTTCCACCTGGTATTATATGAAACTCCCTTGTATTTGCCGTGGTTCCATTCTGTGCCGTAAAGTGGTATAGGTGACATGGTAATACATTTGCATTGTGCACAGTGATAAATACTCTACCAGGTCTTACTCACTCCGCTGCTTCCGAATGTGTCCGAACAGCGCCTGTATTGTCAAAGGCACGGGGGTCATTCAAAACTCAGTCTCCCTCCCTTCTGCCTTTTGTCAAATATTTCTGCGCGGGTGATAGTTTTCTCATTTATTTAGTGAATAGTCGGCGGGTGAAGAAGAAAGAGAGTTTTACATTATGGAAATGATGGAATGGGTTATAATCTCCCACATATTCATCACGGCAGACATTGGACCCTTGTGATACCGTCCTCCATTTGGCTATTGTTCCGGGTCTCTTTCCACGCACTGTTCCCCTCAATAGGCAAAGCAGGCTTTAATCCTGTCTCTCTTTGGAATGACAATGTTTACTAGCTATCATTCAATAAGGAGCCAGGAGCATGACACACATCCCTCTGTCTATAAATGCTGTGCGAATGTGCTAGGACCAGATACAGAAGAAAGGTATTGTTAGCTCTCTGAGGTTAGGATGGAAGGGAGAGGCTAGTTCGTCAAAGCAGTTGGACGTATGTTTGGTATGTGTATGTTTCGTAACGCCTAAAATCTTTTCAAAACTTTTTCACTCAATTTACCTGCCTCACCCATACATACTGTATACATTACAGTTAAAGAATAAGCCTTTGGAGTTAGCTCGTCCATACAACAGCACACGGACATGGCAATGTTGGGTAATTATTGCCTGTAAGTAAGGATTAGGGTCTTGGATGTTGACAGTAAATTGGCTGTCAGAGCATGTGTTTAACACACTTTTGTGTGGGTCAGACACATTTTTGCAAAGAGGGAAGGAGTCTGTACATAGCCCCCTCCCCCTTCTTTCACGTCACCTTTGTCATGTGTTTACAGGTCACTAAATAAATATGGACTTATTTTTCTCACTCACTTATCTCTTATTGTGCAAGGACGCGCAAGCGAGCTAATGAGATTTCTAAATATAGAGGGAAAAAAAGAAATCCATGGAAGCTAAGATGTTTGTCTGGCTTTATTTTCCTCCGTTTCCTTCGCCCCCTCCAAATTGTTTTCCCTTCAAAGTCTTGACAGCATTAGGGATTAGTGGCATAGCTGCTAACAGTCATTAGTGTGTTTTCACCATTGTGTCATGCAGTGTTTTCTACCACCACCACCACCCCCAGCTTTACCTCCTGCGTCTGCCTCCTGCTTTCGTGCCAAACAAGAAATGAAAAACTATAGTTACGACCTCCGGCGACCCCTCCTGACGCGCAGTCAGTTAAATGGTTTGTAAGACGTTTAATTACCAAATGGTATAATCGTTATTCATCTCATCATTAGATGTATGATATTAAGTGAATTGCCTCCCCTGGGTCCCTGTGTTTCACAGATCAATAGATTTTGATGGAGCTTGAAGGGTGTGGGTGTTGGTGGTGGGGGGGGTCTGCGTGGGCAGTTAAAATACTTCTGAGGCCCCTGATATGAACCCATGCATTGTTTGCGTGATGCACAGTGGTGACATTCACTTATTTATTTATGCAATTAGCCTTTATATAGGTTTAATTATGCTAATGTCTATGCCTGCACCCAGGAATGGCACTATGTCATTTTTTAAAATGGATTTACTGGGTTTATTTTTATGGTGAAAGGACATGAAACAATGGACAAGGTTATGGCAACACAGACTTCCCATTGGCAGAGTGCTTGCGTTTGCACTTTGGGACACTTTGTTGGTATCAAGCATTGTTTGAAGGCATTGTGGAGACTGCTAATGCAGCGCATACACCTCTGAGGCCCAGTAGCCTGCAGCTTGATATCGCCTGTATTCCCAATGTGAATATGGCTGAGTGGTGATCGGGGACTTGCTGCACCACAAGCTGCTATTCACTGCATCCGGCACTACTAGCCTGAGTTAATTGTCCATTATCTGCTATTATCTAAGCTCTACCCCTCTTCCTCTCTTTTATTCTCTCTCTCACTCATGATTCTAGCCGTCACCACCAGTTTCACTCACTCAATATGTAGGATCCACTGCTTTTTCCCCCTCTACCTACTCTAGCAACCTTACACCAGTGTTGTAGTCAAGTCCTGGCAAATGAGTTCAAATAGTAATAATGATTCCCTTTGTTCCTTAGGTACCTCAAACAGGATTCTGAATATGAAGAGAGCAAAGCATCATGTTCATTTCTTGTCTTATCATCTCACCACTTGAGCGAGAGGTGCTCTTGTTTCTAATATTCTCATCCAGAGTAAAGATTTGAATATTTATTTGTAAACCTATGCAGATGTACAGAATATATTTGAATTGCAAAAAAATTATGTTTAATAAGTGTTGGAGAACAGTGATGAGGTGTCTCTTTGACAAGAAAAAAAATCTCTTATTTTGGACAAATAAATACTACTAATTGAAGTTTACCAAAGATTACTCTGTTATTCTACTGCTTTTGGTTTGATAAGGTGATAGATCTGCTGAGGTGTTTGAGGAATCCTCAGAAATTTCACTTGATGGCACTGTTTTCCTTTTTGCTCCAGCTGAAGCAACAGGGCATGTTTTATGTATGCTGGGCACAATGTGAGAAGCCTGGCTGTGCCACAGAAATGTGTGTCTTCCTTTCTCTTCCTGTCCCTGGGCACAGAGAAACAGGCAGGAACACTGACAAACAATAAAACCGTGCACTACACTATTTTTAAAAAATCATTACACTTCAGATAAAATGGTTGAAAAGCAAGTACACATTGGCACAGTTACACTGTACTGTAGTTCATTCATTTTTTGTGTGTTTTGGAAGATTTTTGTTCTTTTAGTTGATGCTTTATTTCCTTTAAAAAAAGTTTGAGGGGTTTATTGTGTAGTTTAAATCTTGCCTGTTTGGAAAATGTAATGTATATTTCAATGTAATTTTTTTTACAAAAACTTTTGTCACTATTCAGCCGTTTAAATTAATTAAATTGGATTCCTCCTGCGCTGCCAAGCGTTGATTTAATAATTGCATCAACAAGATGATACTATAAGGCCTGGAGTGTTTCTGCAGTTAATTTCACTGTACACCTTCTTGCAACTACCACTTGATATTTGGATCTTCACCTGCAATAAGTATGCAGGTAATTTACACCTCCCCCCCCCCCACATGAATACACTCTCACACACAAAGCCATTCATGCATTTTAAGGGCATTCAGTTTTGGTAGTGTTAGAGTTTAGAAATAAATAAAAATTATTAAAGCATAAAATTAAGTTGAAAGGGACAAATGGTTGCCCTTTTGTTCATTACTCTCTCTGCTATCTAACCGGGAGGGGGGGGGATTAAATTGAGTTTAAATAGGGGTTGGATGGATGTATTGGGGGTGTGTAGGGTGGTGGAGATCAAGATCATATTAAGTGCTCACAAAGCAAATGGTTCAGCATTAGGAGGTGTTGGTCTGGTGGCCCTGCCTCATGAGCAGCCTGTAAAGATGCAATATATCACAGTGAAAAATGACTAGAGCTTGTATTTCAGCATCGTGCGCATCATAAATAAAGGTGTGCCATGTGTAATTGAGGCTCGTGCGTGGGGAACTCGGCTGGAGATGAGAAATGGAAATCTGTGTACTGGTAAATAGATAATCACACAAAAGTAATTGAGGTTTTCAAACCCCAATCTAGTCTGCCAGCATGAGCTCGTTTGCATGTTAATCACGTCGGTGATTTCCGTTCATCACAGGGAAGTCCGTGCACACTTCCATAACCAGCTTTTAATTGCATTTAAAATGTCACAGAGGTGGAACACATGTAATTTAGCCAGAACTGTGTCCAAATTAATGGGTACTACAGAGACGCTCCATTGGACAGGGTTGGAAATGAGAGAGGTTGTCCATTGTTTGGGTCTTTATTAGAGATGCCGCAGTCTTCCAGTCTCTCCATGATAACATCACTACAGCACCTTTTGAAGTGTATATCAAGACTTCAAAATGAAATCTGACAAGCATTTTGTGAACGACTTAACACTACAATAGATGCCAACTCCTTACAAAATATGCCAAATGGATGGACATTTAAAAAAGTGGAAAATGAAACATCAAAGACAGGGACCACAAAGCCAAAGTGTTGGGTTTTAAATGGAGGAAGAAAGGGAGGAATAGTTTATTTTCTTTCATCACCAGGTGTTCTTTGGCGTATAAATTACGAAGATGATGTTTCCATAACACAGCTTAGGGCACTCTAGAGAGGGGAAACCTGCAAAACAGACCTATTTAATTTTTCATAGAGGTGGACCATCAGGAGCAATAAGCCAATATTCCTCTTCCCCTTTTCCAGATGCCTTCTACACCATTGCATCTTACCAAAACCCAAGCCCCTCTGACTTTTTTCTTTTTTTTTTTCCAAAAAAGAAAAAGTTCTGCCGAGACCTACATGAAAGGAAGGAACTGTTGAAATGTTAATTTTACCATCTGCTGTCGAGGCCTGCTACCTTTTTTTGTGTGTGTGCATTTTCTTTTTTCCCTGCCTTCTTTAATTCCCAGTAGTTCTGTTCTGTTTCATGAATGTGCTGCTATTTTGGCTGTTTGAAGTCATGGGGTCTCTGCGAGCATGGCTTTGACTGGCTGTAAAATACAATGCCACATGGTGGATGGTAGAGACTGTCCATTAGTTTCCTGTTTAAAGCCTGGTCCCTCCTGGTAACCTTGTTTCTTATACCAGTCCCAAGGCTCCAGTTACGCTCCCATGCCCACCTCCAATACTGTCTGTCAGTCTTTCTGGCTGATTTGGGCTTGCCCTTACTCCCTCTCCTTCCTGAGTATGCACGTCTTTGGGGACCTATTTAGTCTGTTTATCTTAATGCTGAGGATTTTAAATACTCGTTTACAAGACCCCTAGCACCTTTGTCTAATCAAAGTTTTTTCCCCCCTCTCAGCACACATTATTGCTAGTTTTCCGGTAAGCTCAATAAACCACAGCAAATCCAAGATAGAAATGAAATTCTCGACAAACTGTGTTTCTCCATCTCTTTTTTTGTCTTCTCATCACAAAAGTTGACACTTTTAAAAGCAAAAGTATATTGCCAAGTTTGCTGTGAAGAATTTGCCAAATGGATAGATTCCATTGTGAGATTTGATAGTTGGCAATTAGGGTGAGACATCCTGTGTGCAGAGTTGCTTAGCATTTTCCTTGGCTGGGACCAGATTGTTTAGTCTGCTCTCATTGTGAGCTGTTTCTGAGCTGCAGTTGACGGTTGTTTGCAGAGCGCTGGGGGAAAATGTGAGAGGGGCCAGTGCCTTTCTCTATTTATTTATTTTCCCCGTCCTTGGAGCTGGAATCTGATTTGTGTTCATGTTTCTCTATTCTCTCTGAGCGGTTTTTAAGTGTGGCTGCTGAAATCTAGACTCTGTATGACCTCACTGCGCGGCCTGTGTTTCATTAATGACCAGCCCTGTGGTTTGGGGAGAGGAATATTTTTCATATGACACCGCCTTGCATTAGCGCGGAGCGGCAGCTGCACAACCACAAAACCATCCAATTTTGTGGCTTTGAAAGGTGTGAAAAGTTCAGCTCCCTATAGCAAGCACTGCATTTATAATTACACTGTGTGTATGCAAGAGTGTCAAGGAGCGGAACTACTGAAGACTTGTAAAAGGAACAAAAAAAAGTCACCTGCTAATGAAACATTTGTCTTTCATTCTCCCTGGCAACTTCTTAAGTAAATAGTTCAGATATGTTTCAGAGTGAGACGTTTACACACTTACAGATTTGACATGTTTCGCCTTAGAGAAGCCGCCTAAAATAACAAGCAGAAATTCAAAGTGGAGTACGTAGCATTTTGACAGCTTGATTCACTTGTAATAAATATTTCATTTCAACATGGTTTTATACTGTTTGGACCCTTAGAGTCCCTAATACCAGCAATTTTTTTTTTCCTCCAAGTGCCACATCTGGCATAAGAGGTATTTCTTTGCAGATTGATTGATTTCCCAGGCTTTGTTGGAAGCGACTCACGCGAGCCACACAGCAGTTGACTAAGAAGCATGCAACAATTCACAGACACACGTAGCAAGCCTCTGCACCCCTCCCCTCCAAAAAACCCAGACACTAGACTACTGTAACTCTGTTTTGTACCTTGCAGGATATTGAATATCCAAAAGGAAACCTCAGATTTGTCCCGTCCCAAAACAAAGAGCCCTTGTGCCGCCGTTCTCCTCTTCTCTATCCCTCTCACTCAAAACCATCCTTGTACTGTCATCATAACACGATGAACACAACTTCTTTGAATACATAAGATGACATGTATGTATTTCCAGATAAATAGCCATTTGTCATGGTGCACTTCTATAGTCCTGGCGGCATTAAGTGTTGTGCTGTCAGCTTGAAGGCAGGAGGTGGAAGAGGGAGAGATTGAGGTTAGTCACCAAGGCTCAGAGAGAGTGAACAAAGGAGAAGATTACCTAATAGTCCTGCTATGTATTTGAAGTGGAGCCTGCTGTTTGTTTGGGGAGGTTCAGGGCTGGATGTGCAGGGAGATGTCTCACAGGCAGCTGATGGGTACTTTTAAGCTGTCAGAAACACCCCTTTTGCCATTCGTCTTCCTGAATAGATGGCAACAGGCTCCGACAGGGGCAAAAGGCAATACAGAGGGAAAGTTAATGTTTCCCGAGTTCACGGTTTGTTTTGAAAATGTTGTCTCAAAGTGTAATTGGGCGCCTATGTGTCAATTAAAAGTCACCCATGAAAGCTTGACAAGTGTTTTAAGCCACTAATGCATGCTCGGCACATTATTTTTGGGGCCTAGCGTTATGAGTTTTTTAATGAATCCTCTCTCTTCTTGTATATGTTTGTAAACACAATATTGGTCTATATTGTGCTCACGTCAAAAATGAATTCATAGTTACAGCACAAACATCACCAACCTAGTGTAAAACCACTTTAGTACATACCAAGACTGCATAAAACAAACTGTAACAGGGACATGCATCTGCAAGTCATCTATTTAATTAGTTGTATAATTTTCTTAGATTGACCTCCTTAACAGATCACATTAAAAGAGTCTTATAAAGTTGCGCAGATTTTTTAATAAAGGGTAGCGATCCATGCACCATACTTGTGAACAATACACTTTTCGTATTTAAATGTCTTAAAGCTTTTTTTTGGACATCACAACCCAAACCACTCTACTGATAACTTTTAAAAATGGTGTCGCTAAATTTATGTTTTTTTAATTCCATAAATTGCAATCTTTCTTTCTCTTGGGATTTTGAACAAACAGTTTCGACTCTTGATTCTCTGAAATCCCCGCCAGCCATTTCTGTTTTGATAAATTGTACATCTAGTCCTATTTTCAAAGTCATCAGCGATTGCTTTTTTGCCACTCAGAGTACTGAACATAGACAGCTTTTAAAGGTAGTGAGTAGGTATGATAAGTGGCTCAATCCTTGTACTAAAGCATTTCCACTGAAGGTTTAATAGCTGCTGTATAATGAATTATAATGTATTCTCTCCAATTGCAAATTTCCTCTAATATAGCCCTTCTGCTGCTGCAAAAAGTCCATCTGAATATTATTGTGACCAGCTTTTTAAGAATACAAATCAATTGCATGATTTTTAGTAGTTAGATTCATACTTTTGTTGTAAATTTCCCCCAATGCCAAATGGAATGGTGCTTGTATAACTGAAATAGCTCACCAATTTCAAGTAGTGACATCATGGTCAGTTCCAAGTCAACTGTATGTTTTATTATAAAATACAACTGTTCATCTGAACATTTCAGCCTAGTTTGAACTCATTGAAAAGCAATAGGCTTATGAATCATCTTGCTGTTCCAATTTAATGGAACATACATTTCAATGACAGCGTATACTGGCACATCATCAAAGTGAAACTTCCTAAGTTCCGCTTAACTTGTTGCTGAAATAGTTTCTCGTTTTCAAGAAAATTGCAATGCGCCAAGTCTCAAGAAGTGTATCTGGGAATCTTCCCTGAAGGAAAAATTGCCACTTGCATACTTGTCTTTGACCAAAGTGAAGTCCTCACCCACTCCAGGGGAACATGTGCTGTTTAGGAAGATATAAAGGAGTAATTTTATTACTCGGTACATCTCTCCTCAGAAGCCATTTCATTTCTCCTTTCAGCCTCCACAGAAGCCTTTATTTGATCTCATATTCCAGAGTATGACTGCCTCAAACCGGTCGGACTCCGTTTATTTTCATTTGGAAAACACATTTAGCATTGGAGGGGTGGCAGAGGATGGAAGTGGAGAGCAGGGGGTTGTGGTGTGGAAGGGACTGTAGCAAGTTTCTCTATCACATGTTAATGTCCTCCTGCAGGGCTTTTTCACTGTGCCTGATTGTTGGGCGCCAAACTATTTTGTTCTCTCAACTTGATCAGTGTGACTTCTTTCAGTGTAATCAAGAAAAATGTTTCAACTATGTCCACGTGTAGTCCTCTCTCCCTCACAAATACTTGCATCCATACAGTGAAATTGATACAGCTGGATACCGTTTACGCATTGCTTTGAAACTACAGATCATTGGAAAAGTGTGCCATTTATTGGGCAGCCCACTTAGGCAGCCCAGATGTAGCTGGTCACTTGAGAGGGAGACGTCCTCATAAACTCTAAGCCTTTTAGAGCGGACACAACACCCAACTTTAGAGTCAAAATTAACCCACACCTTTTCTAAGCTCCACATCTTTGGCTCTTTACTAAATCCTGAACCAGTGCAGCTGTCTGGAGGAGCCCGAACTGTACATGAAGTCCCACATTTCCTGAAACTCCCCCTCTTTCTTATTTATCAGTGTCTCTGTTTGTCTGCAGCACCTATATCCTCTCCAGCCTGCGCCTGGTGACAGCACAATGAAAAATTTTTTGTGAAAAGTGTCGTTTCAGTGCTCCGGAAGTCCCGCTCACCTAAATAGTTCCTTCTCTACGTCTAGTCTGTTTCTGTTGTCTTTTTTTTTTGTGGGTGGGGGGTTCTGAGCCTCCACTGGGCTCAGTTTCACACAATAAATTACCTCCAGATGTAATTCCTATCCCCCGCCCTTCACCCTCAAATTAGTGGCTAGTAAAAATTAGGTTTGAATTAGCCACGGTGTGGTGAATAGGAGAGTCTGAAATTTCCACATAATGAGTTTATTATTCTTTGCTGGAATTCCTTTTTTCTGAATTAATTTGATCAGCGGTTTTTAGGTGTTATTGGTGTCTAGTTGAATGGTGTTTAAGTCATGAATGGATAGCCACTGTGTCAGCAGTAAGTCAGAAGGCCGAGGTAATCGGAGGACTCCGTTCTCCAACACAAGAACAGAAAAACACCACGTCTCAACAGCTTGTGGAGATAATTCCCAAACTTTCAAATTCATGGTCAGTGTTTAATTTTTCCGTCATCCCGCATGGAAGTATTTTTCATTGCTACTTGTGAATGCATTGACAGGATTCCTTGGACCTTAGATAGTGGTTGTTGCATAGCATATACAGGTGTTGTGCTCTTTTGACTGCCAGTGGAGCTTGTCTTGCTGCCATTCAACTGTGTAGCCACGGTTCTGGGAATGATAATCTCTTTGGCAGAGCTGGAGCTGTGGGATCCTCAGACACTACAGATCACTTTCATAAATGGGTTTTATATTCATCCCTAACAGGAAATGTGAATGCATGAAACGACTATTGTATCTCACTTTTTTTTTTTTACCTGTTCCTTCATCTCAATGACAGTCTCAGTGGCCAGGAACATTAAAAAACAACAACTCAGTAGCATGTACTTTTCCCTTAGACGGTATCTAATTTAAACTGCAGCCGCCCTTACTATATGATAATATCTACTACTGTGAAGAAAGGGAAGTTGTCTGCCATGCTCTTCTCTTTCATCTAATTCCAATCTGCTGTATAACAGGTAAACTGCTGTGAGCCGCACTTGCTTGTTTAAATTTACCCGGCTCAGCCAAGCCTTTGATTTCAGCAACTCGTTTAATTCAAATGCGCTTTTGAAGAAAAGGTTTTTTTTGTTTTGTTTTTTTTATTTTAGAAGGGGGGTTGAGCAGAGGGGGCACAGAAGGGCCAATTTAACGTGGAGTGTCTGTTGCTAGTCTACCAGCTCCTTCATTTCAAGAGGCCCGGTCAGCTTGAACTGTCTGACTTCTGTCATTTCGATCTCTTTTTATTTTTCTGCTGTAATGTATACTTTAATTCCCTCCCGCCTGCTGTCTGTGTGTAGCAGCGACGTTGGCAGAAGCAGCTGGAGGGGAGGTGCAGGTATCATTAAGCCTTGGAGAGGCACAAGCGGAACGCTGCTGAGTGCTATACGTGGCTCCTTGCAGCGTGTGTTGATCTTACAGGGCCCGGTGAATGTACAGCCTGGTTTATTTTGAATAGGAATCTGAGGCCGGGCTTGGCCACAGAGTCCTACCCACCACCACCACTACCACTACCACCTACCCCACCCCCTAGGCTGCTTACTCGGGCTGTTGATATTGAGTCAAGCAAACACTCTCTCAGGGATGTCCTGTTGGGCACTCAGCCAAAGTCGCAAATGGAAGTCACATGTGGAGACTCCCAGAGGAAGGCAATGAGGCCTCAATTCACACCCCTTCATTTTTTTCCCTTGTATAAGTTTTATTAAAAGCTGTACTTATATACATAATAGCTCTTTTGTAGACCAAATGACCAAGCCTTACATTTGTCTTCTTCACTGATTAAGAAATTGTATATTTCCTAAAATAATGGCTTTTTCTTCAAACAACAGACAAAACAAAATCACCATATTTATTATTGTGATTGCAGTAATCAGTCCCCTCTCTACCTTCATTCACTGCTCTCATTTTTTTGCACTAAAATACATATGCAAATATATTTGGACACTGTCATTATCAGCCACTTAATAGGCATTTCATTAGGGATTTCTGAATGCACGGCGCAAGGCAAGTTGCCATGGATACCCTGGTGCTTAAGTACAGTATATTAAAATGGTGCTGCCTTCCAACCACTTATATAATCACCGGTCCGTAATGGTCCCTGCTCTCTGGCCGTAAGCAACGTATCGTGTGATCAACATTGCCCAGGACTAAAAAGAGCCCTACTCCCTCATTATGCCTTATTTGTTTTTTTTTATTTATTTATTTGTGGGCAGGACTAAGTGAAGTGACTAAGATGAATTTGTGCTTGTGGAACATTTGTGTGACATCTAACAAATGGTGCTGATGTCTGTGTGCTCTGTTTCACATGTGCGGTTGTTCAGCTCTGTGGAAACATGGGTTATTGCTGTGTGGGAGTTGCTAAGGGGCAGTTGAGCATATTTTAGCATACGTAACATCAATTCATTTTGGCCGACCGGCTCTTAAATGTGAGAATGGACGAGGCAGAAGGGAAGTCAAATGGATAACCTCCAAATGCAAAGTGAACATCATTGATGTTCTTGGCACTCAAGTTCGAGTAAATACTGAACACACTCACAGTCAGAGAAAAGCCGCAAAGTCTGTTTCTCCCTGCACCATTTTCTTTGTCTTTTGTGCTCGTTCTACGTGTGTATATTTAAAAGGTCATACATGCTTTTATTTAAACACATACTAAGGGTTTCTCCTTTTCTGAATGTCACTCATTTCTATCATTAGCGTGCAAGTTTTAGACTAATGGTTGTTAAAGGGTTAACAAAGTGATTCACATGGCTGAAGGCTGGGCTGCTACTGACTGACAAACCTTATGGCAGTGCATCTACATTGGTGCTGAAGTGATTGTGGCAGAATTGACGAGGGAAACCGCTGTGATGGGCGCTTGACTTTGTCTAATGCCCCAGAGGCAATGCACTTCACGGTGGCTTTAATAGAAAATTAGTAGTTGGTGGTAGTGTGTCTGTGTGTAAACTGTGAAAATGATAGCAGTGCCGGGAGACGGGAGGCGACATTAGTCGCCGTCGTCGTCACAGCGTTGCACTGCATCAGAGATCCACTGCTCCCCCACTGCTGCTGCTGCTGCCAGGGTTGGTAACCAGCTGCTGCCACCATCACCCCTCCCCACTGTACCCACTACACATGTCTATCTCCTCCACCACTCCCCCCCCTCCCTTCTGTTTCTCCTTTCACTGTTCTGCTGCCACCACGTCAAGACGCTAGTGGGCCTGTTCGTCTCCGTTGACCTTGGCAGCAGAAAGCACAGGAAGAAGAGACATAGAGAATAAATACCTGAAGGGAGGAGGCACACAGTTGTCACAGATGTGTAGAAATAGGCATAGCATTCCCCCTAGTGAAGCAAATGTTTCTAAGGCCGCGGGCCTCTTGTTTGTCTTTTCCAGTGAGGCACTCTGAGTAGTTTATTAAAGGGGCTAAAGGAGCTTTCTTGCCTGAAGCCGTTAACGCTGAAAGAGAAATGGGAGAAATTACTGGCATAATGTGGATGCTGAGAGCAATTAACAGCAGTTGTTTAATGTTAGCCCCCTTTGCCTCTCCCTGTCGCTGTGTTTTCGCTCTTGCTTGCTTTTGCACTCTTGTCACCCCCAACCCACCCACCCCCACGCCCTTTCTCTCACTTGGTTCAACTCCCACTGTCTCTCTTACTCTGCCATGATTGTTTAGTGTTTACCCTCCCTGCTTCACAGCTCAGACGGTGGACACTAATTAAAATGCTACATCTTTTGGTTTGTGTTGGTCTCTAAATAATTATATCATATAGCTGAAATATGCTCCAGCGGAGCCTGGGAGATAATGTGATATTCAGAGCCTGTTAAATCATGCCAGTGCACTGCTCAGAGCTGTGAGTTCAAGTGGTCTTTACCCCGCGTTAGGGGCTACATCTTTTTCCTAAATAAATCTGTCATAGTTGCCCTTGGTGCCTCTCTTTAAAACATAAAAGTTCTTGCACTCTCTATAACCCCATGCTGTGGCTGCCTGTATGCATGCTTGTATGTGTCTGTTAGTGTATAACTATGAATTTTAGAGTTGCCTCTCTGCCAGATTTAGGTGTGTGTGTATTTGATTATGTGTATATGGCACAAACATATGTAAAAAAACAAAACAAAAAAAAAAGTCCCCTCTTGTATAAAATCTCTCAGGCCCATGTGGCAGAGCGAGCTGGTGGCAGATGGACTGGCTTTCTGCATCTGCTGTGTGCAGACTGGGGGCTTTGTACTGCTCTCTCCTGGGGAAGACGGAGCCTTTCTTCTTGCCAGTAGATTCCTGTCTGTTGGAGCAACTAAGAAAAACATCTGTGGCATGCGAGAAGGGGGGGGGGGGTAGAGAGAGGGAGAGAGGAGGGAATAAAAAAATTGACAAAAGAATTGACAAACACCATTAGCCCTAAATGTTCCAGCTCATTGCCTGTTGTGCATTGTTTACAGTAGGGGGAAACATGTTGATAAATCACGTTGAGCACATCTGAGCCCAGCCCAGCTTAACTCGGCTTGCTTCAGCTTTCATCGGCTTCTTTAGCAGGCAGTGGGGCCCGGCGGTTTTTGCGGTCCCAGTTAGAGATACTGAACTAATTCATTAGGAGAGACTTGTTCAAACAGCTGAATCCTCATGTCAGACATCTGTATAGACACGTTTGCCTTTTATCAAGTGGTAAACCAAGCATTTAAAAACTGTGGCTGAGGGGAGGATTAGGGCCGTGAATGGTTTTTCAGCTTGTATGTTTGACTTCTTTTTAAAAAATTAGTTTTAATTAACACGCTGTTAAATGTCTTACCATGCTCTCTTCACTGTGTTGAGATGGTGGTTTCAGTTTGGCTGGTCTTAAAAAGGTGATAGCGTTGTTGACAAAAAAAGTTGAAATGTATCATTTTAATATTTTGTCTAACAAGAAGCATTCGACATTCGGCATGTGGAGGACTCCCTAGTTCTGAACCTTTTGTGGTCTCCCTCCCCTCTCAGATTCCTCTACAAAACGCCTCTTCTGAAGCCCCCCTTATACACATACACACAGTTACACCCCCCACCATCCCTTTGCCAACTCTCGCCACCCTCCGCCCCCTCCTCTCCGCTCCCCACGACCAGCCCCCTACCCCACCGATCAAGCCACTGGTTTTTGTGTACTATTGGTCCTCAGGCGTCAAAACAATCCAGCAGGGCTGCCTGACTTGTTTTAATTAGGCAGCACTGAAACGGCAACTGTCTCTCAGACGTGACCAGGCAGAGGTGCTCTCCCCTCGCACTACTGTAAATACCGCTGTAAATACTTCTCTGGTGATGTCTTTGACACCAAGCGTCAGCTAGTTTCTCTTTACTTTTTTTCTTTCCCCCCCTTTTTCTTCCACTTTAGCTGCTTTGTTTTTTTTCTGCTTGCGGCATTTTACCCCCTCTCTTCATTTTTGATACACGCTAATGCTTCCAAGCTTCTGAGAATACTTCTTCAAATGCTTCTTACCGGGGAGAGTGGATTTCTCTCTCATTGTTTAAAAGGTAGGTTATTTTGTCTGTCACTCTTGAGCTCTCTGTTTTGCAACTATTATTTATGACCTTGTTTGGGTGTATACTTGTGGTATCGTAGCAGTGCTTTGTGATAGCGTGTAACTTGGTAATGCATGGATGTCATATGGCTAATTGTTTTTAAGAGCCCTATACACTCTGCCAGAGCACGGTGTGGAGGCTACCGACTGCCGCTCAGCCCTTCACTAATCCCATTCATACTCTTTACATCCACACACACACACACACACACACACACACACACACACACACACACACACACACACACACACACACACACACTGACATGCACACAATGTGAGCTGAAAAGAAACTAGAATAGCACTAGAATAAAGCACACGTACCTTTGCTGCGAATGCACCTCTCATAGTGGCGTCCTCCAGCCCTTCCTCTGTCTCCGTTTCCCCCCTCGTCTCAGCGATGACGGGTACATAGAGCAAAGTAGAGAGCCGGTCCGGCAGGTTGTGTTTAAGAGTGTGTGTTTACGTGCGTGTGCACACAAGAGAGTGAGAGAGCGAATGAGAGAGTGTTCAGGGAAGCAGATTAGAGCGAGAGTAGTGCGAGTAGCGCAAGCAGCCTGGTAAGCATGCAGCCGAGGTGCAGGGGGAGAGCCGGCGAGCATCCTGCGAGGAGTCACAGCGCTCCCCGTGTGAAGAGCCCCACAGACACACACACAGACACACACACACACACACACACACCGTCATTCACACACAGGACCCACCCACACACACAGACTACCTACACACACAGTCGCTCTTACACATTTGCACCCAAATGCACAGAAAAACAATTCTTTCTTTATACTTACTTGCAGAAAGTACCTGATGTAATAAATATAATCAGATATGAAATCCCTAAATTAAAAGACAGCAAAATAGAGCTCTAACTAATAATTGCCTTGTCTCTCATTTCCAATAAAATGGGGAATGAAATGATACGTAGTGTTTTCCAGTAATTGTGATATATTTCATCAGTGGCAGGCATAAGAAATGATGGTCTAATTATTTCCAGTGTAGAGAGAGAAAGAAGTCATCGTGTCTCTGTCATAAATTTCCATTTTGTACACTGCCCCCCCCCCCCCACCCCTCCATTCACATGCGCACACACACATAGGCACACACACACTGCCTTAGCAGTCCCCTCTCCCACTCTTCTCTCCCCCATCTCAAGCCTTTACTATCAGGCCTGCATGTCCGACTCGCACAGGGGGCCCCAGTCGGTAATTGCCCCAGTGACAACTGGAAATGATAGAATAATTGTCAGGAGAGGCGTCTGGGCTTTCTTTTTTTTAATGGGACGAGGGTGATTTAAGTATGCATGAATGGCTTGGTGGTGGTGAGGTGGCGAGAGAAGGAAAGGAGTGAGAGAGAGAGAGAGAGAAGGAGCGCGGGGGGGACTGGGGGGGACTAGGGCGGGCTGGGGGGGGGGGGGGGGGGGGGGGGGTCGGAGGCTGACTTGTTTATGATGCCATCCCCCATAAACACGGCTGAAGTGATGACACAGATAGTGTTGCCTCTCCACGGGGTGACACCAGTCGACTTGCGGCTGTTGCTGCTAGACACCCTCGGCGGTGGCAGAGTCAAGCACTCTGTTCTCTGGTCAAGCTCTCTGGCACTCCTCACCTTCAGGTAAAAAAAGAAAAAAGAAAGTCAGGCAGACTCTGTCCATCCCTCCATCTATCCATCCATCATCCCTTCACTCATCAATCCTGTGTCATCCGTAGTGGGCTTCAGGCTCTTGGCTGTGTTTAATGATTGTGTTTTATTGCCGGGCTGTGTCTCCTGCCTTCCCCGCTGGTCGTCCCACTGTGTAACCGTGCAGCCGTGGTCTGCGGGCTCTGTTAATCTGCTGCTTAATTAGTGCTGATGAATGGCTCAGAGTGTGTGTGTGTGTGTGTGTGTGTGTGTGTGCATGCGTACAAGTGAGTGCGTGCGTGGGTGCACCAACGTGGCTTCATGGTGTGTGTGTGTGTGTGTGCATGTGACTGTGAAGTCACTCACTGTGAAATGTTCTGCTCTTGTATTAGTTGGTCAGTGTGCTCTGGTGTTTTTCAGACATTGCTTCTTGCTTGCTTAGCTAATCATTGATCATTAAAATCAAGAGGACAGGGATTCACCACTTTGAATAAACAGAAATAAAAGGGGCACAGCCAGTGTATCGCCTTTCCGATAGATGGGTTGCAGATGTGTGTTTGGAGAGGACAAAGCTTTTACCTGAAGTTTGACTTATTTGTTTTTCTCCCATCTCTTGGTGTGTTAAAGAAAATCCTAAACTCTTTGCAGCAGATGTGTAGTTTGAAGAGGAGAGAGGTCACAAGACTGATGATCGGTGAAGCACTAATTATCTTTATCAAAGGCGAGTGGGATCATTTGTTTACTTAAATATTGATGAGGGTGAGCAAGGCATGGTATTGGGCTATTGTGGGCATATTATTAACATTTCATAGGGCTTTGTGCAGGAATGCGAAAGGGACTCCTCTTCATAATTTAATACCCTAATGCATAATGAGCTATGTGATTAGTTCACATGGAGAATTGGCCAAACTCCATTTTGAAGGCAGATAATTTACATTGTTCTCCAGAGTCTGGCACATAATAGGTTCTTTAGCGCAATAAAATTAAATGCTACACACTTTATATTTCAGCTTACAAATCCCCCTGGCAATATTCCGTTTTGAGTCTTCTTTTTTCAGTCTTTTTTTCCTCCTCCTTCCACGTCTGTCTTGTTCTGTTAAAAGAAAGGGGGTAAAATGAATTTTAGAAGTGTTTAACTAAAACACATGTTTACCTACATGTTTTATTTAGAATGCACACTGGCCAATTAACACTGTTCATTAGCAGAGCCGCATTATTTGTTTTGAAAGTTTAACCAATCACTTTGTTATGCTAATTGTGATGTAATTTAATTTGAGTTCCCGTAATGATGATGCCGCTATTATCCACATAAATGATGCAGTTAAGCAGCACGGCCTCATTTGCATGTGCTTGAAGGGAGAGAGGCTGAAAGGAGCCGGCTCCCGTATCACTCTGCTTTAATTTTCCACCTCTGTTCACTCCTGCCCTATGGGTCTTCCCGGCCTGTCGCTGGCTATTGATGATCAGCACTTTTATCTGAAATTTTTTTTTAATGACAAAGAGGCCTTTATTTGTCTGCTAACAGATTCCTAGAACTGCAGTGTAGAGAAATTAAATATGAGACTATTAAAAAATGCAAATGATTATTTCTTAGTGTATCAAACATTAAGCATACAATTTTGTGTGCCCCCACCACACACACCTGCACACAGATACAGATACTTCTCTTTTTTATTGTTTCTGTTTTGGATGGTGGGGGTTGACTTCTTGAATTTAATATTTCCACATCAAAGTGGTGCTTTGTTTGCAATGGCTTAATTTTTAATCTGTTGATTCCAACATTATCTTGGTTTGGATATTGTTCAGATGTGGATTGAATAGCCGGGCGTGTTTTCAAAATGGGGAGGTGCGGTCAGGCAGTACACTGTCAGCCAGTCTCTGTATATTTTTGTAAAATCAATTTCTTAATCCTAAGAGGAGTAGGAGTGATCCTTTCTTCCAAGCAGTTTTAAAGTCCCCAACCGGGCATGGAGAAAGTGTGACTAAGCCAGTGTTAAACACTGCCCATTATCTTTTTTTGTCATGGGCTAGACTTTGGTAATTTTCCTGTGGAAAGATTATTATTTCTCCTGACCAGTCCCCCCCTGTTATGCTCCTAATTGGTTACATAAATCTTGTCTGGTATGAATGAGGAATGTTGCGGTGTTGTCAACTGCAATCTTCACCCTTATTTACCAATTCATTAAGATCTATCGATGCAGGACTGCTGAGGGGGAATGACAACATAAATCAGAGCTGGAGACATAATGGCCCTAATCAACCAGAAATAACTGGAAACGTCACAATGAGCTATGTCTCTGTAGCTGTGCCGGCCGCGGCTGGCTCCCTGCGCCTGTCCGCTGTATCAGCAGCGCTGTGGAGAGGACCGGAGAGTCAGGCCATCCAACTGTCATTAGCTCCTCTGATTTTTCTCTTCTCACCTCGACAAGGCACCAAACCAGTGTAAAGAATTTGTCCATTTTCTCCTTTTTGTTTTCCAGCTCTTGCTCCATGTCAAAGCAGCTCAGTCCTGATCGCTTCAGTTCAGGTAGTGAATAAAACGTCTTTTCTGGGTGGAATACATCCACGCTTGAGGTCTATAAATACAGTTAGGTTGGAAGTACCCTGCATTCACCAGCGCACCTCCTCTGCTCTTGGTAAAGATGATTGGACGAGACAATGAGGCCTCCCCTCTTTTATAGGTCAATTAGCCCTGATTAGGTGGGCAGAGTTAATTAATGGAATTGGCAAATATGCAAATGAGAGCCGACTGATCAGCTTTCGTCACCATCTTGCTCACCCACAGCAGCGGGGCTGTCTCCTGCTTAAGCAGAATGAGGTGCCTGATGGGTAACGTGTAAATGATATGGGACGAGCCTAAATGCAGGAGAAAACTAGTTTCTCTCCTCCTCTTTTTCTCTGTCTGTGAGGGGCGTGCTGTGCTACAGTAATATATTTAAGAAGTTTGCATTTATTGCTTTAGTGGTATTTTTTGTTGAGCAAAGGAGATTAAATAATCGTTAAATTAAATTTCATCTGAAAACATTTTCCCCCTTTTTTACTAAATGATTCATTGTTGATTTTAATTTAACATTTTGTTATTAATCTACCGTGCCATTTTTTTAAAATAAGCAATAGGATAGCCCATGTTTAATAACTGTTTTGCCATTGTCATATTTCAGAGCTGGTTATATTCATATAAAATGAATTTGTATTAACATACTATCATGCACACTATTCATGAGTGCCTCTTGCATTTGATTCTAAGGAGACATTGTACAGACCGTACAATTGAACATGCACTTTACACCCTTTCCTCTGGTTCTCTTTGTCGTTTTTTTCCCTTTCTGTACTCCACAAACACTGACTCTGACACACACTCACACTCCATTCAGGGACACTTACACACTGTGGCAAATAGTCTGTCTTTTATCTTATTCTGTCTCATCTCTTATTGTAAATAGAAGAGAATTAAGTTCTGAACATTCTTGACTGAATGTCTCCTATCACAGAACTACGATTTATTGTCAGCTCAAATGAAGAATTGAAATATGACTGAGGTTTTCTCAGTGTAGGGCTCATTGGACAGGAGATAACCACATTTGATTCTGTTGCTTTGAATAATGTTAATCCCTAAAAAAGCAAAGTCCATTATTCATATTCATCTCTTTTCATTTGGCCCCACTCCTGATTTTGTAAATATGATTTCTTCAGCCCCCTTTTTTCCAAAGCAATCTTTATTCACCGGTGAAACACTTTTGAAATTCCTCTATCTGAGAGCAGAAACCATTACCATACGAAGGTTTATAAGAAGTAGTCATTAATGCTCTTTTATGGTGCCCCTTTCGTGCCAAAAAGGAAGCTTTTAATTCTAAAGCACGGCAGCCTGGCTTGCCTTACTTAATCCGGGGGACTGGGCTTTGTCGAACGTAGCTTTCCAAGTGGTCGTTTTTCCGTCTCCGACTCCAAACTCACTGCTTGAAGCTATAGGCTGTAATAAACTGCTTGTGGTGTCGCTGTGCTGTGACAACTCGCAACCAGAAAAAATTACAGTACACACCCAAGTACAAACAAAACATGTCATCATAATCAAAGATTATTTCAAGGCATGCACTGATGGTATGCCTTGCATAAACGTATGCAAGGCATCTGATTAAGTTATTTAAAACTTTTTTTGCTCTCTGTTATTTGGATTCAATTCATCATTTTTAAAATGCAGTGGTTTAAGCACCATTTTTTTAAGTCAGCATATATGTGGCATTTTGATTTATTAAGCAATCTGAAGTATTGAATATGTGAGCCCTTGTCCTTGCCCAGTTACTTCTTTATTTTGTATGCATAGTAACTTATGGCAATGATGAATTAATTTCACTCAAGCACAGAATCTGTGATTATTTTAAATGGTAACCATATCTCGACTTGATCAGAGAGCTGTGAGGAGTCAGCAGAGTGTGAAATGTAATTTCTACTATTATTTTTTTTTTTATTTTGATCTCACAAACCAAAAGAATTCCAACCAGCCACCTGAAATGTTAACTGATAATGACGTTTGGGATCACAGGTTTACCGGTCACTTTTGTTTCCCTCTTTTCTTTTTCATCATCTTAATGAAAATTTTTTTTTGCAACTCATGCATATAAAATGAGGGAATGGAGCAGTGTTCTAGATCGAGACAGAGGAGAACATCCTCGCACTGAAAATGGATAACCTAGAGACTCTGAACGAAAAACCAGTGTCAAGCCCGTTGTGTGTTAACAACATAATATGTGTGTATATGTGTGCATGTGTGTTAAATTCCCCAGTCTGTCTCCCCAGACAGTGTTGGAGCACAGCAGACAGCTGTGTATTCCCTCTAGATGGATGGCCAGTGTCATAGTGTGTGTTTACTGCACATGATAGAGCGGGAGACAGGCCAGGTAATGAGGCTACATTAAGGGCTTTTAGAGCTCGCAAACAAAGATGGAGGGCTGCTTCTTTCCCCTTTAATGATAGGTGTGTGTGTGTGTGTATGTGCGAAAGAGAGTTTGTGTGTGTGTGTGTGTGTGTGTGTGGAGGGGGGGCTGTATGAGGCAATGAAAGGCTCAATTTTCCTTACACCTTTGTTGTGTCACTTCTCAGAAGAAAGAGGAGAAATTCTCTCAATCTCTGGGCCAAATGCGTCTTCAAGACCCCTTCTCAGATTCTGTACCTGATGGAAGAGACAGATTTGCGTAGTGCGAGATTCGAGAGTAAATATTTGCTCAAGCTGAAGAGGAATAGCAAGCAAGGGTATGGTTGCACAAGGAATGAGACAAAACCTGGAGTTGGTCTGAAGCTTTGCAAATAAAGCGTCTGCCTGTGTCTATCTTTGCTTCATCAGGAAATGCCTTTCTTTTTGTTGAGCCTGCACCTTAATAAAACTGTTAGGGCCATCAGCGATCGTTGACGACAGTAAATTTAGAGAGCACAGAGTTATCTCTGTCTTTCACTATCTTTCCACCACCCCACAACCTAAACACTTCATATCACTATCATCTTCCTTCCCAAAGCTATACATCTTCAGAATTACCAGCGTATTACCAGGGCAATAACAGCCTTCCTCTCTGTTTCCGATCATGATAATAAGTAGTCTAGGTTCTCCTTCATTGGAAGATTATGGCTTGAGGAAATAGCACCAAATAGCGGGTGTGCTGAAATGCAGGACACCAGCAATTTATGGGATGTCAAACTCGCGTGCAGGCAAGCCGGCAGCCCTCACTCATGCGGCATTAAAGCTGCCTGCACTGCCGCAGATCAGCGCGTGGGCCCCAGTCGATATTGTAGCTAGGGGTGGTGTGGCTCCTTCCGACCCAGTTGGCTTAGGACAGGCTGAGCCAGGGTCAGGGCTGGTACCCCTCAGGGAGAGGGTACAGGGCACAGAGGATCTGTGGCACACACACAAATATAGATGCACACATGCATACAGTCACACCCTCAGGTGCCGAGTATTGTCACTATCTGTCTCTCTTGAGTATTGTGTGTGTGTGTGTGTGTGTGTGTGTGTGACAGTTCCATCACCCCCACAGTCAGATCTGCAGCTCAGTAGCCCGCTCATCATTGCAGCCTGGCAGTGTTTCTAATTGACATTCTAATTGGCAGATTTGAATGCTGCCTTTAGATGGCTAATTAATTTATCTCACCACTGTCATTAAGGTTAAAGCACCATCTGATCTCTGCGAATATACTTTGCATATATCTGCATTATCATTATGTTGCAGTTAGACATATTTCACAGATTTTATTTTGGAGGAGGGAGGGGAGATTATGGCACTGAGATTAAGCTGGGTAAATGGCTTTTAATGTTTCTTTTAAATTCAAATTATGCTTCCTAATTTAAAATTTTTTTTACTCAAGCTATGAAGTCTGATTTTTGTTTTTTACCTTTTTTATACATAAGTAATCCCATATAAGTACAATAAAAGCAAATTTCATTACTTTGTTAATATCAAAGTAGCAATTTTCCTTGGACTTCCACAGCAGTTTGCATTGCATTCAGATGTTATTAAAAACCCTTATTTCCTTGTCTCATATATCTTCAAGTTTTCTGAACATTCATTGCTGGTCCAAAAAAGAAAGCAGGAAAAAAAAAGGAGATCCAGGCTCCATTAGAATGTTCATAAAATTGTAGTAAAGGCAATCAGACAGTCTTTCTCTGAATATTTTAAACATTGGCCATGTAAAATTTATGCCTAATTTGAATACTTATTAGCCGGCTGATCTCGGCTGTAGCCTTGAGTTTCTTATGCTGAGATTCATCACCGGATTGGATGTCACATTGTGCCAGTCTTCCCCCTCCACCACCACCACCACCTTCCTCCCTCCTACTCACTCTCCTTTTCTCTCTCTTTCACTCTCATTCTTTTCATCTGTCTCTCTCCATCACCCCCCCCCTTTCCCTCGCTGCCTCTCTCTCTCTCTCTCTCTCTCTCTGTGTGTGTGTGTCTCTCTCTCTCTCTCTCTCTCTCTCTCTCTCTCTCTCTCTCTCTCTCTCTCTGTGTGTCTCTCTCTCTCTCTCTCTGTCTCTCTCCATCAGTAGTGAGCGGTGCGGTGTTAAACAGGGGCCTGTTTGTTCACAAGCACGCCTTGTCCTGGCCTCTTCCCTATTTACTTGTGTCCCGGGCAGCTGTCGCCCTGCTCTGTGTAACAGCTCAGCCCTGTTTGTTCTCCCTGCCTGGATCCTGTTTATCCTGGCTGTGGACATCCTTTAAGGCCTGTCCTGTATCTGCCCCTCTTCAAACATACACACACACACTCACACAAGCACACCCCCAAACACATAGAAGGACATGTACACACTTCTATTAAAATGGTATTTACTGGCCAAAGAACACACATGTGGGCTGGGCACAAATGCTCATAAAAACACATGCACACACACAATCATGATCATCATTCAACCCTCTTTGGTTGCCTGAATATGGAATATCTGGCATTAGGTTGCTCTTGCACTTTTAAAAAAACCTTTAAAATATGTGTTTTAAAATGTGAAAGTGAAAAAACTGCCTTTAAAACAGGATTTTTTCCATCATTTAAAACATGAATTCACTAAATTTTCTCAAATTTAAATTTTAAATATTAAAAATAACCATTTTTCCAAATAGAGACAGCCCAAAATGCATAATTCTGAAGTGCATTGTGAGGTGCCATTTGTTGGGTCTGAGTGTCTTTTATTTATTGTGAGAATGTCGAGTAATGTTGGTGGGGCTCCTTTCTGTCCTAGTGAAGGTACAGAGCATTAAATGTAGGAGAAAATGATAAAACATTTATTACTGGAGAGAGAGAAGGTAATATGCATAATTTATGCAGTTTTTAGCACAATCATTAGTGATATTCGTGATAGATTTTTTTTTTTTTCCCCTTTTCTTCCCTCATTTTTTCTCTTTCGCCAGTTTTCCATATCTAATAGATGCTGCGACAATTAATTCAATGTCCAATATTTATTTACTGTTAAATTTTTTATCTTACACTGTAGATCTCCCATCGCAAAGTTTGATTGCAGCTCAAAATTGGTTTAATTGTGTCTGGGTTTTTTTGTTTTTTTTTAAATGTCACAAAATGAAGGGAAATATATGGTGTGATTAAATAAGAAGAAGGGAAAAGGGGAATAAATCCAATGAATGACACATGAGCATCCTGCCTCTTTGGAAGCCTTTGAGGCAGATTTTATTTAGCTACAGCAAAGATGACAAACACATAATAGTGTTCATCACCAGCCCTGCACCATGTGATTTGGTGCTTCCTCCTCCCCACCACCCAATTTTAATTTTGCATGATTAGCTTTGCGTCATTAGGCAGCTTCATTCAGATGCGACACACAGTGAAAATCTGACAGCTTCAAGACGGCAAATATTTTAGGACGAGTGCTTGTGTTTCTGTCTGTGTAGCCTTGCTGTCCTAAAGTGTGAGGGAGATATTAAGAATTAAGCGTATACTCATTTTTGTATCACATATTTGTGCAAGCATATTTTTTATTTCCTACAAATGTATTTTTTATTAAAAATGATGACAAAATTATCCAACTTTTTTTCTTAAAGACAGGTGCTTACATTTATGCCCAAATTTTAGTGGATAACAACATTTGCCACATTTAGGCACCCCTCCCATTTTAAATAGCACCAGGACGTGCATCTCTTTGTATTGCTTCATTTACACAATGAATGCATAATTGCTCCTCCTGCATCCCCCCCTTCTCTTTTCCCCCCTCCCTCTTCTTTAAATGCTTTAATTTGCAGAGGGGGACTGAGGGCTTGATAATGGAAGCGTAAAAAAAAAAAAAAAATAGGAGGGAAAAAGGGGGGAATTGTAACAAGAAGAGCCCTAACCGGTGCCTCTTAATCACTTCTAGGTTTTAAATCATGATGATGCAGGAGTCGGCCACAGAGACAATAAGCAACAGTTCAATGAGTCAAAATGGAATGAGCACCCTAAGCAGCAGCCAATTAGAGGCTGGCAGTAGAGATGGGAGATCAAGCGCTGGTGACACGAGCAGCGAAGTAAGCACAGTCGAGCTGCTGCATCTGCAACAACAGCAGGTAAGTTGTATTTCTCCCCCGTCTCGTCTCTCTGCCGCTCTCTCTCTCTCTCACTCTGTTTTCCCCTCGCTCTCCCACTCTGCTCTGCTCTCTTCTCAGGCAGCGCTGGGGTTTTCTACATAGGCAGGAGGCACAATGAAATATTATGCTGTTTGTATTTATATATTTTTGTGTGTGTGTTTTTTAGTACATGGGGAAAAAGCATTGTTTATATAATCGCTGTTTGTGTTCTTGGTAAATTTTTTGGGTAGTTTGTTGTGCAGTCGGCATGTTTGCCTGAAGCTTTTTGCCTGTAGAGTGATGAAAATGTTTAGCAGTGACTGATTTTTAGTTGGTTATAGATTTTGTTGTGGTTTTTGTGTTGGCATTTCATTTTGCCTTTATAGCAAGGTTGTTGAAGCCGTGTGTGTGAGAGAGAGAGAGAGAGAGAGAGAGAGAGAGAGAGAGAGAGAGTGTGTGCATGTAAGAGACACACTCCCCGAGAGATAGACAGAGAAAGGGAAGAATGTGTGTGTTGAAGCATCATACAGAGCTGTTAGGGTAGTGTGTGTGTGTGTGTGTCATGGCAGAGCTGTATCCACCAGAGGGCCTCCTAACTCGACAGTAGTTGGAGGCTCACACGCAGATACTGATGCTCTAACCATAGACCCACCAGCAGCAGAGAAACCTTTGACCGGGACACTTTTGAAGAGTGAATTGCGTGCAATCTCGCTGTTTCACATTCCCTCAACCAGAACGTAATTTAGATTTTTTTTAAACCACACTTTTAGATAATTTTGACTTGGTAATATTATTCCCTTCTGTTGGTTTTTTATTCTTTTGATTTCCCTGAATTGTTTTGGTTGGAGGCACCGTTAACTAATCCCAAATATGTGATGCTCCACTTTCATTCTCTGGTCCTTCTTCATATCCATGTTTCATTGTACTTGCTCTATTCTTCTCAGTCCAAGCAAGTTGAGGCTGAATGAACTGCAGGGGGGTGTGGGAGTTGTTGGTTTGGGGGCAGGAGTTGTGAAAGTCAGTCACCAGCAGAGTAAAAGAGTCAAGTGTCTCTCGTGTCTTTTCACGGTGAATGATGGCTTTGACAGTTTGCCAAAAGAGCAGTGGGAGATGAGGTCAGAGGGCCATGCTTTGGGGTGGATGGGGGACAACGCCGCGGGTATGTAATGATGCGTGCTGTCCTTTTACGTTTGATGGCAGTTTTCATGCAAGCGTGCATTTGTGTGTGTGTGTGTGTGTGTGTGTGTGTACTTTTGGAGGCAGCTGAAAGCCTGTGGTCAGTTTGGTGATGGCAATACAATAGATGTGTTTCTGTGTGTCTGCATCTGTATATGCGCAGAGGGGGCATGTCCTGCAGGCTCCTCCCGACACTGCCTCTTCCATACCCCCATCCCGTCTCAACACCCATCCTCCCTCCACAGCACAACCCCAGCCAAGGGTCGTGCTGGTGGCTGCAGTGGCATCATAGCACAGTGGCCTTGGCCCCCCCACCATTTATCACCACTCTGACACACACACACACACACACACACACACACACACACACACACACACACACACACCCCTGATTGGGGTCAATTCTCTCCCTCTCTCAGTCATCACTCTTTTACATTTGAAGGTGCTGAGTAGAGGACTGCTTTCTATCTGTGTTGATACTCTCTGCAGACATAGGGTTACATAGAAAGAGATGGAGAGCAGGATAAGAAGATACTGTTTAACAGTTGTTGCAGAGCATCCCACTTTAATGCATTACATTGCTCTAGAAAGCATTCTTTTTTTTTTTTACCCTTTTTATTTTAGGTTTTATTTTTAGTATTTTGTATTACAGCTCATTTTAAATGCTGTAAAATAAAAAAGTGTAAATAACAAAATGATAAAATGTTTTGTGAGTTTTATTTCATTAAACATTTAGAGATCTAATATGTGACAACATTACTATGATTAGTGACATTACTGACATAAGCAGAGAAAAGTGAATGCGACTGTGTGTATGCAAATATAAACTCAGTAAGTCGACTAAAAACAAAGACGCTGTGGCGTGAACAAAAAGCCCGACAGCACTGAGAGAGAAACGCGGCGTAAGCATAAAGTGTCTAGTTAAGTCTCTTGGATGGACGTACGGCTAAGAGCTCGGGGTTGGTGGGAGGTGGGGGGGTTGTGTGTGACAGTGTGCGCCTCGCAAAGAGGCCAGCCCAAGCCTTCTCCCAGCCCAGAGACAGACACATTGAAATGAGCAGTCCAGCTAACAGGTCTCTGGAGGCTTTTTAAAACAGAGGCCCTGTGCTGTTAACTTCACACACACTTCCTGTGGTGCGCTCACACTGCATCTCTTCGGAGAGCAAACGCAGTCCAAGGGAGAGAAATTTAGTTTGTTTTTTTTTGTTTGTTTTTTTGCTGCGCTATTTTGCAGTTCTTAGTGTGCTCATCTGAAGAAGGCAATGTTGTGATGTTGGCAGGTGTGTATAAGTGAATGACTGTGTGTGTGTGTGTGTGTGTGTGTGTGTGTGTGTGTGTGTGCATATGAAGCATGCATTTGTGTGGTCATATATTCATGCGTCCATCCATGCCCGTTTTTTTCTTTTTTGCACCTGTGTGCAGCTAAAAAATTCCAGTCCACGTCTGCTCTGAGTCCATTTTAAAGGAAGGCTGTTGGGTGTAATTTTCCACCCATATTTGGAATGACATTGAGTGGTCCGGTGGGTACAGAAGCTCCAGTCTCTCATCACGCTGCTGGGGGGATGATTAATAATAAGCACTGATGAATTCTCCACTGTCCCTGTGGGTTCTGCCATTACCTAGCAGCTCCAAAATACCACCTGCAGCTATAATTAGAAAAGCAGCATCTTAAGGTGTCGTCGCCTTAGATTCGGCCAAAGGCTTATAGGACACAGATCAAGACCAAGTTACACAGGAGCAATTTTACCATATTCAAATATTGATCTTTTTTTTCCTCTAACAAAGCAAATAATGCGCTTGTTTATATTTGACTGCAAATCCTATATATAATCTGTTTGTACAGGTCATTGTGTTCAGTGTGAAAGCCACACACTCCGTTATCCATGTATCTGAATAATAACCATAGTGTCACAATTGAATTTCCAGACCCTAATTTCTGTCAGGGTTTCATCACCCCATTCCCAAGGTTGTCTAAATAGACCTAATTTGATTTGAGATCACAGATTAGATACCCACTGTATCTGATTGCAATTTGCCAGCTGCAGATATGTATCAGAGCAAATGATGAATGTTGCACAGCCCTAATTACTATGCTAAAATTACTATAAAAGCTCCCTTGTTTAAAAAAAAAGAAGAGCAAAATTGTGCTGAGCTCATATATCCTATCAATTTATCATTGGCATTAGTCAGTCTTTTCTGTTTTAATATTAGATGCTGTTATGTATGTACATGGAGCAATGCATCGATCTTTGGATCTATACCATAATGTCCCATAATGAGCCCTGTTAGTTGATTACAGTGGTGCGTAGACTTAATCCTGCCAGGGTTATCAGTGGGATTGATGAGCCAACTACTGCCCCTTCTAAATGGGCTCACTACTATACAGAGTGTATTGATATTCAAAGCAAGATGAAGGCCCTGACTTATCCATTGTGGTTGGGTCAGTCGTTTTAACGAAAGACCTCTGGATAGCTGGGGGGACAACAGTCTGTCACTACAGCCTCAACTCATCCAGATCACTGACTCGTTAAACTCAAACCGAATGGGAAAGCTTTAAAGATTGAGATTGTTGGTTTTTGTCCCAAATCAAACATTTATTATTCTTTGCTATTGGTCCTTATTTGTTATTTTACGTGAAATGTGTACCTTTCTTGCTTGCAAGGCCAATCATTTATTTACTTTTGCACAAAAATGCAGTTCACAAGACAGTCGTGTAGAGGTGTACGTGTTGGTAAACTGGTTAGGGATGCATTCCAGTGTTTTCCTGAGGCACATGATGCAGCAAAATGCAAACTATCCAACCCCATTTAACTGACTGCAGCATTTTGACATAAATTACAATAAGTGCGCCATGGTGCCATCTTACTTATAGGCTACCCCTGTCGCTACACAAGAGTTAGGCAGTGGTCCAACTTGAGAGTGACAGCAATTAACCTGCCTTCCTAGCTGTTTAGCTGGAGGAAATATAAGGGATGAGAAATCTGACAGCAAGTGATGGGTAATATTTACGGTTTAGGGGCAAATGAAATTCTCCCCAAAATGAAAGTCATTAGGGAGAAAGTTAGCCCACAGACAAAGGACAAAATGACTGTGTGTGTGTGTGTGTGTGTGTGTGTGTGCGCGCACGCATGCTCATTTTACAGACGTGAGCTCATCCCCCTTTTCCAACAAGTCAAGTTTGTTGTTTAGTGTACATAAATACTTAAAATACTGACACACAGTGTTCACCTACCACCACCTATCACAAACAAGCCTCAAGCATCTTTCTCTCTCTGCCCTTCACCTGCCTCTCCGTCTTTCTCTCCATAGTGCATTTGAGAAGACACACACACACACACACACCCCTAAGATGCAAATCTGGGCTTTGCCCTTGAGCATAATTTAAAGGCCTAATCACCCAGACTGTCCCTTTGGATGGAAAAGGGAAGGAGGGAGGGAGGATGGTGTCTCTCATTTGCACCCTTACACAAAGAAGCTCATTAGGTTTATCTTTCAGGCCTGAGATTGCCCCACTCAACTGTGTAAATAAGACACTGGCCCTGGCCTGATGCATCAATCACCTCTCAGGACAGGAGACAGACCTCCACTGAAATATGAACGATTTCATAAAGGAGCCTTTTGTTAACCGTGATCAGCTGTGTGAAGATAAGGTTTTTCTGTAAAGGCTAGAGAAGCATTAGGGAAGCAGCGTGTACTGTATGTCTTTGTAAAATTATTTCCCCTTTCAGTGAAAAGGCAATCCCTGCGTCTGACTTATTTACAATGAAAGCCATCCTTCTTTTTATTTCAAGCCTGGCTATGGGCAGACAGCCCCAACAGAATAGTACATACAGGCCGGTGACATATAGTCCTGTAGTTTCCTCCTTAGTGATGACACTAAAGATATAGGGTGTGAATGACAGCATAGCTACTGTTTGCTCACCCTTCCCCAGACAAAACACAGTATTATTCTATTATCTATCTAGACGCCACCTCTTCCTCCTTGCCCCCCTCTGTCTCCCCCTTTTTCCCTCCGTCTCATTCTTCAGCTCCTCAAAACCAGGGCTGTCCATCTATGTTTAAGACACATTACATGTGGCCTCCTGGAATTTACAGTGGCGGTCTCCCAGTAACTCCATTTCACACAGGAGTCCCCCGAGAGCATGGCGAAATGTCAAGCTGCAAGGCTTGAAAGAGAGACGAGGAGAAAGGGACAGAGCGAGAGAGAGAGAGCAATGTAGGTAAGTGAGAAGGAGAGGATGAGATACATAGACAGTGTGAAATCTGCTGGAAATAAACACTTATGGGTGTTTTATGCTCAAGCAGTTGGGAGCTGTGGAGTACTAGGCTGTGTGGTCTACAGATCGAGGGGCAACATAGGTAGAAAAAAAACAGGTGTGTGTGTATTTGCTCATTTCTTAATGTGCATACGGGATATCAAATCAATGGCACGGATATCACTTGCTGTGACACGTTTTTTTTCTTCTTAAGAAATTAAATATAAAGTAAAACACAATTACACATTAGTACATTAACATTTTTACATATTTTAATGGCAATGGTTAATGCATTAAATGGAAGCCAGTTGACATCTAATCAAGATTAGGCCTTGTGTTTGCCTGACATATTTTTATTCTTTTCCTTTTTTCCTGTGTAGCACATTAGGCCAGTGATAAATGTACTCGGCCAGGGTTAACCACCTCAGTGTAAATAAGAGGCAGCCATTCAGTTGCACATACTGTGGCCAATAGTCCTGCAGTCTCTAGCCAACCTAGTGCAGGCCAGGATCAATGGCCACTTCACAACTCATTTCCTTTTACGCCTCCCTAACTGCCCTGCTCCAGCTCTGGGAAATAAATGGCACTGGATCTATAAGTCCACTCACACAAGCACAAACACATATAACCGGCATGCATACACACTCATACAAACACACACTCACACGTACTCCGAGCGGACTGAGCAATTGCTTTAGCTCAATACCCTCCACAATAATTTATTTGCAAACTGCCTTGGTGGTGAATGGCGTTTCATCTTTCGTGGCCTCACAATCGAAGACAGGCATTCTGTCATTGTTTGTTGCCACTCCCCTGTCGTTGGCTTAAACAGAGTACCAGTCGTTAACATGGCGGGGTGGAGTGTTACTGTCATCCACAGCCTGAAAACATACATGTAAATAGCTCTGTTTTCCTCTAATGTGGAGTTAACAGGAGGATAGAGAAAACAAGTGTGTGTGTGGGGTGGGGGGGCTTTCTAATGCATACAAGGTAACGCATTGCTGTCTGCTTTTTCTGTAAATGCCCCCCCCCACCACCACCACCAAAAAAAGGCAAGTGGCTTACAGTCATTTGATAGGCCATGACACTGCTATCCATTTAACAGAGCTTAAAAATTCTACATATGCATATGCCGGGGTGTCTTAAGCTGACAACCAAAAGACAGGATTTGCTAGAAGGCAGCTTTGGAGTGTTGTGAATTTAACAAGCATGTCTAGTATTACAGTTCCTCTCTGCTTTAGCCATGAATAGTAACAAATCAGACTCTGAAACGCATGCCTGATGGTTTGTTGTGTGTACCCCCCCCCCCTCCCCTTCTCTAAATAATATTAAAATGACATCAAATCTGGTTAAGAAGATGACTAGCAAAAAGTAGTAGCATCTTTAATGTCAGTAGTGCTCTCTTTCCCTAATGCGCCCAGAATCCAGGTATCATCACAGTTTTTTCCTTTTTTGTTGCACTTGTTAACACTCTCTGCTGCTGCGATTACCTTCATCCCTGACCCATTTTTGAATATATAAATGGGTCTATCCTTCTCCTGAGTTGTTTGTAGTTGTAATGCTTGCAGGCTGCAAGGGAGATGCTCTTTACGCATTGCCTTCAAACACTGTATACATATGTAAGAGAGCCAGGCGGGCTCTCAGTCCTCTCCCCTTCACAGCTTTTCATACAAATGCAGTAAATAAGCTCAGGCCATGGGGAATTGAAGGCTCCAAACAGACGAACTGACTGACATGTCACTTAGCGCTGGCTTTGGCTCTCTTCACTGCAGGCTTTAGAGCTGAAGCTGCTAGGTTTTATAGTGTATCAGACAAGGTTAGGTTCTCACTTTGCTGCCAAGGTGGACTGACATCTGTATTATTCACAACTTTATAATAATGTCAGACATATTATTTTCTATGATTTTAAAAAGTGAGAAAATACAGCAAACAGTTTGGCGTAAAGTAAGCCTGGAGATGTGCTTTATGGGGGGGGCACTTGCAATCAAGTCCTTTTGGTGAGGGTAAACTGAACATTTGTTTTGGGCAGATACAGAGAATAAGATGTACTCCAGGTGGTTAATCATGGAAGTCACACTAGGAAACCATTGCAGCAGAGATAGACAGGCCCGCCTCTCTCCAGCCTATGTTCCCACTCAAACAGCCTGCCATTCCTCATCAAGACCTAACCACTGCTTATTTACCCACACTGGGGGGACTTAACTCGCACGAATTGATCAGTGATAACACTGGAAAGCTGCTTGTTCCACCCTGATAAAAGTGACGCCCATGAGCATATGCAGAACATGCTTTGTGGGCTAGGCGCAGCACTTCAAGCTTGACTAGACACTAAGCTGATATTGG
This sequence comes from Micropterus salmoides, assembly GCF_014851395.1. Lineage (NCBI taxonomy): Eukaryota > Metazoa > Chordata > Actinopteri > Centrarchiformes > Centrarchidae > Micropterus > Micropterus salmoides. The sequence continues at coordinate 11,762,076 of NW_024041484.1, forward strand.
TTTCACGCTTGAGTCCATGGTGCAAAATCTTCCAGTTGAAACACAGAGATTTGATTGTTTCTGCATATGCATTTATCAGAAGTTTACATGATAAATATACATTAGCCTGGTGGCTTGGCCATGCGTGGTATTGTTTCAGCGATACTATTCTTCATGCATTCCTTTTCACCTGTTTGGACTTCATCATCCAATTCAGTGTGAGCCTGATAATCATAATTTGGACAAAACGTCAAATGGATTTGCAGGGGTTTTGTGCATCATTGGTCTTTGCCAGAATTTTTGTCACAGAGGGGAAATACTTCTTTTTTGGCAGAAGTGTGTGTGTGTGTGTGTGTGTGTGTGTGTGTGTGGAGAGAATCCCTTTTTAAAATCACTAAAAACTGTTTTCCTTTCCGTCTTTCCAAATTCTTTGTGTTAGCAGTGTGCCAACCAACTTGTCGTGTCTATACCATGACATAATTCTCAAACTCAGAAGTTGAGGTCCCTACATTATGTGTAAAACACCCCCCACCCCCCTCTTGGCTTAGTCCTGACTTAATTTTGTAATGCCTTCACAGTCCTAAATGAGATGTAATTTATCTTTCATACAAATTTCAACCAGAGGTTTTTATTTTTTTAATAACCACTGTAATTGTTCTGTCCTTTTATGGAGTGCTATGAAGGGAGTGATCATGCTTTTGGCACATTTATCAAAGCCCAAGAAAAAGAAAATGCAGAAGGGAGGCCCCTTTCTCCCATAGCCGGACTAAGTGTGCGACAGAGTGATACATTTTCTTGTTAGGAGAAATTACATGCACTAACTTGAGCTACTTCAGCATGAAATTGAAAAAGAAGCATTTCTTGTGAATTTCCATTCTTGATTCAATGAAAGATGTAGATTAGCCCTTTTGGAGAAGGGCGGGGAACAAGAATGAAACTAAAGAAGTATGACTCTGCTCACGCTTGCTTGTTCTTAGAAGCGTGCTATAGGATGCTGTTAGAAAAGGCTTTGTTTATGGAAGTAAGGCTCAGTCAAGATTAAAGGAAAAAAAGATGTTTAACACCTCACTCTCTCTCTCTCTTTCTGTGTGTGTGTGTGTGTGTGTAATTGTGGTATACATTTATGTATACAAACACAAACCATGTGCATTTTTACATTTTTATCACCGGACTCCCCAAGTCGCTTTGCTTACCTTACCACAGTCACAGTCTGTGCTCGTGTTAGCTCTCCAACACATGCCCACATATGTGAACACACACGCAGACACATTTCACCAGACCCAGCTCAGTCTAGTAGCCTGTTCTGGTGAGGGGGGGGGGGGCACTGATTGATAGATGCTGGGTGTCAGAGTGGAAGGCAGATAACTATATCTTCTACAAGACACTTAAAGGTCAAACACACACCCCTGTAATTGGAATATTCACAACTACCAAGGTACAATGGAGGGTGGAGGGAAGAATGAAAGTGCACAGGATCGGTGTTACATAAGCAAAGAGATTGAGAGAGGAGAGCAGGAGTGAATGTGATCCATTGCCCTTCCACAGGCAGATGTAGTGGCTATTTATTGAGTTGTTCTTTGGGGGAAGTGTGGCATTCATTGAAAGATACATCACCCTCTATTGAGAGCAATCCTCACAGAGGTGACTGGCAAGATAAAGTAGTCACACAAACTTGCATAAACTATGTAATAATGCCCATTAAAACATAATAGAAAAGAAAATTTGAAAAAAAAACATGATAATCATTGATGCAATAGATGATGTACAGCAGCACACTTCTTAATTTATAAACAGCTGTGTTGTCTGACTCAAAATAATTCTCTGAAAAATGAACAGCTGTTGACAATGTGTACTAAAATATGTTTTATTAAGGGTATGTCACTAGAGCTGCAGGCCAAATTCAGGGTTAGCAATGCAGCGGGTGAGGAGAGGTCATTTACATCTAAGGTCAGGGTGCTCTCTCATCGACCCCAGAACAGGAGAACACTTAGACAGTGCACTTAACCCGAGCTCTGCAGGACGAGACAGACAGACACTCATACTATTGACCTGCAACAGCAGAGCCCCCAAGACAGGCTCTGATGTACACACATGCACCCACGTACAGATACTCATGCACTAAGCAGGCATGCTGACTTGGTTTGCTTGTGTCAGTGCACATGCACACAGAAGCAGGGTGGATTCTAAATGGCATCGGCCCCTTTGGTTGGCATAAAAGATGGATGACAGTGACACTCAATAGCTTTCCTGTTTTTTCCTAATCATTGTTTTGTGTTCCTGTGTAGGCTTTGAGTGTATATGTGCTGTATACATGCTGTGTGTGTCTTTTTCAGTGGTTTAATGGAGGGTAAACGCACTTAAATGCAGTTTACCTACCCAGGATGCAGCAACCTTTTATTTACCACTATTGCCCCGGTCTTTTTGTTTGCGTGCTTCTCGTATGTACACAACAAATGTGTGCACATGTGCACATGTTTGTTGTCAGCACATGCGTCTCTTCAACAGCATCTGATTGGTATTGGCATTCTGTACAAAACCAGCTCTTCCACAGCAGCTGCTTGTTCTCTGGTGCCACAGTCAGATTGCTAGTCGCCTCTGGCCATGTTATTGGAGTGGGAGCCTCTTAATAAGGCCTTGTCAACAATAACAGACTCAAGCTCCATGAAAAAGAACTCCATTCTGTGTCTGATCCTCTGACAAGAATGATGAGAAAACCCTAGTTTGTGCTGAAATACAGCTGTGTATAGCTACAGGAGGCATATAGTTCCCAGTTTTTTATAGTTCCATACTATTATATAGGCAGTATGTTATGATATCAAGCTTACTCAGTGTTCAGATGATGGGCATACTATTTATAAGCAACCAGACCCAAGCATTTGAGGTCTTCTTGGTGTCCAAGGATTCCAGTTCTTTCCACTGGGCCCCTTTACCAAATGAACTATGGCTGGCCTCAATGCAACATTTCATATCAGGTATTCATCCAGCTGTGTGACCTCTATTCGCCTGGAACTGTGAAAAGGAGAGGGGATCATAATCACCTGAAGAGGAAATCAAGCGCTTCAGGAGAGAGAAAGAGTATGTAATAGAGAGAGAAACCTTGTATTTGTGTTTTTTTTGTGTGTCTGCAGGGTTGGGGGGCTGCACAGTCGAACACTCATGCCAGATACCTCATGCCAGATTTGTTTTTGCAAGAAGATCACTTGACCTCACACACACACACACACACACTCTTCTTCCTGCTTCCACCCACACAAATGCCTTCCCTAGCCTCCTCTCTCTCTCTTTTGTGGTAGTATATTGTGGTAGCTCTCAGTTGTCGGGCTCTAAAAGGACTTCCCTAAGAGTAGCAGTAGATAAAGAGCGTCGCTGAATGGGCCTGCTTTCACCTTATCGAAATGTAGCGATAGAGCACAGGTCAAAAGTCTTTGCTAAAGCCACCAGCAGAGACGGAGAGTGAGGAAAATGGGGTAAATTGAATTTCACAAGTGATGAAGCATGGAAAAGATGCACTGAGACAATGGGCAGAAGAATGGAACCAATTTTGGCATCTATAAGACTTAGTGCTAACAAGCAAGTATTTGTTACGTGAGGTCATGGCACATCTAAGATTATTTTTGGAAATGAGTATGGCGACTTTTGTGGTCCAACTTTCAAACCTGATAACCTGCAGGTTTTTTTTTTTTTTCCAGCATGACAAAGCAGTCTTGTTTCAATTTCTGCCTCAGTTTGTGCTAAAGTTCAGCTTGAAGGTAGATGAAAACAATTACTCTCCCTTGCTAGAACAGATATATCATTGTATTTGCACTGAATATCCATGGCGATAACAGCAGGAGGTGGGATGTTAGTGAATGTTAGCGGTTGCAGTGAACGACAGCAGGCCGTGCTCTTTGTTATTGCTGGCACGGCCCTCCCAGCGTCTCAGCAGACTCTCACATATTGGTGCATATGCACTCTTCAACTCCTTCTCACAGACATAAACACACACTTTATCTGTGATGGGCAAAACAGACCCATGTTTTGTCTTTGTTGGTGGAAAAATAAGTGTGAGGTTACACAATGGAGCCCTCGAGCCCCTCCTACCACCACTCTTTCTCTCCTATACGAGCTTTGTTCCTGGGGTAGGAGAGAGCAAATTCATCTCGTCAATCCTCCCGGGAGGGTGTAGCTATGCAGCTCTGTTTACTGTGGCAGAAACTTAATATAATTTTTCATCAGTGGGGGAAGTTTACACATATGATTCTATTTGTCCTTCATTATTAGCACCTGAGTCTGGGGCTGGGTAGGCATAATTGTCTACAGACACAGGCCAAATAGATGCAAGGGAAAGGCAAATAAGCACACCCCAAAATAATTTGATGCTTGTGTGTTACAGTCCTCTACCCTAGGAATTCTTAATCTAGAGAATCAATAAACAAAGGGCGAGAGACATGGGAGAGAGGGGGAAGAAAGACAGAAAGATGAGAGGAAGAAATGAATAATGTGTTATGAGCAATAAGTGGGGGGTGGGGGGAGAAAGAAGTTGAGTTAAATTCAAAGTGCAGTGGAGAGGTGGAAAGGCGTTGAAGAGAGCAAGTGATCAATATGGAAGGGCTTTCTTCCCAAACACCTATTATCCACTTTAGAAAAAAAGAGACCACAACATCAAATGAGCACAGGAGAGATTATTTGGATGAAGCACTCTTATATGTAGAGACAGAGGCAGCTGAAGTAGCTAAAAATACTGAGATAGAGATAGCAGAGCAGGACACAGAAGCCCATTGTTCTGCTGGATAGCTTTACCTCCATCCGGAGGCCCAAGGAGATTCTCCATGGACGCCCCCCCCCCTTCCTCTCTCTCCCTCCCTTGCTCACTGCAGACTGTTGATTTATTGAGTCATACATTAAAATGCTCATTACTCCTACACACTTTCCAAATTCTTCTTTTCTCCCTTATTTCTTCCTCTACAGTTTCTCTCCTTCTTTCTAGTTTCTCATGAAAGCACAGTTTGAGAACTCATTCATAGGTTTCCGTTGGGAATTTGAAAGACAGCATTTTGGTAGCACGCTTACCACCATCTGAGCAGTTATGGAGTCAGATGATCCAAATTTCGGCAATAGGGAGGGAGCCTGGTTGGAGCTAAGGAGTGACGACAAAGTGGCAACAGCCATGGCTGATTTTGATTTGTTTATACACTTGTCAGTCAAGCCAATGCTCTGGAATGCACCCTTTTTAAAGCCTTAATATGTTTTGGTAGTGTACCTTAAGGCACTTTCACATTGGCTTCAACTTTCAGCAATTCCATTTGAGTTTGAGATAAAAAAAACAAAACTAAATCCAATCTTGTCACGTTGCACCAGCCCTTTTGACAACATTTGCATGTTTATTTGCATTACTTCAACTCCTGCTGCTATCTGTGTCAGCAACTGCAGTCAGAAGAAGTAATTATTATTTTTTATTTCCTTTCCAAGTACTCAACCAGGCAGAGGTGACTGATTCCAGGTGTGTATTGTGCTCTTTGTGAACATAAGGCGATAAGGGAACTGAATCTGGGGCCATTGTTGAGGCACCATCACTAGCAGTTCTGACCTTTAGAAGAGGATAGGAGTCTTTCTAGTCCTGTGACTGAGTTACTTAAGGTGAATTAGAATAGCAACCATAGAAGCCCACACACATCAAGAATTGACCAGATTTATAAAAAAATATATATATTGTATTGTCTGCATTAATGTACCTGTGTGTGTGTGTGTGTGTGTGTGTGTGTGTGTGTGTGTGTGTGTGTGTGTGTTCTAAGGATGGTCATAAGAAGTTCTCACTTGTACCTAAGGAATCACTGTTTGCCTTTGCTCCACCAGCTGCAGTGTTTACAAAACAAGCAAAGATGAGCAGCACTAATCTCGGGTTTTAGCCCTAATAGACACACGCTGTATTGTCATTTGTATGATTGATTCTGTTGCAGGACGGGCTCTGTAATCTCCACGCCAACAAGCCGCATCAATTCTTCTATTGTTGCCTGACTGTTTAGCCTCTCCTGTTCCGACAATGTTCCCTGGTCACACTTTGCTTGTTTTCACAAACTCAGGCCCTACTTTTGTATTCAGACATGGAACATCTTATCCTTCTCCCCTTCTCTTCTCATTTGTCTCTCCTCTCCAGCCAGTCCCTCCAAATCCGTATCCATCCACCCATCTGCCCTGAATCCACTTATATAAGAAGATAGGGTGTAAATATTTTGGTGTGGAGTGTCAGCACATATCTCCCCCGCCAGCGGGGCTGCAGCCTCAGTCCAATCAGCCATGTTTGTTTGTTCAGCTTAAACTGTTTGTGCCTTGTTTTCCGTGGCATGCGATTCTCTCCAGCTTGATAAAGTGTCACACTTTTTCTTTTTTTTTCTCCACCCTCCTTCTGTGTCTGTGTTTCCTGGAAGCGAAGATAGATAAGCCTGGTGGTGTGGTGCTGTATATCTTTGTGTGTGTGTGTGTGTGTGTGTGTGCGCGCGCGTGGGAGTTGTCAAAGTTGTCAGCATGACTGGAGTTGTTCTGGCCGACAGCCTAGTGTTGAACAGCAGCCCTTTACTAACAAACACACACACACACAAACATCTGTTCCGCACACCACAGTGAGACTGTGTTATCATGATGCAACCTGTTTCTTATTGATCAACAATTGATACGGCATGTTTACAGCTACTTTCTGGAACATGGAAACATCCTGTAGAGACCACAGCGCTGCGAAGACATACCTGTTGAGAGCAGCTTATTTCATACCTGTGTCATCATTCCAGTATTATGCTGTGTCCCCTAATAACAACAACTCCCAACATGGCCTAAGCCAGGAAGTGATCTGCACTGTCCAAAACACAATATCACAGCCCCTCAGATTTATCCAATTCCAGTGTCATAGCTGCATATCGTACAGTCTCCAGGTGGATTTTGAAAGAGTGACATTCTTAGTGAATGGCTTATTCCCCCCCCAAAACACACACACTCTCACACACACACACACACACACACACACACACACACACCACTATACATAATAAGCAATCTGGAGATTTGTAATGGTTTGGCCCAGTATTGCAGTGCCTGCTAATGTATTTCATGCTTGTTTAAGATCTTTGCATGCTCCTTACAAAGGTGCATTGTGATAGGTGTTCCTTATTACCCCTGTTCTGTACAGAGTCTAAACACTGGGGCTGGGAGAGTGGGGGGAGTAGTGGGAGGGAGGGATGAATGGCTGATATGTTTTTTTTTTTTCACTTCCCTCTCTCTTCCCCTCTCTGTCAGTCTCTTCTCACTCTCTCCTTTTCTCCCTCTCCAGTGATCTCGGCATGCCTATTAATGTAGCAGAGGAATGCCTGTGTAAACATTCTTGTTTCTCAGTCCGTTTCGCATAATAGTTGCCTGTATCGTCTTTCTCCTGACCTCACTATCTGAAACCAATTACACCAGATCCATTTGGGCTGAATCTTATTTTCATAAGGATCCCCGTGTCGCGGTCTTGGTCGCTCTGTGTGTTATTTTCCCTCCTTATTTTTTTTCCTCCTTTCCACCCTCAGTGATGGATATCAACATCAAATATGCCTCTGAGTGCCTTGTTATTTATATAGCAGGCCCTGGCTCTTTCTCTCTCTCTCTCTCTCGCTCGCTCGCTCTCGCTCTCGCTCTCTCATTCTGAAGAATGTGTCACATTGTGCTGTTTATACAATGTGTGCATTAATAGACTGGGGATGTCATTTTTTCTTGCATAGCAACCCAGGTTAAATAGACGGTGCGCCTGCACTCGTCTGTGTTTTTGTCCGCTCCAGCAGCTCTTCAGCAAACTTTTGATGACTTTCCTTGGCATTTTGTGCTTTTTGTGCTTTGAGATGAGCTTCAGCTTGCCATCTCTGTGGAGTGGGAAGTGGGTGGCACAAATTGGTGCTTTTTACTGTAATGGCTGAATACTCAGCCAGTGAAAGAGAGGGGACAGGACTTTTTTTTTCTCCCTCCCTTACCTTCCACACTGTCACAGACTCTCCGAAAAATGGCTAACCCCACTTTCACGGAAGAGGTGACAGACAGTTTCAGGCATGACAAACCACTCTGGAAAAGTTTGGCCGGTGTTGATAAGGTCTGTGTTATGTTTGGAGAAGTACTCTTTATGCAGTCTGAGCAGACTTCTTTTCTAATAAGCCCTGTGTAGCTGATCTCTCTGCTTCACCCCTGTGCATCACCTCTCATACCTGCACCTCCCTCGATATTTACCTGGCATGGATATTGGAAGTGCAGTTTAAAAACATCTCTTTCTTTGTACTCTTGACAGTGTGTAATATATCGAATGGCTCTCTTGACTTTGGATATATCACAGTGAGTCATTATTGATTCACACATGGATAAACATTTCCTCCTGACAACTACCTTGGTTGCACTCATCTAGCAGCCTTCCCTCTAACCACAGTGTGCAGGACTCAATAAACCTTATAATTACTTTGATTCACCAATCATGGTGAGATTAATGAGACCCTGTGTTTTAATTAGCAAAGTGATTGGCTGCATTCAAGGAATTTGTTTTGTGTTTTTTGCCTTCAGTAAAAGGAAGCGAAAGTCAAGCAATGTTTGATTTCCCATCCATTTTGAAAAAGACCCCAAAAAACCCTAAGCTTTTTGCATCTGTGCGCACACACACACACACACACACACACACACACACACGCACACGCACACAACACAAACCGGTGGCGACTAGGCTCCTCTTACCAAGGAGACGGATCAATGCAGTTAGGACCCAGTGCCAGTGTAATGTGTTTGTTTACTTTAGTTCAGAAAGCCTGGCTCCTCCTGAGCACCCAGACAGACAGACCCCCCCCACCACACCACCTCTTCAAGCAACCCACCACCACCACCACCCAACTCTGTCTTTTCATAATTGATCAGGGGGTGGCTGCGTTCCCCGAGGGGTTAAGACATGGCAACTTTTTTTTCCCCTCCCTCTGATTTTTTTTTTTTTCTTTTTTCTACTGCCTCTCTCTCCCATCTTCTCCTCTTGTTTGCTCAGGATCTCAATGTACTAGTTCAAACATTGTTCCCACCAGCTGGCAGAGCAGCGCCATATGCACGCCCTGTCAAGGCAGCTGTTGTCATGGATACTGGCAAGCGCCAGAAAATAAAATGAGCACCCCTGGTTCCTGAGGAAGTGTCACTCTCCATCTGAGTTTTTTCGTGCTTCTCCTCCTACTCGTCCTCTTCTTTTTTCATCAAAAAAAAAGAAACACCTGTGAAGTTGTTGTGTTGTGTGTGTGTGTGCATACATGGTTTTTTTTTTTTTTTTTTTTTTTCCTCTCCCACTTGATGCTCTTGGGCCTGAAGAATACAAGGTATACGGTTGTGTGGAGCAGCAGCAGTAGTAGCAGCTGTGCACAATGTTCTTTTCTGCCAGACTCTTTCATCCATCTGCTCTTGAAGAATTGGAGTGAAGCTGCTAGCCCAGCTGCCACCATACCTGTGAAGCTGGAGCTCGCTCGTCACACACATTCAGTACACAAAGCCAGGCGGGTGGGGGGATCTGTAATCTCATCAAACCCTAGAGAAGTAAATTACGCCACATCCCAGCCTCTCTGATTGCTATCATATCTGTGTCTGGCAAGCGCATCAAAGGATGTTGATGACAAATTTTACAACTTACTAATATATGATTTTATTTTTATTTTTTTTATGCCATGTGTAAACAGCTGTGAACTAATTTCATCAGGCAGGGAAAGGTCTCTGTATCTATCCGTCTGTCTTTCTATCTATCTTTCACCCATCCTCTGCTCATAAGCACTCGTAATGCGTAGTGTAAAACCTGGGCTGCTAGTTAATTCGCTATAAATGTAATCTGATGTTGATTTTGTCAACTTTAATTACAGCTCCCAGGGACACTTCACATGCTGCTGCCTCTACTTCAAATTGATATTATGAATATGCAAATGTGGCGATAATTTGCAGAGAGAAGTGGGTATTTCAGTTGAGCACACACTAGACAGGTCAATTCTACTGACGCTCTACCTTTTTTATTTTTTATTTTTTCAGCCCTCCACCCTCTTCTTCAGGGGTGCTCTAGACAAACTGTATTTATCCTTGATCACAGCTCTGTGAATTGTTACTAAAACGCATCTCCAGCGTAGTGTTAACCATGTCAGAATGTGGAAAATACCAGGTGATATTTGACAGGGTTTTCAGTCAGAGATGACTGTTTTGTCCCTGAAAATCTGAATTATACCCGCTGTCAGCTTCAAGAAATTGAATAGATTATTTTCACTGTTTTTCCTCCCTCTCCCCCATCTTTCTTTCTCTCCTTTTTCTCACTATCTTTTGTCTTGTGCTCCTTTCTTCCCAGGCCCTACAAGCAGCAAGGCAATTACTCTTGCAGCAGCCAGGCAGTGGCCTGAAATCTCCAAAGAGCCAGGACAAGCAGCGTCCACTGCAGGTAAAGCAGCTCCCCCGTCTAATCTCTTAAGTCCATCCATAATACATGCTCCTCCGAAAAGAAGATTTCATCTGTTCCACAAGTGTGTTTGATTTTCCACCGCAATCCTCGGACCTGCCATTGGAATCCTAAAGCTGGGCGAGCCAGTCCCCAGGAGGCTAAGTGTCAACATAGACACAAGAAAAACACAACAGAGACAGATTTCAGAGAGAAAAGTTTTATCCGTAGGCCAACTGTCTATTTTCAAGAATACATTTTATTTGTCAGTGAGGCTTTTAAAACCATTCGATGCATATTGTCCAATAACAGTTGTATGCTTTTCTTCTACACTACATCCATAGTGTAGTTGACACCAGAAGATCCAGAGGTTAGTTATTATTTGAAAGACATGTCAGACTAACTAGTGGCATACAAAGACAGCTAATTTTAACTGCCTGTCATTTCCACCCTTCAACGCTAATTTGCCTTATTGATTCGTTGAGCTGTCTATTTCTGTTGTCAGTGATTTAGAAAAGGTCGCCCTTGTACACATTCGCACACAGACACACACACAAACATTTTGCACACTGACACCAAACTCAAACACATATCTACACGTTAACACATTGCCTGCAATCCTCTGTCTTCCTGGTGTTAAGATTTTTCTCACACTAGTGAGTCTTTTCATTCTGCTCATTTAAGTCAACAAGACAGTTAGTTGGTTTTCCTGCCTGAAATTATGTAAGGCCCCTTGACATCTGCTCCATGTTTTTTTTATTATTAGTATTTTTTTTTTTTTTTTAAATTTAATTTATTTTTAGCCGTTTGAAATTGAAGTGTGGGAGTTTGTGCCCTCCACTCGGCTAATAAGTACTATCAAGGAGCTGTGGTTTACCTCATTAGGGGCTCTGTGCATTTCATTAATGTCAGGGAAATTGGCGTTAACCTCACCCGTTGATATTTTCACAGAGTCTAACAATGGCGACACCTTCAATTGGAGTCACACCCCTGTGTACCTAATTACGTACTGGCGAAGAGATAAGGTTGGCGAAGGCTCAGTCATGCTTTTGCATTTAAATAATTCACCTCAACCTCATCAAGAGCGTTAATATTATCAGTATATTCACACACAATGGCATCAGAATTATAAACATATTTTTAAAGTTTTTTTTAATTTATTTGCGTGTATAAGGGGGAAAAGAATTGTTGATTAAACAAAAGCTTCGTGTAGCTTATTGTTGAGTTCCATTGTGCTTCTTCTATTTGAGGTGCTGTATGTCGAAGTGAATAGATTCAAACAAATGGGATCCCGATCTCCAAATGTCTGCATAGTCACCAAGTACAATACAGACATGGCAGGAAGAATAATATTGAATGAGAGCAGTGTGGGTGCATGATAACTGTCCGCCCATGTCCAAGCCCCTGCCTCTAATAACACCAGCAGATGGTAAATATTGAATATTTACATTTGCTTACTCCATTCTTGCCTCACCTTGGCGATACGAATCAATATGAATCGGAGGGCCTGCCGATCGGGCCTGTCCTCAGCTCCCAACTAATCCATCTGTTGATCCAGCCTTTATTAACATCCTCACCTCTTTGTTCCCAAAAAAAGTCTCCAAGCAGATCGTCATGGGAGAGGCGCCGCCGACTCTCCCAATGATACACACTAGCACAAACAGGGCTCAGTGGCTCATCCTGGTTCAAGATCATTTTTACAGTGGGGATATACAGCTGTGTGCCCTTGAATCCACTCATTTCAAATGACATTTTAGCTGTAATACTCCATTGTGCAAATATCAGAATAAAGCAGTAGGAATTCTTACTTGATTAAAAAGATTGTTTTTCTATTCTTATTGTTCCGCTTGTCAGAACCAGATGTTTAAAGAATCCTTGGCTTGAGGGATGTTACCCAATATAACTGCATTATTTACCTGGATTATGAGGCCACAATGGATGCTACAGTGCAGTATTTTATGAGCTTCAGAGCTTGGTAACAGTCAATGGCAATCAGGCTGCATGTTTTCAACCGTTGGAATCACACGGATTGATTTCCTTGTATGATTAGCACAGTAGAAAGCGGGGGAAGGATTAATATTACCATGACATCCTGCTTATGGTAGAGATACTGATAAATCCTCTGCCAGTCTGTTTTCCTCTTGTTCTCCCATCTTTGGTATTTAAGAGCGGGAAATGATCCATAGATCATGGCATGTAAATTATTTAGTACACAAGCATCTAAGTGCCTCAGCTTGCAGTTTTAATTACGCGTATTAGCGGCTAAAGGCTCTCGCCTGACTAATTCTATCCGCTCGCTCATCGCTGCTTCTCAGGAGTTGATGATGCGGAGGCAGGCAGCTCTAGATTTCACATGCACGCATACACACATGTATTAAAAAAAAAAGAAGGAAAAACAGTCACAAACACACATATAAACACACACACAAGCTGCTTCTCTACATTTGCGTAATGTGACAGGTCTATTATTACACAGTAAGCCCATGGGAGCACTCAGTAAACACCTATTTCTCCCTGTAAATCCCCCTGCCTCTGCCATGCTGCTTACACGGCTCTCCCAAGGCACACAACACCCTCTCGTCTCTGCTCTATTCTCCTCTGCTCCTCTCTCCTCTTCTCTGTGGCAATATACCTCCTGTGAAAGGCATTTATACACTGACATTTGGAATACAAATAAAGAAACGCGGACAAGGAGAGGCGGGGAGGATTACAGTGGCCTATGAATCTGACAGTTGTTTCGCTCCTTCACACACACGTACATAATGCATATACAGACAGCCTGCACCCTCACACAAACACAAGCACCATGACACTTAAAGTTTTTACATTGCCAGAAGTAACTTTGTGCAAGTCTTGTTTGTTAGTGGCTCTATTGATCATTATTGATAAAGAACAGGGCAGAGCTGCCATTAAAGCAGCTTAACACTAGGTGTGTGAGCAGGTTTTGTGCTCTATGTTGGGAGGAACAGCTCAAGAAATCCCTTGAAATAAACTGTAACACCATCTTAACACATCTCCTAACATGTCACCCTGAGGCTCCCATTGGGGCACATATAAAACAGCTGCAATGACCCCCCTAACTCTGTCTCATGAGTGTGTCAGATGGGGGCTTGCAGTGTGAAAGTAGCCTCTGACCCCTCCTCCTCCTAGGTAACGTCCAATTCTTAAACATGCAAAACCTGAGCGCCTACCCCAAGCAAGTGTTGCGACTGCTGCTATGCCCCTTTCACACTATCAAACTGTGAAGACTAACAACCTCCATCCCATCTGTGCGATGCTCCGCTCTAAGTATGAATGAAGATATTTATGTTTTATGCTTGGTTTACGGATCGGGTGAGATGTTGGTTTATCCTGTTTTCTGTAAATTCTACACCTTCCAGTCCAGGCCGGTCAGATTGGTTATGGGCACTGGGCCATCCTAGGAAGTGTCACACTTTTAAAGGTCAGCTCCACGTGTTTCACCACTGAGCCAATATCATCTCGATAGCAGCACTCATCTACTTATTGGCTTTCATCCGGAACACACACAGATGCAGGGAAAAGGGCTGCGACGCGAGGCTTGAGTATAGGTTAGCTGACTCTAGCGTGTGTGGCTAAAGGATGGTAGTTAACATTTACATTTATGAATATATCTTTCCACTGCATCCCCTCTGGTTGGATCTCAAAATAGAGAAAAATTATCACTGCGAAAGGGGGAAAAAAGAGAGGGGGAAAATATTATGTTATTCATGAGGAAAACTTCTGTTGACTCTGAGAGAGAAAGAGAGAAAAAAAACGTCAGCACATTTTAAGTCAAACACCCTTGGTTACCGCTTTTGTAACCAGAAAACAAGATTCCCCCCGCTCCCCATCTCCCTCCCAACCTCCCTTTTTTTCCCCCTGCATTTACAACACCTACAGGACAAGATTGCTAAATTGCGAGGACAGAGCAGGTTCATCATTGTGATGCAAAAGAAGCTGAAATGCAACCCCAAGGCTAGGTAGCTGAGTTTGGGGGATCAAGAGAAAGTGAGAGGGAGGGAAGGATAAAAAAAAAAAGTAGCTCAGACCTTTGATGTAGCAGCAACAAATTTACCTTGTGACAGAAGATACATGGGTGCAATAAACGAGTTATACCAGCCCTTACACATGCAATCAGATGATTCTGGCCAGGGTGTTAATTGGATCCTAACCGGCAGATCTGATACGCCTGGGCCCCGGTGGTGAGGGGGAAAGCCTTTCCAAGTGATGAACTATAATTCACTGAGCTGCTTGAAGCACTTGTAATTTACTGTGTGTCACTGATGAAGAGGCTGATCCAGTGGAGGCCATATTACCTGCAACATCAGAAGGAAGTGCCCCCCCCCCCCCCCCATCCCCCCATTCACTCTCACTTGTGCTCCCTCTCACTTTCTTTCTATTTCCGCGCTCTCCTCTCTCCGCACTTTCTTTTTTAATTCTCTCCCTCTCCCCTATCTGTCACTCCCATTTACTCTTGAAATATGTACACCTGCAGGGAGGCATCCGTCGGGAGTGGATTGCGCCAGTTTAATGATAAAGGTGTGACAATTTGTTCTGATAATGACACAAACAATGTGCACATGCTATGTGACGCAGCTACAGTGGTGCACACTACATTCGAGAGGCTTAATCAATGGCTATCTGCATGTAGAGATAAATCAATATGGAAATTGTGCTAAGCCCATCTCAATCTCGTCAGGCTTTTTATTAGAGGCTTTTACATGATGGGTCTTTATGTTGTGATAAATTGCACTTCCCATGCACTGCTGCCAAACTGCTATGGAAATTGATTCAGGAAAACATTTGGTAATCCACTTAGCTTCAGTCCTGACAATCTGGAGTATTGATCTCCCTAAGCTGAAAACACGACACACGTCTGAGCAAGTGTGGCACACATACATTCGTGTGTGATTTTACATAGTAAACGCATATGTACTTCTTGCACACCACACACTTGAACTTAACAGTGAGGCACCCACCAGACCATCCTTGGTGGTCCTCGAAGTGGAGAGTCCCAGCTATCAATAATCGGGTGGCCATATTTGGCAGTAATTGGCCAGTAAATGAGCAGTGTCAGCTGAAAGGGAGTTGAGAGGTCAGAAGTCCACAAGCAATGAGGGGGGTCTGACTTTGGGCCCTGCGCCCCCTGGGATGCTCAGGAAATTGAGATGAAATAGGGGAGGTGGCGATGACAAGTTTCTCCTTTTTTTTTCTTTTTTTTCTCAATTTCTTTCTCTCTCCTTCTGTGTGTAAAACGAAGCTAGTGGCTTAATTAGCAGTGACTCTCCCTGCCAAGGATCCACAGTAATTACTGACCAGGACCCTTCCATTTCTCATTGCATTTATCTTAACAGTGTCTGTAGCGCAGCTCAGTCCCCTGTCCGGTGCTACAGCAACAACCTCTGTCGTTGATAACCGCCCCATGTTCGTTGCCTCCGCAGCGTATATGGCCGACATGCTTATTACTGTTAAGTGAATTGTATGAAGGATATTGAATAAAAGGAATTTCTCTCTGCTGGACTTTTATTTGTTTAAGTTTGAACTCTGATACACCACTTATCTCCCGTGTTGGGTAATTTCGGTTCACTCATAAAAACTCATTGCTGTAAAGATAAAGCGCCACAGAGTGTAGTGGGTGGAACTGCTGGAAGTGCCATTGGTTCAGATAGTTCGAGGCAGAGAGCTGTGTTAGCCAGCCAGTGAGCAGCATGCAGTGGAGATGTGGTGTTTTGCGTTTAATATCAGAATGCCCAGTCAAATCGAACCTTACGAGAGACTTGGGTGCCAGCTTTGCCTGGAAGAGAGCTCTGTGTGGAAGAGCTTGACCTTTTGCAAGGCACTGGAAAGGCTGGTTACAGGCTGCGGGTGTGACAAGAGTGGCGTAATGATCTGCTTGTTCTGGTGAGGGCCCCACCAGTGTTTTCACATCAGGAGCCAATTTAAAGGTTCTTTGTTTTGCTCTCCAGCTTTGAGGCCAAACCACATTGCTTCAAAGTTCACATCAATACAGCTCATCGTTCTCTTTAAGACAAGGGACATAAACAAATAGAGGTTCAAATGGTGAACACAGTTAAAAACAAGCATGTTTCTTACAAATGTCTACAAAGCAGGGGTTACATTCAAATGACTTGTTCAAAAGTAATTTGCAAACAGCTCTTCCATCCAAATTTGCACTATTAAAAACAGGAGAATAACCTTTTCTGTTATTAAAGTCCCCAGTGGCCACATCAGCTGCAGTTAATTTCAAACAATTTAATAAATCCTATTAAATATTTTTTATGCACCAGTGTGAGAAATATATCCTTTTGGATTACAGAGAAACAGTGGCACAGCCCAATGTAATATCATGGCTCCTCTTCTATGAAAGAGTATTCACGGTGTGTGGATGTTTACGCCACTGCCAGCGTCTCGTAAATGCTCATTAATTTTATCCCTTCGTGGCAAAATCATTTCTAGGAGAGGCAATTCAGCCTCCTGTTCCTTTCAATTCACCGCTCACGTCAATCAAGCCCTCGTGCAGTATCCTGCAAAATGGAGGTGTTATATTCCTGCAATTATCATGTCATATACTCGAAAATGTAAATGAACGTGTGTGTAAAATTAAATTTATGGGTTGTCAGTGAAGAATAAGAACCAGGAGAGCAATTACTTATCTGCTTTCATCTTGGAGCCTCTGATACGTCAAGCAGAAAAGCATGCAGTTAAATGCTGGAATTAGCATTGTGCTGCACTTCACAATGGACGTGGGCCAGTGCCTTTTCTCCCCTCTCTTTCTTCCTCCTGCCTTTTCTCCCTTTTCCATGGCCTCTTTTTGTTTGGGGTAGTGGTGAAATGAAGATGACTGTCAACCATTACATCTTACAGCCATTACAACTAATGAAAGTGGAAAAGAAACTTCTCAATTTTAGAAGACTGTAGTTTGCTGTTTTGATTTCCTGCTGTTCTTTGTTGAAGTCTTGTTTTTCATTGTTTTCAATCCTGCATTATTCATTTAAAGGTATCTGGCTATGAATGCTTATGTTTCACCACAGAGAGGAAACAGTTTGAAGTACAATGTAGAACTTATGTTTAATTCCACTTTATGTATGCGTGCACACACATTTGTGATAAATCCTACATTTCTAAGCCTGCATCCCTTTTGTGAACCAAAACATCTTTTGAGCCAGCATCCAATTAATAGTCTTAATGAGTGCATCACTCATGTTGTTTCTCAGCTGCACTCGTCCCATTGTCATGGCATCTAACACAAAACCAGGAGTGACTGTGGGGGTAATTACTTACCTAGCAAATGTACATTTAAGGGTTAATAACATTGAAGGTGTATGCAGAGCATTTGCATAATTACACACGGACTGTTTAATTTGCAACTTTTGACGGCTTTTGTTCAGCACCTCGTTTATTGTGAATGCATTTTCTTTTCGCACTCTTGCATAGAGGCGTCCAGAGAAGAAAAGAGATGTACCACAACATCCTCCTCCTCCTCCACCTCTTCCACCTTAGATGGAGTCCCTTCTCTCTAAGACCCTAATGAACAATGGAGGCAGGATTTGTTTGAATATGAATATGAATGTGCAGCGGGGCCGGCTGGAAGTTGACCTTCAGCTGTGATTTTCAGTTCATCAGGATTAGTCAAGGCGGGCGATCAGGAGCCACTAATGCATAATGACTTCTAAAATGAAAAATGTGTAGTGACCATGCAAATGTCTCGGCTAATCAAAGAGGGGGGAAAACCTGGGGTGGGGGGTGGGCATCGAGGAGGGGAGAGCTAAACAAGGACGTGTCAAGGCCTGACAGAGAGAGAGGAAGCGAGAGAAGGAGGGAGGGGAGAGAGACATGCATGGAAAGTAATCAAGGCAGCTTGATTAGCTGGCGATGAGGACAGGGATGTCTTATTGGCCCCTTGACACACCATATAGGTTAGCTACTGTCATGGTAGCTCTATGCCAAACACTGTCACAATTAGCGTCCGTGAAAGTGTTGCTACATATTGATATTTTAATCGCGTTATAGTAGCATAAAGCAAGTCGCAAGTCTCTCAAGAATCTTTGTTGACAAGATGCAGCATCCAGCCCTGAAAATGTTACATTAGTACATTGTCGTGCTAGAAACATTCAACTATTTTGTGCCTAAGCTGATTACATTACATTTTAAAGGTCATAGGGGATGAAGAGGTGATTTGAGTCACTTCAATCAGACAAGTGAAGTGTGTGTGTGTGTGTGTGAGTAAGTCAGTCAAGGAGAATCACTGAACCATTGTGTTGTTGCAGTGTGTTGAAAACGAACACTACTGAAAAGTAAACAAAATCTAACTCGGTGTTATCTTTTCTCTACAAGTTGTTAAATTTTTCAGCAGCCACAAGGAGCTGGAACTCCATAATACGGCTGTTAGCCCACACTCCCCCGTTAGTATGTGTTCACACAATCAAAGACCGAAATGAAACAAATCCCTTCTCTATTGATCTGCTGCCTCAGAAGCCGCTTGTGCGTGCTGCTGTCTTGGAGGAAATTGGCGGAAATACAGGATATATATCTGTTTTGTTTTGGTTCTTTTACTGCAGTGTGACAGCTCGTATTTTAATGATTATCACCCAAAAATGACATACATTTTACAAAATGGCACGTCGGCAGAGAGCAAGAAACAATTGCTTTAGCCTGCTTTTGTGAGAATGTAAAACTTTAAAAACTTGTTCACTGCCAAAAGCATCCGGTAAAAAAACTTCTACAACAGAAGTGTTAATTTCTTTTTTTTTTTTCCCCATGTTTCCCTCCCTTCCAATATATAAATTTAAAAAAATGCTTAGAATTAACCTACATCCTCCCAACCATGACCCACCACATCATGCTGATGTGTCCACTTCATCAGTATAGCTTTCATCAACTTTGGAGCTGTGCATTTTCATGCTGTTTCACAATAGCAGCACTGATAGGCATGCTAAAGTGGGGGAGTTCAAGGGTCCTGCTAATTAAGGTCTACGTCTATTTTAATCCCTTACTTTTCCCAGCGGGGTGGAGGCAGAGCAAAATAAGATGAGCAACACAAAGGCACAGCACCCATCTGTCCTTCAGCATCTCCTCTAGGCTGCCACGCGTCACGGCCATGGGAGGCCTGCTCTCCCTACCTCTCAGTCACCAATTACCACACTCCCAGTAGATCCATGCCAGTAGGCCTGACGCACGTCTCTAATGATCTATTTTTCCAACTTTCTCTCAATTTTTACTCATCCTTCCATCCATTTCAATCCTATGCCATCATTGTTTATCCTTGTGCCCTCCCCTTTCTCAATTTCCTCACTCACTTTACATCTTAACCTCTCCTTTGCACACAATCACGTTAATGCCTTCTGCCTGTTTCTTACTTTCTCTCTTTTTTCTGTCTTCTCATTCTACCCTTTCCTCTTTCATCCTTCCTGTCCAGGTTCCAGTGTCAGTGGCCATGATGAGTCCCCAGGTGATCACGCCCCAACAGATGCAGCAGATCCTCCAGCAGCAGGTTCTTTCCCCCCAGCAGCTCCAGGCCCTGCTCCAGCAGCAGCAGGCAGTAATGCTGCAGCAGGTACACATGCTCACAGTTCAGTGCATGCACCCCTTAGACTAACATTTAGACATAACAAACACTCTGGTACATGCAGACGCACGCACACCTAAATGCAAGCCGTGCCCCATCAGCAGAAGGCTGATTAAAACACAAACGTATAGTTATCTAGATGTGCGAACAGACACCTAGAAGTGTACATGATGGTGGCACACATACACTGACCTGGAGAGTCACATACTCACAGTACAACTACAAACTTTATTACTTGACTAAATCTTTATTTAAAAATTACTGTCTGGTGTGCAAACATTTACAAAAACGCAAGCATACCCACAAACAACCCTGAGTCACTCCTGTGCTCGGGTGTATTGCAGCCACCAGTCTCTAATGCCAACTCACCACAGTCCTGTGTCCTTGACACGCTTACCAAGAGGAATCTGAAATTGACGCACTTGTTCTTGTCACCTCTAATTAACCATATCTAGTGTGTCACTGGTTCAATTCCCTGACAAGCATCCATCAGGGACCGAGAGAGTAGGGCACAGTTGGGCTGAACACCAGAAGCTGAATGATAGGTGATGGATGATGTAATATTTAGAATCAGCTTGAGAAAGCACACTTGGTGCAGTCTTGTGTCAGAGCTGAACTGCATTTCTCATTCATAGATTTGATTAAGGGAAAGAGAATTGTTTAATTAAGAATGTCAGTCATTCTGATTATTCCTCTTCATTAAGATCGCTCAGACTCTGGTTTCAGTACAATGGCGTGCTTTGCACCACCTTTCTCACAGCAACTAAAGGAACTTAAACTTTATACTTTTTATACATTTTTAGTTTACATATGTTTTACAGTACTATAAGGATTACATGGTCAGTCTTAACATCGCAATGTTTATCATCTTAAATGGAATCTAGGCATCTGTAGATCAACAGCAATCACAGGGTCGAAAGCTGTCCTCGATCTGCATAGAGCAGGTGATCTGTTGTTGATTTATGTTGATTAACTGACAGCACGAGTTACAAAACATGTTGCAGTTGGTCCAAGGACTACCATTCATTTTTAATATTAGTGTCTGTGAAATCATGGATATTTTCTATGGCAGTTAGCAGAGAAGTGGACCGCGCATTCCATTGGCCTGCTTTATGGACTTCCTTTCCAGGCCGAAAAGCCATCTGAAGATTACATGAAATAAAACTAAAATCATCATCTAAATAGCTGTCACAGTGTGTGTTAAAGGAATCAGTACAGTGTAGAAAACCAGTTCCTGAGAGGCTGTATTCTGTTTATTTCAGCCACTCCAAAGGAAGCCAGTGAACTCTGGCTTCCAAATGCATAGTTAATATGAGGAATTGTTGCCCCCTACAGAACTGTGGGACTATTAAAAGTCCATATGGAGAGCACTGTGAAAGACAGCTAGGATAGAAATGCCAAAAGCAGAATAAACTTTTATTTTGTTTCTGCATAGCCAACATGTGAAGTACAGCTGCAGCTGAAGAAGTGCAGACTAGCCTGCTTCATAGCCTATGACTAATACAGCCCTATTTAGGGTTATATGAGACAATGTAGAAATGTGCACGTATACAAACATGTATTTACTCACTCTTATCCTCTGCCTGTGTGTGTGTGTGTTTGTGTGTAAAGCAACATCTGCAGGAGTTCTATAAGAAACAGCAGGAGCAGCTTCATCTGCAGCTTCTCCAGCAGCAACACCCTGGCAAGCAGGTTAAAGAGGTAGGTTCACCACATGCGCACACTCACACTTATAAATACCTATGATTATTCTACGTAGACAATCACTAAAATGACTCTTAGATAAGTAGAAATAAGGAAACATCTGATTGTAAATCCATCCTCATTTTTTCACTTGAGATGACAGACACACACATCACCGCCAGCTACACTTTTGCGACTGTTCCTGCAGTACAGAGAGGCACTGACTCCATAAATAAACTGTTTCAAGTGATGTTCACAACACTATGCACATACATACTCACACACACACTCACTGATTTATAGAAAGGAGATCAGAGGCAAAGGGTCCTGGGTCCAACTCATTAAGGAACTGTTTTTGTGAGTGTACAAACGCGCATCACCACTAAAGTTACAGTGTACGACGCTCATAAATCACAGTGACAGGCAGCCGGTCGACAGACATGGCTCTGTCTCGTTCTCTTTGGCTATCAGAGAAGAGGAGATGAGCATGACAGCCTTAGAAACATACACGTAGCTGTGTTGGTGTGTAACACGGCGCAGAACCCTGAGAGGCAGGACCACATCCAGGCAATACTGTACGTGTGGAGGCAGTTAAATTGATCAGGGAAAAAAAAGGTATCACATAAACGCACGCACACACACACACACACACTCACTCAAGTCATTTTTTTTGTTTCCCTGTGTTGCACCTCTCAGTGCCTCCTCAAGCAGCCCATTATGCTGCCCCTACAGGAAGCCGCAACTGACCTCCCGGCGGCTTTGTTTCTGTTTGGATTTGTGAATAGAGTTTTTCAGGGGCCCCACCATCAAATATGGAATAGAAATTGCTCCCTTATTTCTCTTGAGGCAGGGTGGGGGGGTGGAGGGACAAACCGCTTCCTTCCATCACTCCATTATGCAGCCTGTTTTCCAGTGAGCGCATCACAAGTTTTACCCACCCCCCACCCCCACCATGCCATTCCAGGTCCACCATGGTACAAAAATACAGAAACACATGACATGCAGTATGCACACACACGTAAATGGAGAGTAGAGGAGAACAAAAGCCAAAAAAACAACAGAATCACAGTTAAAACATTGCCTATATGCATCTCCTCTTTTGACATTACAGGCTAGAAAGACTGAATATATTCCATCAAATCTAATAGTGTGCACTTAAAGCCAGTTGTTACCTCAGTTTGTACCGTGTTTCATAATTTAATAAGAGCATTTATGATATTCCAGTGTTTTACAGCTCAGATTCAAGGCTTTTGTCTCTCTCCCTAAAATTCCCTCCCTCTCTGATTAGTTTTGCCGCGGTGACTAAGTTTGATGTTTTTCATTTTGTTGTTGTTTTTGTTGTTGTTGTTTTGGACAGGGTTTACGCAATCGCCTGTCTGGCCCAGCAATAAACAACTCTGTGAGGCAGCGAGATGGTGGAAGGTGGGGGGGTGGGGTGGGGTGACTTGTGCGTGCGTGCGTGTGTGTGTGTTTGCACTTGTGTCTATGCATTCACACGCACGTGATGCTGTAAATCTCTTATTGTGCAAGCTCCCTCTGGCCACATAAGCAGTAACAGACCATCAGTGAAGGCGAGACAATTAACTATCAGGGGTGGTGGAAGGGGTAGTGGGATGGGGGATTATAACAGAGGCTTAGTATCATACACAATCACAAGCCACATACACGGACAGGCTTGAGAGCTGGTATATCAGCACAGCTTTGTGTCTGTTTGTGTGTGTGTGTGTGTGTGTGTGTGTGTGTGCGCTCACCGACATGAACACACACACACACACACACACACACACAAAGACAGGAGAAGACTACGGCACTGTGGTACAGCCCAAAAAAACGGGAGCGAAGACTAAGTGAGCACAGACAGAGAGGGAGAGCGTGCAGAGAGACAGAAGAAGAGGCAGAAGAGGTATAGCTAAGGTCACGGCAGAGGCAAGTGAGTGCACACTCTCCATGTGCACTGCACATACACCGCTCCGTCTTCTCTCCCTCTCTCTCAGTTGTTAATTCGTCCGTAATTTTCCCTCCCTCCTCTCCTCTCCGCTCCTCTCTTGCTCCTCTCCTCCTCCTCTCTATAGCAACAGCAGCAGCAGCAGCAGCAGCAGCAGCTGGCCGCCCAGCAGCTCGTCTTCCAGCAGCAGCTCCTGCAGATGCAGCAGCTCCAGCAGCAGCAGCACCTGCTCAACATGCAGCGGCAGGGCCTGCTATCGCTGCCCGGGCCCGCTCCCGGCCAAGCTGCCCTGCCCGGACAAACCCTGCCCCAGCCAGGTAAGAGGAGGACCGGAGGAGAGGGAGGAGAGGAGAGGCGGTGGGAGGAAGTGGAAAAAGGGGATGTTGCTGTGTGGATCTTGAGCACGTGACTTGCAACAGTGGTGGTCACATGCTTCCTGTGTTTTGTCTGCAGGTGTAAGTGTGTGCTTTTGTCACTGTCATTGTCCCGTCCTGCTGTCAGATTTCCATCTTACATCTCCAAACCTGTCTGTCCCAGTCCTCTTCTGTCTTTCCATCCTGCCTGTCTTTTGTTTTTCTCATTGGTATGCACCTGTGCCCCCCCTGCGTTATCTCTAAGTATGTCTGTCTGTCTGCCTTCCCCTCATTGGTATGCTCTTCTGCCATCCACTTTGTCCCTAACTCTCACCATGATCATTTTGTTTATATTCCCATTCTTTCTCTCTTCTTGTCTGATTGTGTCTTTTTTTGTGTCTACCTCTGTTTCTCTCTCTCAGCTCTGCTCTGCCTATGTTTGTGTCTGTTGTTTTTCCATCTCTGTTTCTATTCCCCCGCTCCCCAACCTCCCCTCCTTCCTTACCCAGTTGTTGTTGTTATTGTTGTTTACTGCCTTTACTGAGAGCCAGGGAGAGGAGAAAGAGAAGAATAAAAAGGACAGAGTGAGGAGACCAGGCTCCATTTTCTAATCCTGAGCCAAGTAAACACCTATGTTTGTTGTTTACCCCCAAAATGGCGGAAGACAGAAAACAACAGGCAGGGAGATGTAAGAAAGAAATCAAAGGAGTGAATATTGCCTAATTAGCTGCCAAGCTGAAAACAAGCAGTGGACAAAGCTTGTTTATCTCAGATGGAACCTGCTCACATTAACTGTAATCAATGTTTTATAGTTCTTCCTCATTGAAAACACACAAATCTGAGGACTGAAGACTACATGAGTGATCTGTTAACAGGTTAAAATCAGTATCCAACTCAGCAGAGAGTAAGAAAAAAAACATACTTTGGTTTTATTGATCAGTACAGTATGTGTTCACACTCAGGTCTGCAGTGAAGCAGCACAGGATGATAGTCACTCACTGAGGGGAAGGCCTTGAGTTATGCCGCTTTATATAAATCTTCTGGCTGTGGGGGCTTGCAGAGTTAGGGCTTCAGTTTTTGTTTCAGACCGGATACTAGGATTTGCATTTAGTTGAGCAGTGTAATGTGTATACATTAACCTTAATTGTCCCTTCTCTTGCTTCCCCCGCTCTCCTCTCTGTCTTTGTTTCCCTGTCTTTTCTCTTTTTCCCTTGGTTTCTCTAGCTGGCCTGAGCCCCGCAGAGCTCCAGCAGTTGTGGAAGGATGTGACCGGAGGCGGCGGTCATGGCATGGAGGACAACGGCATCAAACACAACAGCAGCAGCACTGGCAACGGCGGGGGTGGCGGTGGTTTAGACCTCTCCACCAACAACTCTTCTTCAACTACCTCCTCCTCCAATCCCGCCAAAGCATCGCCGCCCATCTCTCACCATTCCATCGCCAACGGACAGTCCCCCGTCCTCAACCACAGAAGAGAGAGGGAAAGGGAACGCGAAAGGGAGCGAGAGAGGTAAAGTAATTGAAATGTCACCCGCCCACCTTTTTGATGAAAAAAAGGGACACAAGATGAGAAGTTTACAGCGGCATGTTTGCTACCCCTCACACAAGCTTGTTGTTTTTGTGCCACGATTCAATGTAGGAACACATCAGACCTCCTCACTCCCATCCAGAGTATTTGTCCTCGTTTTAAACAACAGTATTGTTACAAGGGGGAAACATGATGTTTTGTTTATTTGTTCAATACTTTATTAGTGCCTTGGTAATATTCACAAAGTAAGAGCCTTGTTCTCTCAGGGGACCACGTGTGCCATTGAACGCACTTAGCTTGCACACAGATCATCAAAAGCAGGGAGAGGAAGCCATGCAGGCGGGCACATTTACAACAAGCCTCTCTGGCAGACAAGACAGGGTAACCTCCTTGTACATTAAGTATTTAGTGCTTTCTCTCTTTTTGTTCTCTTTTGAAAATTACCTTCCTTGCTTGCTTGTCATGTAAACAGAATATGTGATGCCTTGAGTGGCGTTTCCAGGATGTTTATCCTTGTGATGGCGTCTTTTATAAATGCACCTAGCACCAAAACACTGACTGTTCACATATCTGCCTATCTGGCCCATGCATTATTCAAAGGCTTTTCTTGGGCGATATTATAATAAGGACTTAGGGTAGCATTGTGTGTGTGTGTGTGTGTGTGTGTGTGTGGATGTGTGGATGCTCGGTAGAGACTCACACTGGAGGTGGAAGTGCTGTGTAATTGGTTTAAAGTAGATGCTATCTCTCCAGTACCACTAAAAGGAGGCTTGAAAAAGATACCTTTAGAAGACAGAGAGAAAGAGAGAGGTAGCGAGGGAATGAGAAGAGAAGCAAGAAAGGGGGGAAAAAAGACTTTTTATCTGCCTGTGTCCCGAGGGGTGTGTGGTGTCTCATAATGATCGAACAAGGAGTATTGTCAGGAGCACTGCTTACTAACATGCCACAGATCGATGTGGGGAAAGCCCTTCTGTAAAACACAGTGTGAGCTCTGCCAGCACTACACACACACACACACACACACACACACACACACACACACACACACACACACACACACACATTTTCATGGGCCACACACATAGGCATGCATGCTCCTAGTCATCGACCACACACATACATGCACAGGCATAACCCAGAAGCAGACAAACACACGCGTACGCAACACGCTCTCATTCACATTTTCACACACAGACAGACGCACACACCAGTGCCAAGCCTAAAGGTTAAACTGTCATCTTTAATAGGATGTGCTGTCTAGGCAGGGTCGTAACTTATTTGGGTGCCATTTGAAAAACGCCAGAGCACCCCTGCTCCCCTTGTCCTCAAAGAACATAAGTTACACAGAGTATTAATCTCCTGATGAAAATGATATGGCTGTCTGGATTTTTAATGTTTACTTGAAAGCGTCCAC
The DNA here is from genome assembly GCF_014851395.1 of Micropterus salmoides. Classification (NCBI taxonomy): domain Eukaryota; kingdom Metazoa; phylum Chordata; class Actinopteri; order Centrarchiformes; family Centrarchidae; genus Micropterus; species Micropterus salmoides. Next base: position 11,788,963 of record NW_024041484.1, read on the forward strand.
CCCTCCTCCCCATAATAGCTTTACAGGATGGGATGGTGGCTGCGGTGGAGACAAAGGTACAGCTCATTCTAGATTTCCATTGGGGGGATGTTGGCTGAACTCAGGCAGTAGTCTGCACTGTCTCTAAGTTGATGCAGTTGCATATTGTGATTTATTTAAATTGATTTGAGATGAGCACTTAGTTTTAATAGTTAGTTTTCTGTCTCTTTTTTTTTGCTCTGTCTTCAGTTCACTACATGAAGAAAGTGGAGGGAGCCACCCCTTGTACGGTCACGGTGTGTGTAAATGGCCCGGCTGTGAGAACATCTGCGAGGACTTCGGACAGTTTTTGAAGTAAGAACATGCTCTATGACACAGATGTTAAACCTCACCTCTGCCTGTTAACACCATGTGGGATACTGTATGTCCGCACAAAGAATATCTATTTTATTGTGAAACACACAACATTTATTCCCTGCGCCACCGCACCTCCTTCCTGTGGGTACAGAGGGCCCTAACAAAGAAAACATCACTGCCTTTCAAAGAGCACATTTTGACCTTCCAGACAGCCAGTTGACAGGGTTCTGCTTTAGCAGCACAGGATTCAAACCAACTCTGATCCATAACAAATCTCGTTCCTGGCATGGAAGGGCCTGATAGGTTTGTGAAAAAGCGTCAAAAGCTAATGACAACTTGCTCGGCCGCACACTTACCTCCACAACAAAGGCCCCCATTCACTGTTGTCATGGTGCAGGCGCCAGAGCGAATGAACTCTTCATGCTCCATCAACAATTTAGTTAATTAGCTCATTTGTAATTGGCCGGCTTTGTTGCCAGGATGTTAGTGGGGGGACATCAAAGGAAGAAGGTGTTTGCGGCACTGCCGATTACAGGTTATCACATTGCCACTCACTGAGAGTCTCTCTCGCTCTCTCTCTCTCTCACTATCACTCTTTTCCTGGCTCCCTGCTCTCACACAGAGAAGAAAAGAAAGGGAAAGCTTTAATTTGAATATTCTAATTAGATTTGTAATTAACTGTGAAATAACGATCTGGTGAGTTTTTCACGGGCTGTAAATGTCCATGTGAATTCGCATAAACTCTTCAAATCAGGGCATTGTTCTGGCGTATTTTCCAAATTATGCATTTCTATACAGTAGTGACCGTAATAAGTTGCAAAAAGCTTAGAAATTTACTCATACAAGAAACTAGTCCACTCATGGGGAGTGCTGTACGATTTAGGTCAGGCTTTTACTAATTATACAGCAGTTTGTGAACTAGAGCTAAAAGGTGTATCTGTGAAATGAAATGACTAATAAACATAGTGTTTACCAGTCTTTGAAAGAGACAGCCAGACATGACATTAAGCTGGATTTTCACACTCCATCAGCACATACAATAGACTCAAAGAAACATAATTGACAGCAATGGATTTAGATATATCAGAGGTGAATATATATTACAAGTATAGCCTGACAAGTGTGTTTGCTTATCCCCTGTGGAAAATGTGCCACATACATGTCAGTGTCAATATCGGTTTTCTAGAGTAGACACAGCACATCCGTAGGCATTATCTAGTATAATTTTAGAAGGCAATGCTTATGAAAACCCAGTTTGCTGTGTGCCATGCGTTGTCTAACATGGACTACAAAATCGTCTACCAGGTAGAGGAGTTTGCCTTGCAGCTTGGGAACAAATGTGTGTGTGAGCAGGCAAGCCTGTATCGGATTAGCAGGTTTCCTGATATCTTGTCCTATCACCTCAGTACACTTACTTAAAGAAGACATCAGTCTGTCCCCCTGCACTGTACGCTCTGTTCACACGCAAACAAAACCTAAGTCTGTGTGCTCTAAGGATACTGTGTCTAGGTAGCTTAGCTGGTTATTTGGGTGAGGGGCAGAGATGCTCTGTAGAAAGCAATGTGCCTGTGAATCCGGTAAGCTGGTAAGTCAATGCAAAAGGATGCATGGTTGCGAAGACAAACTGAGAGAGCGTGAAAGACAGACGGAGAGAGAACAGGTAGATTTCCGACTTGAAAGTGAGAACACAGGTTGGCAGACAGTTTTGTAAGAATGCTTGCCAGAACATTGGCTGCTACAAAACAGAACATTGTCTTGCTTCAGCCCTTCACACACACACACACACACACACATCCCTGCAAGTCAGAGGCTGGCTCTATACTGTAACCCAGCCAGCACATGAAAACAGACACCAACAAAGAAGGCAGACTCGTCATCAGAACAAAGATGGCTGCTCGGTGGCGTGCCTTGGAGCAGTGATTGTCTGTGTCAGAGGGAGTCCTTTTATGTTTCTGGAGATGCCACTCGGCTACATACACACACGATGCGCACGTGCACACACAAACACAGGCACAGTTTAAACGGGGTTACATAAAGCGCTTGTCAGATTTAGATGACAGTTAAGATTGTGGTAGTTGGTGGGTTACGTGTGCGGGGAGAGAGGGTGGGGGGCAAGTCAGAGCTGGCGTCTCGTAGCTCGCTGCAGGAGCTCAGCTCGGCGGAGGTGACACGTTTAGTCATCTATTGTTTTGTTGCATGAAGAAACTTGTCAAGATCAGCATTTAATAGCTCTTCAGTGTGCTTTTAAGCGTTATCACCTGGAAAAGGTAGCCGCGAGGTGGCTGGCACCCTGAATTAGCTCTCTGAAGTTCAAAATGAAATAATATTGCTAGGGATGTTTCTTAAGTGGTGGGTGTTGGGGTTTGTGTGTGTGTGTGTGTGTGTGTGTGTGTGTGTGTGTGTGTGTGTGTGTGTGTGTGTTAGTTACATGAGGAAGACACATTAATACTAATAGTGCATGTGCTGGATCTATTTTTGTGGGGAGCCTTGATGGTAAACATAAATAATAGCAAATGCAATAAATGCTTGAACATTTAGTCACTTCACATGTATCATTTGTATAGTTGTAAAAAGACATATTTGTACGTACAAAACATCCTTCTTAGTTTTTGTATAGACCACTATACTAACTGATTTAAATCACTCCTGACTTCACACTTCTCTCAGCTTAAATAACAACAACAACATGATTATCAAATCCAGTTTGATGTTTTCTCATTATATACATGTCTTATCCCACCTAGTTTGGCCTTTCACCTGTATCAGTGTCCTCCCACCTCAATAAGAAAAAAGTCTATCTACACATAAACAGATACTTACTCCCACGCACACACACTTAACTCCTCCGCTCTCTGTCACCACTCTGCTCTCCTTATTACTGGCAGGAAGGCAGGCTCCATGTTAAAATGGCAAGCTCAGCCGCTAACCTGAACGTTGGTGTCTGTAACCCACTGCTAATTAAACCCACAAGGCAGCAGCCAAGTGTCTTCGTCTCTATATAATGTACACACACACACACACACACACACACACACACTGTGGAGGCAGGCAGGCCCCCGGCCCCTGGATAGCTGAGCTCCCCTCTACCCCTCCACATGTCTGCTGCACTGTGACAAGACCTTTAAAACGGAGGGCATTACTTATGCGCCACCACCATGGGGAGGGTGTGTGTGTGTGTGTGTGTGTGTGTGTATGTATGTGTGTATATATGCATGCTTGTGTATATATATTCTTGTTTATGCACGTTAGTAGGTGTACAGTATGTGTGTAGTTACTTTTCTTTGTGTGTGTATACACTAGTTTGACTGAATTAGTGTGGGTGTGTTTGTGTGTCACATGTAGACAGTTAGGGGGCCTAACTTGCTGTTCTCTGCTGGGCCTTTCTGGCCCCTGATAATACACACAGACAATTAGCAGAAATGGTTCATCCATATATGCTGGCTTGAGTAGATTTATTATTGGGCCCTTAGTGGACGTTGATGGCCTATACATATTCATATACACAGCTGTGGGGGAAAACCTTTGAGATGTTTATTTCCCTTCTCTTCAAAAGAAGAGCGAAACTGCAGTATCCAATAAAAAAAAGAAATCTTTATCTGGGGTTTGAAAAAAAGCCCAGGCTGTGTCTCACCTCTCCCTCCCCCTCCCCCTCTATTTATCAGTCTCTTTGTCTCTTTATTTGCTCTGATTTCTCTACCTTTGCTACATCTCTCAATCTCCATCTCGCTCCTTTCTTCCCTGTTCTCACAAGGCCTTCATCACAAGAGTAATTCCCTCTTCAAGGCAGAAATCAATGTTCCTCTAAAATGAGGCATGAACAGTAAACATAAACAGTAGCCAGCCAGGCCTGACAGGGAGCCGGGTATCCTCCATCTCTATGTTTAAAAGATTACACCTGGATGCTACAGTTAAGATGAGTCACTTTGACTCTGTTTTTTTCCCTCCATATTAATGTTGTTCTTATTTTCACCTATAAATTATTTAGATGTCTTTATAATTAAAGGCAACCAAAAGACTTACAGGAATTACAGAAGACAGACAGGAGAGAAACACAAAGTATTTCTTTCAGTACTTCATCTCAGTAAATAATGTGTTCTTTCATTGTTTTCTGTCCGCCCATCAGTGGCCCCCTTCCTCTTCCTTTTTTTGTGTGGCGTTATTAATGCACAGTAGGACATGCTGCCATTTGAATATTTCATAAATGCATGCAGTAATCTGCCTGTAATCACCTTGATAACTGGCCAGCAGTGGAAGGTGTAAGTGTGTGTGCAGGAAAAGAACTGGCTGGAGGGCGGTTCGAGAGGCCTCAGCACACGCAAACACACACACACACACGCGCATTGATAAAATAAAATAAAAACAAGCTGCTTGTCGATGAAAGGCAAACTTAAGAAAGATTTTTCCCCCTCTCTTGTTTTGTAATGAGGTATCTTCAGGGACAGCGAGCAGGCCGCTCTGTGCTTTTGAAGCAGCTGTAATTCATGACACACGCCATACATCAAGTGCATAAGATAGCATTATGGGCAGTGAAATGAAAAGGGTATTTGCAACATTAGTTCCCTCATCCTGCGAGGAACGTGATTAAATGATTAATGTAATGCCCCCTTTTTGCATGCACATTCTGAAACAGCAATTAGGCACAGGGCTGGAGAAATCCACCAGTTCGTCCCTCCCCTCTCTGCCGCTATCCCTCATCCATCCCACTACCCACCCCTCCTGTTTTAATACTACCTCATCCTTGATTTATAATAAAAAAAATTCTGCGCATTAGACCTGAAATGGTTACAAAAGTATAAGCAGGGATGAGATGGAATGGTTTTAAATGTGTGCAGTGTAATTGAAAGGTACAGAGCTATTGTGATTACAAATGTTCTATTCAGCTTTTGATTGGCAGGCCAAGGGAAGCCGGCTCAATGAGTTCTTGTTTTGCACATTGCAGATAAACAAGAAGTTAGGGAAGATAATACAGGAATATGTGGTGGGAGTGTATATTTCGGGGCGTTCGTGTATGAGTGTGTGTTTGCATGCATGCACTTTTTGTGTGCCAATCAGTGTTTGTGCAAGTTCATGATAATGTATGTGTGAGAGTGTGTATGTGTGTGTTCTTAGAAAAAATGAAACCCGAGAGAGAGATTTTGTACTCCTTCTAATGCACTGGAGGCAGTGCTGTAAATGATCATTGAAGGGTCTGCAAGCTAACCTATAATTACTGGAGATAAAGTGGCAGCTCTGGCATTTCATAAGCATGCCTCCTCAAAGCTTGCTTTGTGAGTTTGTCACCAATGATCATTTAGATAGTGGCTCATTACCCAGCATCACAACACTTTAGAAACTCCTTTTCTCCCCATATTTGTGTGCGTTTGTCTGCGTATGTGTGCTTTACCAGGAATAAAGGTCTATCTTAATGGTGAGGCTCTTTTGTGTCCTACAGACGAAATCCAATCAAGACAAAAACCCTCATTGACTGTTATGGCTGTCTGGCTGCCTTTTTCTTCTAATGAGGCGAACACACCAGATACATTTAATATGTCTGCTGCCGGATAATGCACCTTCAGCTGAAGAGCCTTTGTGTGTCAAATGTTGCTGGTGTTAAATTGTGTGTATTGTTTTCTGTAAACGAAGGAGACAAAGCCGTTCTGCTGGGCTAGCATCTTTTATTCTCTGTAGAAAGCAGCGCGCCGGGTGGCACTGAAGTTAGCCATCTAAACTGACACAGGCCTATTGTCATGTTAAACATGGCACCACACACCTTCATGTTATTTCTAATTACCTCATTTCAGAGTGGAACAATGGTTCCTAACAGGATCCTATAGATAATTGTCCCAATATAGAAATATTATCATTTAAACAAAACAGTGGTGAAGTTGATATTGTAATTATCATCCTCCACAATAATGATCATGGTGAAAATGAATATAATGGGTTGTCTTCTGCTAGCTTTGACATATTTGATAGATTTTAAAGTTGGTGTGTAACATCTCTGTGTCTCTCTGTCTGTCTGTCCCTCCCTCCACCTCCAGGCACCTGAACAGTGAACATGCCCTCGACGATCGGAGCACGGCCCAGTGTAGAGTCCAAATGCAAGTCGTACAGCAGCTGGAAATACAAGTAAGTTTCCTCTAGTTCAGAGTTGGAACAAAGCTATATGTATTGTTAAATTTTCCCATTGTCACATTTTACTATAGTGAACTTTCTCATTGAAGTGACTAATCATCCAGCCAAAACTTTATTTTTTGAAAGTTGTATGAGAGAAAGGCCATACTGTGGTCTGCTTAATACTTCTACACAAGCAGGACCTGCTGAATTCAACAAAGCCACTAAACAAAGGAATCCTCAGGCCTTACAACGAAAGCCATTATGGCTGTTTTAATTGAATTAAGCGTGTGCTTTATTTTCTCTGCTTTTCTTTTTTTTTTTTCTCTCTTTTTCTTTCCAATTAATAGCGAGCGCATCTCTCCCGGTCTGCTGTGTTAATTAACTGCACTTTGCACCTGAAGAAAGCTCAAAAGGAGGGAACTATTTTCAGTAGGTGGAGCGTGACCTTATTAAGAAGTCATGCTGGCTAGATAATGAGAGCGCTGATTGAGCAACATTATTACTCAGCACTGCCGACAACCGGTCCTCTTCCTTTAGAAGCAAATAGATATGTATGTTTAAACTAGGCTCAAACAAAGTGCCAGCTGGAAAAATTCAGTCTGCCAGTTGAAACCAGGCCATCGTGCTTTGCACAGCAGTGTATTTTAGGTCAGAGCTCCATATATAAAGTAATGATTGTTGAAATGGGATCAACACTTGAAAATGTTAAGAATATGATGGCAAAAGTGTAGCATGAACATTATAAAGATATCCAGCTGTAACTTGTTGGGGAGGGGGGGTGTTAAAATTCAATAAATTTTGTTGGTATGTAAAAATTAAAATAAAGAAGAAAGGATTTATATTATTTCATTTTCTGTGTTTTGTTTTTCATTGAAACACAACGCTATTGAAGCTTTCGCTACTGTGTGACCAATTACATTTGGTGTACTTGTGTTTTCTGTCCTGTGTTGTCTCTTCTCTTTTCTTTCTTATCTTTCGTTCCTTACTCCCACCATCCCTTTCTTTTTTTTTCCACAAGAGCCGTCACTAATAATGAGGCCCAGCTCTGTGTGTGTGTGTGTGTGTGTGCGTACGCCTACTTGCTTGTCTGTTTCTGTGTGTGTGTGTGTGTGTGTGTGTGTGTGTGTGTGTGTATTAAGGGGGTGGGGGGGTGGGTTGAGCCCTTCACATGGTCTAGTCCCTGTCACTCCCTGTGAATTAGATTGATGATAGGCGATGGCTGGGGCCACTAACTGGACCGGGGAGGCGGGGCCACCTGGCACCCTGTTTGTAAGACCCCTTCACCTCTCAGCAGCTGCTGGCTGCGCTCCATCCCCCTAACAGTGTCCACAGGACTTTGAGCAGACACTCAGGACCACCTAATTTATGGCCCAACTAGCTTGTTACTGTCAGAGCTTCACTGACCTAAATTTTGCTATTGACAAAAAGATGAAATGCTATTTGTTTTGCCTGACCTGTCTGCACCCTCTCCCCTCCCCAAGCCTCTCATATTCTCCTTACATCACCAGCAGAACTGTTTGGTTTATATCACACCTTTTCTTTCCTTCTTTCTTCTCACTCTACCTCCCCAATCGTGTGTCTCATATTCTTTATTCTCATCCTTTTCTCCTCTCCTCTCCTCTCCTCTTTAATCTACTCTAATGTACTCTCTTCTTCTTCTCTCTTAACAGCTTTCTAAAGAACGTGAGCGTCTTCAGGCGATGATGGCCCACTTGCACATGCGGCCCTCGGAACCCAAGTCATCTCCCAAACCAGTGAGTGCATATTGCTCTGGCTACCCTAAACAAGCTTGGCTATGAATGAGGCCCCGCACACAGAAAATGAACAGTTTAACCACCCAGCAGTTTTGAGAGTGAGTGACAGAAGATGAAAGGGGGAATGGGATTTGTAATACCAAGTTACATCTGCTCCTTATCAGGTATTGTGCGCAGTAAGAGGACAATAGAGTTTGGAAGTGTATTAGATGGCAGAGTGGTGGAGTCTTTGGCTAAAATGCAGGGTCATTTCTTTGTGATAGATATAATAGCCAAAACAACCTGTTGGCTGCTGATGACTGTTTGGCTCGGTGGCCGCAGCAGCACTCAAAAGTGGAATGAGAGAGGAGAAGGTATGTCATTTTGACAACAAACACCTGAAAATTACAGCTGCGTGGTGAAGATGGTGTGATGTTGACATAAATACCCACAGTGCTGCTGAAATTGGTTACAGAAGAGGGGGGGGGAAGCCAAAATGGATGAAAGGGGGTCACTGAAGAAGGAAAATGATGTCATGCTACATTTTCTTTCTCTTACCTTTTTACTTTTAGATTGGATGATTATAAATGCATTGCTCCCAACCAGAATTTGAATTTAACATTAAGATGATACATTTTTGCAAAAACATTATTTCCTTTCCAGTTTTGAAATATTTGAGAGCAAAACATTGTTAGTATGTTTCTGCTGCTTAGTAAGTGCCTGCTTTCAATAGAATAATTTTCCTCATCACCTCTCATCATTGAATGTAGATAATAACAAGATAGCATAATTATCCCATAATTCCATCAGGAATCAAACTCCTTTTTATTATTCAATCTCTCTCTCTCTCTCTCTCTCTCTCTCTCTCTCTCTCTCTCTCTCTCTCTCTCTCTCTCTCTCTCTCTCTGTGTAGCTTTTTTTTAATCTTCAAAACTCCAGCAGCCTGGTTCCATCTCGTCCAATAAAGAATTTGCAGCCTATAATCCATGCCTGAATATGAATGAATGATGCTAATGAAGTATTGCATTACATAAAGCACACATGAAAGAGCAGCTAATTGCATTTGATGGTGGGGGCAATTCAGACAGAATTCTTAAACGAACAGTTAAGTCCTCAGTTTTAAGGCTCCCCCATTTTTTTTAAGGGGAGTTGAGATGAAGAGTCGATGTGTAGAATAACGTGTGTGTGTGTGTGTGTGTGTTTGTGTCCTCTGTGCAACAGTGAATAGACATAACAATAGCGAGATGGTTGGTGGATTTCAAATGGCAGCATGGATTTACATCCAGTAGTATCACCGGTGCAGGATAGAAACAGAGACATTTGATAAATATGAATAGTCTGTGTTAGCCTATCAGGGCTGAAAATAAGTCCTATTTTTTCATTAGTGAAGTCCATGAACAGCCAAAGCCAGACGAATACAAGACACCGGTGCGCTGTCTCCAATATGACCCCATTTATTCCCTGAATTGCACTTCATTAAATGCTACCTTTTGGCCATGCCATGGATGGATGAGAATCAAAGTTAGCAAGGCTGCAAGTTCTGAATAATAAGATCTCTCTCTCTCTCTCTCTCTCTCTCTCTCTCTCTCTCTCTCTCTCTCACACACACACTCACCCGGCCTTGAGTGTATTCAGATGAGGGAGAGGTGACAAGAAGTGCTCCCTCCTCTCTCACCCCTCCATCCTCCGTTTTGACTGTAATCAATTCTATTTTTTAAAATGCTGCGCTTCTTGCTGTGTCTCATAGGTGGAGAGGTGGCAAAAAGGACAGGATATTGCGTTTTAACATTATAAATATACATGCCTACACGTAAACATGACGAGTATAGTTTTAGTTTGAATATTTTGGGGCGTTTTTTGTTTTCTGCTGTACTGTATGTGGGTGTTTATCAAATTGCCTTTTGAAGAAAATGCAGTTGGTATATAACAGTTCAGTGTCTGATTTGTGCACATGCGCACTTTACATTCTTCCATGACTCACTACTGGTAGAGAAATTAATTAATATTTGGATTTTAGTGGTAGTATGTTTTGCGTTTGTCAGTCAGATAGAACAAAAAAACGTAGTTAACAGAAAAAGGAAAAATTTTGATTTTACATAGATATTTCTGAGAATTATCTGTATATAATCAGACCTAATGATACAGATGTATATATGTAGATGTATATACTTTCCATAAACCCCCAACCCCATTCTCATTCTCTGTACTCAGCAGAGGCCTGAATATGCAACCTGCTTTTGTCCCAGCCTCTTGCTGTAGCAGCTCATTACAGCTAAGTGGGCATATAATTATCATCCGAAAACCCCTACATCCACTGGAGTCTCTCAAACTTGACATTTTATCGTATTTATCAACACACGCCACAAATGACCGCTGATACCTTCTCCTCAGCCTTGCTCCTCCATCTCTCAATGCTTTCGGCCCCCATTCCCTTACATCTTTCAAGTCGATTTTAATTCAAACCCCTCGCAAAGGATGCATTCCACTTGTAGACTCACAATTAAGGCAATTTGGTTTGAATATGTAACGATGTCATTACCATTCCAACTAAATTAGCGCAGAGACTAAAAGGTCAGTTAGGAATTTTCCAGTCGGTTAGAGCCTCTCACATGAGATTTGGGAAGCAAACGCAAAAGTGGTGGAAAGGCCGGACGATTAGCGAGCACAGTTGGCATTCGTGCCAGAGGTGACTAACACTCTCTGGTCCCTAAAGTTGAAGGAGTGGGGGGACAAAGATGGAGTGAATGTGAGTGCAACTGTCCATGCAAGTGTCTTTTCAACATTAAGCTGAGAAAGAATATGAACTTCTACTATATACAAGTGGCACCGGATTACGGGCGGTAAATTAACATTAACTGCAATCATTCATGGAGTAATAATGACTTCAAGTTGGGTTGATGATTATGTACATTCTGTGATCAAAGTGTCCATCCACAAATTGATTTAGACTACAGTCTGTCTATCACGTGAGGCTATTAGTGTCAAGATTCATTAATGCTTGCTTTCCATGTACCGCAATTTTAGTTTGCATTGATAACTATCTGTCATAACCTTTTTGACACTGAAGTAGTGACCCAGGAGTTTTTCTGGTTGATGATGAAGTGAGTCCACATAAATCCAGGTCTGTCCGGGCTTTGGTATAAAATGGGGGCATGAGTTCCTAATACTATTGTGTTAGTGTTCAGATATAGTTATCTTAACTCATAGAAACTATTCTACGTATTTGTCTGGGTCTCTATCCCTCTCAGCCATAAGATCTTCTTGATCACAAAAATGCTGATGACTGGAGAGCATGACCAAAAAAATGGCGACAAAATGATGACAACATATTCTATTGAATGTCAATGGATGCCAGCACAATGCTATGAGACATCATAGAAGCAGACAGCAACAACTTGGTATTTACCCATGATCAGTATGAGTCTTGGATGAATGGTCAGTCACCTGGGTTTATCCAGGGGGGTTAATACTTTCTCTTACTACATAATCCACTCATTGGTTCCAATTATAATAGCATTGCTGCATTTTCGGCTGGGGTGGCTTTGAGATGCTGCCAATATATGTTACATTAGGGTCACAGTAGTGCTACAGTCACTATAGTAACTTTGGTTCACCCTATCATAACAAAGTGGAACGTAATGTTATGAGTAGGGTTATGGGTCTGGACAAGAGTCAGACAGCCCATGTTGACCTGTTCACACCAACAGCAAACAAGGTTTTACCTCATTGCTTCAGTGTAAAAGGATTATGGGTGGATGTAGTGTGGGAGACGGAGAAGGAGGGGGGGGTGGGAGTGATAAATAAAGAGATAAAGAGAGATGGGGCCGGGATAACACGGAGGCTGATCGTTGGATAATCTTGAACAGCGTGCTCTAATTAGAATTCTTATGATACAATTTGGTGGTTGTAATTAGTGGAGATGGGCTGGCTCCTCTCCACGAGCCTTGTTAGTGGAAACACAGCTGTGTTAGAGAGGAAGAGAGCAGACACTCGGCTCTGTCAGAGAAACCACAAAATAATGCCTTCCTCTCTCTTTCTCTTTTTCTCTCCCTCTCCCCCTCCCTCCCTTTCCATGCCACTCCATGTCTCTTTCCCACTCCCTACCCGCGCTCTATCTTCCTCCACCCCAGCTCAACTTGGTGTCCAGCGTCACCATGTCCAAGAACTTGCCCTCAGCATCGCCCCCCAACTTACCTCAGACACCCACTACGCCCACAGCACCGATCACACCCATGGCCGCCATGCCCCAGGTGCCATCAGTACTGGGAGGAGCAAACGTCCCCAGTATGGGAGCCATGCGCCGCCGCCACTCGGACAAATACTCCATGTCTCTGTCGTCAGGTAGGACCAACTACTCAGCACTGCACGTCACACAGATACACAAATATGTTCGCGCACACACACACTGATACAAGACACTGGGGTAGTAAATGTCACATGTAGATTCTGTTTCTGAATTGTCACTGTTTTGAAGGATTCAAATTCTGAATCAGAATTTGTTGACTTGAACACAGATTATTTTTCCTTTCAAACTGAATTTATGTTCATATTTAATGGCATTTTAATGTTGAAATTGCTAATTACATGTGCTACCCCAACCCTGAGTACTGCAGAACTAATAATGCTCCACACATAATGGTGTTCCGGTATTTTTTTTAACACAGACAGTAATGCATGTGCACACACACAACCACAGAGGCTTGTTGGTCTTGCTGATGTGTGATGACTGGTGGGTTTATAAAAGCAATCCTGTGTTTAATCACTCTATATGTAAATAGACAAGAACTTCCTCTGTGCATAAATATTACATGAATGTTAATTAAGTTCAAATAATGGTGAAAAAATACAATATTTATTACATTAAGACATTCCATGTATTAAGCTTTGCATTTTAAACGGTCCGTCTTTGATGTTTATATTTACTCTCTCTGTGTTTAGTGTGAAGACACATAAATTATTCAGCTGCACCCTAACTAACTACACGGATCTCATTTTATGGATGTATTAGTGTTTAAGATCTCTCACGAGAGAGATTAATTAAAAATGCATTTTGTTAGACATGGAAAATGCTGATTTGATGTGCCCCTTCTAACCCCCCCACCCCACCCTCTCTTTCTCCCCACCTCTCCCCTTTCTTTCTCCCCCCTTTTAATTTGATGAAACCTTGAGTAAATTCAATACCTAAAGGAATAAAATTTACCAATTATTTCAGGTGGTGACACAGTATTTATTTTTCCAGAGATCGCCCCAAACTACGAGTTTTATAAGAACGCAGATGTCAGACCGCCATTTACTTATGCAACCCTCATAAGACAGGTGAGTGGGAAATAAATTAACTTTGCCTGATTAGATTAAAATTAATTGCTGCATGAATCATGGCAGCTCTCTCTCTCTCTCAATGCGTGTGTGTGTGTGTGTGTGTGTGTGTGTGTGTGTGTGTGTGTGTATCAGTTACGTGGTCTCCCGTTAGTAAACCATTATTTGATGTCATCTCATTTCAGGCTATCATGGACTCTGCCGACATGCAGTTAACGCTTAATGAAATCTACAGCTGGTTCACACGCACATTCGCCTACTTCAGACGCAATGCTGCAACTTGGAAGGTAACCTTGATGACCCCCGCCCATGCAACCCTCCACCTCCAACCCGCTGTGCCCTTTCACTTGCCTTACAGTAAAGACCACTCCTTCCTCTCACTGGAGTCAAAAATAAAACCTCAAGAAAGCATATTATTTACTTAGCCCTGAGCGATTTGTACTCTTGAATAGAGCCCATTCTTCCTCTTATTTATTTTTTCCGCCATTCTGCCTTTTCTGTTTGGAAATGACAGCTGAAAGAATGATTCAGCCTCAAATATCGTTTTCTAATTTGGTGCAATTAATAGCGGAGGCTTGGCGTGGAGAAGAGAGGGCTCTGACGCACTAATTATACAGCAGCCACTCCATCATCAGCACCTTTTGTTAAGAGAGACACCCCACCTCCTACTCCTGCAACCACCTTCTCTCGCATATCATTGGTTAATTAGGAAGAAAGATGGCTGTTTGCCTGTTAACCAGCCCTCAGTCGTGGGAAGGGGCCAGGCCAGAGATGCACGCACACAGGAGCTCACATGTATACGCAAACGCATAAACTGTGTGTAAGAGAGGGGTTAAGGGTGTGTTCATGTGGAACTAAAGCAGAGAAGAAAGTGAGAATTGGCCTGTCATGGAGGGAGCACTCTTTATTTACCCACACAAAAGGGCCCATTTGTATATCTGTCTCGACGACTTTATTGTCCTGCCTGCCTCCACAAAGATGGTAAAAAATGTCTTTCCTGCAGCACATGTTTTTTTTTAACCAGCAGTGTGTCTCCGCACCGATAAAGAAAGCCTCGCTGAGCGTCAGTGTCTTCAGCGTTTTATCCTGTGGCCCCTCCGCGTCATTCGTTAGCCGCCTTTAGCCTTTGTGGCTGCACAGAGGACTGGAGGGAAAACTCTACCAACGGCTTATCAGTATGCAAGACATGGTGCAGTACTAGATTTAGTAAAGTGAATTAATTTGGATTTGGGATGCAAATAAGCACATGGGCGTGTGATCACCAATTCAGGAGGGCATGCAAAAAGATCGGTGCCCTTTTCCAGTTTGTTAGGTACAGTACGTGCGGTGTTTTGCTGTCTAACAATGTTATGACAAGATATGTTCTCAGATGTTTTGTGGGTCTTGTTACATTTTTAGCACAAAACAACACAACAACAAGCATATGTACCTTTTTAAATGTTTTTTTTTTTTAATTGTTTCAAACAAATTTCCTTTGTATATAGCAATGATATCCCAATGACATTAGAAATATCTCGTCTCCTACCCAGCACAATAACCAAGGTGATCTATTTACAGCTCCACAGTTCCCTTTATAAGTATTAGTGGGATGATCAGCAATGGGCTTGTCATTTCATTAACTGAGAAAATTTGTTTGTTTTTTTTTTTTTAAAGAAAAGAAAGAAATGAAAGGTAGTTTAATATCTCAGCTCAAAAGAGGAATCTACCCCCCCCCCCCCCCCCCCCCCAAGCCCACCCCATTTTCCTCTCTCTTTTCTCTCACCCAGAAGCTTATTAGTTCTAACTATATAGCATGCATAATAAAACTGCTCATTTGCTCATTAATATTAAAATTATCATATTTGGAGCCATGGGCATTAAGATCAATCAAATCCTGGGATTTTCAGGTCAGATGCGAGATCTGCTTATGAGTTTTTTTTTTTCTCGTTTCTTTTTTTCTGAATCCCTTTTTCTTGGAGAAAGAGCAGGACATGCCAAGCTAACGCAGATGATAAATATGAGAGGCAGGGATATTAAAGCCAAGATTATTATTTGTAGAGTCTGATGCATGTTTTAATTATTGTGCTATGGTCATATTAAAATAACAAGGATTTTTTTCTATATGGTTTCCTTATTTTGGAATTAATACCTTACTGGTTTCCTGTAAGATATATCCTGTTTTAACTTAAATATAGCTTTGATAATGTATTTCAGAGGTAATTGTGTCGCATACGCATGTGACACCACATGAAGAATATTTGGACATATAGATGTCAGATACAGTTCACCTTAATCCTCCTAATTCGTGCACACACTCACTCTCAAGCGCATACACACTGACACGAGGGCCTCCTGATGCCATGTCTTTTTTCTTGCAACACTGTCATCTTTAAAGCGATGTGTCCATTAAGAGAAATGCTTTTGTGGAGCAGAAAGGGTTACTGACATCACCATTATCAAGGCCGGCATTACGACTTCTGTCACCACCATAAGCCATTCGCTATGCTGATTACCTCCTTTTAGCCTACTTACTCTGATTGATATGTACTGTGTGCAGGACTTGTAAGAGCATTCGTTCTCACTCAATTTTTACTAATTAAATCAATGGTGCGTGAATGTTAAGAATTTCTTCAAAATGCAAGAAAAAATCAATTTCCAAGCCTTCCTTTTTTTTCTCTTCTTGATGGCTAATGAATGAATATGATTCGTTTTACCTCATCCTTCTGACCTGTGGGTTATGTCTCTGCAGAACGCTGTTCGCCACAACCTCAGTCTGCACAAGTGCTTTGTGCGTGTGGAGAACGTGAAGGGGGCGGTGTGGACGGTAGATGAGATGGAGTACCAGAAACGCAGGTCGCAGAAGATCACAGGGTACGTCGCCTCTCCTTAGATGTAGATCTAAAGGTCAATGACATCTAGAGGATCAGAGATCAGGATCTTTGTTTATATACTGTATAGTCTCCCTGCTATGCAATTTGTTCCTTTGATTTGATATATTTTCTATTTAAATGGATAACATTATTACATCCAAAGCAAGTTACAGAGTGAACCAATTTCTTTTTTGTTTCCTTACAATGTATCCAGAAGCCCTTCACTTGTTAAGAACCTGCCCTCCAGTCTTGGCTATGGAACTGCACTAAACGCCAGCTTACAGGTATGAACCAAAAGCCTCAAAGAACCTCAGACTCAACAGCTGCCTGTATATTTGACTGACAGGCAGGGCTACTGCCTGACTGATAGACCAATTGAGTGACTGAATGAGTGTGGTTGCTGTGAACAATACCGCTTCACATTAGTACTCACACTCATAAGAGCAAGTTTTTAGCTCTTTCTCTGCGTGTGTGTTTCTGTATCGCTTCTCTCCTCTCACACCTTCCTCCCTCTATCTTTCTCTCTCCTTCTCCCCCTCTTTTCTGCACACCGTCAGACTCAGAAGGCCACCCTGTGGTCGAATCTGGAAGCAACTCTCCCTCCTTCTTTCCGTTCTTTCTCCCTTCTTTGAGCTGTGGCAGCCACCTTAGATTGATAGCTGCATGTGCAAATGCAAGGGCATGTGCATTAATATTTATCTAAGCTGTCATAAATGATTTGGCTTCATAGTGTACGCCGGCGAGGTGCTCATGGCAAAAACTTTAAAAATTTAATCACTGTATATAACTTTAATGCGCAGCAGGCGAAAGTGTCAGGAGTTTTTTATTATTTTGAGGTAAAGTTTTTGGGGGACTTTTTTTAATAGCCACTCTACACAAGGGTATATGAATGGTAGCTGGGGGGAGGTAGTTGTCAGCAAGGTGTCACAGGGGGAAAAACAGCCAACAGAATAAAAAACTTAAGCTTAAGGGAGCTGTGTTTTAATATTTAATATGTAAAATCATTCTCATGCTTCCCCTCTCTTCCTCCATAGACCTTACCTGCTTCCTACCCTTTACACTCTTGAACCTATTTACCCCTTTTGATATCACTATGCCC
The DNA here is from genome assembly GCF_014851395.1 of Micropterus salmoides. Classification (NCBI taxonomy): domain Eukaryota; kingdom Metazoa; phylum Chordata; class Actinopteri; order Centrarchiformes; family Centrarchidae; genus Micropterus; species Micropterus salmoides. Next base: position 11,806,392 of record NW_024041484.1, read on the forward strand.
TCATATCTTCCTCCGTGTTCCTCAACCCTCATGTAATGCTTACCACTCCCTACTTGCCTCTTAACAACAACTAATCTTCCAACCAGCACTAATCCTCAATATGTCTTCTCCTTTTACCTCTCTCCTGCAGGCTGCCCTGGCAGAGACCTCCCTGCCTTTGCTGGGGACCCCCGGCCTCTTGAACAGCGGCTCCACAGGCCCGATGGGAGGCAGCTGCCACGGCCTACTGGGCGGAGACCCGTCCGGCCTGATGGGCGGAAGTCCACCGGGACTGTTGGGCGGGAGTCCACCGGGACTGCTGGGTGGCAGCCCCCCAGGTACGCTGGGTGGCAGCCCCCCCAGCCTGATGCAATCAGCCCACGAGGAGCTCAACGGCTCGCTCGACCACCTGGACACTAACGGACACAGCAGCCCCAGATACTCCCCATCAGTACACATGTAAGTTCTTATAGAATTGCAGAATCCTGAAAAATTACTCTGGCAACCGGTGATGCACCCAATTATTAGGGCTCATTGGTGACTTGTGTTTTTATTAAAAAAATTTAAATCTTTAGTGTTTGTTTTGATTATTTAAAAAAAAATGTGTAATACACAAAGATATAAATGTGCAAATACCATAGGCAGGTTGGTAAAAGGTTACAAAAAGTTTGTAGTTTTTTATTATTAATATGTTGAGGGAAAAATGGTAATGGTAATAAAAAAAGAAAAAAGCTGCCTTGAAAATGCACCTGAATGGTAATTTAACTGGCCAGTGGTTAGAAAGGCTGCCTCCAACTTCACAGACTCTGAACCCACAGCCATGGAACCCACAAACACCCAACGAAGTGAACTCGTTATCCTTCATCCCAGAATCCCTTCCTACTCGCTCACTGCAGTATTTGAGAGATAATTGTGTCATACACAGACTCGCACATCTCACATTTTTATGAGTTCAAGTACCTACCTGAAAATACCCCACAACCCCCACCCCACTCCTATACTGAAATCACTTTCTGTCCTTATGCCCTTTGTTAGTTTAATTGCCTGATATTTAACCCACAGTACCAGTGTGTTCTTCAGTTTGCCATGACCTGAGGGCAAGGTTCAATTTCCAGCATGTACTGTATCATAAGCATGCTTCTCTTCCTGTCTTCTATGGTAATTTCAATGGCACTGTGCTTTTACCTGAGGTGAGCCTGGCATTTTGGATAAGTTAGTTTAAAGTCTATAAATAGGCTCTATTACACATTCGTCTTTAATTACATCGCTGTCCGCATTATAGGGGTTTAGCTGCTATATTTTATGCAAGACTGTTCCTAATAATATTGAGCCAGTGTAGCATTAATTACTTCTTTCTTTTTTTTTTAAATCTCTCCTTTTCTCTGTCTCTGTTTTAATGGAGCTGAGAAAGAAGGAGAGTGTTTTTAAAAATGTATGTGCCAGTTTCAGGAATGTCTGAAACAACCTGAGTCAGTGACGTCACACAGGTCTGTGTGACATCACTGGCATCACTAGCATGCAGGGAAACACACACACACACACACACACATACATTAACAGGACACATTCTGTTTATCATCCACTGTCCATCAATGCTCATGTTGCAAAGTCAGCCGACATGAGCTAACCAGTTCTGTAATGGATAAAGGCTGCACTCAGGCTCCATGCCTCCTCTCTGAGTGTATCTGTGAGAACAGAAGAGCGTTTGGTTAGCCCTACCAGACGTCTATACATTAATCTACTTGGACGTGTTTACCCCTCTCTGAAATGGGGTGTTAAGTGGAGCAAATCTGCCCAGCTGTAGAAAGAATCCCAGTGTTACCACTCCCCCAGGTCATTTAATTTTTAGTAACCGGACAGCATTGACTTTCTCTTTCCCTGCCTGCTTTCTCTTCTCTGTGACCACGCCGCCTTGACACCGACATGAGTGGCTATGGAGGATAAGATGCATTCATCCATCCCTCTATCCTTCCATTCCCGCCTGCCTTTACACAGCCACGACAACCTCAAAATGGAAGAAATGTGTTTTTCATGACTGGCTTTTCCAGGATGTTGTTTTAAATAATGGAGTGGCTTGTAGCACTAAACTAAATAGTACATCACCTTGAAGGCCTTTCTCAGGAAAGGACTCCTCAGTGCAACCAAGTCAATCCAACAATTAGACAAACCTCTCCCTCCCCTCAATGCCTAAAGGTTAATGCTATCTGCTTAACCACAAACCAGATCGCCCCAGGCCATGCTGGGTGTGTGTGTGTGTGTGTGTGTGTGTGCATGTGTTTGCACTTGTGTATATGTATGTGCAATACACTCATGTACACCCTAAGGGGTATGCTTAAAAGAACTAGTACTGTATACCAGGAAAGACCAAAAACGCTGCAACTGTAAAATTAGAGTTTCTAACGTGAGCAAATTAGCAACTTCACACAAAATGAAAATGACCAAAGTAGAATAATTATCCTAGCAACCAACTTCACCATATACTTAAATAAAGCAAATAAAATTGATTTAATATCACACTGCTGTGCAAATAAAATCGATTTAATATCACACTGCTGTGTCTTCAGACACACATCTAATTGTTTGGTGACTACCCCTTTTTGGTCTTAGTTAATGAATCGTAGTGAGATGTTATGAATGTCTTTGATTGCCCCCACAAGTCCTCACCCCTGCCTTCACCTCCCTTTCCTGCCCCCCCCTCCTCACCAAACCACCTCTGCTGCCCCCCAACTACCATTAAGCCTGTGGACTAATGACCTTATTTGCATCCCTGACATACCTTCGCATGATTGCTGGTGCTAATCTCCAATTGATGTGAGAGCAGGCATCTCGAGAGCCCGCACACATACGCACAGAGCGGCACGTATTTATTGCGCCGCAAAGTCCAGCGTTTACTTCTGAGTGACTCAATAATGGCAGCTAGCCATTAAGCGCTAAATGGCTCGTCCACGTATTTTAATAAAGTGACAGAAAGCTCGGCCTGTGAATATGGCCCTGCAAAGCCACACAAACACCTAATGAGCTGCGTATTAAAATAACAGAGGAGACTTTTGGTTTGTGATACACCTCACATTCAGCCGTATCAGTTGATCGGTGTGATGCCTTCAAATACAGAGCGATTATGATTTTAAAGTAATGGTGACTAAAAGATTAACAGTATCTTTGTGGAAAACCAACTTTTATGCTTAACCCAAAAAAGGCATGCATTCTAGTTGTATTCATGTCAACAACTCCTCCTGTGACTCCCATAAGTGGATGCTGGTATATAAATAGATGTAGTAAAATACAGGTGTAGTAATATTATAAAATATGTCCTAATAAGAGAAGTTCTAATTGTTGACAAATACTGTACATTGATAATCACTTAAAAATGTACTTTTAGTTGGTACAGCTACATTATAGAGTGTTAAAAAGCATGTATTAAATGTTTGAATGCTGCAAATAGATTCGAAATTAGTGATTTAAAGTGTTACCATGTCACTTTACCCTTTATAATTTTGGTGATGGTTTAATTTTTTGGTATAAGAAAGTGGCAATATAATATAAAATATAAACATACAAATGATAATGATTATCTTCACAATTAATTAATTAGTTGTTTTTTTTGTCTTCAATCAAATGTTTCATCATTTAGTTTATAAAATGGGGGAAAATGCATCTGTTCGCCCAAATTGAGGTCTCCAGGTTGCTTTTATCCAACAGTCCAAAACACAAACACTTTCATTTTATAATGATAAAATGTAGCAAATCCCCACATTTGACAAGCTACAAGATACATTTTTGCTTCCGAAATGATTTACTATCAAAGCTGTTTTCTTTTAACCAGTCATTTCAGCACTAGTTAGATTATCTAAAAGAATCTCAGGTTGGACCTCAGACTTGGACATCGTTGCACCTGTAAGGATTTCATTAACTAACATTAGATTAGAATTTAAATGAGTGTGTTCTGATTATAGTTAATTTCAAAAAAGTACAATGTAATGTATGTCTTAAAAAAATTAGTCTTTTCATTCAGAAGACTCAGTATTGACAGGTCAGAGGGAGCAGAGTAAGTGTTTTTCTGTATCTCTAACCTCTGGCTGAGGTGTTTTCTTTTGCCTTTCAATGCCTCCATGAATCTGAGGGGCAGAAAGAGAAATATTCATCGCTCTGCTTGCATCCTGCTATGATCAACCTCTTCTCTTCATCCCACCACATCAGAATATTAATTTACAGTATTTGGCTCTGAATATTAAAATCGTCTGTACCTTTTAAAATGATTTTTTAAATTCAGAGCCCCCACCCCTTCCACTGATGAAGGCAGCCCAGGAGAAAAGCTATGAGACGAGTCCTAACGTGCTACCACTTGATAAGTCTCCCTCTCTCTCCCCACTCTCATAGTCTAGGGGGATTTTCTGATGCATCCGATGTGTCAGAAATAATTAGGTTTTGTCAGATTTATCATTGTGGCACAAACCCCTCTCCCCGAATAGGGCCCCAGATCATGTTATGCCTTGTTTGTGTGTGACAGCATTATTATTCTTGTTAGTCGCCCAACACTTTTTTCTTTCCGCCCACTTCTCTGTTGTTCTGAAGCGAGAGGTGTCCTGCTCACAGCGCTGCCGCTGCTTCCTGCCCGGCGCTTATTGACAGTGGCTAAAGATATTCATCCATTTAGAGTTAAAAACATGTATCATGGTGTCCGAGCGAACTGCCAGGGCTGAAGTTGATTAATGGCAGAACCTAGCTGCCGGTTTTTCCTCTTGAGGAGCGACATGCACAGCCCCTGCATATTAACGAGTGGCTGCGCTTTCTATTAACTAGATAAAAAAGCCTCTCCTCTGCCTTTGCTCCAGGGGGCTCAGGGATGAGAAATTCTCCATTATTTATCATGTGGCCTGTTTTTTTCCCTTTTTCCTTTTTCATGTATTTCAACCTGGTGTCATCAGTAAACTTTTAAATGCCAAACATGTCTGGAACATCACAGCTTATCGGCCTTACAGGGGCCATGTTTTTCATGCAATTTTCATGCGCTTACTTACAGTAGACGTGAGGCATCATGTCGAATTAGCGTCTCGCAAACAACATGGTTGTTACTTTCACTAGATAATGGATGTAATGGCTGTTGTATGCCTGTTTTTTGATACAACAAATTTTATTTATCTGTTCGCTGAATGTCACATTGTGTATTCAATGTGCAGAAAAGGGAATTAACCCTTTTTGTCTTTTACATATTATTATATAGTGGTAATAATCAGCATTACTGTATTTCCTTACTGTCTTTACAATCTCAGGTGTTTTCCAATATGTGTAAATTCTGCTCATAATAATAAAAATTAAGTGAATGTTCATGGTCATGTGCTATTGGCTGCAGGAATTCATCATAAACGCATACAAATCTAACATCACCAATGTGAATGTGTGTCACAGGCCACCCGTTCACGTGAAGGAGGAGCCACTTAACATGGATGACGACGACTGTCCGATGTCACTGGTGACGACTGCCAATCACAGTCCAGAGTTGGACGACGACCGGGAGCTGGAGGAAGGGAACTTATCAGACGACCTGGAGTGACTAGGATACGATTTTTGGTCGACGTATCCCTTCACCCAGCCGCACTGTTTCTCTCACACAGACCTCCTGCAAGACTAGAAACCACTCCACAGTCCAAGCAACCACAGATGACTCTCTCTTTTGTCTCTCTCACCACTGGGACTATTTATTGAGCATGCATCCGGATGGAGACCAGTCCAAAGGAACTCTTTGTTGCAGCCCTTTGGGATCCCCAAACATGACAGGCATGAGATGTCTGATTCAAAAAAAATAATTAACTCTCTGAGACCTATTTCATTAGAGATGGCGTGGCCACATACAGTACAAGGATGATGGACTCGTGAATGGGGGAAAAAACATGAAACGAATGAGCAAATCATGTTCCGTTGAAAGCAAGCGGCCTCATATACTGCCAAAAAGGAAGACGTTTTATGTTTGTGAATAATCCAACCCCCAGTAGTTGTTAATGTCTAGAGGCAATTGCTGGTTCAATTCAAGTTGTTGCTCTGTTATCATTTGCACAGGAGTAGTCTCAGAAATTTGTGTCACTGCCTGTATGTTGCTACTATTATGAAAACCAGTATATTATTTTTAGCTCTTTTTTTTTTTTTTTTTTTTTTTTACCATCGTTAATTTCAAAATATGATTTTAGACACCACCAACTGTAAATGCCATTCCCTGAATCACACCAGTAACGGAACTACGGTACCAAAACTGTTGTTGCAGCTGTCCAGAAAAAAAATGAGGAAAAAAAAAGAAAAAAATAGTTGGCTTCCAGTCTAATATCTGTTTGTGATTAAAAGTTTAAAAAAAGGAAATTCAGTTGGGAAAAAAATAATACTTTGTGTAAAGCACCATTTACAAAACAAATGCATTTCTGCATAATTTTCTTCTTCCTGTTCTCCTTACCTCTTCGTTCTAAAGCTTTGTCTACCTGCAAACAGTCACAGGCAACAGCTAGAAACCAAAGCCAACACTAGCAATGGCCAATAGCTTATAGACAGAAGCCACCAAACTCCTCTTGGTTCGTCTTCTGTGACTTTAAACTAGTACAAAGAGAAGCTCTTGTTCCGCAAACTACCTTCGAATAACCTCTGGGATTGTTTCATTTAGCCCTATACAAAGATGATCACGAGTAAGGGAGAGGGGAAATAAATGCTGATTTTGATGTGTAATTTGATAACTCATAGAACGTCCACTTTGGAGATTTTCTGCCAGACGTACTGTAGGTTAAAGGTGATGTGATATTTGATCTGCGGGCGTTTTTGTGCTGTTGACTGGTGAGCAGCTAACTGTAAAAGTGGATTATGACCAAAACAAAACATTTGTGTATTCAATGGAAGTGCAGAAACATTATGTTGTTGTGAAGTTTATTTTCATTATTTTTGTTTTTTTATGCATTACACATCAGTCTTTATTGTTTCCAACCTGGTGAATATGTAATGTTCTAAGTGGGACTGTCAAAATAATGTCACGTCTTATTTCCATGGCGGTTTTGTTCCGAGCCGCGTCGAAACCGAAACTGAAAACATCGCTAACCAAACATGAAAAATATCTAGTGAAGCCAAATAAGTCATAATTTCAAGTTGATATGAAATGATGTGGCTTGGTTACCATGTAATAGCAAATAATAATAGCCATTGCAGAAGAGGATATCTAAGGTGAAAGTTAACCTTTTCTAGGTGATATTTGCTTTAACTTTCCATCAAATAGGCATTGTGTGGTTCATAGCTTCTCAACTTATATAGAAACCACTGGTGTTCGCACTAGTGTACTCTGTATAGGTAGCCAGCTTTTTATAACACACTTGTAGAGACTAAAGAGAAGTAGTTATTGTGGAGACTACGTCCCATCATTTCCCTCACAGCTAATGTCATCTAGAAAAGTGTTGTTGCTTTAATGGTCATTTCTGTTTTCAGTAAACCAAAGTTACACAAAATTCTGCCTCCTCTTGTATGGGATAAAGAAATGCTAAAACAACCACACACCCACCCTATTGGAG